>NC_141627.1:34977472-35677783 GCF_047967505.1 Dipteris shenzhenensis
TCTTACCAAACATTTGATACCTTCAACCAATCCTTCCACAACACATGTTGTGATATTCACATCCACCAATATACTAAATTGCGCTATTTAGTTTTTTAAATGCTAGTTATGATGTATCACAATCTTTTGTGATGCAAGTTTTTCTCCTCTTCGATAGTTTCTTATTGTTGCTTCCTTTTTGTTGCTTGAACTAGATTGCCTTGTGTTTTTTCTTTGCGAATAATGCTCCTCTTATAAGGTCATGCGAAGCCAAAATTCTTTGTAAAATATGCTTAATTTATCCACTTTGAGTTTATGAATGTTGGCTATCTTACATTCACATTCATCCATGCTAAGAGATTTCAATTGTAATTTGAGATTCAACTTGCTTGCCAAATCTTGATATTTAAAAAATGGCTCCACCATTTTTTCAAAAGCCCTTTTGTGAGGGTTGATATATTTTGTTATTGGGCCTTGTCAAAGGTTTAATGATCTTTGCATTTGGTTCATCATAAGATCATTTAGAAGAAAAGTTATCATATAGAACTTTGAAATAAAAAAGGCAATAGATCTTTATGGGAATCCATGCTTCAATGTTTTTAAGGTCGTTTACTTCACCCTTTCAAAGTCCTTACAAAGGAATCAATGGGTTATTAATGTACTCAAAAGTGGAAGACTATTAATCTTCCTTCCTTTTGCCTTTCTAATTTTGCATATATATTTTTGCTTTGGGAATGTCTTGTATCCCCAACCGAAAATGAGTGCACAACTCCCTCGAGATCAGTCCACCAACTCTGTGCTGGCTTCATCCATGCTTGTTCTTTCACTCTCATTGCCTCAACCTTCTTCGCCTCCTCCTGCATCTGAGCATCTGCATAGATGTTAGACATCATGATATAAGGTGCAGCATCTTTTTCATCAAATTGCATGGCATGTTCAAAGGCCTGTCTTCCAAGCTCCACATTACCCCACTTTCGACAAGCACACAACATAGTAAGCCATACCACAAGATCAGGATGATAAGGCATCTTCTTAACCATTTCCACCACCTTGTCTAATTGGCCTGCACGGCCAAGGAGATCAACCATGCAAGTGTAGTGCTCGATAGTTGGAGTAATGCCATAGTCTTTGCTCATGGCCTCAAAGTATTTCTGGCCCTTATCCACTATTCCTGTGTGACTGCATACAGTAAGAACACTGAGGAATGTGACCCCACCTGCATGGATGCCTTCTCGTCTCATTCTCTCAAGCATGTGGAAAACAATTTCACTTTCTCCTAGCTGGGCATATCCTAAGATTAGTGCAGTCCATGCTTATTCATGAACAATTTTTTGTCCAAAGGGATCACCATTTAATATGTTTACAACTAATTTCACTTTCTTTTGTCTTTTCTAGTTTGCCCTTTCATCTAAAGATATAACCTTACTTTTCATGATAACTTTCAATTCAAAGGGATAAAAGTCACACATGTTTATAATTGTAAGCTCTTCAACTTATGAAAATTTATTTAATTGTATGGACAGCAGTTGGCGGAGCATTGAGAAGGGGGTGAAGAGATTAGTAGATTACTTTTTTGCTTTTTTAATTTGCATGTTCCTCCAAAATAAGTCAATTCTACTTTTCAGGCTTATGCTTTCACATAGTGGGTTTTCATAAGAAGGGTTATGAGATGTACAACATCTCTCTCTCTCTCTCTCTCTCCTCGGTTACCCACACCTCTCGCCCCCCCCCCCCCCCCCCAAAAAAAAAAAAAGAAATGCATGCCTCTTCACACACCCACACCCCCTCCCAACACACATTCGTTCTCATTGCTTGGACTTTCCCTCCCTCCCATTCCCTCTATTTGTGCATACATGTGTGCGTACGCGTGTGGGGTTTTTACAATTAACTTTTAAAATTGCATTTGTTTGGTTCATTTTATGTAAAGTTATAGATCCAAGAGAGAGTATCAGTTAGCATACTTTACACCCTCTATTAGCTTAGCTATTATATTTAACAAATATTCAATAAAAAAGACAAAAATATAAATTAAACTTTGTCTTTCTTGAGAGCACTATGTAAGTATATAGACAAGAGCATGAATGCTCATGGGAGGTAGGAGCGTGACTGTTCACGAGCTTTGAAAAGCAAGGGTTGTCAAAAGAAAGGTGAGCTTAGAGAGAGACATTGACCTTGAAAACTACTATAAAAATAACCACCAAAAAAATTCTAATGGTCTTATGTCATGGAGGGGAAAAAGAGGGGAAATAGGTATTTCCCCCTCATGATGTGCATGGAGGATAGAGGGAAATACGGAAAGAGCACGGGACATAGGACTCCATGGTCTAAAACTCAAGTGCTATTTCTACTCCCTTTTGAACCATTGATGTGACCTTATAGCACTCTCTCCATTTTCCTTGCATTGTTATGTCATGTAGCGATGGAAACCGTCCAAAATATGCTCTTCCCTTGGAGCATCCAAAAATGATATAAGCCCCTAAACTTAAGTGCCAAAACAGGTACGACTTGGAAGGACAACTAGCCAAAGTTAACACGTATCAAAATAACTAGCTCATAAGCTTATCCACGTAACCAGATGTGCTCATCAGCTTATGAGACTTAACTCAAAAACAAATCGCTCGGACATAACTACACTATTTTCAGGTACACTTCTAAAACAGACGGCAAAGAAAAAATAGACACAAACTTGAAGATGAAACGATAGTCGAGAGAGAGAGAGAGAGAGAGAGAGGTCAAAACAACTGTAAGAAGAGCCCTACTGAATAAATTAAAACAACTGTAAAGAAGAGATCCACATACTCTGTAAGTATTTAGTCCATTTGAGCAGACCAACTATGTAACAAAACTCCAGCACAGCTACTATTTGAACTCAACAAAATGCAGCATCAGTGTGAGGAAATTGTTCTTAGTGTTGGAACATGTGAGTGTGAATGTTTGTTCGGATTTTGGCCACCATACCAGAAAGAAAACAATTCTTGGCAGTGACTGGGAGGCCACCTTCCTCTATTCTGTATCATCATGCTCCTTCGCTTCTCCGCCTTCAAAAACAGCTTCGCCATCGGCGTCTTTTGTTGTCTTTTCACCCTCGTCCACGCTACGAAGACTCTCAGGTTTCCTTATGGCATCCTTACCGCTCTTGTCGCTCCTCACAAGATAGCGGGGATCGTCGGAAGAAGACTTGTAGTTCTTGGATCCCAGCTTCCTGTCCTCTGTCAACTTCTCCACGACGCGCCCGGTCGTCTCTCCGATGCCATACTTCCAGGAAACGCGATCCCCTGCTTGAAATTCTTCCCGCCGAATTTGCTGTGCCTCCATGAGGTCTTTTCCTGGCAGGCTCGTTCGTCAGTTCCCTGAGCAAGCAAAGACGTCGAGCTCGTTCGTCGAGCAAGCCCGAGATCAATATCCTGGAAGCCTAAGTTGGCATGGACCTCGATTTGGGTTCCACTTGGTAGCTCGAGAGGACGACGCGTTGACACAATCGTGGCGTGACATGAGCTTGACATATGTAAATTCGTGAGCCATAGAAGAACCGCTCAAGGACGGTCTACTAGACTTCTCGAAAACATAAAATGAAATGAACTTGCCCATGGGAAGGTTTACTTTAAAAATGTTGATTTTTCCAAATTTGCATTTGGATTTTGAACACACTCGCTAGAGAGGCATCTTCATCGACTTGGCATTGGGCCGATAAAGTAAGTTCACTTGCGGGTGGACATTGAGGGGGGGTGTTAGATATCAATGCTCCACTCTCGTGTAACAACGCGGGAACCAGCTAACTCTACTTGTAAGCCCTCCATATGAGGAGAAGGCATATGAGTAGCTCGATTATTCGGTAGGTCCTGGTTTGGACACTAGATGGGGGCCATGTGTGGCTTGATGGTTGGACGGCTTCAGATAGAGTTGGCACACTGCCAACTAGGCTACATGCAAGTGCGGGAAGGCATCCCTTGACTGGCCGCACTGAGGGTAGACGGAGCATTTCCCGGGGCAGCCCACTCTCGGGTTGCGAGGCCCGTTTGGAGCCTCAGATGATCCCGGATGGGCCGAACGGACGCCATAGGTTAGTTGCTTTGTTTTGCGCACCGGTTCTATCGTATGGTCGGTGGCCTATTTCGGGACCGACCCCCAGTCGACCGTTTTGGGCGGACTGGGTCGGTCACCCAATTGAGCCTAACCGACTATGACTGGTGGCTATATAAGAGCAAGCCCGTGAAGCCCATTTCATCACTGGCTACAGCAACCCTGATTCCTTAGCATCCAGCCTCCGTCTTCTACTGTTTCCAGCACGCCATCGAAGCTTCTTTCACAAGAGCGCACGGTTGGGAGGCAGCGCCATCTATTGTATCATTACTAAAGTAATCAAAATTTTGATTCTCCATACTATCTTGTTTTCTCTCTTGCATACGAGATCCTGTTATCTGTTGTGAGCACATACATTGTATTATTTTCTTACAATACTCAGGCAAGTATAGATAGAAATTAAATAATCATTTCATTTTAATATTTCTCAAACAAAATCACAAAACTTAAAAACAAAATCTTTCTCACGCGTGAGAGAGAGAGAGAGAGAGAGAGAGAGAGAGAGAGAGAGAGAATGCTTTGATATTTTAAAAATTTTTAAAAGAAAAGGACTATGCCTCTGGATAGTTGGCTATTGGACCGAGATGGGAATGGAACACAAGATGGACTCAGGGGTAGAGGGACCATTGCTGGTCGGCCAGAGTGAGTAGAGCATGTTGACGGAATGGGGGGCATGTCGGACGGACTCAGACGGAATGGGAGGCGGATGGTCGATGTCAAAGGGAGCGCGAGAGGGTCTGACAGGGGAGTGGGGGGTCCGGAGTCGTAGGAAGGGTGGAGCTGCATACAGAGGTCTCTGCACGGAGTCTGGCGGGAAGGGTGGAGCAGGTTTGTTAGACGGAGTCGCAAAAAAGGGCGGAGCTGCACACGGAGGTTTATCACGGAGGTCTATGAGCACGGAGAATGGAGGAGCTAAACACCCAAAGCCTCGAGGGAGAGCACACACTTGCATGATTAGGCCATAAATCCCACGTCCACCATAGCTCACAGCGGTCCTGCGACTATGGGACGTGGGTGATTGCACATGCATTTACTATGCACGTGTGTGGGCACAAGTTTGCCTCAGTAGTTGCATCCCTCACTGGCAACGCAGTGCCCCTTGCTGTATAGCAATTTGCTGCAGTGCAGCACCATGTGGCATGCGAGCTAGTAGTCCAAGAGTTTAGACTTCCAGCCTTCAGCCGTGCCGCCAACGTCCGCTCTCGTAGCCCGCCATCAAAGCTCTGGATCTTCTGCAGTCTTGATGACTCAACTCATCACCGGAATCATGGCATTGCAGATCCAAAACTGCATTGCGGAGTCTGCCTCATGAGTCATAGTCAACTCAGTTCAAAGCCGCAATCTCCCCTCAACACCTCTGAACCCGTGCATCCCATCTTAGTCCTCCCTCACATCGCCATGTGGCATGTTCAAATCTCCTCTCTCCTCCATGTGCCACTGTGCTTTTGCAGTTCCCTGATGTGGTGCCCCACTTCTGCCCCCTCTTTCCTCTAGGTGCAACCAAATGTCACTGCACTTTGCATGTAGTGCGCACCTAGTCCACGTAGTGGAATCCAAACGCACCAAGTGTCACCACATTTATTATTCCCAAGTGGGCCACGAGTGTCCATACTGCCAGTGATCAGGAACTGGCACATGGTGACCCCGCGCCCATCCTCCTGAGCCTCTTGAGGATCGTGCCATGTCATCTTGAGATAGCTGTGCCACCCTTCTGCATTAACTCCTGGCCAGTTTGGCACCGCACCGCCATGCCCCAATCTCTGCCATGTGTGCAGCACCCTTGAGGCATCGACTCTACACCACCTCATCTGGGACTACCTCTGCCTTGTGTAGTCTTTCTACTTTGTCTGCGCGGTGCCTTGTGGCTCTCCCCACAATTCCTTTCTCTCTTCCTGAACCTCCTTCCTCTCCCTTGAACCTCCTCTCTTCTTGTGGAGCCTCCCTCAAACCTCCGTTCCATTTCTAAGCCTCTAGCAAAGCTCCATTCTTGCCCGTCTGGGATTAACATCCTTTAAGAATAGAATAGAAGAGCAAGACATTGTTTTGAGCTTGACTATGTGATTACTATTGTAGCAAGCATATACTCTTTAGGGCAGATCTACCCATGTAGGGACTATGATGATGCTGCCAACAAATGGGGATGCACACAACCTCTATGGGGAGGCATATGGGCTAGTTTATATGGCCCAATGGATGGGCAATGGAGCTAGTAGGGTAGAGCCCAGAAGTAGCTCTAAGAAAAAGGGCTTGTCGTTTACTATATATATCTACCTTAGTACTCCCAAGAATTGTCGTCACCCAACTTTCTGCATATTGGAAATATCCAACAATTCATCTCACAACATAGCATTCCACAAAAATACTATGCATATATATTTTGTAGATGAGGAGAACTTAGATGGGTCTACCTCTATCACCCCATGGATCCCAGTGCTCCACCTCCCTTTTGTGCATAAATTAGTTCAAAACTTCACTTATGCTTCTCATGGTGCTTGATGACACCCAGTCCTCCTTTGTTATGATGGCCAATGAATGTAACAACATTCCCAATGTTGAACTTTACAAACTCCACTACTTTCCCAGTTTGAGTCAATACCTTGATTGTACTATTAGCTTTAATCAAGGGATCTAGATATTTGATCCCCTAGCAAACCAATCCTTGTGCATCCATCTGCATAATCCCCCCCCCCCCCAAAATAAATGCTTCTCTTTTATAAAAAAAAATTGTGGCCGACTACCACATAACTCATATAACCCAAAAAAGTATCAATCCAGAAGAAATGAAATAGCAAACAATAAAATCTTGCATCTAGCTTGAGATATACTCAGGCAAGTATATGAGCTCAAAGAGCTTTTTTTGGTAAAAATAAAGTTGATTTTTGTTGCAAAATATAAAAAGTGGAAAGAGAAGAGCTACAGCTCTTATACGGGGACAGTTAGCTGATTCAATAGAGTGCAACTGGTGTTTAGGACTGGGCATCGATGAGCCAATGATCAAGGCTTCTGATGAAGTTTGGGAGGCTAGTTGGGTGCATCTTGATAATTTTTTGGGGGCGGATGGCCTAATGATATTCAAGGATCTCATGGGGAGCTAAAAGTTCATGGCTTGGAGGGGATGATTCTAGTAATTTCAGATATGACACCTCGAGAAAAAGAAAATATAGATAGAAATTAAAGAATCATTTCACTATAATCTTTCTCATTCTCAAACAAAATCACAAAAACTTTAAAAACCAAATCTTTCTCAAACAAAATCACAAAACTTTAAAAAATTAATTATCAATTTACAAATCTTCATGGCAAGTATATGAGCTCAAAGAGCTTTTTTTGGTAAAACTAAAGTTGATTTTTTTTTAGAGCTCTTACACAGGGAGAGGTAGTTGATTCAAGGATTTCATTGTACTTTGTCTCCAATTTTAATCTAAGGAATAGAAAATGAGTTACACACATACACATGCATATAATAAAGAACGAAAAAAGGGAAACAGATAAGGGATGTGCTTATTCAAAAGAAGTAGATTAAACCCTTGGCAGGGATTGAAGCTAAGCCTGCATATATGTCTGAGGATGATTGGAATGAGTTGGATGCATTAGCAAAGTCTACTATTAGACTTCATCGGAAGATTTGTGGAAGAAATTGTGTGCCACTTATAAGAAGGAAATTGCTTCTAATAAAGTTTACCTTATGAAGAGGTTGTTTGAGTTGCAGATGAAGGGGTCTCCATTGCTTCTCACTTGAATGAATTCAGTATTATTTTCAGCCAGCTTCAGGCTTAGAAGATGAATTTTGATGCGGAGACCAAGGCAATATTTCTCTTATGTTCATTGCCATCCTCATGGGATACCTTCCGTATAGCTGTTAGTAACTATGCACCTGGTGGAGTACTGAAGTTTAATGATGTTGTGGGTAGCTTGTTGGCTGAGGAGATTAGACAGAAGTCTATGGATGGCAACAAGCAGGATGCAGCCTTAAATGTGCAAAGGGGCAGATCACAATTCAGGGGAGAGTCCCAAGAGGGAAGCTCGTAGCAAATCCAGGGCATAGAACATTGAGTGTTACCCCTATAGCAAGAAGGGCCATATGAAAAAGTATTGCTACAAGCTGAAAAGAGAGCAAAAGGATAAGAAAAAGAATGCAAATTGGCATGCAAATAAGAAGGAAGAGAGTCCAAGGGAGGACAAAGGAAAAATGAAGATTGAGCAGATTAATACAGTTATTGATGATAGTGACAATGACATTCTCTTCATGTCTAGTCTACTTGCAGACTTGCTCACCACTTCAGATGATGCATATTCCCAGGATTGGATTTTGGATTCTGGTGCTTCATTCCATGTTACTCCCCATAGGGAATGGTTCTCCACTTATGATAATGGAAAGATAGTTGTGTGCATCTTGGAAATAACTATGCATGTGACATAGTGGGAGCAGGTAACAAAGTTTTTATTTGCAAATGGGTCTGCATTTGTTTTGAAAAATGTGAGACATGTGCCTAAGTTGACCAAGGGTCTTATTTCAGCAGGTCAGCTAGATTATGTTGGTCTTCAGACCACTTATGGCTTTCAGAGTTGGAAAATTCAGAAGGGCTCTATGGTTTTTGGCCAGGGGTGCCAAGTGTGGGACTTTGTATCCCTTACATGCATTAGGGATGTCTGATCATGTTGTTGCAATAACTGAGCAGCCAAGTACTTCTTTGTGGCATTGCAGGTTGGGGCACATGAGCCAGAATGGAATGAAACTCTTATGCCATTTGAGTTATGTACCGCATTTGAGTTTTTCTGATTTTGAATTTTGTGAGCACTGTCTCTATGGGAAGCAGACTAAATCAACCCATAAAAGAAGGGGAAACAAAGAGCTTGAAAGGCTTGATTTGGTGCATTCAAACGTATGTGGTCCCATGCCTACACGGTCATTAGGTGGGGCTAAATACTATGTGACATTCATTGACGATGCAATTAGGAAAGTGTGGGCTTATGCTATAGCTCGGAAGAGCGATGTGTTCTAAGGATTTCAAAAATGGTTGGCTTTGGCTAAAAAATCAATCAGAATGCTTAAAGGCCTACGAACTGATAATGGTGGAGAGTATATCTCTCATGACTTTCAGCATTTCTGTGATACACGTGGGATTAAGAGGGAGCTCACATCCCCTTATGCTCTAGAGCAGAATCCAATTGAAGAACAGATGAATCAGATCATTCAAGAAAGGTTGCAATGTATTCTTTCCAATGCAAGTCTTTCTGGTGGTTTTTGGGCTGAGGCAATGAATACTACAGTGCATGTGATCAATAAATCACCTAGCAAGAGTTTGGATGGTGGTATTCCTAAAGAGGCATGGAGTGGCAAGAAGCCCTCCTACTCTTATTTGCATATATTGGGGTGTGAGGCATATGCACATGTGCCAAAAGAGCTTTGGAAGAAGCTAGATCCTAAGTCTAGAAAATGCATCTTTCTAAGTTATGGTGAAAGTGGAGAGATGGGCTATCATCTCTAGGATCCAAAAGCAAAGAAAATCATACGAAGCCATGATGTAGTCTTCAATGAGAAGAAGATGCAACAGACACCCATGAGGGATGTGGAAATGAGGAGCATCACTTTCAGGATGTGAGTCCACCTGCATATATGTGGATAGATAGCAAGCTGTCCATGCACCAAATATGTAGGAAATGGTGCCACTAGGTTCTCCCATAGGTACATGATCAAGGGCAGATGATGGATCATCATTAGTGGCAATGATGAGCCAAATGTGGCTGATATACAGGTGGGACATCAAGCTAAAATGCCCTTGAGAAGAACATCTAGAGTGTCCAGACCACCTGAGAGATTTGTTCCACGGGTAGACTATGTGATGCTTACTGATTGCAGGGAGCCTTCTTCCTATAGAGAGGCTATGACGTGCAAGGATTAGCACAAGTGGGAGTATGCTATGCAATCAGAGATGAGTTCACTCATAAAGAATAAGACTTGGGACTTGGTTTCTTTGCCACATGGAAAGAAAGCATTGCCATGTAAATGGGTCTATAAGATGAAGGTCACAGCTGATGATGTGCCTAAGTACAAGGCCCGCTTGGTTGCTAAAGGGTTCAAGCAAGAGAAGGGTGTGGAATTTGATGAGATATTCTCTCCAGTTGTGAAGATGACCACACTTAGATGTGTACTTGGACTTGTGGTAATAGAGGATATGGAGCTTATGTAAATGGATGTCAAGACAACTTTCTTGCATGGGGATTTGCATGAGGGAATTTACATGATACAGCCAGAAGGCTTTGAAGAAAAGGGCATAGAGCATTTGGTTTGCAAGCTAAAAAAGAGTCTCTATGGCCTTAAGCAAGCGCCTAGAGAATGGTATCACAAGTTTGATGCTTTCATTCGGTCCCAGGGTTTCAGAAGAAGTGAGATTGATCACTGCTTTTACACTAAAAGGGCTCAGGATAATAGCCTGATACTCTTGGCACTTTATGTGAATGATATGTTATTGGCTAGCAAGAACACTTATGAGCTTGATTCATTGAAGGCCACGTTGCATGAGGCCTTTGACATGAAGGATTTGGGACCTGCAAGTCATATTCTTTGTATGCACATCACACGTGAGCAGAGTAGGAGGGGGGAAAGGCAGTAAGTACTCCATTGCAGCGCTTCAATATGGAGGGGGGAAAGGCAGTAAGTACTCCATTGCCTCCATATATGAAACTGAGTCAGGCAGATAGTCCCAAATCAGATGAGGAGAGGGCCATGATGGCCAAGGTTCCTTATGCATCCGTGGTTGGGAGTCTTATGTATGCTATGATAGCTACTAGACCGGACATTGCATTTGCAGTGGGAGTTAGCCAGTATATGGCTGATCCAGGAAAGAGGCATTGGGAGGTAGTTAAGTGCATCATGAGGTACATGAAGGGTACCAAGGAGGTGTGTATCTACTTTGGCAGAGGAGAGATGCGTGTATTTGGGTACACAGATTTTGACTATGCAGGGCATGTGGATAGTAGGAGAGGAGATCCACTTCTAGTTATGTGTTCACCTTTGCAGGTGGTGCAGTGTCGTGGATGTCTCATGCACAGAAGTGCATCACTTTTTCTATACCATAGAGGCTGAGTATGTTGCAGCCACAGAGGGTTGCAAGGAGGCTATATGGCTTGATCGGCTAGTGAGAGATTTGGGGATTGATACAGGTTTACCGACATTGCATAGTGATTCCATGAGTACTATTCAACTAGCACGAAATTTGGTCTTTCATGCAAAGTCCAAACACATTGAGGTCAGGTACCATTTTATCAGGGAGGTACTTGAGGACAAGCACATAGAGCTTGTCAAGGTTCATACAGATGATAACCTTGCAGATATGCTAACAAAGAGTCTACCTAGTCAGTGGTTTGAGTATTCTTATGTATTGATGGGCATTGGATAGTATGCTCATTGGTTGTTCTCCCTTAAAGGCACATTGGCCTTTAAGTGGGAGGTTGTGGGGGTTAAAGGTAGTGTACCTTAACCCCGGTCATGTACAATACTCAAACACATATATATATGGATGAAATAGAAGATTAGGGTATTCTGCACCCACCAAAACTTGTCTCTCAAGCTCCCTCTCACCCTCTTAGGTTCTGTTGTGTCCTCACACATGCGAGCCCGGTGACTGGTAATTTTTACTGCACTTGTAGTGATCATGCATGCTTAAGCCCGGTGGTGGGTGAGAGGTGGCTGGTAATTTTAATTGCCAACCCGGTGGAATCGTAGCCACGATAGGTGTGGTTAGAATCACTCATTACCATGCACTCTAGTACTCTATTGAGCATGCAAGCCTGATGACTAGTAATTTTTACTGCACTCATAGTGATAATGCATGCTTAAGCCTAGTGGTGGGTGAGCGGTCATTGGCTGATAATTTTAACTACTAGCCTAGTGGAATCGTAGCCACGATAGACATGGCTGATGAGAGCCACCACCATCGAGCAATAATTCCCACAAAAGTAAATCATGAAGCCTAATCACCTCTAATCCCTCATTACCATGCACTCTAGTACTCTCCTGAGCATGCAAGCCCAGTGACTGGTAATTTATTGCACTCGTGGTAATCATGCATGCAAGCCCGGTGGTGGTAACTGGAAGGTGAGTAATTGTGGGCCACTGCGGTGGCTAGTAATTAACTATGAGGATTCCTAGACTCCGAGCGAGCGAAGCAAATTTTGAGCGAATCCCTCTAAAATAAGTAGTCATTTATGAATACCATCATTTAATATGTTTAATGTTTAGGGTTTATGGATAATTAAACATGTTTTTCTCATTAGCCATATGACTTGAAGCTCCCACGCCATGATTGATTTTATTTCAGAAAAAAAGTAAAGGTAATGTCTTACCCATGTTTTTGCGAGACAGTTTATTTGAAGAAAACAATCACACTCATGATGGCCAATGAAATAGACTAATGACACTAGAAGCAAACAAACACATCATATTATACACAACACGTGACTTTAAGATTATCACATGATGAAACATGAGTGATTGCTCGAACTAAATCAAATAGATAATTACATTGTCCTCATAGAGGGAAAAAGCAAGCAACAAATTGGCCCACAAAAGGGATCCATGTTCATCAATAAAACATTTTCCTACACCAATCGCAAATGTGATCTTTGGTCAATATTCACTTAGAGTCACACTCATCATCTATAAAGATGTTTCTCCTTAGCTGACGCTTTGGTTGAGTCTCCTTGCAACTTGGATCATTAACCATAGCCCTTGCACTCGCCTCTACATAAACTGGCAACAAACTTTGTCAAGACAACATAAAAAAAACATCCACACTTAGATATAAAATTAGACTAACAAATGGTATACAAGCCCAAGTTACGAATCTCCCCTTCCGCACATAAGACCATCCTCTTGGTTTACTGAAGACATACGTGCATGTATGTCCACAAAAGATGGGCTTCGTAAACCAGCAGTAAAATTGTGGCCAATGGCAATGTAATATGCCACCACTGCTATGCATCGATCGATTCTCCCCAACACGGGATGCATGGTCAGCCAAGTAAACAAATCTAAGTTGTTTTTTCAAAACAACTCTCGCTCTGACTGTTGCATGATCTGCATACAAATTTGAGAAGCATACTCATATTTTAAACACGCACCCCTCAATTATCACAAGCAAACACTTCAACAAAACACAAACTATAAGATGCAATAAAAACCTCACTTGAACTTTTTTCAACTTAGTAAAATATATCTTTATACTTTTCCACTTAAATCATGTGAACATATATCCAATCATAAAAACACAAACTGAGATGTTATTCACCTCTCCTAGAACTCTCCCACTACTCACTTGCGACAAGCAGAATCCTCTTTCTCCTCCTACATTCTAGATCCTGCGAGTAGTCAATGCTTTTGAGAAGAGAAACCACTAAATGGAACAAAATAAAGAAGTAAAATAGATGGTTCTATACTTGCATCCGGGGGTACTATCATAGATGGAGAAGCAAGGCTCTCCTCTCGAGTCCTTGTCTCACTCAGGGTCTTTGCAGCTTCTTCAGCCTTCAATTGAAGACCACATGCAACCCCTCCTCCCTCTCCATGACAAAAGAGTCCTCCATATCTATCCACCAAGGACATGTATCCAACTCCCATTTGGTGAGGTGATGCATGGGAGGTGGATACATGCAATTGTCCTCTTTGTTCAATGCCAACCACTAGCAAGCAAGAAATGGTATACTTGATAGATGGCCCTTTTCTCTCATCAATGAAAAGAACCTTGACAAAAAAAGATTTTCAAAAACACAAATCATTGCTATGCCCATACATACGTTGGGCAAATCCATTCCAAATCAAGGAGGTTCAACTCAATACACAAGCTTCAAACTTTCCAACATTAAACTTTAACTTAAAATCATTCCAAATGAAAGAGGTTGTAGCCAAGTACCTAAACACAAGCCGCTGTGCAGCCATGTGTACCGAATCAAGTTTTTTCAGCAACCAACAAAATGTCCTCACTCTTGTCGTTTCTATCAACCCTGCACTCTAGATCAAACATGTTCTTCCTAGCATCGAGTTTTACCTCCTCATAAAACTCATGCAATGTACAATCAACAGGAAGAGCTGCAATGCCTGGAATGTCATCAAAGTCCTGTAGAATACAAAGGCCCCTTTGGTATATCTTTTCGAGAGTGCCTTCCAATTTCAACCATCTAAACTTGATAAAAAATAGAATCACAAACTCAAGTAAACAAGAAGAGTACTCACACTCTATATAAATTGTCTCCGTGAAGTAGACCATACGAAGACTTCATGGTTTTGCTAGCTTCCAATAAAGACAACCAAAATATTTTTGTCTAGATTGGAGCCTCATGAAGTGCAATAAGGTTCAGCTTCTCGATGGTGGCAAAACTTTCTGTGTCCCATCTTAACGACATTACTTTTGCCATCCACTCATCCCCAAGTCTTGGATCAATTTTATTGAGAATTTAAGACATGTAAACAATTTAAAGAATCTTTTAAACAACCAACAAAAATTTGAATATTAAAGACCCAATGAAATATTAACTTTGTAACCATCTTAATCTTAAAGTATGACATGTACCCAAATACAAAAACGTAAGAATTGTAAAGCTTACACTAGTGCAACAAAAACATAATAATTTATTTTTAAAGTAATTGAGATGATGCACCTTCCCAATACGTTCACCGTATCGAGTGGCAAGCTCTTCCAGTTCCTTCTCCTCCACTCTCCCAAGCTCCTCCTTTGACATAGAATGTTTGGCTTTCTCTAGCTTCTTTCCAAGCACTTGAGAGATTTTAACCTTCAAGTAGCATGAAGCACAACTCTTCAAATGTTAGCCTGCAAACAAAAGCAACTTAATTGCTAAATAATAAAAGAGAAGAATATACATTATAAACCAACTTTCCAAGGTATCTCCTCGTAAGAGGATACTAGGGCTCTCATTCCCCTTTGTGTATTTGTGCCTAATGCTTGCAATGATCCTCCTATCTCTATTTGGCAAATCCTTCAAGTACTCTTCATGATTGGCTGAACGATTGATTTTGCAATTCACCATCTCATCTCTCAAATAGTTAAACAATAAAAGCAATCAACCATCAAATACTCTTTCCACTAAAAGGAACAGCTTTGACTTAATTTAGTAAAGCAAAAAATGTTTCTAAAAAAACAAAAAGAAATTCTTACAAGTTCATCCTTTGCAAGGTGGATAACAGAGCAATCTCACTGACACATGTAGGATCAATGATTGTGTAGAGGACTCTGTAATGCTTCTCACAAGTCTCTGAAAAATGCTCTTTGCTTGTTGCTTGCCATGCAATTGTCCTGTGGTTGCCCTCCCAAACGTAGATCATTTTGCTAGACATAACCCCACATAGGCTGCCTAGCAAGCTCTGCCTCAAACTCTGCATTAATGGAAATCCATATAGGGTCCCATTCTTGCATGACAGCCTCATCAACATCACAGTCATCTCTCGGGCAGAAGTCTAAAGAGAAACAAAATAAAAGCCCCCTTCTCCTGCACATAACCCTCTCTACCGAAGGCGGCTTTCAATCCAGAGACATCATCCCTTATCCCTCTCACCTTGACAAAAGGGATAAGCCTGCATAAAGGAACAGGAGGACACTAAAAACAAAAGAAAATACCCTTGTTGTTTGGAGAATGTCCCCCCCCCCTATCCAGATAAAGTGAATTCTCAGACAAAGAATCTCCTCCTCTAGGAGATCCGGCTGAACTATGTATGGCACAATCTGTAAGGAGGACTCCTCAAAAGTAGGTGCATGGTCAAGATCATGCTGTGCTCTAGAGCCCTCTCCAAGCCCTTGGCTCATGTCTCCCATATCCTTTGCTCCCATATAATGAACATCAGTAATGGGGGCAACGACCTCAAAACTCTACATTTCCTCTCCCCTTTCCTCTACCTCCTCACCTCGCATGCTTGCTAGGACCAACATTTGATCGGTCAACATTTCTACAAAATGTAAAACAAACAAAATACAAACAATAGCTTGAAACATAATTGTAGCTACTGAAATAGTAATTCAGAAAAGGTCGACAGAGATTTCTCTTGACACCTTGCATGAATCATTTGACTTGCAAGATTTTCTAGTGACTCTAAAGCCATTGGGACTGGATGTTGAAGGTATAAAGCTTGAACCAGTTATGTTGCACAATGGAGAGAATGGCTACCATCTATGGCTACCATCTGGATCCCAAATTCAACAAGAGCTACCAAGTTTTGAAAGATGAATCTACCTCCAAAGTGCATATAGATGTAGATGAGGATGACAATAAGAACAGTAAGCCTTGCACTAGTGTTCTTGAGTTGATTTGTGGGCTTCCTTTGAGCAGTAGTTTGCATACTGCTTTGCATAATGTTGTAAATATCAAGCAAGTTGAAGAGTTGCCAAAGATCTATGATGGATATGTTGCTTTTGAGCTACCTCCTTGTGAAAAGAAGAGTTCCATGCATGGGATGGAATGAAAGCATGATTGCCATCCATGGATTGACTATGTGACATGTAGCAGTGATTGTTTTGATGGGACAGTGTGTTTCAGTAGATGTGCAAGGCACCTTCGATGCATCAATCTCAAATGTTCGTACTTATCTAGAATGCATCTTCAAAATGAGAGATAATGGAAAGGGAGGATGAAACATATTTGTAATGTGGGATTGATTAGAGCAGAGGATGCTACCTTGTCGCCATTGTGCTCAAGCTCTAGAATGTGTTTCCACTTGTTCGATAGTTATTTACTACTACATTCCAAAAAATCATGAGAACATCACCAGATGTGTAATACATCTAGGAAATCACCCTCATCCTTACGAAGAGGGAACTAGCAAGGCAGATGTTGATAGCATCGAAGAAATGTTGGTATCAAGAGCAAAGATGAAGCCTTTTACAACACTAAAGTAGCTGGAGACAAGTGTGGGTAGGAACATGATTTTGGATATGCTTATGGGTAATTTAGCCAAAGAGAATACAAAGATTAGGGAGGATGAGTTCGTCAAGTTGCTAGAGTATGCCACTCCATTGTCCAGTAATAAGCAAATTGAGAAGTGCTTAGAACATGCTAAAAAGGCTCAATGTTTAACATCTAAAGGACTTGAGGCCATCTTGGAACTTAAGAAGCCGATATCTTTTCATACACAGTGTTTTATTTCTAGGTCAATTGGGTGCACAACACCAACCCCATGTGTTTAAAATGTCCACCAAAGTGGTGTTGACCTCGTCAATCGAATGAGATCGGGGGGGAACTTGGAGAAAATGTGAGCACATGTGTATGATCCTTTTGTGCGCGAGCTCTTGACCATTGTAGCATGTGAGTTCAGGGTTGAGGATAGATTTGCTCAGGTTGAATTTTGGAAAATGCTAAATGATGTTGAAAACAAGGGGTTTGCAAAACTTGAGCTCGAAGCCTAAGTTCAGAGGCTTTATGGTAGATGAGGCAAATGAAAATTGGCTTGCAGTACGAAATGTGTACTTTGGTGGAGCAAAGAAAAAGGATCCAAATAGGGAGAGAAGTTGTGTTTTCCAATGGTAACAGAGCATGGTGTGTCACACATTTAAGTGCATAAGGCCATCCTCCCAGGAGGAGCACAAATCCCTTTGTAGGAAATGGAGGAATGCACCGTCTGCCAATGCTATTGACATGTGCAAGAATGAGCTTAGGAAATTTTGGCATGTAGGTCATGCTGTTCAGGGTGAGATTCCTACAATGGAGACATGGTTGGCTTGGTGGGACACTAGAGCATTTCACTGGGGCTCTTGGTTTGTTTCACAAGATGATTCAAATATCTTTGTTCCTACCACAAACCTCTCTGAGTCCAAGCATGCAAGCATGAGGGTGAGTGTGGGGCGCAATGAACGTATCTCTGTGTTTGAGGCCAGTGGTGCAGATTTATCCATGGCCATTCTTCATAGTAAAATATAGTGCATATCTAAAGGGGGTCAGGTCTAGCTATGGTCCTGATATGGCTAATATGCCTGAGCGCTTTTATAGAGGTGCTGGTTCATCATCAATAAAGCGATTGGTTGATATGGCAAATGCTTCTATGCACGAGATGGGTGTGGCTGAAGATAGTATGTAGCAAATGAGTGACTATCAGCATAGTGTTCGAAAAAAAAGGCTAGTGACTGCAAATCCTGATGAACTACTGGATGAGGATAGTTATAGACCAGAATATGTCACGGTTACAACAAGTAGGCAAGAAAATCAATCTAGCCACAATGAAGAGCCCAATGAGGTCGTGGTGGAGGAGAGAAAGGTGCCAAAAACAATGTGGGAAATTTGAAGAACTGAACCTAACAGAAAGATGACTTGCTTTGGTAGGTTGCATGGACAAGGTGGCCGGTGTGGATGGTACATTTGTGAAGGGGATGGTAAGAGTGCTTTGGGAGTGCCTACACCATGCTTTTGGGGGCGACGTAGATATCCTGGAGGTACAACCGAGTGATTTTTTTGGTTTTGCAATATTTCTAATACTCACTCTTAGAATGTTGATGAAAAGACAATCGTGGGAGTGCCAGGTCCTACACCTGGAGTTTAGCCTATTGATGAGGCCATTATGTGTAACATACAACACTCTATATTGCATTTAACACAAGTACGATATTGTCTTTTTCTTCAACTTCACTGTTGTCACTGAGTAGCACAAGCTCGTCTTCTTCTTCACTCAATGAACCCTCGGCACCTATTTCTGTAGTCAATCATTGCCCAAAAATTCTCATTCCATTGGCTCTGCTTGCTGGCTTAGCCAAAACATTGAACCCTTTCAACAATTGTAGATTCCAAAAGCAAAAAACCAGATTTGTAGCTCTTGATGGATTTAAATGATTGCATCTCTTTGACTGAATAAAATCATATGCACTTCAATTTTGTTCACATGCACTGAATGATGCAACAACAGAGAGCACACATGTTGCAACTCCAATGTCTCTCCACCATATTCCTTACACCAAGTAGGTGCAATCGTTGTCTTAATAGCATCAAGATTCTAGAGATCTCTAAAAGATCCTTCACGGTACGTATACCTCACTCGTTTTTGGTAGGCCAATTTGCCTTGATCTCCTAGAAGCAAGTTCTTACAAACCTCTCAAAAGTTACCTTTGACTTATGGATTCTGTGATTGAGCATGCATTTGATATTGTGGATGTATTGCAAACACGGATCCATACAAAAGGGTGTACATTTGCTTCCATCTCTTATCAGCCAAATATACCACTTGTTGCTTTTCCCTAGGTGCAAAATGCACGAATTCTTTAACCTATCGTATTGCTTTGGACATCTTCTAGTACGCTTTATCCATAACAAAGGAATCGGCGTCAACCATCCTCAACACTATCACAAATGGCTCTACACCTTCTTTTATTCTTTCTACATTTTTCTAGAATGCTAATGATTGTAAAAGATGTACACATTTACTGCTTGGTATTGCATACTATGTCTTTTTCTCGAGCTAATTTACCCATCATCTATCATAAAGCTTGACCCACTTCCAACAATCTAGCAAGAACCAAAAAAGAAGTGGCAAATCTAGTTTGACAAAAATTCCTTAGTTGCTTCACAGACTACTCTCTAAATGCTGCATGCAAGTTTTGATGGCTCTTTATAAAACTAACTATAGAGTTGGAATCGTGTAGCATCGGTTGCACAAATGGAAAGTGTCCAATATCTTTCAACAATAGGTTGAGAGTATGAGCACCACATGGCACCCATTTTAGAGTGGGATACTTTGCCATGATTATCTCACCCGCGGATCCATTATCTGACTGTTACTAACACAGTAACATTTTCATTGCCACCAAATTTATGAATTGCTCTTTTTTATATTTTTACAATATATGATGAAGTTTTTTCTTTTAGAGACGTATCAATACTCTCCAAAAACATTGTTCCCTTGGGAGTAATGCACATTACATTTATCAAGGGTCTGGACGGCTTGCTAGTCCATCCATCAAAAGAAAGAGTGCACCCATATGTAGGAATAAAATCCAAGATCTTTTTCTTTAAGCAGTCCATCATAGTCTATTACTCTATCAAGATGATCCGTATGAATTTCATTATAATCCAGCAAAACAAATCCTAGTCTAACTTGACCCACTTCCAACAATCTAGCAAGAATAAAAAAAGAAGTGGCAAATCTAGTTTGACAAAAATTCCTTAGTTGCTTCACAAAGTGCTCTCTGAATGCTGCATGCAAGTTTTGATGGCTCTTTATAAAACTAACTATAGTGTTAGAATCATGTAGTACCAATTTTACAAATGGCAATTGTCCAATATCTTTCAACAATAAGTTGAGAGTATGAGCACCACATGGCACCCATTTCAGAGAGGGATACTTTGCCATGATCATCTCACCCACGGTCTTATAATTGGATCCATTATCTAGTACTAACGTAGTAACATTTTCACTGCCACCAACTTTATGAATTGCTCTTTCGTATATTTTTATAATATATGATGAAATTTTTTTCTTTTAGAGATGTATCAATACTTTCCAAAAACATTGTTCCCTTGGGAGTAATGCACGTTACATTTATCAAGGGTCTGTGACCTGCTTGCTAGTGCATCCATCAAAAGAAAGAGTACACCCATATGTAGGAATAAAATCCAAGATCTTTTTCTTTAAGCAGTCCATCATAGTCTGTTACTCTATCAAGATGATCCGTATGAATTTTATTATAATCCAGCAAAACAAATCCTAGTCTAACACATGACTTCAAGGCATTACAGAAAATCTCACCTCTCATGACATTGAATGGTATACCATTTTTTACAAATGCTTATGCCCATCTTAAGTGCTCTTCATGCACTTGTTGTCAAAGAATCCAATCCTCCATAGATGATTGTTCTCCTCTTTTTCTTTTCTTTAAACAGAGTGCATGAGCAAGCTTCAACGTCACTGCCAATTTTGAGAAAATGTTGCTTGATGTGAGTAGAACTGCCCATGAACTTGTGTCCACAATATTTACACTACACAAAAGAGACCGAGGCGTGCACTTTCCGTATCTCTATCACATATGACCAAATCTTGCTGCGCACCATGATTTTGAAGTTGCAAGAAAAAACATAAGCCAAAACAATTAATTCGCATATGCAAAAGAAACACGCTACAATACATATTATGTCAAAAGCAACAAATATTCTTTCAAAAGCACTTTCAAGAATGCAATATATTAATTGTCATTTATTCCTGTACCATCATCAAAAAATAAGATTATTTTCATTCATCGATAATTACATTTAATTCACATAAGATTATATTCTTACTGGATAATGATATTCTATATTTTAACAATGTTTTAAAAGAATATAAAATATTCTTTAAAAAAGAAGTGCAAGAATGAGAAAATGCAAATTGCATTTAATTCATTCAAATTATTTTGAAAGAATATAAAGTATTCATTCAAAAAAAAGTGTAAGAATGAGTAATGAAAATTGAGATACATGGATTGTGAATCATTCATTCACATTCAAATTGAATATACTCAAATTGTGAATCGTTGAAAGAATATACCTCGAGGGGTGCACTACTAAGAAACCCTATGTATCATGTGCATTCAAGGGGTATTAAAAAAACCCCTCAACTAAAAATTTTCACCCAATAAAAACACCCCTCTCTACTTATGAATTAAATCAAAATTTTCTTAAAGTTAATTTTAAAACCCCTCTTGTTATTGTAATCCTATTAAAATTTTCCAAAATGATGAATTAAAAAACCCCTCCCTTTGAATGCATGTGGTACACTAAAATTTTATTAGGTGAACCCCCCGAGGAATATACTCAAATTGTGAATCATTCATTCACATTCTATTGAAAGAATATTAAATATTCATTCAAAAGAAAGTGTAAAAATGAGTCTGTAGGTGCTCTAATAAACTAAGACAGAAAGCAACAAATTTATTCCTTTCAAACTCTAAAATCATAGGCACAAAAAAGAAACTCTTTTTATTCATTCACATTCTATTGAAAGAATATTAAATATTCATTTAAAAGAAAGTGTGAGAATGAGACTCTAGGTGTTCTAATAAACTAAGACACAAAGCAACAAATTTACTCTAACATCATAGACACAAACATACAATAAAATCACATTTCTCACAAGAGATCTAAGGAACTCAACAAAGAGAACCTAGAACTCCCACAAAAAAATTCCATAGACACAAACAAAGACCAAAAGTGCATTTCTCACAAGAGATCTAAGGAACTCAATAAACAAAACCTAGAACTCCCACAAACAAATTTCATAGACACAAACAAAGACCAAAAGCACATTTCTTACAAGAGATCTAAGGAGCTCAACAAAGAGAACTTGGAACTCCCACAAACAATTTCCATCTTAGTTCAGACCTTCTAGATTGCTTTTGCAACCTTGGAGGGTCTTCCTTCTTTCTTTTCCTCGTTTGATCTCTTATGCTCGGCTAGAGAACCAAGCGTGAGATAAGGTAAACTGGCAAATTGTGAGCTTAAATACAAGAAAAGAGCCCCATAATCATACTAATACAGTTTTATTCGTACAAATAAGTTATTTGTATGGTTATGTATTTGTTCAAATAAAAGTATTTGTACAAACATGATTGGATGACGTGTTAATTTATGAAAAAAAAGTAATGTGTCACTGTTTTTTTGCACAAATTTTTTCCCCTTCAAATAATTTGTCCGAATTTCCAGTATTTTTTGAATCACGAATTTGAATTTTTATACTTAGGTCTCTCTCTCTCTCTCTCTCTCTCTCTCTCTCTCTCCTCGTGTCCCTTCCTCGCTCCCTCCATCCATCCATAATTTTTCATCTGCACCTCTATCTCTTTCTACACTAGTACACATAATTACATTTGAAATTGACACTATTTGATTCCTAGGCACTCTCTCTCTCTCTCGTCCCTCCTCTAGCATTTTTCATTTATCGTATGCACCTCTATCTCTTTCTACACTAGTACACAACATGGAAAGGAAGTTGGATTTGAAATTGACACTATTTGATTTCAGGGCACTATTCATTTACCTATCTTTTGCTCATGGAGTGTTTGCTAAGCAACCTCCCGGGGGGGTCACTAAGAAATATGTAAGATAGCATGTGCGATCAACGGAATGGGTCTAATATTTTTATGGAGTTACAAAAGAAATGCATACTCAAGGGTTTTTTTAATTCAAAAAGTGAAAATCTTCATACAAAAGGGATAATTTAATCATCTCAAACTTCTTAGAATGGGTGTATATGGGTTATAAAATTCCTAGGTAGGGTGTTTTTTAAATACTCCTTGATTGCATGTGCTATATGGGGTATTTAAATAGTGGCCCCCAATGAGCAACCTCCACCACTCTATATTATCTAACACTATTGCATTTGTCATTTCCCACTCTCCTAGGTCCCAAGGAAAGTGTTTGGGTTGGAATCCAATATAGAGATGAAGGATCCAAGTACAACCCATGATAATGAAAACCAAGTACAAGGCCCTTGGAAAACTCAAAGAATGGCATTCAATGCTTGAGAAGAATCAAGCAAGAAATTCAAGATGTTGAGATCAAACCAAGGTGAGACTTCACATTGAATGAATTCTCAAGTTACTACAAGGGGCACATAATCAAATGAAGAATCCCTCTCCACATACACCACGATAACACGGAGTAGTAGGATGAAAAATTCATGTCACATGTGAAATGGTGAGGAGTATGATTAAAGGAAAGGACTTGCCAAATACCTTTTGGGTTGAAGAATGTAACACAACAATGTGCATCCTCAACAAAGCTACATCAAAGTGGTGGGGGATGACCTCTGAACAAGCATACTCTTGTAAGAAACCTTCAGTTACACATTTCAAAACTTTTGGAAGTGACTGTGATGCATCGATAATCGAGTGGGATCTAAAGATCCAAAGGCCTATCTTTCTAGGATACCATCAGGAGGACAAGGGTGGCTGTCTCCATGATCCTATAAAAATCTAGGTTGTGGTGAGTTGAGATGTCATGCTCATAGAGCAACCTCATTGATGGGAGGAGGAGGTCCACTATAGAGCAAGAAGTCTTTATCCAACGAACAATTCCCAACAACAACAACATGCCTATAGGCCCAAGGTGGATGAGAGGCCAACAATTGAGGATAAAGAAGGCAAAGATAAATATGACAAGCCTACAAAACTACAAAGGAAAATGCTATACCTAAGTGGCAAAATCAACTTTTAGATGGTTAAACCCCCCCAATCATTAAGGATGGAGAGCAACAAAGGGCCCAAGATCAATAAGTCAAGTATGCACTTATGGACTGAAGTGATGAAGTTGATGATGCCACAAGTCTTGCATAGAATCACAAGTCCCAAATTGAATGGAAGCTATGCAATAAGAGTATGGTTCCATCATCAAGAAAAACACTGGGCACATTGTGGATCATCCACAGAAGCACAAGGTCTATCAACACCAAGTGGGTTTACAAAGCCAGGTACAAATCCAATGGCTTGTTGGATAAGCTTTAAGTCTTGGCCCTTGGCAAAAGTATTTGCACAATGTGAAGGACTCGACTATCAAGAGACATTTGCCCCCATAGCTAGGTTAACCATAATCTACATTATCTTGGCTTTAATAGTGCAAGAAGGGAACACAATCCTACAAATGGATTAGTAAGAATGCCTTTGTGATGAATGGAAGTTTTGATGAAATTGGTTACTTTGGATTATCCAAAGTGTTGCATTGTTTATGCTAAGGTTCACTTGTTCTCTTCTTTTATAGGATGAGATGAGAATAGTGGGCATGGATGATATTGCTTTTTCATACCCAAAGACACAAAGTCATGCATGTGCAAGTTTTTGGAGAGGTTGTCCAGGACTTCAAGGGCATGGTGATGCAAAGTAGATGCTTGGAGCTTGTGATATTGCTGATGTAAGTCATGAGACTCACACATCTATTTTTAAAATTTTGAGTTTGCTATTATGGGAAAGTATAAGATATTTGTATTGGTACTACCAACACCTTTTTCTATGAAGCAACTTGTTCATGCTTAGAAGTTGATTCTAGAAGAAGAATTCATGTGATTCATTACACAAGCTGAGAAGGTACTTTGACTCAGAGAACATATGAAACTTAAATGGGCAACACAATGTAATGATACATCGGTCCATTGGTTTTGAATAGTTAAGGTAGTGTAATAGTTGATGAAAGAAGATAACCTTATCTCTCAATTTTCATTTATTTTTACTTTTTATTGCAAGGATGAGATAGATCCCTTGGTTAGCACGATGGTAAGATTTTCCTTGGGTGTAGAAATTACAAGTATAATAGTAAATTTCTGAACCACAAAAGTTGGGCAACTGAATGCCTTTGAAACCAGAAATGTGGAATGCATGGTTAGTAAATGGTTGATGCCCATGCCTCACTTGAAGTGAGAGGATAAATTGAAAACAACAAAAAAATCACCTTATGGTGAATGGATGCCTTGTCCCTCACATGAGTTGAGGTGGACTAGTGGACCAAAAGAATTTTGGCATATAATTTAGAAGTGTGATGATTGCTACCATTTATCTCAAAAATTGGAGCCCTTGGATGCCTAAAAGAGAGGGTAAATCTCATATGTGCATACACACGTGAGTGTTGGATTTGGAGTAGATTATGTTCTTGCTGTAAATTGAAAAGACGTGAGAAAGTTATTAGATTATGCATATTGTGGGTGAGAAGCTCACCAAAGATAATTATAGTGTTTGGTCTTACTACATGGAACTTTCTTATGGGTAAAGGACTATGGTATTTGATTACAGGAGATGATGAATGCTCTGAATTACCAAATGATGAGCCAATAGAGGAGAAAAAGTTGGCATTTAGGACTAGGATTGAGAAGTCTAGGAAGGTGTTGCATTGGATATCAATATGTATTTTAGAAACTGTCATTCCACATATTAAGAAGGCCAACATTCTAAAAGAGGCTTGGGATATAATTCAAAAAATATATGGTACAAGCACCCAAGCTAGGAAAATATAGCTAAAAGACTCCATCTAGAATATGGAGAGGCAGTAGAAGTATTCCAAATTATGTTGCAAAAATTAGGCAAATAACGGAGGACATGGCCACCATCAATTACAATGTGGAGGATGATGACCTAGTTTCCATCACATTGAATGGACTAGGGAAACAATACAAATCACTGGATACATCTATCTTAGTGAGAGGTTCTAGGACCAATTTGAAGATATGGTTGCTCTATGCATCACGGAAGAAACGAAGCTTGTGCTAAGAGGCTCCACTACTAGTGGCAAAGATAATTTATTTAGAAGAGATAGAGGTGATTTAAGAGGGAGGAGTGGACCTCCTAGAGGCCATGGCAGGGACTCATATTCCCATGAATATCATGCGGATATAAATGATTATGTTCCAAGAGGTGGTGGTTATATGCATAGAAGCAAGGGAAGTGTCTCCAACCATGGTAGAGGAAGGGACAGCCATGCACAAGGACCTAGAAATTGTCATTTTTGTGGCAAGTATGGCCATTATAAGAGGGACTATTATGCAAAACAAATTTCCAACCATAGAATCCGATATTATGTTGACCAAGGAGAGTATGAGTATGAGCATAGGCATGGTGCACATTTATTTAGTATGGAGATTGTCATGGGTAGCATGCCAAAGCCCTCACATAGTAATGATTGGTTTATTGACTTAAGTGCATCCAATCATATGACCTACTATGGTGAATGGTTCACACATAAAGGTAAGATGCCGGGTGATGAGTTTGTGGCTATGGGTGATTACACAATGCATAGAATCACTCACACTGGAAACATTCCATTAGGTGATCAAAATGGTGTAGAGAACACTGTGGGTGATGTGTTGTATGCTCCTACCATCACTAAAAATATAGCATCTCTAGGTCAAATGGCTGACCAAGATTATGAAGTGAGATATAATAAATTTGCATGC
Organism: Dipteris shenzhenensis; assembly: GCF_047967505.1. Lineage (NCBI taxonomy): Eukaryota > Viridiplantae > Streptophyta > Polypodiopsida > Gleicheniales > Dipteridaceae > Dipteris > Dipteris shenzhenensis. Next base: position 35,004,420 of record NC_141627.1, read on the forward strand.
TTTGTGGAAGAGTTAGTTTGCAATTCTTGGTAGGTTAGTGCACAAGTATCATAGTTGCCTGGTACTAACACTTGGATAAGAAATGGTTGGATTAGTAACTTTTAGTGAGTAATTGTTAGTAAGTTTACATTTGGCCTACAATTTTCTTACTAATAGTTTGAAGTTAGCATACACTTATATTGCTACCAGGTAGGTTGCTAACAATTAAATAGCTAACAATTGAGTGTATGTTTCTTCCATGTAATGGATGCAGGTAATGTTCTTGGTGTTGTGTATGTTTCTTCACAAAAATTGTGTGGCCCACACATTTACCCTGAGGAAAGCAGAGAGGATCATGGGAGAGGACATCTACCATCCTGGTTTTGGTTGGATATGTGAAGGTAAGTGGGGAGAAAACATGCTTTCAATAGCACGTGACAGTAAGGTTGGAGAAGTGGTTGCCAAAGGTCATAAGAGAGGGGGACTATTCACATTTGAAGTAGGATTTAAACTTTGTTTACAGCAAGGTATGTTTGGCATAAAAGGTAGTGTGATATCAAGTATAGAAGGATGAATTATGGCATAAAAGGCAGTGTGATATCAAGTATAGAAGGCTGAAAGAAATGAAAACAAAAGAACTTGTGAGAGGATTGGCTATCTTTTGTAATTTGGATTTCATCTATGTGTGTCTAGCATGTCAATATGCCAAGCAATCTCATTTGCCATTTCCAAACAGGGGCAGAGTGTGTAAGGATGCTTTGGAAATTGTGAATTCTAATATTTGGGGACCTACAGATAATGCATCACTGGGTGGTGCATTAGGATTATATTTCCTTTGTAGATTATTACAACCGCCTGACATGGGCATATTTTTTAAAGGCAAAGAGTGATGCATTCAAGGTGTTTTGCCAATACGAGAAGATGGTTGTTACATTAAATGACTTCACACAAATAAATGAGTTCACACAAATAATGGAGATGAATACATGTCTTATGAGTTTGATAATTACTTGTATGATCAAGTCATAAAAACATGGATTACATGTAGGTACAGTCTACAACAAAATACAATAGCAAAAAAAAAGAATAGAGTGATTGGAGATATAGCTAGATCTATGATGGATGAGATGCATATGCTTTGACATACTAGACTAAAGGAGTGCAGATAGTGGTGCACATAATGAATAGAACTCCTATCCGATTCCTAGAGATTTCATTCATGGTATGACTCCATAAATCAAAGGAGATGTGCCTTATGAAGGAGGATTTTCATGCTAAATACGGCCTTAGTTTGATGGGAGGTGATCCAAAAACCTTAAAGGAGGTTGATCTATCACAGAGGGAGTGGTTGGGTGTGTTTAAAACTCCCAGAGATTCATCTGTATATAGAATTAAGTGCAGTAGTGTTCATCCTAAAGCATATAGGGATTTCCTTTTTTTCTACAACAAGGTGTACAAAAAGCAACACCCTACTAATATGGAGGTCATAGTGGCCTTTGACAGAGTGTACAAAAAATACTTTATCTTGGTTGCAATTGAGTAGTGCAGTTTAGTTGATTTTGCATGGGTAGTTTTTGCAAAGCAGTACATCAAAGGAATTAAAGAAAAGTGGCTATTTTAAGAGCCACACCATTAAGTGGAAGAGAAATAATGAAGGATGTTCTAAAATCCATGATGATGAGGAATATCACTTTCAAGATGGAATTCCTAGAATAGAGGAGAAGGGGCATCCTGAAGAATCCCCCATACGAAGGAGACAGTTTATAAGGCATGGCAAGAGAAACGAGGATCATATGCTTGTTTGCCACCCACATGTGGATTGATCACTTGGATGCTGAACTTAAAACTGTTGCACAAGGAATGGAGAGGGCAAACACTTCATTAACAAATGCAATGGTTAGGAAGAAGAGTTGGGAGACTATAAGTGCGGTTGTGAAGCAACTTAGAGCAAAGAAGGAGGAAGAGGAGAATGAATTACGATCCTTGCAGCTAGACTCCACAGACACAAAGAGGATGTTTGAGCTGCAATTGACAATTGAACATCTCTCTAAGACCCTAGCATGCTTAGATACCAAACTAGTCCATGTTGAGTTGCATTTGCATATATCCATTCAATAATTCTAAGACTTGGTCCATGTTGTATCATGTTTGCAGGCTGTAGTTGACCTGCACTCTGAGCATTTGTCAGAGTTGGGTGGCCAACATGCTCTGGCTATGCAAATTCTACATTACTTAAAGAGCAAGGGGCATGCACAGTTTGTTGTACAGCCCCTCCTCATCCCTGTTATGTAGTAAAGGGCCAAACCAATGTTGCAGGGTGGTGCATAGGTTGTGGGATGTCCCTTGATCATGAGAATGCCATGATGTTGGTATACTTGCCATGCAAACATAGCTACCATGTTCTGTGCTTTGCCATAAAAGGCCTTGAAGAAATGTGCTACTATTTGATGGACGATGTCACACCGTGGCTATTTATTGGCATCAAATGGAGGATCGAAAATCCTACACAACACCATTTGAGCACGACCTATTGTATAATATGGAATCCATTGACATTTTGGAGTATATGGTCAAATATAGCTGTTGGACTGAGTTATGAAGATGGAAGCAAAGACATATAGTGGATACCAACTTCTTTTGTATATAAATAATCACTTTAATAGAATTCATTCTTTCTTGCTCCTATGTTGCCTATTTGGAGATTGCAGACTGGTTGGATTCCTTTTCCTGTTGCAAAATAGACTTGTTTTAAGTGTTATTATTTCAACTCTTACTTCAGCTAGTACATGGCACTTAGTACATGGCAATATTATATTCAAGCTATTTCAACATAATGCTATTATTTAGCAAGGCAATGTTGCTATTATAGTGTAATGTTATTATAATTAATACAATGTCCTTGGAATGCATACAATATAGTAGCACTAGTAGCAGCACCAACCACTAGCCAGATCATTAACTGTTAGCATCACCCCTAACCATGAGTAGCAAGAGCACTAACCACTAGTAGTAGTAGCAGCACACCAACCACTAGCAGCTACACTAACAATAACACTAGAAGCAATACCAACCACTAGCAGCTCCACTAGCAGTAGCACTATAACAGTTGCACCAACCACTAGCAGCACTATAGTAGCACTACACCAACCACTAGTAACTGCACTAACTATTAGCAGCATCCCTAACCACTAGTAGCAGCATCCACTAGCAATAGCACTAACAACAACACTAGAAGCAGCACCAACTAGCAGCTATACTAACAACACTAGAATTAGCACCAACCACTAGCAGCTGCACTAGCAACAACAACACTATAGTAGCACTATAGCAACACTAACCACTAGCAACTACACTAGCGGTAGCACTATGGCAATTGCACCAGCCACTACTAGCAACTCTAACTACAAGTATCAATAGCACAACCAATCACTATATGTATGTCCTAAAAAGATGGTAGCCATTTAGAGTATGAGAAAAGAACCATCATAAAAGGGATGTAGGCCAAGATTATAGCAATACACACTACTATAGGGACAATAAGGGACAAAATGTTTATCAGTGCAGCTACTATTAAATGATGTCAAGGGGTTCCCTTTCAATATATAGAATACAACTTTGCATTAAATACAAAATACAACTTTGTATCGAGGGGTTCCCTTTCATGTCAATATGGCCCTTGAGGGGTCCCCTTTAGGGGCAAGGGCCATATAGACATGCCACATATGTCCAATGACAAGTCAATATGGCCCTTGGCCCTAAAGGGGACCCCAAGTCAGTGGCCATATTAATTACTTATGTTAGCATACTTATATAGCAAGGCCTAATGGATCTTGTGAGTTGTGACCATGAAAAACATGTAAAGAACATGGATTGGAAATAGCTTCACAGCTCCACTTATTTTCCCGGTTCACATCTCATACCTTTATCTCCCAAAATACACAAGCACACTCCCTTTGTTTGGATGCATAAGAGGCTATAGCTCCCTCAGATAATTTGTCTTGCATACTGGTTAGCATACTTATGTGAGGATACTGAAGTTAGAAACTTAATAGCATACTTATGTTAGTGTACTTATGGCAAGATATTGAAGTTAGCAACTTGATAGCATAATTATGTTACTATACCCATGTTAGCATATGTGTTAACAAAGATTACCTTTTTAATGTTTCCAAACACTTCATATTGCAAAAATTCCAAACACTTCATATTGCAACTATTCCTCAAAGAATAGATTGTTACATGTCAACATCAAAGGGCATGCTGTTATATATGACCTCATAGTATGTGGAGTGATTGAGAAAATGTTTCTTTGTTTTGGGAGACTCTCCATAGGTATCTTGATGCAATGCACAAGGAGCAAGACTATGTGGATTGTTGGTTGAGTCATAAGAAGTTTAAAGGAATAGTGATCTATTTGTTTGTAGAAGATACCTTTAATGACATAAGAATCTCTCGCTATGGCATCTACCCAATCATCAAGGTAGTCATGGGTGATCAGATTGTTTTTTTCTGGTAGTGCATTTAAGTCATGATGGCCTTCAAAAGTTGCAGATGTGTGCATCTTCCTCATCTGTAGTAGGCTGTATATCTGGCAAAGGTACCAACATGTGAAAACCCTAGGGTTGCACATGTGCTTTGTTGGTACATCTATTCCAAAGCCCATGCATGCATGCATCACAAAAGCATGATAAATGTTTTGTAGCAAGCCTAATGGATCTTGTGGGTCATGACCATGAAAAACATGTAAAGAAGGTGAATTGGGAATAGCTTCACAGTTTCGCTTATTTTCCATGTTCACATCTCCTATCTTTATCTCCCAAAATAGAAGAGCACGCTCCCTTTGTTTGGATACGTAAGAGGCTACATCTCCCTCAGATAAGTTGGCTTGCAAGAAAGCAACAACATTGCTTACACACTTTAAAATAGCACCATATTTCTTTAGTTTTTCATGTGTTAAAGTTATTTTAATAACAGCCCCTGCTTCATCGTGCTCTCCTTTGCCATGCCCACTTGCAAAGAAGTTCCAAGTCATTTCCATGCATGCCATTCTGACATACCTAGCAACAAAATAGAATGGTCTGCAAAACTTGACCTGGGAGGAAACCCCATCAAACCAAACCCAATGCCGTTTCAATGCAACTCCGTGTTCTTTCAACCACATCTTGTGTAACATGAAACAATGTTGAACAAATAATGTGTAATGCTGGCTATCATCTAAAATGAAGAAGTGAACTATTTTAATAACTTTTCTTGTCTTACGGTAGTAAGTTATATGCACAAAAACCGAGACATGTACCAAATGATAGTGCATTGATTGAATCTCATTCTGCTCTTTGAAAGCATAATTTTCAGCAAACTCTACAACTAAGACAATCACATCATCAAGGAATTTGAGAATACATTCCTTGAATTGAAGCCCCTACCATTGGGCAATGTGTAGTTGTATTTGATAAATGGCTTCATTTTTCTTTTTAAGAACTGAAAAAACTCCCAACATTTCATGTCTTTGTTCACCAGATCTTTCCTCTTCTTCTTATTTCCATGCTTGTCTACAGTATCCACATATTCAAATTCTTTCACATTGATGGTTTTCCCTTCATTGTCTCCAAGGGGTAGCAGGCCAACTTCTTTATGCCACAATCCTTACATTCACCCATTAATTACTTCCTACGATGAAAGGTTGCATCATTTTGTGTTGGGCAAGTCAATGACTCTCACAAATGAGTAACACCTTTGTAAGTGTGTAGAGTAGATGAACATACGTTGCTTGTGTCATCACTAGTATAGACAATGCATTTGCATTGACATTTCAAATGGATGCCAAACTTTTTATTGTGCAGCGCATTCAGCGCATCTTTCAGAAAGGACATCTAGATGCACATAGTATTCACAGCAACAGGTGTATCGGTCCTTTAACTTGTGCACAAATAGAGGCTTCAAATAGTCAAATGACCACAATTGAATCCTACACTCTAGATTATTTTGTCTAAATCGGTGAAAGATCTCAACCTACCATCAAAAGGAATGTGCAGTTGCTTGTTAGCAATTGTAGGTGTTGATGACAACCACAGGAGAGCTAACTAACAAGAATTATATGGACCAAGTAGCATTGCAAGTGCTAGTAGGTAGTGCAATTGCTAACAGGTGGTGCAGGTGCTAACAAGTAGTGCATGTGTTAATTAACATAGCTAGCAGGTGCAACAACAAGCATTGTAGATGCTAACATGAATTACAGGTGCTAATAGGTGTTGACCAATTGCAAGAGCTGACTAACAAGCATTGCATGGACCAACTAGCATTGCAAGTGTTGATAGGTAGTGTAGGTGCTAACAGGAAGTACAAGTGCTAACAAGCAGTGTAGGTGTTAATTAACATAGCTAGTAGGTGCAACAACAAGCATTGTAGATGCTAACATGAATTCAAGGCACTAACATGCATAGCAGGTGCTAATTAGCACAATCAGTAGGTGGAATAACAGGCATTGCATGTGGTAACTAGCATCTAGTAGTGGTAGATGAGAGTGCTAATTATAAGCATTGCACTTGAGCTAACAAGGATTATAGGTGCTAACAATCATTGTAGGTGCTAGCAACCACATGAGGTGCTAGCAGGTATAGGTGCTAACCAGCATATGGAGGTGGTAGATGAGAGTGCCAATAAGCATTGCAAGTGCTAACAAGGATTTTAGGTACCAATAAGCATTGCAAGTGCTAGCAACTACAGGTGGTGCTAGTAATAAGTATATGTGCTAAAACCCAAACCACAAGCATTTCTTTCTAGCACATGAAATTGTTATTAGCACATGCATGTTATTGCATGTTCTAATAGGCACCTACAATAGTAGGCCATGCACATGCTGAAGGAACATGGTAGAGAGAGGGTAGGCTAGGGAAGAGGAAGTGATACTCAAAAGGAGACATAATGAAATGACGAGCAATGAACAAAAATGACATTACTCACATGTAGACCAAAGAGCTTGTAGCTTGATACTTGATTTATTTGACAATAGACAAGTACAGCTCTTATATAGACCACACACACACATATGAACACCAATGCATATGGGATAACTCCCAATGTGACACATGGCATCATAGGACACACTAGACTAGAACTCACACTAGAACACACTAGAACACACCAAACTGACTCAACTTGGCTTCATATTCTAACAGCCCCCCATGAAGGCAAGGTGAGAGACCACTAGAATGGAACCAAGGGTAGAACATGACAAGGTCTAAGGTGAGAGACTATTGGAATGGAACCAAGAATAGAACATGACAATGATGGTCATCAAACTGGCTAAACTCTGAGCATGTTCAGAGGTTTCTCATGGCTTGAGACTCAATATGCTAAGAGGCTCACGTTATAGCATGGCTACATGACTAGCTCATAGGTCTATGAATACACCAACATCCTAGAACTCAGCCAGGCCTGATAACGAGACCTATCAAAGCCAATACATGGCTCCCACAACACATCCCCCTCTAAACCTATCAAAGCCAATACATGGCTCCCATAGTGCATCCCCTCCTTGCTCCAGGGGCTAATGAGAGACATGGATCTACACACCAAAACAAAATAGGAAAATACATCTTTTTAGGAGGACTATCCAAGGCAGAGAACCTTTGACTCAACACACATGATTTATTTGCATTCATTTTGGGGGACAACCTAGCGCAAAGTACCCTTGACTCAAACAAGAAAGTAGTAAATATATATTTCATTCATTTTATGCATAGAAAGGGCAGAGACCCCATGAGCCCAAAGTAGATACCGCACAAGAGTGTGCACATCTTGATGCAAAGAGGTATGTCGATGAAGAACCAAGCGAGAATGCCCCTGAATGATGTGTCAATGAAGGCCATAAGAGCAGCTACTAAGGGAGATCACATCATGACTCTCAGTGTGCCAATCGGCGGAGAGTCACCAAATGTGCAGAAGAGGCTCAAAAAAATGAGCAAAAGTGCTTAAGGGAGCTGCCCAAATAATTGCTAGAGGACACGGGAGTCCAAATTTGAGCAAAAAATGCCAAAAAAGCCTAAAATTGCTTGGAATCGCCTTCTAACAAGTTGTACGGACTCTTGGCACTATCACGCACCTGCCTGCAAAGGTCTGTACAATTGTACGGATTAAAAAGTCAATTTTTTTTCTCAAAAAGGTGCGGGATAGGGTCGTTTATGTTTGGGAAGTGCCAAAATTTCAAAAAATGTAGAAATCGGACCTCAAAAGGTCAAAAAACAGCCGCCGCTAGATTGCTCCAAAACAAGTTTCTGCCGACCAACTGACAAGGAATGTCCACCAATGCTCAGGCTAACCACGAAATGATGTGGGAGTGAGTTGAACTCACAAACGAGGACCACGGAGTACTTGATGGTGAGGAACCATGGCGAGGCTAAGGGAAGGGAGGCTCTACATTAGAGGAGAGGGGAGCTTCCATTTGCAGGCTTCTCTCATCCTCTAGATAGAACAAAAAGAAGGAGAAGGGAATAGAAAAGGTAGGAGAGGTGGCTCTGATACCACATGAAGGAACATGGTAGAGAGAGGAAGTGATACTCAAAAGGAGACATAATGAAATGACGAGCAATGAACAAAAATGAGAGTACTCACATGTAGACCAAAGAGCTTGTAGCTTGATACTTGATTTATTTGACAATAGACAAATATAGCTCTTATATAGAGCACACACACACACATATGAACACCAATGCATATGGGATAACTCCCAATGTGACACGTGGCATCATAGGACACACTAGACTAGAACTCACACTAGAACACACTGTAACACACCAAACGGACTCAACTTGGCTTCATATTCTAACACATGATAACTAGCATCTGGCATTGGTAGATGAGAGTGCTAATAAGCATTGCACTTGTGCTAACAAGGATGGAAGGTGCTAACAAGCATTGCATGTGCTAGCAACCACAATCGATGCTGGCAAGAATTATAGGTGCTAAGTAGCTTATGGCAGTGGAGCTAAGTAGCTTATGGCAATGGAGTGGAAGTGGTATATGAGACTACTAATAAGCATCACAACTACTAACAAGGATTGGAGGTGCTAACAAGCATGGTGCTGGCAACTATAGGTGGCACTGGCAAGAATGGCATGTGCTAACATGCACAAACATTTCTTGCCAGCACATGCTAACAAGAACATGAAATTATTGTTAGCATATGCCTGTTATTGTGAAGAGAGTGGGAGAGAAGTAAGGAGTCTCACTTGCAGCTTTTTCACATACACAATGGGGGAATATACACAAAGGTGGAGGCTGAAAATAGTTTTTCTCTTCTTAGTTGTGAAATCCAAAAGAACTCTAAGTACAAAAGAATAGGTGAACCCTATATGTGGGTCTCAAACCAAACTCAGCTAACTAAGGTGGCGTACTAACTGAGCCACTAACTAGAGTACATAAAGATAGCTGTCATCTGGCTATTATTCATGGGCGGTGTACCAACCGCATCTGTAGCTAACAAGTCAATGACATAAATGCACAACGGTCACCCTGGCATATCACAAGTGGAGCTTGATATCTCAACACTCCCCCTCGAGCTCAATGCCAATTCCTGCACACCAAGTAGGTCTCTGAACTTGCATAGCTTCTTTGTGCCCAATGCCTTTGTGAATATGTCAGCTACTTGATTCTCTGTGTTGACATAAACTAGATCAATAAAACCTACTAGAACCTTCTCCCGCACATAGTGATAATGCACCTCAATGTGCTTTGTTCTAGCATGATAGACTAGGATATTTGCCAAGTGTATACTGCTCATGTTGTCACAATAAATGACAACTAGCCCATCTGATGCATATCATAAAGTAGCTTATGCAACCAAGCTACCTCACATACAACCATTGCTACACCCCTATACTCAGCCTCTGTGCTCGACAAGGCAATTGTAGGATGTTTCTTACTGCTCCAAGTGACTGCAACCCTCCCAAAAGAGAACATATATCCACTTGTAGATCGTCTATCAGAAATACTACCAACCCAATCAGCATCAGTGTATCCATGCAACTATATCTGAACCCCAGCCTCATAAAATAGTCCATAGTGCAATGAGAGTGCAATGTGGACTTCACATACCTCAGTATCTGTCTAGCCACATCCAAATGCGGTTTCCTTTGAGCCTGCATAAATTGACTTACCAACCCAACAGCATAGCTCAAATCTGGCTTGGTAATAGTCATATAAATCAAACTTCCTACTATGTGTCTGTACATAAAAGGGTCTTCCAGAAGCTCACTTGCATCTGTGCTCAGCTTCACATTCTGCTCCAAAGAAACTAAAATAGGCTTACAGCCTGTCATCCCATATTTGGACAACATGTCCAATCCATATTGCCTCTGCAAGAGCCATATCCCACTTGTGGATCTAATCACCTCATTGCCCAAGAAGTAACGCAGCTCTCCCAAATCCTTCATCTCAAACTTCTGCTTCAATAGCATTTTCACATGAAGGATATCGTCATCACTATCACCTGTGATGATCAAATCATCAACATAAATTACAAGCAGCATAATGCCTTTCTCTATTTTTTCACATAAAGTGAGAAATCTACCTTGGAAATCTGAAAGCCAATAGTGACAAGATATTGTCCTATCTTGTCAGACCATGCTCTAGGTGCTTGCTTCAAGCTATACAAGGCTTTCTTCAACCTGCAAACAAGAACAGCATGAACATAACTGGTGGCTTCTCCATATAGACCTCTTCTTGCAAATCACCATGCAACAAAGCATTCTTTACATCCATCTCATGTAAAGGCCATCCCTTTGATGCAACCATAGCAATGACTACTCCTACGGTTGCCATCTTTGCAACCAGACTCAATGTTTCTTCATAATCAATGCCATATGTCTGTGCATACCCCTTGACAACTAATCTTGCCTTGTATCTGTTCACAGAACCATCTGCATCGTGCTTCACCTTATAGACCCACTTCAGCCAATTGCATTCTTGTCTTTAGGCAAAGGCACCAATTCCCATGTAGCATTTGCTTCCAAGGCATCCATTTCTTCATCCATGACTTTCTCCCATTTTTCTTTTCCCATGGCTTGCTCAAAAGAAGTGGGTTCTGGTTCATGCATCACTTTGACCATATAGGCATAATGAATGGCTATAAATCCATCATATTTCAGCCTATCCACAGGATACCTAGTTGTGGTAGACCTATGCAAAATAGGCTCACTACTAGGTGCTCTCAAAACATCCCTTGTCTTCCTTACTCTAGGTGTAACAATAGAAGGAATACCCAACTCATCATCAAGGCTCTGTTCTGAGCCACTGGATTCATCATCCACATAAGAGTGACCTGCATTCACATCAACCATGGGCTGATCTACTTTCTCTTTTCCTTTTCGTGATACTTGCATACCACTATTTGCATTGCTTTAAGGAGATCCTCCTGATCTCAATCTGCCTATCCATGGCGAAGTATGTGAACCACTGCTAAAGGGCACTACAGGTCTACTTAGTATTTTGTGAATGCTGTTGTGAATTCTATGCAGCATTACCATTTTGTGCATCTACATCATCAATCACATTTACTGGTTTATACCAGCTGCTCATCTCATAAAAAACAACATCTCTGCTCACAGTAAACTTACGAGTAGAAGGGTTCTAGCATCTATACCCTTTCTGCCGCAAAGAATAACCAATAAAGATGCACTTCTCAGCTTTTGGATCCAACTTGGATCTCAACTCATCTCGAACATGAACATAGGCAATGCAACAAAAAACTTTCAAATGAGAAATATATGGTTTCCTACTAGTATACCTCTCCTTTGGCATCATGCCATGTATTGTTGCAGTGGGAGTCTTGTTCATTATGTAGACTATTGTAGCAACTGCTTCAGCCCAATAATAATTTGGTAGGTCTTTTTCGTTGAGCATGGCACGAGATACCTCTCCAATATGCCTGTTTTTCCTTTTCGCAAGTCCATTTTGCTGTGGGGTATTACTGCATAAATATTGATGCTTTATGCCATGCTCTTGTAGGAAACTTGCAAACTCATTTGAGAGGTACTCTCCCCCTCCATTTGACCTTAGGCATTTTATTTGTAGGCTTTTTTCTTTTTCAACCATAGCTTTAAAAGCTTTGAAATGCCCAAATACTTCACTTTTCTTTTTCATAAAATATACCCAAACTTTTCTGCTGTAGTCATCAATAAAAGTGACAAAATAATGATAGCCTCCAATAGATGCGCACAACTTTTGCCTCACAAGGGCAAATTTACAAAACTGACGAGAGTGGTATTTGACCACACAGTCACTTCCCCGTGACAATTATGCATCAATAGGCAATATGAATGATTCTATCAGTCCCAATATCTCAACGCACAGGCATATGATCTAATTTTTGTGATAACTTTCCCCCGACCTGCAGAATAGTGGTCGCCTTGCAAAAAGAGGGCACTTTCCTGAGTGCCCGCGGAAAACTTCTGCCACCAAAACGGGCCCCGAAATGGCCCCAAATCAAAACGGTGCCGTAGTATATACAGCCCTTTTGCCACACCGCAAAGGGCATTCCAATTTGAGATAGTGCACTCTTGCACTTTCCGGCTGTGCTACCTACAGAGATTTGCTTCCAAACTCGAAAAAAAAGGAAAGCAACACTAATCCTCTTACTAGGACACCGCGAACTTGGTTTGCTTTCTTGAGCTCCTTACCATGAACCAAGCTTTGATACCATGTGAAGAGAGTGGGAAAGAAGGAAGGAGTCTCACTTACAGCTTTCTCACATACACAATGAGGGAATATACACAAAGGTGGAGGCTGAAAACAGTTTTCCTCTTCTTAGTTGTGAAAGCCAAAAGAACTCTAAGTACAAAAGAATAGGTGAACCCTATATGTGGGTCTCAAACCAAACTCAGCTAACTAAGGTGGCATACTAGCTGAGCCACTAACTAGAGTACATAAAGATAGCTGTTATCCAACTATTATTCATGGGCGGTGTACCAATCGCATCTGCAGCTAACAAGTCAGTGACATAAATGCACAACAATCACCCTGGCATATCACGAGTGGAGCTCGATATCTCAATAGTTATTGCATGTGCTAATAAGCACCTGCAATTACAACCATTACATGTGCTAACTAGCATCTAGCTGTGGTAGATGAAAGTGCTAATAATCATTGCAAGTGCTGATAAGGATTGTAGGTGCCAATAAGCAGTGCAGGTACTAACAAGTAGTGCAAGTGCTAACAAGCAATGTAGGTGCTAGCAACTGCAATTGTTTTCTATGAGATGAGAGTGCTAATTGCAAGTCCTAGCCAAGATTTATAGTGCTAAAAAGCATTGCAGGTGTTGGCAAGCATTGATTGTGGTAGCAAGCATTTTATATGCCATAAGAAGCCATGCCATTGGTAGAAGAGAGTGCTAATCACAATATGAAAATTATAACTAGCATGTGGCACCGACCAAAGGTGAGAGGGAACCATCCCATGATTTTGGTTAATAGCACATGATAGTGGAAATCAACGTATCCTACTGTAACTATCATGTCAGTGGTAAGTGGTAGAGTAGGCACTATCAATCATGCACTTTAGTAGGGCAGAACCTAAGGCTCCTCGAGAAGGTGAACCAGGTGCTTGATGTAAATATTTCTTCCAACTCTTTCTCGGCACATGTCCTTGTTGGGGGAAACACGCATCTTGGTCTCCCAAAATGATTGTACAAGCATCACTAATTGGGCTAGTGCGGTGTTGCTTCCAACATGCGGCCCAATGAGAATAGTCTATTACCATCATAAGCCTGTGCATAGACTAGGAACTTAAAGTACTCTTGAGACCTTTGCCAAGGGAATGCACTGATTGGAGTTCATCAGCATAGTCAATGCACTTTTCTTCAAAAACAACTCATCTTTGGAAACTGGTTGCTTTATACGGCTAGTGTATTGCAAACATTGTGAAGGAAGCCAAACATCACCTGTACTGCGAACATTGTCAATGAGGCATGCTTGAACGCCACCTTTTTCTCTTGATGAAAGGTCATGAAGGTATTGGACCCAAGGATGTTGCAATATTGGATTGAAAAGCTTAGTCATGAGCTCTACACCCATGCTAGTCATCATGCTATCAAAGAAATTCACAGTTTTTTTAACAATTGTCCGCTTTTGCAAGTCATCAATTCCATGTATAGTAACCACACTGCTCTCTTTTCTTTCCATCTTCATAATCCCTTATGACATTGTCCCATACTATTGGTTCAATGGATCTTCCCATGTTTCCTTGCATTGGCTCACCTTGTTGGTAGCCCAAATGTAAACCTCAAACCTACAATTTAGTGTAGGTTAGAACTAAGTAATGCTCTGAACACTTAATGTGCATATGCTATGTGGCACACTATTGCAACATAGCAGACAATTTCAATACACAGATATGGAGCACAACATGTATGCAACATTATCTATGCTATACAAGGCTATACACCCCACAAAATTTGCTATGTAGCATGCAATTTGAGTGCACACATAGATGCGAAGCTATGTATATGGTATAGCTCACTGTTTGTGCAACTCAAACCTATATAGTAGACAATTCCAATATACATAAATGCAGCTCTCCATGTATACTATATAGCATTCTATTTGTGTTATTCAACCCACAAGTCCAGCCTCACAAGGCTTCAGCTTTCATTGTTCCCACTATCAATTACTTAGTCAAGCTAATAAAACAGCCTTTCCTAGTTGCAACATTGAATGATGTAGATATAATTAACTTGGAGAGGGTATGACTTGGGAAAAAAACTTTCGATATGATGCTTGTTTTCAATGACTTCAAAACCAAGTCCCTAGCATCATACTTCTAGCATCATACTTCCAGTCCTAACTAGCATTAACTAGCATATGATAGTCCACATCTTTGGCACATGAAAAGAAACCCACTATATGGTCTTCCATGAAATTATAGATATCTCCCATACACTTAGGAGATAGTAATATTCTTTGTAATCCTCTCTTCCTCTTCATCTTGTTCCACTGGCTTCTGAAGTGTGCTTGGAAAGATGTATAATTTCATCAAAGGCTAGCACAAAACACAGGCATCCATGAAATTATAAATCTCTCGTACACTTAGAAGATAGTAATATTCTTTGTAATATCTCTTCCTCTTGATCTTGTTCCACTGGTTGTCAAAGTGTACTTGGAAAGATCTATAATTTCATCAAAGGCTAGCACACAACACAACCAATTTGCCATTGTGGCTAGATTTGAGGATTGGGACTCTAGACAATAGGGGAAATGAGGATACAAAGATGAAGATGCCCAACATAGGGAAGAGGAGACAAATACTTCAAGACATTGGGTAATGGAATATGCTATGTAGCACATAGACAAAAATGTGGAACTAAGCAATGCTCTGAATGATGAACAATATAAACCAAGAATCCATACAACTTTCTGCATCAGCTCCATAACGTGAAGTCTAAAAAGAAAATACAAGGGGAAGCATCAAGATTTGGTGACTGTGGTGAGCATACTTACCAAGCTGCAAGGAAGCTTGATTGTGCAAGGAGATCCTAACAAGATTGTGGTAGCCCATTCAATGTAGTCTGAAATGAGAGTCATTGGAGAGAGAGAGACTCCACACAAGAGAATACTCCACCTTAACAAGGAATCTTGGTGATGGAGCAAGAAGGAGGAAGCTTGTGCCTATGTGTGAGTGTGTGTGAGAGAGAGGCAGTCCAGGTGCTGCAATGTCACTTACAGCAACAAAGTGAGTGAGCAATTCTTGGTGATGGAACAAGCAGGAGGAAGATTGCACCTCTATTAGAGAGAGCTGTTGATGGAGCAGGCATGATGAAGTCTGCACCTCTGTGCATGTGTGTGTGTGTGTGTGTGTGTGTGTGTGTGTGTGTGAGAGAGAGAGAGAGAGAGAGAGAGAGAGAGAGAGAGAGAGAGAGAGAGAGAGAGAGAGAGAGAGAGAGAGAGAGAGAGAAAGAGAGGGGGGGGAGCGAGGGCTGTAACTGCAATTCAAATTCAAAAGAGAGGTACTCCAGATATGGGCGGATGTCAATGCATAATGTGGATTAAGCAAATTATGTGGATTGTGTGTTTATGTGAATTAAGATGGATTAAGCGGATTAAGTAGTTTAAGTGGTTTAAGTGGATTAAGTGGTTTAAGTGGTTTAAGTGGATTAAGCGGATTAAATAGTATAAGTGGTTTAAGTGGATTATGTAGACTTTGTAAAGCTAATGTAAAGCTACATTGATTCGGATTAAGCGCATAATGTGGATTATGATGGATTAAGTGGATACTTAAGTGGATTAAGAGGATTAAGATGGATTAAGTAGTTTAAGTGGTTTAAGTGTATTAAGTGGTTTAAGTGGATTAAGTGGATTAAGTGGTTTGAGTGGATTAAGTGGATCATTATATTCAAGATGAAATTTAAAGAGTTATGTATGAAGTACAATTAGTTTGTATTACAGTTGGTGCACAAAGTCCTCAACAGAGCCAGATGTATAGGTCCCACATCTATCTGTGTGTGAGTGATCTAGAAAACGAGATCACACACTTAGATGCTTCTACTTACTTGTCTTATAATGACATTTTCTGATGTATTAGTGTGTTTCAATTCTGCCCACCACACGTGCAAGGAAGGGAAGTCGTCCACTAGAAGATGATGGCTGTAAGGAATGGTATAGGAGAAGGAGGATAGCACAAGGGATGAATAATTTAGCCGAGAAGAATAGAGCTTGCGTTTAGCATTTCCACTACAAGGCACAAGCCATTTTCCAATGGAAATACCGACCTTTTTTACACTGAAAAGTTTTTTTTTAGCGAGCGCAAAGGTCGGTATTTATGTCACTATTAACATCAAAAAAGAAATGTCGCTATATAAGCATTGCTATATAGCGACTCTGGTAAACGTTGCTATATAGCAACACTGGTAAACCGTCGCTATATAGCGACCTTTAGCAAAACTTTTTTAAAAAATAAGTGGGGCTAAGCCGGGCCACAATAAACCCTGTTTTGCCCCACTAATGTTTTTTTTAATACTAATTACAAAAGAATTTTTACAAGCACATAAGCGATATAAAATTGTTCCCTGAGTGCTTGGTCCTACAGTTTGAGAATCTAGATCGGTGAGGTCCTCAAAATCAAATGTGTCAATATCCTCCGTGGCATCCAAGTCCCCAAAGGCATCACTATCATTAGGAAAAAAGGGAGCTCATTTTGGGGCCTTTTAGGATTTCGGAAAAATGTCTCTCAACCAATGAGGAGAAGGCCAATGTAATGTAGAAATTCCAAAAAAAAAGGTAAAAATATGAAAAAGAAAATAGTACTTTATGTTGTTACAAGCGTGTGGCATTAATAAGAAGATTTATTTTTTATTATTTTACGGTTTGCCTGTCGTATCAAGAGATGTGGACCCAAAATCAAAATAGAGTTCCATTTTGAAACCTTCCTAGGAGCATGGTGACCCAAAATAACCATCCACTTTCTCTTGTTCTCTGTGCCATTCTCTCTTCAATAAGCATTCCTCTACTTTCACCATGATGAGCCATTTCATTCTCTCTTCGACAAGCATTCCTCATTGCATCAATGTTGTTGTGATGCTCTTTTACTTTCAAGACAATAAGCTCCTTTCACCTTTTATTTGCTTGTTCTCAGTTTCATTCATTTTTGTTAATGTCTTACTATTTTGGTGTGTGTTTCTTTGACTTTGCAAGTATTAGAGTGAGGATTTCAAATGGCAACCAAAAACTTTGGTCATGCCACTAGGAAACTGTTTGTTACTCTACCTAGCAAAGATGTGGATGTACAAAATATCTCTTTGCCACCACAAAGATCTACCTCACTAATCTCATGTGTAGAAGTTTCCAATACTGTGAATGTGGACGGTAGCTGGAAAAGGATAGCAGTGGGTGAAAGGAGATTGGGTTCTAATGCAACCCAACAAGCAGAGAAAGCAACAATCAACTAACACTTTTTTGGCTTCTTGGAAGGGCAGAGTGAAAGATTTTAGAGTAAAAAAGGAAGGCACAAGATGCGTCAAAGAGGTTCGGATACAACATATCTACACGCACTGAGAACTTGCATTACGATATTATCCTGCTTATTTTCCACACCATAGACCCAATTGCAAGTGTATTTGTGTAATGAAATACTTGAAATGAAATAACTAGTTTTTTCTATGATAGACATTCTCTTTGTTTTGGTTCAGATATATATCCCTCATCATACGAAGAGTGGCAACCAATGGAGTGCATACTGGGATTCTTTGATGCTTTACATGGTGCTATTGGGGAGCTACAGTACAAAGGTAGAAAATTAACAATGCTGGCTGAATCGGGTATTTTTTTTAATGATCACTTTTATCAATTGATGGACAATGCTCACTCACATGGTTTATTAAGAAAGCAAGATCTCCCGGCATGGAATACAAATGATTGGCCAGTCGGCAGCATCACAAAGTCATACAAAGCCAAAATATTTTTGGAAGTATAGCATTTCCTGAAACCAAATATTGCTACTACCAGGATAGTTAAATCAACGTTTTCATGCCACTTACAGTTTTTGTAGAACTTTTTTAGGATTATCTAGTTAAAGTTTGTAAGACAATGTTGACTTTCACAGCAAAAGGGTATGATGAAGTTCCAATTTCAAAATTTTTGGATAATGGTTGGGATAGAATGGTGGCCAACAATGTGTATTGTGAGGTTGCTCATAACTCGATCAACATTAAGTACATGATTGCCTTACAAAACTTCATTTTCTATTTTTACTATAAACATAGCAGGATGATAGGCACAAAACTTGTGGCAATGGACCAAGACGAGAGGTCATCAAGTCCAATAATTGAAATCAATGTTATTGAGAATGACATCCTTCTAACATCCATCTCACTTGAACAATGCTTCACTCTCTCTCAGTTATGCAATGACATTATTATGGAGACTGAGAACAACATCCGTAAAGAATTTGCATTCATTTTGAACAACAAGAAAGTAAGTTGGTTTCCACCCTATGTTTCTCCTAATTTGACCACCCTGTGTTTCTCCTAATTTGATTCTCTTTGATTGCTAAAAATTTATTTTTACAGATACTTCAAAGGAGCGAAAGCAAAATTCAATGCAAGGACATTGTAAATAGAACAATTCAGATAATGCAAGGCTATTGACTCCAGGTATTACTTGCAACCAAAAAAAAAAAGTTGACATTTGATGTATTAATACAAAATGATTACAAGTATCATTTGTTTTTCTAGTATTGCTCAGAATCTCTCTCTTGACTTTTTTGCAGTGGAAACTCCTTCTACAAATCTTCCACATGATGCTCAAGTTGTTGCTACTATGGATCCTATTACTGTGGATCCTGCAACTGTACATCCTGATGCTCTACATCCTGCTGCCTATTGCACATCCTCCTTCGGTATTGACTCCTTGTGCATCGACTCCTCCTATGGCTTTGGTGTCCCTACCTCCTCATCCATAAGCTCGGGCTCGGCCTCATGCTACTTTGATGTCCCTGCCTCCTCGTGCATTTGTGGTAGCTCTACCTAGAAAAGATCAACTGTAGGCTCTCCTTCCACATCCTTCGAGAATTATTCAAGCAGCTCATCAACACTGACACCTTCTAGAATATCTTCTAGATTGCTAGTGATAGGGACATTTTGAGCCTCTTGTTCAATCCGGAGATCCTCATGGCCTTTTGAGCCCTCTCCTATATGGATTGTTCGGTTTGGTGCTGGATAAGGGAAAGAGACCTCTAGTAGCTTCAAAATTGTCTTAGCTCTAAAGCTATGTACATATTCAGATCCAAAACTATCCTCTTTCATTTGCAATAAAAACAAAGAATGTTTTCAATCTTTTTTGTGTCAATGCATTGAATTTAGAACTTAAATAGTATGCAATAAAAGTACTCACAAATTCAGGCTGTTTTTTTGAAAAGTATGTGTCCATCATATATTTTGCACTTATTAGAGTCCTCCATCCATAAGAGAAGGATCCTCCTATTCTAGCATCTATTTTATCAAAATAGAAAGCTAAGATGTATATTGGACTATGAAGAGTGCAAAAATAAGAGGGAGATAAAGATAAGTGACAATGATTACTGTATCTCCAATGGCATTGGTTGAGTTGAATCTAACATCTTTAACTTTGGATCACGGAGGTCCAGTGCATCCATTAGTCTTTTGAGACAATTGCAATGGGAATGAAGGGCAACAAAATATAAAATTCATACTTCTACATGTAAAAGCGATATGGCTGGCTTTTCAAGAGAAGACCTGAAAATCGCATTTTAGAGCAAAAGTATGGGCAATGACTGACTTACAATTCTAAATCCTGGTGGGTACCCTTTAAGGAGTTGAAGGTATAGCATAACTTTTGATGTACATCTATATGCACCAAACTCTAGTGATTGCTGCAAGAGAAACAAATAACATGAGGGGATTAGACCAAGAGGGTGTAAATCTAATTGAACATATCAAGATTTTGTCAATAGAGGGTAGTAGTGGAAAAGGTCAGGGAACATACTTTGAGAATTACGAGAGGAGAATCATGTCAACCACATCCAAATTAAAAAAATAAAACCACTTGGAAATGCTTTTGGTCGATGTCTTGTTATCCTTCACTTGAAAGATATATCTGGATCAACTATATACACAGAGTGCTGAAGGCTTCAGTGGATCTGACTCTTCAAAAAATACAAAAAATAACTTCACTTAGCTTATGAAAAAGTGAATGCTACAAAGACATAAACACAATTGACATAGAAAGATATACTTACTATAGAGCTGCAAGCATGATTGTGCAAGTGACATGTTTTTCTTTCTGTGCTTAATCCATGATGCAATCTTCTATCAAGTCCCAGGTCAAGTCATCATTCACAGTCTGGATAGCTACTCTAATCCTTGGTCCAAGTTGTAGGAGGAGTTGAATTTGCACCATCCTCACTAATGTCTCGGATTGCAAGACAGACACTGTTTCTTTGACTGTCTCCCTGAGGGACTCTTCATAGGCAACCTTGCCTTTGGTCTCATGTTGGTGAGTGACCTTTATGATCTTGACTCCATCATCTTTAGGTTTCATAGCTGGTATTAACAAGATATCTCTCATTTTGAGATCATTCCAATCCTCTACATTAAGGAACTTGTCATATCTATACCTGACCCTTACAAGTGTTTGGATGTCTTTTTTCATAATAGTGACCCTATGTGCATGTGCTGCTACCATCATGGTGTCCATGAAGAACTCTATAAGCCACTCTTCAGCAGCTTCTTAAAGAGCAAGCAGTGCAGTCCTTTGCCATCTAAAGTCCACATGCCAATTGATTCATATTGCCCTCACAAGCCTCTGGAATGGTGCCATGGGTCCTGTATACCCTATGGCTTTTTGAGCCTTCCTGATCTCCATCAGGATAGATTTGCTTTGGCTCACTCTCTTCTTCCTGTTTTTTGCTAGCATGTGCATAGGCTTTCCCTTCTTTGAGGATTTTGATCTGCATGGAGCGGTGGCAGCCCCTGCAATGTCAGGTCCTTTCCCTTTCCTTTTGGCTATTGCTTTGGTTCTTGCCATACTCTATTGTGTTCTTCTCCTAGAAAAAATCTCAAACATAACAAGGAAATAAGCCACCCAAGAGTTTGCTTGAAAACGCGATATGGTGCAAATTAATAGAGAAAATGTTAAAATCGCATTTTTTAGCAAATATTATTTTACATACTTCAGCAACACACACCATGCAAAAAAATTGCTAGAAAATGCGATATGGAGGAGAAATACAAAGAAAAAAGCTCAAATCATGTTTTTGAGCAAATTTACTTGAAGCATAATCTAATCAATCAATTGGACTCCGCCATCCTCCTAAACCTTAGAATGCAGATGAGAGTGTCTTTGAGAGAAAGCTATGGAATGGTCATTTCACCTTAACAACAGGAAAAGCCAATGACTGGTAACAGATTGCTTACCTGGTCTTGTGTGTAGAGGTTGGAGCTGTGGAGCTAGAGCTAGGGAGGTGTGAGATGGTGGAAGGGAGGTTGTGGCTGGAGCTGCAGCGGGTGGTGGAGTTGGTAAGGTTGGAGGTTAAGCTACAATGGGACTCTGTGATGGAGGTGGTGAGGTAGTGAGGTTGGAGCTAGAGCTTGTGAGGTAGTGAGATTGGAGCTAAAGGTGGTGAGGTTGGAGGCAACTGAAACTAGAGATAGGGATGAAATGAAGGGAAACTCTACTTAAAGACAGTTTTGTCTTGAAATCTATGCAAGCAATGATAAGGAAATAAATGCACAGGTACCTAGAAGACCATTTTCCACACATGTGGCTGACAAGACAGATGTGACATGCATTGAAAACTATGCCCTTTCCTCTTATCTAAACTTTTCTCCATCCCTCTAGCAAATTTGATCTACATTTTCCTCCATCCCTACACTACATCCTTATCTGCATCACTACGATCCTTACTCCCATCATCCCTCCCCCCCTCACTGTACCTATGCAAGAGCCACAGACAAGTCACCAGGGCCAGCCATGGATAGAAAAAATCCAGGTATTCATATATCCCACTTTGGAATCTGCTATATTTGTGGGCAGTAGTGTTTTATTGATCTGTGATTGTGTAGATCTCACCTTTCCTAAGATCCCAATCCTTGCTCCATAGAGGATAATAATATTTTCTAGAAAACACAATTTTAGGCTCTTTTTGCATAAAAACACCCTATATCTCGTTTACTCACAAACAATGCTATGTGTGCTAGAATTTGATAAAAAATGCAATTTGGAGTAGTTTTCTTGAACAAACATGAATATCGCATAGAGTTTGTAGAATGTTTGAGAAAGACCAGTTTACAAAAGGTACTAACCTTATTAGTATGTAGATAACAAGAGCTTCATGGGTGATAGCTTGATGGTTGTCAGCTTGATGGATCTTGAGCTGTAGTGGGTTAGTGTGATAGAGCTGGTGAGGTTGTGGATAATATTTTAATGGGTGTTCGCTTGATGGGTTGAGCTAGAGCTGTAGTGGGTCTAGATAATGGAGCTTGAGCTATAGTGGGTCAGTGTGATAGAGCTGTTGAGGATTTGGGTGACAGTTTGGGTGACAGTTTGATGAGTGTCAACTTGATGGGTTGAGATAGAGCTATAGTGGTTCTAGGGGAAGGAGCTAGAGCTATATTGGGTCAGTGTAATAGAGCTATTAAGGTTGTCTATCACAAGTTTGTAGGGAGGAAGATGAAACTAGAGATGGAGATGATAAAGGGAATGATTAAGTCTAGCAACTTGGTCTAAAAATAGGTGCATACAATCACTAGATAATCTAAAAATAGTACCTTGAAGATCGTTTTTGGCATGTGTGGCTAACAAGTGTGACTTAAATAGATATCTGTTCCATCTCCTCTTATCTTCACTTTTCTCCATCCATTTAACAGTTTTGAATCTTCATCTTCTTCCTCATCTTCATCTGGACAACACTTTAGACCTTGCTTTTCTCCCATAATCATCCCTACCTACCCATACTTGTGCAAAAGCCATGGAGATAAAGGATACAGGTTCTTAAATACACCACAGTCTTGATCTACCTTTCCAAGTGTCTTCTTGATCTATCTAATTCTACTGCATCAGGTATTAGGCATTTGCTTCATCTTTTGAATTATCAAGACAACTACCTTGAAGATTTACCTGAATTTGTTTGGACCTGATGTTTTATATGAAGCCTGGCAATTAATATTGTGTGGCCAAGGAGTTTTCTTGAAAACACAATTTGAGCCTTCTTTAGCTTAGGATTACCCCATATCGCATTTTTGAGCAAATTTCTCACTTTTGCTAGAATTATTTTTGCATCAATAGGACTTTTTGCTAGAAAACGTGATTTCAATATATTTCACTAGAAAGACAGTCATATCACGTTTTTTTGCAAACTTTCAAAGAGGAGGAGCCAACCATCTAGGTGATGCAAGTGATGCAGCAAGACCTGTCAGGAAGACCATTGACCTCTCAACTTATGCTATAAGGGAGGAGGAATCTCCTGGTAAGAATTTCTTTATTAGTGCTTCTGTTTCCTTTTAGCTATATGTGTAGAGCTCAATTTTAATTTTGTATGATGCAGTCAAGAGAAGAAATCCCAATTACAAGGGTTCAGACAAAGGAGGAAAAGAAGTCACCCCAACTGTAGCTCTTTGAATTTCTACAAAAGTCAGAATTGCAAATGCGCTATCACAAATACCATGAGATGTTCAATAAGGAGATGGATTTGTAGTCTCTTCTGACATAGCACAAGGATTTTCTTGGAGAGGTGTATGAATCATTCCACAAGCTGACAATTGAAGGATCAATAGTTGTCAACAGTAAGACTTTTGTACATATCAAGGACATTGCTGCAAATGATAGGATGATGTATCAAATGCACAAGCTGTTTGACAGTTTGGAAGACTGCCACAAGGGAATCTACACTGTACACAAGGGCAATTACAGGATACTTGAAGAGTCACTTGCATTTGCCATTATGTACACTATGCTGATGGATCAGTTGAGGACCCAAAGGACATCGATGAGGAAGAGGAACCAGAAGATAAGTCAGAGCTACCAAAAGTGGAAGAGAAGATCAACCCGACAGAGGAGGAGCTTGTAGTTGCAACATTGGACCTAGTGGCCTTAAAAAATGAGACCCTAAGAGATGCTATCATAGTGGATGACATTGAGGCTGAGAGCTCCAACCTCACTATGCCCATTCTTCCCTCATTCAATATTGAAGGAAAAGAGTGTCTTGTTGTATAACATACAATGCCTGTTTAATTTGAGAGAAGATTATGCGATTTCCCTTATTGCACAATCTTGTAGGGTTGACAAGAAAGGATTGAAGACCTTTGTTAGAGTTGGAGGACAAATTCAATCCTTCGGAAGCATTGTCCATCTATTTTGAGCAAGCCAAAATGTATGAAGAGGTGGATGAGACAGTCTTCCAGGAAACCCAAGCACGAATGAACCTCACAGCAAGCTTGGATATCAGTCTCACAGCTTCGAGGGGAAGGAGGAGATGGGTATCTCCTTGTTTAATGATGATATACTAGAGAAAGATGAGAATGTTGAGGTAAGGAACCTACCTTTCTTGAATTTGGAGTTTAGATATGCAATTTGATGGTTTGTTTTAAATCTAAGTGTGTTTTGCATATGGCAATTGTTCGTTGAAGATGACACATTCCTCCTGAGGGTAGTTGGAAGTAGAATTTTTGGGCTTGGTAAACTATCAAGCATTTCTCATTATATTAAAGACCTATCTGCTACAAAGATACTAATTTTTAGAAAATTGCTTAGCAATGATGGAGTTGCTCTTACCTATTTTTCCAAGTGTTTGTCAAAAGTTTTGGGTGGTCATCCTATATAGTGGCAAACAGATAAGATCATTATGATAGAGAAGCAGTGTGCTTTAATTATTTTTGGGTGTTATGTTGGAAAGCAAGGCTCAAGAGCTGGTTACTTTGTGACATATACTGTCTAGGCACTAGCTTGTGGTGTAAAGGATCCCCTCTCCTTAAAAGCTTATGGAAAGCATAAGATCATAAGGAATCAAGAGCCTTCTTTGGTGGCCCTTCTCGACAAAATAGTTGAAGAGCAAACTGCGACCACAACAACTCTTGCACAAGATGAGAAGAGTTTGGTTGCTC
This sequence comes from Dipteris shenzhenensis, assembly GCF_047967505.1. Lineage (NCBI taxonomy): Eukaryota > Viridiplantae > Streptophyta > Polypodiopsida > Gleicheniales > Dipteridaceae > Dipteris > Dipteris shenzhenensis. The sequence continues at coordinate 35,029,999 of NC_141627.1, forward strand.
CTCAGCTCAAAAAAAAAAAGGTCTCCAATCAAAGTCACAAGAAGGATTCCAAGCAAAGTTGGCAAACCATTAGAAGGATAGTCTGTATGGCATTGTATATTTTACAAGATATAAGTGAGGTTGAATTGTGAGAACACTGTCATTTTAGGATGTTAGTTATGTTTATGTGTATTTGTGACAAAAACAATGTACATTTTGAAATAGAAATATGTGTAGTACATTTCAAATATTTCAATGGTTGCATTAAATGACTTCTTATGAATGAAAGATCCAAGTCTTGTTCATTGCAAAAAAAGAATTGTTACATTTGATGACACCAATTGATGAACAAGGTTTAGCACTTAGCTTCTATCCACCCATTTGTGGTTTACAAATATCTTTAAGTGTCTCCACTGAGCATGTCTTTGTGCTACATTTGAGTTCTCCAAAATCTACCTCCTTCTTTCCTTTTGAGCCAATCTGAAAGGTAGCTTAACCTGTGATGTATTAACTTTTTTCTTGGCTTGAATTCTTTGTGGTATTCCTTGATAGAACCACTTGAAGACTTCTTTTAAACTATTGGCTTTCTGTTTTCCTCCAAAATGTTGTGTATGTCTAAAGAATGCACTTCATGCCATGTAGTGTGATTTCTCCATTCCTTGTGTGGACCAAATTGCAGGGCATCTATACTTTTTTACAAAGAAAGGAAGGTGATTGTAGATTATATGTTGTTTTGATACATAGGCAAGTGGGCATTAAAATATATAAAACTAATATTGTTTGCTTTATTAAAAAAACATGCACAAAAACATGATATTGTTCTTACCATGTAATGAGTGATGTTACATGTTGTCCGAGCCTCTTTCATTGTCTTTCCAAAACTCTTTACCGCTTCTTCACACTTCTTCTTTGACATCTCTTGCCAATCCATTTGCCTAATGATCTTTGATAGCATTGTGTACTTTTCTCCACAAGTTATACTTTATCCTTGATATGTATATTGTTTTATTGCCATTTATTTTTCTTTTCTCTGGCTATGTCCTTACATCCTCCAGTGCCAGCTTTCAACTCCGCAATGTTTTGAATTCTCTTGCTTCGTTGTCTCTCTCCAAGAACCATTCTCTTCATTCTTGCTCTTCGTAGCTCATTCTTTGTCTTTGAATGCTCTTTGATTTCCCTTTGTAGTACATGCTCTTTCATGTCTAAATTTATCGAGATTTCTTGTGCCTTTTCCATTCTTTCTCGAACATACAATGTCTTGTACATTTTCACAGTTGAATGTTGAGTTGAAATGTATTCATACATTCCATTGTTCCCGTCACCCACAAACCTCAATAGCATTGTCGAATTAGAAAATGGAGGGCTTATAGAAGCCTAGCTTCACTGGAAGATCACTTGGGCCAAGCCAGGAATGTGTATAGTTGTAAGAGATCCTCACAAATAACTTGATTGACCTCATGTGATAGGAGGGGAGTAAACAGAGAATCCATGTTGTACTAGAAGGGAGGTAGTCTCTCCATGTGGAGCCCGAGTCCCTCAAACCATCTCTCTGTGCATGCACACTAGCACCTCTGGTCACCTCCTGTTGCTACAAGTGCCATAGAAGAGGGCAATGCTAGCCATGGGAGCCTACTACACCTAGAGGTGTAATCCTTGGATACCCCCTAACTCGATACAGATACGTGATGACCTGAAATGCAGCATCTAGCTATAATGGAGGGAACCCAAACTCCACCCAAATGATTTGGTGAGGAACGGATGGCTTACCACGGATCATCCATGATAACATGAGAACCTATAGCTGCTCCACCCTGGCCCACTCTGACAAGTTTGCCGCCCAGCATGGACTTCCATACACATAGAGAGAGAGAGAGAGAGAGAGAGAGAGAGAGCAATATGTTGTCTAAGGATGGAACAAATCATATACAAAAGATAGGCATTGTAGACCACCCTCTATGAGTAATATGGTCACTAGTAGATGTGGACCCTTGTAATAACCAAAATTGTTTTACCTCCTCATGGTGCCTTCAAAACACAATCATGTTTTACACAACTTAAGTTTTAATAGAAGTACTTTAAATCCTAATATGTTAAAATTTATATTCAAATTTTAAGTGTACTACTCAGTGTGTGTTTTAAATATGTGTACCAAGAATTTTGCTATTAATATTAATGGTTATATTTCAAAACCCAAACATATTCATGCAAGCATTGCTAATCTAGATTGTCCTTTTTCTAGTTCTTTTTTAATACAGTCATTAACAAGCATCATGAATTAGAAGGAACCACCTACTGCATTAGTATTGATCTTCCCATAGAGGTGCATGTGCACTAGTATGTAGAGTAGACTATCTTCTAGTGGAAATGGTTGCCAATGCTACTTGCCCATCAAACAAGCTTCACATACATCTGGGGACTTTATTTTGTACTAGTATGTCTACCACCATCTCGGTTTTTGTCTCGATGCAAAGACCAAACCTTTTATGCCATATATTACTTGTGCCCACAACAACATGAGCAATGTAAGCTAAAAGTTCATAGATATTTTTGTATCATGTGCCCCTCCAACAGCTATACCACTAGCATCCAAGATTTTTGCATTATTATAATCAAAGAGAACTTTGAGGTCATGACTGGTGATAGCCTCAATGGACATTAAGTTCTTGTTCATGTCTAGCACATACAAGGTATCGAAGAGCTTCTTAGTAACTCCATTAGACATAAAAGAAATAGTCCAGATGCCTTTGGCTAGGCATTTGGCATCGTTTCCTATTGTTGCCAGTGTTGTAGAAAAAAAATTATATTTCTCTTCCTCTTATCCTTTTGAAAAGAGTGGCTAATAAGAGTCTTTACTCTTTCCTTTCTTTAATTCCACAAAGAAACTTTAATTTCTCATTACTTGGCATTTTGACACGTCTGCTACTCAAGAAGCATGCTACTGAACTTCTCAAAGGTGGGTAGAGGTGTTCCCCAACCTATGTATTCAATGCCATGACAATGCTATCATACTTGGGGGGAAGAATATGAATGCATGTGCAAAATCTTCACTAATGATTGAAATACCAATCATAGATATCTAATCTCATACCCTCATGGTGAACTGCTATGCTACTTCAAGCTCACACAATTGTTCGTTGCAACCTAATTCTCTTGATTTTGGACCCTTTTCTAATTCATGGACTCATATTCGTCCTTGAGGACTACTCATGCCTATGCAAATGTAGGGACATGTTAAATCCAAGTCATAATACAATTGTTGATAGTGGTAACAATGGAACATAACATATATGCATCCCTTATCCTCCATGCTACGGTCTTAGTAGTAGTTGTTGGTACAATTATGTTTGTTGCATCAACAAGATTCAGTTTTGGAATTGGCATCATGTTTGCTCTAGTTGCCATCTCCTATAGCTCATAAGAACTCAAAATTCCCTACTTCTAGAGGGTGTACTTCATCCCATCCAAGTGTCCTTCAAAGAAAAATGGTGGGGGACACAGTCTTCCTAGCAAGTTAAGCCAACTCCCTAAATCTTCATGCAAATAGAAAAGGATTGCCAACGCTTCTTGTCTAGAGCCAAAGGTTAGATACAATGTAAGAAAATACTTCGATGAGGAAGATATAAAACAAGATCTTTGTATACGAGAGAGAGAGAGAGAGAGAGAGAGAGAGAGAGAATAAAACCATATTACTACGAGTCATTACATTAGATGGTAGTGGCTTCTCAACTATGTGCTTTGATGAAGGAGATTTTATGGCATGCTAAAAACAATAGAGGATGAAGGTTGTATGCTGGGCAATACAAGGGTGATAGAAAATTAAATTTTTACAAGCTATACAGATTATCATTTTATAGCCTCTATTGTGAGGTCGATTGGTACTCAATCTGTGGCCAACCATAGGTCACTGTCCAACTAAATGACCTCCCTATTAAAGAAACCATACTAATGGATCAAGGGCTCCTACTCTTGAACCCCCACTAGGGCAATGCTGGCCCGCTTGAGACCCTCAAACCAAGGCATTGCCTAGAACCCTAACTAATGCTCATATCGAGCTCATATTTCTAGCCATTAGGCTATACTCAACCTCCATCTAGGGTAAACTAGAACTTACCAAGCATTCATGCTACTTAGGGCCTTCTCCTCATAGAGGGTGGCTTACAAAGTAGAGCTAGCTCTAGTACCCATGAGCTACATGAGAGTGGAACATTGATATCTGATGGTATCAACTTTGCACTTACATATGTGATGCTCTATTTGTTGAACACCTTGTGTCTTAACACATCTCTTTTAAAGGGATTGGGGATAATCCTTGGGTTAAGCATCCTCCAACCCTATTGTTGTAGCATGCCCCCTTGATTCTCAATGTCCTCTATAGCATGTAAGTATTCTATCATCATCTACTTTAGCCTATTTAGTTCATCGTGGAGGAGGGAGAGGTTGACACCTTGCATCATGATACTATGCATGGTCCTCACATGATCACCATGCATGCTCCCAAAATGGATTAAATAGATTCCCCCTATGCAATACCAGCCTCCTTCCAAATGTAGCATTGGTTTACTTTGGTGATCGCATCAACCTCTTTTGGTGCAAAATCATAGGTCATGAGCCAATTGACATTTGAGTCCTTGAGCTTCCCTTTGGCCTCTTGAACCAGAATCAGAAAATCCATTCTTTAAAAGTGAATGGGGAATGCCTTTTCATCTTTGTAAAGGGTTTGGAATGTTTGATGGGGTTGTTGATAGCCTACTATGATGCTCCTATGATGAAATACCTTTAAGACAATGCTTGATACATTGCAATGAGATACACGATGAGTGTCACCAAAAGTATGGAAAGAGTACAAACTTTTTATAAAGCATTTCATTTCAATAAGCAACACAACTTATTTGATAATTTATGGGTCTTTCTAAAGATTCATTTAGATTAATTCTTCATTCATGTTGAGTCATCCTCACTTTCAATGCTAGAACATAAAATTTAAGTAATTGGAACTTGAACCCAATCAATATCAATGATCACCTTATCACTTTTCTTTCATAACAAAATGAACTTCGGTAAAGGCATAGTGACCTTTAACCCCCACAACCTCCCACTTAAAGGATAATGTGCCTTTAAGGGAGAACAACCAGTGAGCATACTATCCAATGCCCATCAATACACGACAATACTATGCAATGTCGGTACACCTGTATGAATCCCCAAATCTCCCACTAGCTGATCAAGCCATATTTCCTCCTTGCAACCCTCTGTGGCTGCAACATACTCAGCCTCTGTGGTAGATAAAGCAATGCACTTCTGTGCATGAGACATCCACGACATTACACCACTTGCAAAGGTGAACACATAACCAGAAGGGGATCTCCTACTATCCACATGCCCTGCATAATCTGAATCTGTGTACCCAAGTACACGCATGTCTCCTCTACCAAAGCAGATGCACATCTCCTTGGTACCCTTCACGTACCTCATGATGCACTTAACTGGCTCCCAATGCCTCTTTCTTGGATTAGCCATATACCGGCTAACAACTCCCACTGCAAATGCAATGTCTGGTCTAGTAGCTATCATAGCATACATAAGACTCCCAACCGCTGATGCATAAGGAACCTTGTCCATCATGGCCCTCTCCTCATCTGATTTGGGACTATCTGTATGACTCAGTTTCACATATGGAGGCAATGGATTACTCACTGCCTTCCCCCCCTCCATATTGAAACATTGCAATACTTTTGTAACATACTCCTTCTGTGAAAGCCAAAGGAGTTTCCTACTCCGATCACGCGTGCTGCGCATACCAAGAATATGACCTGCAAGTCCCAATCCTTCATATCAAAGGCCTCATGCAACTTGGCCTTTAATGCATCTAGCTCATAAGTATTCTTGCTAGCCAATAGCATATCATCCACATATATTGCCAGGATTATCAGGCTATTAGCCTTAGCCCTTTTAGTGTAGAGGCAGTGATCAATTTCACTCCTTCTAAAACCCTGGGACCGAATGAAAGCATCAAACTTTTGATACCGTTCTCTAGGCGCTTGCTTAAGACCATAGAGACTCTTCTTCAGCTTGCAAACTAAATGTTCTTTGCCCTTTTCTTCAAAGCCTTCCGGCTACACCATGTAAATTTCCTCATGCAAATCCCCATGCAAAAAAGCTGTCTTGACATCCATCTGCATAAGCTCCATATCCTCTGATGCCACTAGTCCAAGCATGCATCTAAGTGTGGGCATCTTCACAACCGGAGAGAATATCTCATCAAAGTCCACACCCTTCTCTTGCTTGAGCCCTTTAGCGACCAAACGGGCCTTGTACCTAGGCACATCATTACCTGTGACCTTTTGTAGACCCATTTACATGGCAATGCTTTCTTTCCATGTGGCAAAGAAACCAAGTCCCAAGTCTTATTCTTCATAAGTGAACTCATCTCTGATTGCATAGCATACTCCCACTTGTGTTGATCCTCGCGCATCATAGCCTCTCTGTAGCAAGAAGGCTCCCCACAATCAGTAAGCATCACATAGTCTACCCCTAGAACAAACCTATCAGGCGGTCTAGACACTCTAGATGATCTTCTCAAGGGCATTTCAGCTTGTTGTCCCACCTACATATCAGCCACATTTGGCTTATCATTTCCACTAATAGATGATCCATCATCTACCCTTGATTGTATACCTGTGGGAGTATTTGGTGGTACCATTTCTTGCACATTTGGTGCATGGACAGCTTGCTGTCTATCAACATATGCAGGTGGATTCACATCCTAGAAAGTGATTCTCCTCATTTCAACATCCCTCATGGGTGCCTTATGCATCTCCTTGTCATTGAAGACTACATCATGGCTGCGCATGATCTTCTTTGCTTTTGGATCCCAGAGACAATAGCCCATCTCTCCACTTTCACCATAACCCAGAAAGATGCATTTCCTAGACTTAGGATCTAGCTTCTTTCGAAGCTCATTTGGCACATGTGCATATGCCTCACACCCAAATATACGCAAATGAGAGTAAGAGGGCTTCTTGCCACCCCATGCCTCTTCAGGAATACCACCATCCAAAATCTTACTAGGCGATCTATTGATCACATGCACTGCAGTCTTCATTGCCTCAGCCCAAAAACCACTAGAAAGACTTGCATCGGAAGGCATGCATTGCAACCTTTCTTGAATGGCACGGTTCATCTTTTCTGCAACTAGATTTTGCTCTGGAGTACGAGGGGATGTGAGCTCCCTCTTAATCCCACATGTATCACAGAAATGTTAAAAGTCATGAGAGAGATACTCTCCACCATTGTTAGTCCGTAGGCATTTAAGCGTTCTACTTGACTAATTCTCAACCAAGGCCAGCCATTTTTGAAATACTTGGAACACATCACTCTTCCGAGCTATAGCATAAGCCCACACTTTCCTAGTTGCATCATCAATGAATGTCACATAGTATTCAGCCCCGCCTAATGACTGTGTAGGCATGGGACCACATACGTCTGAATGCACCAAATCAAGCTTTTCAAACTCTTTCTTTCCCCTTGTTTTATGGGCTGATTTAGCTTGCTTTCCATAGAACCAATTCTCACAAAATTCAAAATCAGAGAAACTCAAATGCGGTACATAACCCAAATGGCATAAGAGTTTCATTCCATTCTGGCTCATGTGCCCCAACCTGCAATGCCACAAAGAAGTGCTTGGCTACTTGGTTATTGCAACAACATGATCAAATACCCCTGATACACATAAGGGATACAAAGTCCTACACTTGGCACCGCTGGCCAAAAGCATAGAGCCCTTCTGAATTGTCCAACTCTGAAAGCAAAAAGTGGTGTAAAAACTAGCATCATCTAGCTCACCCATTGAAATAAGACTCTTGGTCAACTTAGGCACATGTCTTCACATGTTTCAAAATAAATGCAGACCCCTTTGCAAAAGAAAACTTTATGTCACCTACTCCAACTATGTCACATGCATAGTCATTTCCAAGATGCACATAACCTGTCTTTCCACTATCATAAGTGGAGAACCATTCCCTATGGGGAGTAACATGGAATGAAGCACCAGAATCCAAAATCCAATCCTGGGAATATGCATTATCTGAAGTGGTAAGCAACTCTACAGATAAACTAGACATGAAGAGGACGTCATTGTCACTATCATGTGTGACTGCATTGATCTCCTCGATCTTCACTTTTCCTTTGTCCTCCCTTGGACTCTCTTTCTTTTGATTTGCACCCCAATTTGCATTCTTTTTCTTATCCTTTTGCTCTCTTTTTAGCTTGTAGCAATCCTTTTTCATATGGCCCTTCTTGCCACGGTGGTAACACTCAATGTTCCGTGCCTTGGATTTGCTACAAGACTTCCCTCTTTCTTGGGACTTCCCCCTGAACTGTGATCTACCCCTTTGCACATTTAAGGCTGCATCCTGCTTGTTGCCGTCCATAGACTTCCCTCTAATCTCCTCAGCCAACAAGCTACCCACAACATCATCAAATTTCAGTACTCCACCAGGTGCAGAGTTACTGACAGCTGTACGGAAGGTATCCCATGAGAATGGCAATGAGCATAAGAGAAATATTGCCTTAGTCTCCGCATCAAAATTCATCTTCTGAGCCTAAAGCTAGCTAAAAATAATTTTGAATTCATTCAAGTGAGAAGCAATGGAGACCCCTTCCTTCATCTGCAGCTCAAACAACCTCTTCATGAGGTAAACTTTATTAGAGGTAGTTTCCTTCTCATAAGTGGCACACAGTTTCTTCCATAAATCTTCTGTAGTCTGCTCATTTACTACTGTGAAATAAACTGACTCTGCAAGATGAAGTCTAATAGTAGACTTTGCTAATGCATCCAACTCATTCCAATCATCCTCAGACATATTTGTAGGCTTAGCTTCAATCCCTGCCAAGGGTTTAATCTGCTTCTTTTGAATAAGCACATCCCTTATATGTTCTTTCCACAAAGAAAAGTTTGTCCCATCAAAATCTTTAATGTTGAAAAACTCCTTTTTAGACATGGAAGAGGATGCCATGATGCAAATAAAGCAAAATCCCAAATGCTAGTGCTTGTAAGAGAGAATCACACCAAATACTAGGTGCACCCAAATGTGTATGCCATAATAGACTGAAATATCACCAAAACTCAAAGCTCAAAGCATCAAAAGATCCAGCTGACTCATGTGCATGTACTATGCATCCATATGAGCAAATCTGGCCCAAAAGAAAATGCCAACTACAATGGCAATCCAAAATGCCAATAGGTGCCAAATGGCTCAAGCATAAACATCGTCCATGGGCATATACATCAATAATATCTCATCCAAGAGAGCATAACACCATCAGTGCATCACCTGCAATGTGTCAAAGCTATCCCTCAGCATAATATAGCATCCATGTGGAAAGCGTCCATAAAAATAGCATCCCACAAGGCAATCTGGGCCTATCAGCGCATCCAATAAGGATCGCAATGCATCCAAATGGCCTATAAATCATCCACTGCAACCCAATGCACACCACAAATGAGCGCACATGGCTCAAACTGCAACCAGAGTGATCTGCATAAGGTATGCTCAAGAAATCATGGTCCCACAGAAAAGACCGCTACTAAAAATAGAACCTGAGATGCCTCAAAATATGGGCGCCATTGCATAATCGGACTCAGCAAGAAAATTTGCAAATATCTCTCTTCTGCTAGAACTCTAAAATCCCAACTGATGAGTGAGAAATGGGAGTCAACACTTATCCACTGCGTGGCATAAATCTAAGGTTTCAAAACCTTAGAATGAAAAATGCATAACAGAGAGACGAAATCGAATACACAGAGATCTATAACTCTTGTAAACTCCACCGGAGTGCGAATGATGAGCAACATAGAAGTTTTAGGACCTCTTGAGTCCACTGGAACTGACAGATCTGCAAATGGTTGCTCCAAACTTGAGTTCCAACACCCAGGCAAAGAAACATAGAAACTGACACAGTGAGTCAGAAATCCAATGAAATGATCCCAGATTCAAGAATGAAGGTGTTTCCAAGCTCTTGAAGTGAACTGGACACCAAATGCAAGCAATAGTTGCCTCTACAAGTCAATACGGAGTCTCTGTCATCGAACAAAACAGGGAAAAGCTCAAAAAACGACTTTTTCTTTGAAAATACTTAACAGGCTCTCAAAACCACTTCGCAAAACTAAAGTGACTTTTCCAAAGGTTCCTCGAAGGTCTCTACACACTCGGATGCAAGTAAAGTCACCCACAAAGCTTTCCACAAAGCTTCTCCTTCCTCCCACAGAGCTGCTGAGCTTCCAAGCATTCACACACGCTCAACTAGATCACCCAGGCTCTGATACCAGTTGTGAGTGCTCTCAACGGAAGCAAGAATGGAAGAGGGAGAGAGAGAGACAGAGAGCCACACAACTTTTGGTGGGTGTAGAACACCCTAATCTTCTTTTTCATTCATTTATATATGTGTTTGAGTATTGTACATAACCGGGGTAAAGGCACAGTGACCTTTAACCCCCACAATTATTTGTGCACATGCTTGTGTGTGTGTGTGTGTGTATGCATGCACGCACGTGTGCACATGTGTGTGTGTATGTGTGTGTGTGTATGCATGCACGCACGTGCGCACATGTGTGTGTGTATGTGTGTGTGTGTGTGTGTGCATGCGTGCGTGTGTGTGTGTGTGTGTCCATGTGTGTGTCCGTGTGTTTCTGTGTCTATGTCCATGTCCATGTGTCTGGTCCATGTCCGTGTGTGTGTGTGTGTGTGTGCATGCGCGCACATGTGCAGACATGTGTGTATGTGCACATGAGGCGCATGCATGCATGTGTGCATACACACACGCATGTATCTCTATGTTTGTGTGTGTGTGTTTGCATGCGCAAGCAATGTGTGCATGCGTGTGCTCGAAGGGGGCTGCTAGTTAAAAACCCTATACATCAAGTAAGTTGAAGGGGTTTTATTAAAACCCCTTATTTGCAAATCACAAGGCTTCAAAGGGCCCATTTTCTATACAAACTTGTAATGTTTTCCAATACCCCAATTAAAAACCCATTTACTAAGTATATTTCTATAAAATTTGTGAATTTTCCTAGTTAAAGACCCCTTGTGTTGAACCCATGTGCTATATTTACATATGATGAATGACACCCCAGAGTAAGTGTGTGCATGCACACATGCATTTGCACATACACATGCACATGGTGTGCGTGTGCGGACATTCATGTACGCATACACATGTGCACACGTGCGTGTGTGTGTGTGCGTGTGTGTGTGTGTGCGTAGGTATACATGCATGTGTTTACGTGTGTGTGCATGCATGCCCTTATGCATCCACATCAGTATAAGCGCATGTGTCTATTTGCACACATCCATCACTGAAATTTTCCCTTTACTTCTTAAAATTCCCTACTAGATGGACTTGCCCTCTTGGCGGTGAGGGGGGTTTTTTTTATACATTGCAATGGAAGATTTTACAAAAAAATTCTATAATGCATCCTTCTGTGATTTGAGGCAATATTCAACATAACATAAATGCTCTAAGGTTGGTTACGCACTGCCCATCGCCCGTCCAAGTGAGAAAAGGGGATGGGCGGGGTGGGTTACACACCAAAGGCAAAGGATATAAATAAGGCATGCTCATTTATTGCGGTGTAGACTATTTGAATTTTGATTGGAGGACTTGGATTCAAGCCCCAGTGTCAGAACAACTTGGGCACCCTTTAGGCGGGGGGGGTTGCCCAAGGTCTTGGGCACCCCCTAATCAACAATCGCCACATGGTGGACACATCGACCCACGCCCCTTTCCAAGGTTGGGCAGGTTCTATGTGTAACTGCCCTAACAGTAGCAAAACTTAGAAACAACATTGATGCTCTAGCCATATGAGGCCTGCATTCAATAAGATTATTCCTCCTAGACCTATGCTTGTCCTTTTACCCCTTCGCTTCCTGTTTCACATGCTTTCCTATTCTTTGTACTTTGTATGCTTGTGGTCTCATGAATGTTTTTGGGACAAATTTCAATTCTTAGCACATGACCTTTCTAGTAATAATAAACTTCCACACATCGATGGTTATTGTGCAAAGACTTCCATTTGGATTATGATTTCCTTTTTTGCCATCCATGATTATCGAATTTTAGTTCTAAAATGAGGGTTTGTAAGAGGGATGGTTGTAGTTCTTATGATTTTTAATTAAGAAACCATATTAGGTACATGTTAAATGTTAAGAGCTCCCAAGGCATTGTTGCCCCCACGCATGCGACACCAAGGCCATTTTTGAATGACATGGATAACAAATTGTTAGAAAGAAAAGAAAAGAAGATGTAATGCTTGCATTGAGATGAGATTCAATTGTAAAAATAAGATGGAAGTCAATTGGAATCAAATGCATGCATGCACATGGCTTTGATATATACAAGAGCACATGTGTGCATGCGCGCATATGACTTATTCATCCACTATCACATTTCTTCCAGTGCTAGAGATGTTTATCCCAACCTATCAAAAGAAAGGCCTCGGTTTTTGCACCTCAAAATAGATAAGTGTGTTAGTTTTTACACTAAACTACCCAAAACTCTAGTATAGTGAAATCCTGAAGGGAGTTTATTTTCTAGCATTGATGTGTTCTCTAGAAAGGAGCTCAAGTTAGGAAGCAAGCAAATATGTGTCCTTGGCTTTGCCAGGTAAAGAGAGGCTCGATGGTTTTCTTCAAAGTATTCCGCCTCTCAAATTCACACACACATGGCCAACTATGAGAAGCACATATGCTAGAGGGATCTCTAGGGATTTCAAAGGGCAACAAAAATAGGAAGGTCCTAGTAGCTAGAGCTCTGCCCAGTTATGGGCAGTTGTAACAAATGAAGCCACCTCAGGAAGGCAAGCACCCAAAGGCCTTGCTTGAGTGTTTTAATCTTCCGAGTTGAGTATGGCTTCAAAGACTTGTCCTGTCTTTGTGAATATTTCTGCCCTCCTCCTATAGTCTGCCGGCGTTCTACCATTGTCCTTCTCCATCACAACCCAGTGTAGCTCCTCCGAATCTTCACACACTTTCTTCCCCTTCTCCTTCCTTGCTTTCAGAATTTCTCCACTCTTTTCGTAGGAATACGCCCTCCTTCTGTAGTCCCCTGCCGTCCTCCCATAACCCCCCCCCTCCGCATTCTGTAGATATTCTACCGCTCGCCTTTCGTCTTCACCGATTTCCCAATACAGCGCTGAAATTGAGCGCAGTTTCTCTCCAAAACTCGAATCATGAACCCCTATGCTTTTCCCTCTTGTTGTAGACGTGCCGTTCACGTTCGACAACGTCTGGGTAACATGGGCGTTCGTCATTGTAGCATCCAACCTCTGCTCCTCTTCCCCATTGGAGTCAGAAGTCCATAGTCTTTCTCCACCGCCTTCTGCCAGCATTCTACAACTGCACGTTCCTATTGATGCTTCCACGGAACGTTTGAGGCTGCTGCTTTCGTTCGGGGCACCTACGATCCACGCTCCTTTGACGACTGCACGCTGCACAATAGCACAAAATGAATGAGTACAGGTCTACTAAAGAAGATCAAAAGCGGCTGCAACACGAAATTACCTCAGAGAGCATGAACACGATACTCTTATGTTTCTTTGACATGCTTGCCTTGCAATAAACTTCTCACACATAAGATCGTAGAGAAAAGAAATGCGATACGAACCATCGGACGAGCTACGGAAGTTGTATTCGGGTCTCTGCGGGTGTCCCAAGCAAGACGCATTGTTCGTGAAGCGCCAACGTGCAAGGATGCAAGGCGATCGAAAGTTCGACGTGGGCAGTCGACATTGGCAGTATTGTAAGATGAGCAGCAACTAGTCATTTTCCTCACAATCTGCAGGCCGTTGCCAAGCTTGGAAGAAAAAAGGATGAAAAGCACAGAGGAACGGTGCAGTTTGCTAGAGCAATTTACGCTATGATCAAAGACCAAACTACATAAAGTGGTATTTCAAGAGGGAGGCTCTTCATGCCTCGAGGGGCTACCAACATGCGTGACGTTTGTGCTGAGTTCCTCGTGATGTACGCCATGACATCCAAGAAACCATACTGGCATTGGCCACAAATTCTCCCCTTATCATTCGCCTAGTTTCATCTCAACCCAACCCTGAACATCAGCCCCACTTCCCCTCCTCCTATGAGTCCCACTACCCTCATTACATGTTGCCTCCTACCTCTCTTGCCCGTGTTCCTAAGGGAGCCCTTATCATTGCATGCATGTGCCTTTCACATCCCCTTGATTCTCCTAGATACTGCCCACGATTCTTGAACCTTGGAAACTTTATGCTCATCATGTATGCTTCATGCATTCTTACATCCACTGCAAGTAGAGTTTTAATTGAACTTGAACTCTCTCATTGGTACTTGATTAGAACAAGACGTAATCGTTTGAACATTTCAATAATGGAGCATGCACAAACCTAGAGGGAGAAATTTGGTAAGTCTTTCGAGGGGCATTGGTAAGCCACAATCCATTGTTCATAGGATAATCAAAACGTACATGCTACAAAATTGTTAAAGCTTTGTTGTCCAAGTGAGTAAAATATTGCTAAAATGCTAATCCTAATTAAAAGCTATACAATTTGTTTCCGAGGGATCCATATCAATATGTAATGACATTATCATTAAAATTAGTATGTTCCCTTGCCACTACACTATCCATAAATCTTGATGTATTTTGCTAATACATAAATGCATTAAGACTTGCACTCTAAGGGTTATGTAGGACAACATGCAAACTCATAAGAAAGGGGATTTAAGATTTCACACTTTTGTTATAGAACTATTCTTACATAAGGAATTTGTAAGTATTAACAAATAGTGTAAAGTTCTAAGGTTTAGATAGAAAGCTTATATAACATAGGTATATATAAATGGACCTTTATATGACTCCATCAAATGAGGCCATGCATCTCCTTGTAGAATTGGACCAACCAACTTCCTTATTACTAGTCACCTGAATATGTAGTTGGGTCCAAGGCATACATCAAACTTTAACATTTAATTGCAATTATAAATGAGAACTTGGATGTAGTTATACCCACCAACCTGAAACTAAAGAAAAGTGCAATTCCAAATCAAAACGTGCACAATCATCCTATAGTTTAATGTCGTATTTTGCACATGGAACCTTAAAAAAGATCCATCTATAAGGACACAAGGTAAGAAGAGGTCTAGTTTAAGGATAAAAGGGAGAGAGTAATGATCTCATAGAGGTAACTTTGTCTTATCAAATATAACTTGCAATAGCTCAAAGTAAAACTATGAAAGTAAACTGATGCGTTTTGAGAAAGTGAATTCTAATAAAAGATGAAAAAAACCAAGGGGGGGGGGAAGGGGGGTTTTTTGATATGTGAGTGAGTGAGAATTAAGTAATGTGAAGGGGAACCTGTTAAATCATTGTGTGAAGTAACCAGTGCGGAGGTAATTCTATGAAAAGGAAATGAAATTATAAGAAAAAAGTAGAAAAAAACATTTTGTGGTTACATCTAAAGACAAGGCCAAAAAGGAGAGTGATAATGGCATGGTAATGTGCGAAAAAAATTAGTGATTAAAGAGGGGGATTATGAAGGGAAGTTTTAAGGAGATATTATAAAGGAAAACATTTTAAAATAAGATTAAGAGAATAATAAGAAAAAGGAAAAAAAGAAAAAAAGGGGGGGGGGGAATATATAAGAAGATGTTATAAATGAAAAAACTACAGTGTGTGTTTTAGCAAGGAAAGCATAAGGAGACTTTAAAAAAAGGGGGGCATCATAAGCTAATTCTAATGAAAATTTAGAGGGTAGAAAAAAGAAAGGAAAGGGGGAGGGGGTTAATTAAAGTGAGATAAGAAGTGTTTTTGTTTTAAAAATGAGAGACCTATGGTGAGCAGTGGAGCGGGCGGCTTGAAGGCAGAGACATGGCGGATGCATGTGGGACTACCTCAAACTAATGCTTGCACGAGATCCATGGCCAGGGATGATTTTTTCGCGTTAGTTTCGTTAATAAGCGAAAGTTTTATATGGCTTATGAAAGTTTATATGCTTTTATAAAAATAAAAGCTTAGTATATTCGCCACAATTTGAAACTAAATTTTAAAAGGAGCTAGGTTTAGCCTTTAAGATTATAAAATTATAAATAAAGTCCATGAAAATTCGCCAAAGTTTTATATAATAAATATATATATTTGGAAACTTTCACCAACATATTATATATACAATTTAAAATTTTGGCTAGATCTATAGAATTAAGCACCAAAAGAAGACTTGTGCAATCAAGAAGAGTTGTGCCCTTATATCCAACGTACATTTGGATAACTTAAGCCTATGGTAGGCCCATCATTAGCAATATGTCTACCCCTCATCAAGTCATATAGTAGGGATATATCTCTTCATGCTTCTATCTTCAACAAGAACATGAAGGACACTACATAAATAGGTAAACAGAAACAACAAGTAGATTCTTAGCAAGAATAATCAAATGATTAAAATGACACAAAATTAAAGAATGAAATTTTCTATAATGGCCTGGTAGAAGGTGTCTTGTTAGATATTTTAAGTATTTCTTTAGTCACAGCTTATGATCGCAAAAAGTAGGTAAAAATTCAACTAAATTAATGAATAGAGCTAGAGTAGTGAATATGCAGTAAGTCACATATTTAGTTTTTTTTTTGTGTGTGTGTGTGAAAATCTAACTTTAATTTCATCATATACATCTATGCATTTATATTTAGTTGTGTGTATGTGTGTGTGTGTGTGTGAAAATCTAACTTTAATTTCATCATGTACTTCTATGCATTTATATGTTTAGAAATTTATCACAATGCACAGAACTCGGGGGGTCCACATCTAGGAAATGTATATATACTATGAGAGTTCAAAATGAGGGGAATTTTAATTCTCAAGACTCACATAAATATATTTATAGCAGGGGTAATTTTATACACCGTTTTAAATTTAACAGGTAGGGTGTGTTTATTCTCATATCCAAATTCAAAGTTATTTTTTAAATATTCTTTCATCTAGGATGATGTGTAAGAGCATTCACAATTTGTTGATGGGTAGCTCAAAGTTTTAATGTGCTGAATAGCCCTCACAATCATGATAAGTAAATATTGGTGTTGGATTCATCCAGATTAGTCTCTCAAGTTCTCCTCAAGTCCCAGACACTCCACAGATCCTCTTGCATGGTGATCAAGATCTTACCGATTCCAACCATAATAAATTCCTCCTCAACCAAAAATATCAACCAGACCCACAGGAAGATCATCATGAAGTCATTGGTAGTGTGGAAGGTGGGGCCCTCCATGCCACCCCATTGGCTAAAACCTTCATGAAGAGAATCAAAGAAGCTGCCAGGTCCATTTGGTCAAGGATGGAGAAAAGATTTAATTTTTTAGATATGCCTATAAAGTCTTTGCTCACTACTCGGGGTGAAGAGAGGAGCAAGGGTTTGGGTAGGAAAACACAAAGGTTTTATAATTGTAGTGAAGAATCGAAGACCTCAAGCTCTGTGGCTTCAAGAATTGAATTGCGGCCCGAATGAGAATTCCTACATGCATCACGAATAAGCTATTTCTACTCATATTAGAATACTCTTGGATAGATAGCCAATTGGATGTTATTGTTAATATTACATGGAAAGTTGATATAGATATAGAGACCTAGTAGGCTATTTCTACGGTTGACCTAGCAGGCACCATGTTGCTTTATGTAAATCTCATGTAAATACTTTAAGCTATATGCCTATGTTTATGTATGCCTGTGTGAATTCCTACGTTTATGCTTCTATGTTTCTATATGCCTCTGCATATGTATGCCTATGTCTATGCTTCTACATTTCTGTATGCATTATGATGTATGTTTATGCTATATATGAATGCTAGCATATGCTTTATGCCTATTTAATGAATGCCTATCCTTCTATGTGCCTATGTGAATGCATATCCTTCACATCTGTGACCTTTAGAGTCTAGATAAACAATTATTATTCTGTAGTATGGTCATCTTGCAACAATCCATCATCCTTCTATGGACCATATCATACGACTTCACACAAATGCAACTATATCTTCTCATCCATAGTTTAATCATGTAGACATTGTGCAAAGGTCTCATTAAAATATACCCCATCATGGATTATTTTCTTTTGCAAAAGAGAAAAAAATTATTAAAAGAAAATATTTACATTGCAAAAGTTTTGATCATGTAGGCATTGGAGAGGCATTGCAACTCATGCAAACATCTCAATAATTGTGAATCAAATTGAATAACTTGACAATAAAACATCTTATCTTCCTTATTTTAAGGATTGAGTTGTCAATCAAGGGGCTAGCCATGTGTCATCCATTCGATAAATGTGTGTGGGATATGGGGAAAATGGGGAATGAAATGGTCACCATAGCCATCATCGTGGCTCCCTCTCCTGTTACATAGCCTCCGTGCTTTCCATTGTGCTTTCCCTGCCTATGTGCCAAGCTCCCTGGTGAACAATTTGCACAATGACTCACGCTGAATTACCATAAAAGTAGTTGAAGCCAAAAATGAGGGAGCCTTTGAAACCATCTCGCAAGTACTTGGGAGTAGCTTATAGATTGCTTAAAGATTAGAGTGTTCATTCAATTGGAGCAGGAATTGCATGCAGGCAAGAGACATCGAGGAGCGGGAATTGCATGCAGGCAAGAGACAATACTTGTTTGTGCAAAATGCCTTGCATCTTTACTTGCATCGTGATACATAAGGGGAAATGTTTGTTGCTATGAAACAATACCATCGGGATGAATTTTCCCAAGCAAACAAAGCATCAAGGAGATTGCAAAGGTGACTCCACCAAGTCATTTATACTCTTCTTCAATTGGCTAGGATCTACTATAATTTTGAGATGGCATCCTATACTTAATTTCCAAAATTTTAAAATTTTAAAATTTTAAAATTTTAATTTCCACGACAGCAACGAATACCACACTGCTCCACACCTGTGTTTCACAATTGGCCAACCCACCAAATACCACCTTATCCTTCGCTCCCTCTCTCGGCTCTCTCCTCCCTCTCTCCTCCCTCCTTCGCCCCCTCTCTCGGCTCTCTCCTCCCTCCTTCCACCTTTCCACCTCCTCCTCCTTAGCACTCACATAGCTCCCCTTTCCTCTCTCTCTCGGATCTCTCCTCCCTCTCTCCTCCCTCCTTTGCCCCCTCTCGACTCTCTCCTCCCTCCTTCCACCTTGCCACGTCCTCCTCCTCAGCACTCACTTAACTCCCCTTTCCTCTCATCTCACTCCCTTAGCCATGCCTTTACAAAGCTGGATCGGCTCTTCTAAAAACTCCTTTCAATTGTTTCTGCTTTTTGAATTTCCCCTGCAATGCATGAGATTGGTGCTTTCTGCCCAGTTTCAAGAGGAAGATGATTGTCATGTTGTGGATGATCATCACGTCTTCAGTCGTATAGAAGGTCTGGCATCGCAACATCCTTATAGCCAGGGTATCGCCTTATGTCTCAACATCATGTTTACGTTTTCCTTTGTTCTTGATGAGCGTGCCTTTGATTCCATTGCCTCCCTTCCTATAGATGCAGAAAATGTAAAATGTCCCCTGTCTAGAGCTCAACGCAAGAGGCTCAAAGTCAAGAAACTGAAGGAGAAGCAATCTCAGGCCGTCAAGCCAGAAGTTTCTGACAGAGCCAGAAGGTTTATTGGACCCCTTTTGCTTAAGTTGGAGTTTACTTTTCAGAAAGAGCCATCCGGTGACTGCATTCCTACAGACACTATACAACAAAAGAACAAGGATTCATTGGTTCTGGATGTAGAGGAACAATGTAATTCCACAGACAGTCTACAACAAGAAGAAGAGGAGTTTTTCAAAGAAAACGTGACACGTAATGGTGACCTTGGACTTGAGGAAGATTCGGGTTCCTTGAATAGGGTCAAGAAGTGAAGGCTCACAAAAAGCAGTTGGGAAAATTGCCAAGGTTGGTTTGTTACATTGGCTAAATTATTTTTATGCGTTTTTCCTTTTTAAAGGCAAGTTTACATATGTGTCTTCTTTGAAGAGGGAGATTCCACCTTAAGTTTGGACAGCATATGCGTCATAAGATTAGAGTATGTTGTTTAGCTTAAGCATTTTATTAATGTACTTGTATTGTAAAGCACGAGCCTTGACAGTTGGCATTTTGTAGGTTTTCAATGGAGCATGCTGAGTTTCCCTTCTCAAGGAACTTCCCAAACTATTTAGAATTAGCATCGGTAATAATCATTTGATTATCTCTTTTGGTGGCTGCTTTGGAGTTCCATTTCCAGGAAGGTCTATGGTTGAAATTCACTTATTCACAAATTACTACTTTTGATCAATACTTGGAAATATTACAAACCTGTTGCACAGAAAATATGATACTAGCAGTCTCCGGTCTATGAGCAGGGGATTTGAATCCTTTACAAAGTGATGACTTAGCAGGCATGTGGAGCTTGAGCTAGGAGCAAGTATAAGGCAGGAAGAATGAGGGTCCAAATTAGAGGACATACGGAGCAATGACCCACTCCTGCAGCAGGTTTAACAAGAAACTGCAGCAGGTTTAACGGTGATTTTGTAAGCTATCATATCCCTCTAAAGGATTGTATTCCCTTTGGAGTCTTAAGTATTACTTAGATGTGCATTATACTCCCTTGGGATTCTCTCTAATATTTTACAAGAATTCCATTAATTGTTAATAGCTAAACAAGGATTCATTTGGGAACATTAGATTGCCAAGAGTTAATCTCTTTTATTTAAAGAAGGTATTTTCTTTGGACATGTAATTATTGGTTGGGAGTACATGGTGCAACAAACAGATAGGTGAGCTAAGAAGAGAGGCAAGATTCGATAGAGTTTATGTTGCCCAATCTCTGCTATCAAGCCTTGGGAGTCAAGCAAAGAACTTTTTCCTCTCTCACTCTTTCAGATCATCAGCCTGTCTTAGCTTGGATAGACTTCAGAAATGGTAGAAAAGGCAATTCATGGTTTAAAGCAGACCCCTCTCTATTCTAAATTAGACTGTGAGAAACAAATCATTAAGACATGGAATATGGCTTTTGTTTTTGCCAACTCTTGCTCTCAAGGATGGAAAAATGTTATTTCAAGTGTGCAAGAAATTTTAAAAGAGGCTAGAAAAAGCAGAGCTGCTATTAGGACCGGCAGGATGGATAAGTTGAAGAATGAGCTAGAACAACTTGAACAGATGGCAAGACTAAAGGAAAGCAATGCCTAGCAAGAATTGTTCGAAAAAAGAAAGGAAATCAAAATCCAAGAACAAATCAAGATCCAAAATGCTAAAATCTATTTCAAGGATTGGTGGGCAGGAAAAGTTGATAGACTAACCAAAGAAAACTTTATGGTGAGAATTAAAAAAAAGAGAAACTAGGAGGAAATTCCTCTTTTGCAGAAGGAGGATGGTGCTATGGTCAGAACAGAGGAAGAAAATATGGAGATTATTGTTAATCATTTCAAGGATTTACCTTGGATTTACTCAGCATAGTTGACCCAAGTGATGAACAGGTTTTGAAGGCTAGGAATAGATGCCAAACAGTCAGACAATGTAAAGTCTCTAGCTTGGACAAAATGCAGCTAGAGAATGATCTTTCTTTGCAAGAACTTAAAGAGGCTACCTTCTCTATGGCCGATGGCAAAACTCCAAGGGAGGATGGTCTTCCAGTATAATTTTACAAGTTTTTCTCGGACACAATTGGCCCTTCTCTAATTGTAGTTTGGAGAGAGAGTGCTGAACATGGATTCTTACCTAATCACCTAAATGGAGGAGTTATTAAACTCATTCCAAAGGTGGGGACAAGACAGTGTTAAAAAATTAGAGACCTCTAACTATGTTAAACTACTCTTACAAGATCTTTGCCAAAGCCCTTGCATTGAGAATGAGAAACAAGATGGATAATTGGATAGGAACAAAACCTATGGGAAGGATGCTCCCATGCTAAGGAAACTAAACAAGATGTATGCTTAATAAAGATTGACTTTGATAAAGTGTATGATAGATTGAACTAGGATTTTCTTTTGCAATCCCTCAAAAAATTCACATCATTTTTTGCTTTACTGCTTTCCAATGCATCAGCAAAGGTCTATGTAATGGAGAAATGTATCAACGTTTCTTTTTGAAGACATTATAAGACAAGGGTGCCCTTTGGCCCCTTTATCATTTGCCATAGCCCCCACTAATGCTTTGGGGTGGTTAATAAAAGATCAAGTGTCCATGAGGGCAATTAGAGGCATTGAGCTTCCCTCATGAAAACATTTAGTAAATCAACAATTTGTAGATGACACAACACTAACTATAAAAAATATAGATGCATACATTTAAGGGGCAATGGAATGTATGGATATATTTTGTGTGGCATTAGGCTCTAAGATAAATCACACTAAAATAGGGTATGCTCTGCTCTCAAGTGGCTCTCAAACACTTCTGGATTAGATGGGATGCACAAAAATACCACATAGACAAATTTTTAGGCTGTTGGGTATTCCTATGGCCTTTAATGTTAAAATGAAGGACAAATGGGAGTGGTTCTTACATAGATTCAGGAAAAAAATAGACAGCCTCAGAGGGCTATAGGCCAATCTTGCAAGAGAAGAGTTGTCTTAAACCATTGCATTTACTCAGTTGCTACTTTTTATCTCTCTTGTTGGTGCCCCTCTAAAACAGGCTTAGAAAAAGTCATAAAAATTTGCAGATCTTTCTTATGGGGGGGAAGTGATACAAAAAGGAGAATTTCAAAGGTTAAATGGTCCTTCTACATCATACCCAAAAAGGAAGGAGGATTGGGAGTAGTCAATATGCAGTTGGCTACCTACAAACTTGCTGCCACTTGGAGTTTAAAGCTATCACCTCTCCTGACAATGACTAGGCCAACCTTCTACTTAGAAATATATAATTTGTCAGACCCTATAGGCCTACTAGATGGAAAGATTTTCCTCTCCTCTCTGCTATTGGCAATGGTGAGCCCTGTATGACTAAAGGGAGTCAACTTTGGAAAACTTTATGGGGGCTTTTGAATAGATCAAGAGCCACATAGTCCTCTCTAGTAAAGGGAGTTTCATAACTTTGGACTCAATTTGGGCATCTGTTTTCTTTACTAAGTAACAATTAAGTGATGATGAGTTCCTAAAAGCCTGGCAACTTTCAAAGAAAGGGTTAATTACTTGGGCAAATTTGTGGGACAAGGCCAATTTTAAATGGAAGCCATGGTTAGAGATCAGAAGGGAATTCAGACTCAAAAATGCAAATCAAGATCTAGTCATGAGTAGAATACAATTATTGGAGGGAGACACTACTTGGAAAGGGGGCAAGATCTTAAACTTTACCAAAGAATTTAGTTGGGTTGGGAACTCATGTTTCTTACCCATACCTACTCCTTCTGAGGGCATAGAAGAGGTTGTTTCCATCCTCAATGCTAGGTGGAAACTCTCTGATACTGAAAGGAAATGGGATATCAGGTTCTCATTGATCTGGGACAGAAAGATACTAGAGGATATGTCCTGTGGCTAATTCTCCATAAAGTTGTCTAGACCAATTGTAGGAGCTTGAGTATTGGCAAGGGAGATGGAACCTACAAATCTTGTTTTGGAATCAAAGAAGACATTTTTCACCTATTTATTTCCTACCCCAGGGCTAGAAAATTTTGAAAGGTGATTCAGCTAATGCTAGGAGAACCAATCAATTGGAAATCACTTCTACTGGGATATGCACTCAAGCTACCTTATGCCATGTGGGTCAACATCAAAGCACATGCACTGTGGTTTATATGGATTGCCAGGAATGCATATCAATTTAATGATAAGTACGTGTGCTGAACAGTTATTATTGAATTAGTCTAGAACGAATGCAGCTATACTTACTAACTTATTCCTACTTTTTGTGGACCAGGCTAAATTTTAGTTGGATCATGAAATACAACACTGTCAAGAGACTAGAATCAAGCAGGTCTCCCCCTTTGATTTGTCAATACCTAGACAAAGACCTCACACTTGATGAATTAAAAGGAGCAACTAATGCAATGGCAAAAGGTAAGACGCATGTGGAGGATGGGCTCCCAATGGAATTTTACCAAGTTTTTTGGGACATGGTCGGCCCTTGCTTAATGAAGCTATGGAAAGATTCAAAAGAAAAAGGATTCTTGGAAAAAAGAATCAACACAGGGATGTAGTGTATCTATGTTCCCTTTGTTGTTGGATGGATGGGAACCACAAAATCAATCCCCCATTTTTCAAATGTTTTTTGTGCAATGACTATTGTAGGGGGTTGAAGTCCTTGTGTTGTGGCTTAGTAGTCCGTTGGCATTTATCATAGTGACGAGCAAGCTGTGCGGGCAGCTAGCCTACCAAGGCAAGGCCCTAAGGCCTTAAGAGAGGGGGGAGGGGGTGGTTGGGTGGGGGGGTGGAGGGAGGGGGTGGGTGGGGGAGTGGGGTGGTGGGGTGGAGGAGGGGAGGGGGGGTTGGCAGGAGGGGGCGAGAGGGGGCTAGAGGAGGGGAGGGGGGCAAGGGGGAGGAATGGTGGGGGGAAGGAGGGGAGGGGGTAGGGGGTAGGGTGGAGGGAGGGGAGGGGGTGGGGTGGGGTGGAGGGAAGGGGGGGTAAGGGGGGGGTGGGGGGTGGGGGTGGGGGGAGGGTGGAGGAAGGGGGGGGGAGGTGGTTGTGGTGATTCTCAATTTTGATGACTTGCAACCTGCTCTAGTCTATGACTCATTCTTGTCATCAAAGCGGTTAACCTATTTAAACCCACTTTAAGGCGAGAGCCTCCATCCATCATTGTGATACAACCCTCTTTCTCACCTAAGCGAGTACGAGAGCTCCTTTCTGAATTCCAGCCTACACCTGTCACTGAAATATGACCCTAGAACCTATGTGAACACTTATGCTACAATGAGCAATGACACGTGACCACAACCTTGGAACCTAGATTTGGGAAAGACAGGGACAACACTACCCTTGATGTTCATGTCTGTATGCGTGGGAGGTGGCCCTTGATCCAAACTCTCCATACCATTGGGAATTCATGTCTCTCCCACTGTCCTTTGAGCTATGCCTAACTCCTTATCTTGATCTTCCTTAAAATCCAACCTATGGCAAAAACAAAGGGAATAGAGGGGGTGAGGGAAAAGGGGAAAACTGAGGGTGGCTATGCTAGCGGCAAAAAGTTCGGATGCTTGTGAAAGAAAGCTGAGACAACAACTCTCCTCTGAAAGGTACCAAAGGCAGCCTGGAGCTAATGATGAAGTTCCGGAGCCCCTAGCGCAAAGGTAAGAGGAGGGTTGAGTAGTCAGAGCACCAATTTGGAAAACTCCTAGTTCACTTTGCATGATTTCTTGGATGCATGTGACCCAACAGCTATAGTGGTGGGTAATCAAGCTTCTTGGCTCGATTGCTAAGGTTTTAGAAAGCCATTCAAACTCGGCTCTAGGGCTGTTCTTTGAGGGTAGCTCTAAATAGATGCTAAAAAATACACTGAGTATGCATCCCTATAGTGGATGATTAAATGGCAGTGTAATTTCCCTATCTTACAAGTGTTACAATTCCTAAATTGTATACTTAACATACTCACAAATTGTACTACAAAAGAATAAACATAGAGTGGACTAATTTTCTTAGCACATAAAGTATTGCTACCTTGTATAGAACCACGAATGCTGTATTCTCTACCTTCATTCCCTCCTCGACCTTAGCAAGGTCCTGACATTCCCTCTCTAAACACCCTGAACCTTTAGACTTTATTATATTTAAGGTTTTTAACATCAAAGGCAAAGTCACTTATAACATGATCAAGGGTTCTAATGAATAGGTCTAGGAGGCTAGTTGAGGGCATAGGAATATTTGAGGACCTCATGGGGAGCTAAAAGTTCATGGCTTGGAGGGGCGAGAGCAAAGAACATTTCTTGGAGGTAGGAGGGGTAGAGAAGAGTAGAGCATGGAAGAAACAATATATTTCCTTTCGACTTGCAAAAGCTTTTTTTGCTCAGTTGCCTCCTCTTCATCTTTGAATTTGACCTCTCCCTCTACTCTCCCATCCTCCACAGTCCTCACATACCTAAAGTATCTTTACCCAAAGACACTATGTTTAACGAAAAGTGTGTTTAGCATAGTCAACTTTGTATATGCTACCAAGCACTTTCAAGATAATGAATTAGAAGCAAATTTTGAAGTCATGTATGTCATCTTTGGTGGTGTGGCATGCTCCAATGTACTTGCCATTTTTAGAGGAAAGAGCAAGACATTGTTTGGAGCTTGACTATGTGATTGCTCTTGTAGCAAACATATAAACACACCCTTTAGGGAAAATTTTCCCATGTGGGGACTATGATGATGCTACCAACATGTGGGGTTGCACATAACCTCTATGGGGAGGAAATATGGCCCAATGGAGGGGCAATGGAGCTAGGGTAGAGCCCAGCAATAGCTGCAAGAAAAAGGGTGTATCGTTTACTATATATATCTACCATAGTACTCCCAAGAATTATCTTCACACCCAACTTTTTGCATATTGGAAAGAGATTGGAAATATATCCAACAATTCATCCCACAACACATCATTCCACAAAAAGAGAAGAGTTACAGCTCTTACACAGGGAGAGCTAGCATTCCACAAAAAGAGAAGAGTTGCAGCTCTTACACAAGGAGAGCTAGATAATTAAGGGATGTCATTGTACTTTGTCTCTGATTTTAATAGAAAATGTACTTCTATAAACAATGAGTTACACACACACACACACACACAAAGACACACACACATGTGTATAATAAAGGATATAAAAAGGGAAATAAATTTCAATTTGCAACCTCTCCTAGCAAACCAATCTTTGTGCATCCATCTGCATCACCCCCCCCCGAAATAAATGCTTCACTTATTTGTTAGAAATTGTGGCCAACTACCACATAACCCATACAACCCAAAAAAGATCAATAAAAAAGAAATGAAGTAACAAACAATACACTGTTTTGATTGAATTCGAGTAGACAATGTATGCAATACCAATAAGTATATCAACATTCCCCACCAACCTCAATACATAAATATGCCCATTACTACTTGTAACTTCCATTTTTGAGATAATGAATTAGCAGCAAATTTTGAAGCCATGTATGTTGTCTTTGGTGGTGTGACATGCTCCAATGTACTTGCCATTTTTAGAGGAAAGAGCAAGACATTTTTAGAGGAAAGAGCAAGACATTGTTTGAAGCTTGACTATGTGATTGCTCTTGTAGCAAACATATAAACATACCCTTTGGGTAGATCTGCCCATGTGGGGACTAGGATGATGCTACCAACAAATGGGGATGCACATAAACTCTATGGGGAGGCATTTGGTCTGCTTTATATGGCCCAATGGAGGGGAAATGGAGCTATGGTAGAGCCTAGCAGTAACTATAAGAATAGGTCTAGGAGGCTAGTTACGGGCATAGGAATATCCGAGGACCTTATGGGGAGCTAAAAGTTCATGGCTTGGAGGGGTGAGAGCAAGGAACATTTCTCAGAACTAGGAGGGGTAGAGAAGAGAAGAGAATGGATGCAATAATAGATTGCCTTTCGACTTGCAAAAGCTTTTTAGCTAAGTTTCGTTCTCTTCATCTTTGAATTTGACCTCTCCCTCTACTCTCCCATCCTCTGTGAAGATAGTGGGACAGAAGGAAGGAGTCTCACTTGCGGCTTTCTCACATACACAATGGGGGAATACACACAAAGGTGGAGGCTGAAAACAGTTTTCGTCTTCTTAGTTGTGAAAGCCAAAAGAACTCTGGTACAAAGAAATAGAAGAACCCTATACGTGGGTCTCAAACCAAACTCAGCTAACTAAGGTGGCATACTAAGTAAGCCACGAACTAGAGTACATAAGGATAGCTGTCATCCAGCTATTATTCATGGGCAGTGTACCAACCGCATCTGCAGCTAACAAGTTGGTGACATAAATGCACACGGTCACCCTGGCATATCATGAGTGGAGCTCGATATCTCAATGTTGAGATATCAAGCTCTATCCCCGACATATCTCCTGGATGACTATCATTTATGTCACCGCCTATGTTAGTTGTACTCGTGGTGTAGTTAGACTACCACGTATGTTTTGGTTTGGGTTCACATATGAACCACGTATTCTAGGTTTTGACATATAGGGTATTTCCCTCTTCTATTGGATTGTTGTTGTGTGCAAAAGTGAAGAAAGGCTTCACCCTCCAACCTTGTGTCCTCTCTCTTTTGTGTGTTGTGAAGAAAGCTGAACTTGAGTCTCCTATCTCTCTCCCTATTTCTTTACATGGTATCAGAGCCTTGTTCGTGGTAAGGAGCTCAAGAAAGCTAGCCAAGTTTGTGGTGTCCTGGTAAGAGGACCAGTGTAGCTTTCCTATTTCGAGTTTGGGAGCAAATCTCTGCAGGTAGCACAGCCAGAAGTGCAGGAGTGCACTGCTTCAGATTGAGAGGCCCTTCGCGGTGTGGCGAGAGCGCAGTATATGCTGCGGGAAAGGGCGAAGCCCTTGGTGACTTTATTTTTCTGATTTGAGGCCGTTTCGGGGCCCGTTTTGAAGGCGGAAGTTCTTCGCAGGCACTCAGAAAAAGGCCCTGTTTTTGCTGTGCGACCACCGCGCGGCTAGTCGGTGGAAAGGTGCCACAGAAATTGCATCGTATGCCTATGTGCAGAGATATTGGGAGTTGCAGATTCATGCCTGTTGCCTGTTGATGCAAAATCGTCACGAGGAAGTGACTGTGTGGTGAAATACCACTTTCGTCAGTGTTGCAGATCTGCTCCTGTGAGGCTTTTCGCAGAAGTTTTGCTATTTGCCCTTCTGAGGCATTTGCTGTGTTTACAGGTTGCTGTTGCAATTCGTGATTTGTAAAATGTCTGAGAATCTGTCTACCATTGTCAGTGAGAAGCTTGACAAGAACAACTTCCAAGCATGGAAGTTCAGGATGACAAACTTCTTTATGGGAAAGGGAGTTTGGGATTACATCAGTGGTGAAACTGCAGAACCAGTTTTGGGTGCTGCTCCCACTCCTGCTGAATTGAAGGCCTTTAAAGAATGGCATGAAAAAGCCAGAAAATGCCTGTATTGGCTGTCCGTTAGCATTTCAGATTCTATGATTGTGCATATACAGGATCTAGAGACGCCTAAGGAGGCATGGGATACATTGGTGAAGCTGTATAGCACAAATACCAAAGCACGAAAGATGCAGCTAAAGCAGGAGTTGCATAATGTGCAAAGGAAAAATATGAATATAAATGAGTATTCCTTGAAGGTGAAAGGCCTTGCAGATTCTCTTGCCTCCATTGGAGCACCTGTTGATGATGAGGACTTAGTGTCCGTGACCTTGAATGGTCTTGGGAAAGATTATGCACAATTTCGGACATCCATTGGAGTCCGTGAAACATTTCCTGATTTTCAGGAACTTATTGCTCTCTTGCTGAGTGAAGAGCAAAGGAATGGTGGTTCAGCCACCTCAACTTCTCAAGAGACTGCTTTCTACTCGAATACAGGTAGAGGCAGGGGTAGAGGAAGAGGCTGTTCTGGTGGCCGTGCAGGAAATCAGAACCAACAGCAACAACAGGAAAACCAGTCCTATGGAGGAGGACGTGGTAGTTCTAGAGGCAGGGGGAGCCAAAGAGGCCGTGGTTCATGGCAAAGGAACCAGCAAGTAAATAGCAGCACAGAATGCTATTATTGTGGAAAGCCTGGACACAAGGAGAATACATGCTATAAAAAGCAGAATGACATCAAAAGTGGGAAGTTGCAGCAAAGCAACTATGCATCATCAAGTGGGCATGGTGACGACAGAAATGAGCACCTTTTTGTGATGCAGCATATGGTTAACTCCATGTCAGGAGATGCTGCAGCTTGCAATGATGTTTGGTATGTTGATTCAGGTGCCTCTAACCACATGACCAGTCATGGTGAGTGGTTTCATGATGTCAGAAATTTGGATAAGCCAGGTTATGTTGAAACAGGTGATGATACTGCGCACCCAATTACGCAGGTTGGTAAAGTGCCATTGGCTATGCAGGATGGCAAAACAAAGTACTTGGCAGATGTACTTCATGTTCCAAAAATCACTAAGAACCTGGTTTCAGTTGGCCAGATGGTTGAGCAAGGTCTGCAGGTTAGATTTAATCCTGATGGATGCTTTGTTGAGGACTTGAAAAATAAATGCCGCTTGGTTGCGAAAGGCAACAAAAATGGTAGAATGTTCACCTTGGATGTTGATATGCCTGAGGTGAAAGCTGCTATGTTTGCGCATGGGAGAGGTGTCATTGCAGATATTGAGATATGGCACAAGCGCATTGGGCACGTGAATATACAAAGGCTGAAATCTATGCAAACGAAAAACATTGTTGCAGGTTTGCCTAAATTCAGAGTTGAGGGAATGCAAAAGGTATGTGAAGCATGCCAAATGGGTAAGCAGGCCAGACATGCATTTCCCAAAAATGCTAAGGTGAGCAGAAGACCTTTGGAAGTGATCCATTCAGATGTTTGGACAACCAAAGCTGCTTCTATTGGTGGATGCCATTATTATGTGACGTTTATTGATGACTACACTAGGAAGGTGTGGATTTATTTTATGAAGCACAAAAGTGAAGTGTTCAGCCATTTCAAGGCTTTTAAGGCCATGGTTGAAAAAGAGAAAGGTGTGCATATTAAAGTGCTAAGATCTGATGGAGGGGGAGAGTACTTTTCAGAAGAATTTTGTGAATATCTGAAAGAACAGGGAATTCAAAGGAAGTACTCATGCAGGTCTACCCCTCAGCAGAATGGGGTTGCAGAAAGGAAGAACAGGCATATTGCAGAAGTAGGACGGGCGATCCTAAATGAGAAAAACATGCCTGATTATTTTTGGGCTGAAGCAGTAGCAACTGCTGTTTATATTATGAACAGAACCCCCACTGCAGCTGTCCATGGCATGACGCCTGAAGAAATGTATACAGGCCAAAAACCAGATATTTCTCACTTGAAGGTATTTGGTTGCATAGCTTATGTTCATGTTCCTGATGAGAAGAGAACAAAGCTGGATCCAAAGGCAGAAAAATGCATCTTTATTGGATATGCTCAGCACCAGAAAGGTTCCACCCACAAAATGCAAGTGAGCAGAGATGTTGTTTTTGATGAAATGAGCAGCTGGTATGCACCAACTGTTATGGTAGGAGATGCAGATGCAGGAAATGGGAATGCTGCAATAAATGCAGAGCAGCAATCTCAAGCCTTGAGTGGACCCAGAGAGTCCTCTACTAGTGGATCTAATGCATGGACAGGGAGATTGAGATCTAGTGAATCGTCACATGGCAGTCCTGATAGTGTTGTGCAGGTATCACATAAGGGAAAAGAAAAAGTGGACCATACTCCAGTGTTTGATGTGTCTGTTGGTAGCTCTCATGTTGATGGAGAGTCAAGTGGCTCTGAAATGAGCCTTGATGAGAAACTTGGGATTCCTTCTGTTGTTACACCTGGTGCAAGGAAAAGTAGGCATGATTTAAAGACTCCTGCAACTGATCCAGTTGTGCGGAGGTCCACTCGTATTAAGTATCCAGTTGACAGGCTGAGATATGATGGGTATACAGCACATCACTATGCTTATATGGTCAAGGTTCTAGAGGAGTCAGAGCCCACATGTTTTGAGGATGCAGCAGGGCATAAAAATTGGGAAGCAGCTATGGATGAAGAGATGGTTGCCTTGGATGCAAACCACACTTGGGATTTGATGCCTTTGCCTCATGATAAGAAGGCTATTGGCTGCAAGTGGGTTTACAAAGTAAAGCACAATGCTGATGGGTCTGTTAGCAGGTACAAGGCAAGATTGGTTGCCAAAGGTTTTGCACAGACATATGGAATTGACTATGAGGAAACTTTCAGCCCAGTTGCAAGGATGGCAACCGTGAGAGAAGTAATTGCTATGGCTGCTGCAAAGGGATGGTCTTTGCATCAGATGGATGTGAAAAATGCCTTCTTGCATGGTGACTTGCAGGAAGAGGTTTATATGATGCAACCAGAAGGTTATGAGGATAAAGCACACCCCGATTTTGTATGCAGGTTGCGCAAAGCCTTGTATGGCTTAAAACAGGCGCCGAGGGCATGGTCAGACAAGATAGGGCAATATCTTGTCACTATTGGATTTCAGATTTCCAATTCAGATTTTTCACTTTATGTGAAAAGGACAAACAAAGGGATTGTGCTTATAGTCATCTATGTTGATGACTTGATTATTACAGGTGATAGTGATGCAGACATTAATGAAGTGAAGCTGCTGTTGAAGCAGAAATTTGAGATGAAGGATTTGGGAGAGCTGCGTTACTTCTTAGGCATTGAGGTTATTAGATCCCCGAGTGGGATATGGCTGTTGCAAAGGCAATACGGTTTGGACATGCTGTCCAAATATGGGATGACAGGCTGTAAGCCTATCTCTG
This sequence comes from Dipteris shenzhenensis, assembly GCF_047967505.1. Lineage (NCBI taxonomy): Eukaryota > Viridiplantae > Streptophyta > Polypodiopsida > Gleicheniales > Dipteridaceae > Dipteris > Dipteris shenzhenensis. The sequence continues at coordinate 35,062,355 of NC_141627.1, forward strand.
TTCCATTGGAGCAGAATGTGAAGCTCAATGCAGAGTCAGGTGAGCTTCTTGAAGATATTACTATGTACAGGCGCATAGTAGGTAGCTTGATTTACATGACTATAACCCGACCAGACTTGAGCTATGCTGTGGGGCTGGTGAGTCAGTTTATGCAGGCACCGAGGAAGCCACATTTGGATGCGGCTAGGCGCATACTGCGGTATGTGAAGTCCACATTGCATTATGGACTGTTTTATGAAGCTGGGTGTGCATTACAGGTACATGGATACACAGATGCTGACTGGGCTGGTAGTGTCTCAGACAGGAGATCTACTAGTGGTTTTATGTTTTCCCTTGGGAGTGGTGCCATCAGTTGGAGCAGCAAGAAGCAGCCAACAGTTGCCTTGTCGAGCACAGAGGCTGAGTACAGGGGTGCAGCAATGGCTGCATGTGAGGTAGCTTGGTTACGGAAGCTACTTGCAGATATGGGACAGTCAGTTCATGCAGCAGTTGTCATTCATTGTCACAACATTAGCAGCATCATGCTTGCTAATAACCCAGTTTATCATGCTAGAACGAAGCACATTGAGGTGCATTATCACTTTGTGAGAGAGAAGGTTCTAGCTGGTGAGATTGATCTTGTCTATGTCAGCACTGAGGAGCAGGTGGCTGATATCTTTACGAAGGCATTGGGTACCGAGAAGCTTCGCAGATTTAGGAGCTTGCTTGGTGTACGTGAGATGGATTTGAGCTTGAGGGGGAGTGTTGAGATATCAAGCTCTATCCCCGACATATCTCCTGGATGACTATCATTTATGTCACCGCCTATGTTAGTTGTACTCGTGGTGTAGTTAGACTACCACGTATGTTTTGGTTTGGGTTCACATATGAACCACGTATTCTAGGTTTTGACATATAGGGTATTTCCCTCTTCTATTGGATTGTTGTTGTGTGCAAAAGTGAAGAAAGGCTTCACCCTCCAACCTTGTGTCCTCTCTCTTTTGTGTGTTGTGAAGAAAGCTGAACTTGAGTCTCCTATCTCTCTCCCTATTTCTTTACACTCAACACTCCCCCTCGAGCTCAATCCCAATTCCTGCACACCAAGCAAGTCTCTAAACTTGTGCAGCTTCTCTGCGCCCAATGCCTTCGTGAATATGTCAGCTACCTGATCCTCTGTGCTAACATAAACTAGATCAATAAGACCTAGTAAAACCTTCTCCCGCACATAGTGATATTGCACCTCAATGTGCTTTGTTCTAGCGTGATAGACAGGGTTATTTGCCAAGTGTATACTGCTCATGTCACAATAAATGACAACTGGCCCATCTGTAGACTGATGCATATCATAAAGTAGCTTATGCAACCAAGCTACCTCACATGCAGCCATTACTGCACCCTTGTACTCAACCTCTGTGCTCGACAAGGCAATTGTAGGCTATTTCTTGCTGCTCCAAGTGACTGCAACACTCCCAAAAGAGAACACATATCCACTAGTAGATCGTCTATCAGAAATACTACCAACCCAATCAGCATCAGTGTATCCATGCAATTGTATCTGAACCCCAGTCTCATAAAATAGTCCATACTGTAATGTGGACTTCACATACCTGAGTATGTGTCTAGCCACATCCAAATGCGATTTCCTTGGAGCCTACATAAACTTACTTACCAATCCAATAGCATAGCTCAAATATGGCCTGGTAATAGTCATATAAATCAAACTTCCTACTATGTGTCTGTACATAGTAGGGTCTTCTAGAAGCTCACCTACATCTGCGCTCAGCTTCACATTCTGCTCCAAAGGAACTGAAATAGGCTTATAGCCTATCATCCCATATTTGGATAGCATGTCCAATCCATACTGCCTCTGCAAGAGCCGTATCCCACTTGGTGATCTATGTGAAGATTGTGGGAGAGAGGGAAGGAGTCTCACTTGCGGCTTTCTCACATGCACAATGGGGGAATACACACAAAGGTGGAGGCTGAAAACAGTTTTCCTCTTCTTAGTTGTGAAAGCCAAAAGAACTCAAGTACAAAGAAATAGAAGAACCCTATATGTGGGTCTCAAACCAAACTCAACTAACTAAGGTGGCATACTAACTGAGCCACGAACTAGTGTAGATAAGGATAGCTATCATCCAGCTATTATTCGTGGGCGGTGTACCAACCGCATCTCCAGCTAACAAGTCGGTGACATAAGTACACAACGGTCACCCTGGCATATCTCGAGTGGAGCTCGATATCTCAACACTCCGCCTCGAGCTCAATCCCAAATCCTGCACACCAAGCAAGTCTCTAAACTTGCGTAGCTTCTCTGCGCCCAATGCTTTTGTGAATATGTCAGCTACCTGATCCTCTGTGCTGACATAAACTAGATCAATAAGACCTAGTAAAACCTTCTCCTGCACATAGTGATAATGCACCTCAATGTGCTTTGTTCTGGCATGAAAGACTGGGTTCTTTGCCAAATGTATACTACTCATGTTGTCACAATAAATGACAACCGGCCCATCTGTAGACTGATGCATATCATAGAGTAGCTTATGCAACCAAGCTACCTCACACGCAGCCATTGCTGCACCCCTGTACTCAGCCTCTGTGCTCGACAAGGCAACTGTAGGCTGTTTCTTGCTGCTCCAAGTGACTGCAGCACTCCCAAAAGAGAACACATATCCACTGGTAGATCGTCTATCAGAAATACTACCAGCCCAATCAGCATCAGTGTATCCATGCAACTGTATCCGAACCCCAGCCTCATAAAATAGTCCATACTGCAATGTGGACTTCACATACCTGAGTATGCGTCTAGCCGCATCCAAATGCGGTTTCCTTGGAGCCTGCATAAACTGACTTACCAACCCAACAGCATAGCTCAAATCTGGCCTGGTAATAGTCATGTAAATCAAACTTCCTACTATGCGTCTGTACATAGTAGGGTCTTCCAGAAGCTCACCTGCATCTGTGCTCAGCTTCACATTCTGCTCCAAAGGAACTGAAATAGGCTTACAGCCTGTCATCCCATATTTGGACAACATGTCCAATCCATACTGCCTCTGCAAGAGCTGTATCCCACTTGGTGATCTAATCACCTCAATGCCGAAGAAATAACACAGCTCTCCCAAATCCTTCATCTCAAACTTTTGCCTCAATAGCATTTTCACATGAAGGATATCTTCATCACTATCACCTGTGATGATCAAATCATCAACATAAATGACCAGCAGCATAATCCCTTTCTCTGTTTTTCTCACATAGAGTGAGAAATCTGCCTTGGAAATCTGAAAGCCAATAGTGACAAGATACTGTCCTATCTTGTCAGACCATGCTCTAGGTGCTTGCTTCAAGCCATACAAGGCTTTCTTCAACCTGCAAACAAACTCAGGATGAATAGCATGAACATAACCTGCTGGCTGCTCCATAAAGACCTCTTCTTGCAAATCACCATGCAAGAAGGCATTCTTTACATCCATCTGATGTAAAGACCATCCCTTTGATGCAGCCATAGCAATGGCTGCTCTTACGGTTGCCATCCTTGCAACCGGGCTGAAAGTTTCTTCATAATCAATGCCATATGTCTGTGCATACCCCTTGACAACTAATCTTGCCTTGTATCTATTCACAGAACCATCTGCATTGTGCTTGATCTTATAAACCCACTTACAACCAATTGCATTCTTGCCTTTAGGCAAAGGCACCAATTCCCATGTAGCATTAGCATCCAAGGCATCCATTTCTTCATCCATGGCTTTCTCCCATTTTTCATTTCCCATGGCTTGCTCAAAAGAAGTGGGTTCTGGTTCCTGTATCACTTTGACCATATAGGCATAGTGAATGGCTGTAAATCCATCATATTTCAGCCTATCCACAGGATACCTAACCCTGGTAGACTTGCGCAAAATAGGCTCACTTCCAGGTGCTCTCAAAACATCCCTGGTCTTCCTTACTCCAGGTGTAACAACAGAAGGAATACCCAACTCATCATCAATGCTCTGTTCTGAGCCATTGGATTCACCATCCACACAAGAGTGACCTGCATTCACATCATACATGGGCTGATCTACCTTCTCTTTCCCTTTTTGTGATACCTGCGTACCACTCTCTGCATTGCTTTGAGGGGATTCTCCTGATCTCAATCTTCCTGTCCATGGCGAAGTATGTGAACCACTGGTAGAGGACACTCCAGGTCCACTGATATTTTGTGATTGCTGCTGTGCATTCTGTGCAGCATTACCATTTTGTGCATCTACATCAATCATCACATTTACTGGTTTATACCAGCTGCTCATCTCATCAAAAACAACATCTCTGCTCACTATGAACTTACGTGTAGAAGGGTTATAGCATCTATACCCTTTCTGCTGCACCCCTTTCTGCTGCAGAGAATAACCAATAAAGACGCACTTCTCATCTTTTGGATCCAACTTGGACCTCAACTCATCTGGCACATGGACATAGGCAATGCAACCAAAAATCTTCAAATGAGAAATATCTGGTTTCCTACCAGTATACATCTCCTCTCGCATCATGCCATGTATTGCTGCAGTGGGAGTCCTGTTCATTATATAGACTGCTGTAGCAACTGCTTCAGCCCAATAATAATCTGGTAGATCTTTTTCATTTAGCATAGCCCGAGATACCTCTCCAATATGCCTGTTTTTTCTTTCTGCAATTCCATTTTGCTGTGGGGTATGACTGCATGAATATTGCTGCTTTATACCATGCTCCTGCAAGAACCTTGCAAACTCATTTGAGAGGTACTCTCCCCCTCCGTCTGACCTTAGGCATTTTATTTGCAGGCCTGTTTCTTTTTCAACCATAGCTTTGAAAGCTTTGAAGTGTCCAAACACTTCACTTTTCTTTTTCATAAAATACACCCACAGTTTTCTGCTGAAATCATCAATAAATGTGACAAAATAGTGACAGCCTCCAATAGATGCAGCTTTTGTAGTCCACACATCAGAGTGGATTAATTCCAATGGTTTTTTACTCTCTTGAACATGCCTAGGAAAAGGTTTCCTTGCCTGTTTCCCAAATTGACAGGCTTCACAAACCTTGTGCATTTCTGCAACCTTGAATTTAGGCAATCCTGCTACAATATTTTGGGCTTGCATTGATTTAAGTCGCTGTATATTAACATGACCAATGCATTTGTGCCAGATATCAATATCTGCAACTACACCAGTCCCATGTGCAAACATTGCTGCACTCAATTCAGGCATGTCTGCATCCAACGTAAACATCCTGCCCTTCTTTTTTCCTTTTGCTATCAAGCGACCATTATTTTTCATATCCTCAACAAAGCATCCATGAGGATTAAATCTGACCTGCAAGCCCTGCTCAACCATCTGACCAACAGAAACCAGGTTCTTGGTGATGTTCGGGACATGACATACATCAGACAAGTATTTCTTTTTCCCATCCTGCATAGACAAAGGAATTTTTCCAATCTGCACAATAGGATGTGCAGTATCATCACCAGTCTCCACAAATCCTGGCTTTTCCATCTTCCTTGCATCTTGCATCCATTCTGCATGACCTGTCATGTGGTTTGACGCACCTGAGTCAACATACCACACATCATTTTGTTCTTCTGCACTTGTCACAGAATTGGTCATATGCTGCACCATAAATAGATGCTCATTTCTATCATCACCCTGCCTGCTAGAAGATGCATAATTGCCTTGCTGCAATTTTCCATTCATAATGTCATTCTGCTTTTTGTAGCAGTCCTTAGCCATATGACCCATTTTGCCACAATAGTAGCATTCAACATTGCTATTTGCATTTTGGCTTCTCTGCCATCCACCACGACCTCTTTGGCTCCCCCTGCCTCTAGAGTTACCACGTCCTCCTGCATAGGACTGGTTTTCTTGCGTTTGCTGCATATTCTGATTTCTACCACGGCCTGCAGATCGGCCTCCTCTACCTCTGCCTCTACCTCTACCAGCATTTGAGTAGAAGACAGTTTCTTTTGAAGTTCCTGCTGAAGAAGATGCACCACCATTTCTCTGCTCTTCAGAAATTAGAAGAGCAATCAGCTCCTCAAAATCAGGAAATTTTTCACGGACGGCAATGGATGTCCGGAACTGTGCATAATCCTTTCCTAGACCATTCAAGGTCACAGAAACCAAATCATCATCATCCACTGGCGACCCAATGGAAGCAAGTGCATCTGCAATTTTCTTCACTTTCATGCGGTAGTCATTTATGCTCAAATTTTCTCTCTGCACATTGTGCAACTCCTGTTTGAGTTGCATTTTCCTGGCTTGCGTATTTGTGCTGTACATTTTTGCCAAAGTATCCCATGCCTCCTTTGGCGTATTTGCATCCTGAATATGCACAATCATGGAGTCTGAAATGCTGATAGACAGCCAGTGCATAACTTTCCTGGCTCTCTCATGCCATCCTTTGAATGCCTGCATTTCCTGTTGACTGGGAACATTAGGAAGAACAGGTTCTTTTTCATTTCCTGTAATGAATTCCCAATAGCCTTTTCCCATTAAGAAATTCGTCATTCTAAACTTCCATGCCTGGAAGTTGTTCTTGTCAAGCTTTTCAGTGACAATCTGTGAAAGAGAATCAGATGCCATTACAGAACACTGCAAAATATTCTGTCACTGCAAAAAACACAACTTTTGCCACACACGGGCAGATCTGCAAAACTGACAAAAGTGGTATTTCACCACACAGTCACTTCCTAGTGACGATTTTGCATCAACAGGCAACAGGCATGAATCTGTAACTCCCAATATCTCTGCACACAGGCATACAATGCAATTTCTGTGGCACCTTTCCACCGACTAGCCGCGCAGTGGTCGCACAACCAAAAACAGGGCCTTTTTCTGAGTGCCTGCAAAGGACTTCCGCCTTCAAAACGGGCCCCGAAACGGCCTCAAATCAGAAAAATAAAGTCACTAAGGGCTTCGCCTCCTCCCGCAGCATATACTGCACTCTCGCCACACCACGAAGGGTGTCTCAATCTAAAACAGTGCACTCCTGCACTTCTGGCTGTGCTACCTGCAGGCAGAGATTTGCTCCCAAACTCGAAATAGGAAAGCAACACTGGTCCTCTTACCAGGACACCACGAACTTGGCTTGCTTTCTTAAGCTCCTTACCACGAACAAGGCTCTGATACCATGTGAAGATTGTGGGAGAGAGGGAAGGAGTCTCACTTGCGGCTTTCTCACATGCACAATGGGGGAATACACACAAAGGTGGAGGCTGAAAACAGTTTTCCTCTTCTTAGTTGTGAAAGCCAAAAGAACTCAAGTACAAAGAAATAGAAGAACCCTATATGTGGGTCTCAAACCAAACTCAACTAACTAAGGTGGCATACTAACTGAGCCACGAACTAGTGTAGATAAGGATAGCTGTCATCCAGCTATTATTCGTGGGCGGTGTACCAACCGCATCTCCAGCTAACAAGTCGGTGACATAAGTACACAACGGTCACCCTGGCATATCTCGAGTGGAGCTCGATATCTCAACAATCTAATCACCTCAATGCCCAAGAAATAACGCAGCTCTCCCAAATCCTTCATCTCAAATTTCTGCTTCAATCGCATTTTCACATGAAGGATATCTTCATCACTATCACCTGTGATGATCAAATCATCAACATAAATGAGAAGCAGCATAATACCTTTCTCTGTTTTTCTCACATAAAGTGAGAAATCTGCCTTGGAAATCTGAAAGCCAATAGTGACAAGATACTGTCCTATCTTGTCAGACCATGCTCGAGGTGCTTGCTTCAAGCCATACAAGGCTTTCTTCAACCTGCAAACAAACTCAAGATGAAGAGCATGAACATAACCTAGTGGCTGCTCCATAAAGACCTCTTCTTGCAAATCACCATGCAAGAAGGCATTCTTTACATCCATCTGATGTAAAGACCATCCCTTTGATGCAGCCATAGCAATGACTGCTCTTACAGTTGCCATCCTTGCAACCGGACTGAATGTTTCTTCATAATCAATGCCATATGTCTGTGCATACCCCTTGACAACTAATCTTGCCTTGTATCTGTTCACAGAACCATCTACATTGTGCTTCACCTTATAAACCCACTTATAGCCAATTGCATTCTTATCTTTAGGTAAAGGCACCAATTCCCATGTAGCATTTGCTTCCAAGGCATCCATTTCTTCATCCATGGCTTTCTCCCATTTTTCTTTTCCCATGGCTTGCTCAAAAGAAGTGGGTTCTAGTTCCTGTATCACTTTGACCATATAAGCATAGTGAATGGCTGTAAATCCATCATATTTCAACCTATCCATAGGATACCTAGCTTTGGTAGACCTACGCAAAATAGGCTCACTTCCAGGTGCTCTCAAAACATCCCTAGTCTTCCTTACTCTAGGTGTAACAATAGAAGGAATACCCAACTCATCATCAATGCTTTGTTCTGAGCCACTGGATTCACCATCCACATAAGAGTGACCTGCATTCACATCAAACATGGGCTGATCTACCTTCTCTTTTCCTTTTCGTGATACCTGCATACCAGTATCTGCATTGCTTTGAGGAGATTCTCCTGATCTCAATCTGCCTGTCCATGGCTGTTAGCCCTCTCTACTCTGAAGACTAACTCGAAACGCACTACTGCGACAGATTTACATGCGTAATCGAACTTCAGAACTGCGTATGAAAATTCATAGAGTAGAACAGTGATCGACAGAATCATTCATGATAAAACAATAAGGTAGATGCAATGGAATATCTGTATTACACTTCTCCGAGCAGTACAACACCGTACTCTCTGATACATAACAATGTTCCTCTTCTGATCACACTGATCCTTGCTCCGATCCTCATCAATGAGCCCCGAATGATCACTCTCTTCTCTTTTATCTAACCGGCACACATAACTCCTTCACGGTTGCCGTGATGGTTGCCATGCCTCTTCAGTTCTCCGCCTGGTCCTAGAACTTCCGTCTTTTCATATCTCACTATAAACTAGATACAACGTATTAATGATAATGATCTAAGGACTCCCCCCCTAGTTCCTCTTTGCTGTTGCTGCTTTTGCCCTTAACACTTGGCACTCCCGGTGAATCGGATTCCGGATCTGCATCCGAACCCACCGGTTCTCCGCTACGGTTCATCCTCGACGTCGCCACCGTCATCATCCGCCGCCGCCGCTGCTGCCGCTGCCGCCGCCGGAACTGCTGGAGCCGCCGGCGCCGGTACTTGTACTGCCGGAGCCGCTTGCGCCGGTCGAAGTAAAGGTAGCTGCTGCGGGTTGAGAGCATGGGCATCCACAAAAATTTGGAGCTGTCCATAGAAAGGTGGTGCCGCCGCCCCCGCCTGCTGAGCTACTGCCGCCATCCGATGAATATAGCGGCATGCTGTCCGCAGGTCGACCAACATAGCTGCTCTCTCAACATGACTCGTTCTCCGCAGCTGTTGTAGCTCCTCTTCATGCAGTCGGGTCTTCGCAGATAGAGCGAGTTCGAGATCGGTTACCCGCATACTGCGATCTGCTTTCTTCGCCACACCATCCATTCGTTTCATTACCCGCCCCAATTCCTTGGTTTGGGCACCTGTTGATTGTTCTGCCGTAGTAGCTCTAATCTTCAGCAAATCTGCCATGAGGCTCTTCACCTCAACTTCATGTTGATGGTGCTCGTCTTTCCGGGCGAGCTTGAGTGCCAACAGCTGAGATCTGGCATCGTCACACTGCTATTGCACCACCGCGACGTGTTCTTGCAGCTGCAAAAATTGCCTTGCGTCAAAGGATTCCCCGTCCGCTGGCTCCGGAAAAGCTGCCACAAAAGCGGCTGCTGCGTCCGCTTGGGGTCGTGGCTTCATTGCGGGAACCTGTGCGATCTCGGGTCTTTTTCCTCTGGCCGTCGCTCTTCGGAGGGCTTCTTCCAGTTCGGCGATCCGTTTGACATAGCCTTCGGAAGAATCCACCGGTCCCGCCGCTGTCTGCTTCCCGAGAGTATTTGCCGATGTAGAACTTCCACCCTCCAGTTGTGCCGCAGTTTCCGTCACCGGTACTGGTGGTAAAAATGCTGTTCCTGCGCCCCCTCCCGCCGGATCATCCTCATCCCTCCGGGCCAACCGTCGATCGAGAGGCCTGCAAGCCCGCTCCAGCTCTACTCGCAATTGACGTTGATGATCAAGAAAAATACCCTGCATCTCTGCGACGAAGGCTTCCGATAAATCCAACAAAAGTGCCTCGTCCAGCATGCGTGTAGAGCTAGAGGGTTGCCGGTACCCCATCACTTCCGCTTCCAACAACTGCACCCTGGCGGTCGCAGTTGTAGCCTTCTCCGTCAATTGTTCCGTCAGCCGCAGGTGTTCTTGAGTTTGGGCGACAATCGCCGTCCTTGCTTCCTCCATATCCTGCTGTCGCCGTGCATCCATCTATTGGAATTGTAACAACTGCTCCTGCAGCTGTTGATTGCGTTCGAGCAGCCTGGCATTTTCCTGGCGCAACTTCGCCTCATTCTCCTCCAGCTGCCCCTTCTGAAAACATTGGAGCAAGCACTCCGCCAACCGTCGTGCCGTGACCAGATCATATGTCTCCACCGGCGGAGATAGCTGCAGCTCACCACTCCCCCTTGGGACTACACGGGTTTCCTCCTGACATGCCTGTCTCCCCGAACTGTCCTCCCGAGTGTGGACTGAGCTTTCCCCTTGCAAGGCCTCCGCTTCCGGGCGGGTTTTCTTCAACATTGCTCCTTCCGGCACAAGAGCCAACTTTCTTTTCAATAAACTGGCCATGCGGCTCGATGTTGCTGAGACCGCTGGCCTACTCCTCTGGCTGCCCTGTGGAACTTCTGCCGGAACCACCACCGCAGGTACTACCGCCGTAACCTCCACCGCAGGTACTACCGCCGTAACCTCCACCGCAGGTACTACCGGAGTCACCTGGTTCCTTGGCGTCAGAGCTCCCTCCGTTGTTGATCTTGCTGGTTCCACCTCCTTGGACTCCTTGTCCGAAGCATCGTCTGTGGACTCCTCCACCTCCACATACGACCCTGGGACTACCGGTTCCGCATCTGGTCCGAACAAAAGAAATAAGACTTGCCCCATCCGGGATGTTGCCGTGGGCTTCAAGAGCTTCTTGGCCACCTCCAGAATTCTGTCCGCCATCAGCTTCGCCCAGGGAACCGGTTTCCCTTGCTCCGCCCTCTGGAAATAGGTAAACTGGGCCTGTCCCAGTAGCTCTGCTTTCACCTTCTGCCAGAGTGCCTCCGCAATAAACTTGTAGCATGTCTTCTTCGAAGCATCCAGCTTCTTCATGTTGTACTCCCCCTTGCAACCTGCGCCGAGAGCTGCCTCCATGGCACTGCTGGTAAGCTTCGTGACTTTGCATGGACCATCCACCGGCAAGTGCAACCGGGCCGCTACCAGCTCCTTGCACAAGGTGAAAGTCTTTCCATACACCACGACCTTGCGCCCGCGTGCAAGCTGCGCCAAGATATCTTGCGCCAATGGATGAACTGGTGTCGTAGCCCATGGCAAACCCGCGAACTCCACCAGACGAGTTCGTGTCAGCCAAGACTGCACAGCCTCATCCCCAACAGGTAACGGATTGATCAGATGGAAGACCACCATAGCGGCGAGAAGCTGGGATGCGAGGGAGAAGAGTTCTGGAAAACAAAGAGTTGGAAATAAGCCCCCTTTTGCTTCCAAATTGCCTTTTGGATGCCCTGGTGAACTCCTTGTTTGCATGCAACGATCAAGTGTCCCATCATCCTGATAAAAGCCCCACTTCGAAGATTCAGTAGATTGCATGGTGGCGTCCTCGCTCCGCGACACGAAGCTTTGCTCCCACCGTTTCTCGGAATAAAGTGAGTGATACCATACGTGCGTACTAATAGCCCCCATCATCGGTTTCTCCACCGAAATGGCTATAAATGCATTGGAAATGATCATCTCAGGTGGTATCTCCGGAAATGGGTAAGGTGGCATGGGCCCTGTATATGGTCGGAGACGAAATCCATTTACCGGCTTCTGCAACAGCTCCCCCTGTACTGTTCCTAATCAGAACGTGCCGTCACCATAACGCTCCACCACCCAATACGGACCTCCCCACCGTAACTTCAGCTTACCTGGATGCGGACCCATCCGTGTGTTAAACAATATCACGGCATCTCTCCGTTTGAAGGTCTTCTTCTTTGAATGACGGTCCACCCAGACCTTCCGTCTGTCCTGGACTACCTGTGCAAGATACGCACTGTTGAACCGCTCCTCACCCAGCCGATCCAGCTGTTCAATCCTCCGGTCTACGGACTCGTCCCAGCCCAATTTCTCTGCCGCTGCAATCCGCAGACTCGGTACTAGGAATTCCATGGGGACCACTGCTTCAACTCCGTAAACCAACTTGAATGGCATGAACCCCGTCGCAACCTTATAGGAAGTCCGGAACGCCCATAATGCGGAGTAAAGTTTTTCATCCCAATCTGTCCGATTTTCATTGACCAGCTTTTTCAGAATGACTAGCAACACCTTATTCGAGGACTCCGCCTGTCCGTTTGCCTGAGGGTAATACACTGTGGACTTCTTATGAATGATTAGGTGCCGGGTAACCAGTTCCCGTAACACCGCATTAATGAAATGCCCACCTTGATCCGTGACGAGCTCAACCGGACATCCGTACCGTGTCATAATGGCTTCATAAAGGAATCTGGCCACCGCCTTTGCCGAATTATCCTTCAGTGCTCTGGCCTCCACCCATTTGGTACAGTAATCCGTCGCCACCAGGATATACCGGTTACCTGTCCTCCTCGCCGGCGGCGAAAACGGACCTACAAAGTCCAGCCCCCACTTCATGAACGGTTCGAGGGCCAGTATGGGATTATGCGGCATCCGGTCCCGACCTGATGGCTGGCCCAACCTCTGGCACACATCGCATCTTTTGACGAACCTATGCGCATCCCCCATTAATGTTGGCCACCACAGACCTCCTTGGAGTACCTTCCGTCCGGTTACTTCTCCTGCGAAGTGTCCACCGCTGATTCCTTGGTGAGCCTCTTCCAGGATGACCTCCTGCTCATGTGGGTACACACACCGTCGCAACACACCATCTAGCCCCTGCTTATACAATTGGTCAGCAATGATCCGGAAGTCTCTGCTCTTGAGCGCGAGCCGTTTCCGCTGGTCTCGCGACATTCCGTCGCGCATCTGGCCCGTGTCGACAAAGTGAAACATGTCGTCGTACCACGTCTTTGGAGCTGCCGGTACCACCGCCTCCAGTTCAAACAGCTGGGCATCCGGAAAATCGTCTTCCACACCCATCGGGTCTTCGCCAGATTCCAACCGCGAAAGGTAATCCGCTACGGCATGTGTACTTCCTGGTCGATGGACCACCGTGAAGTCGAACTCCTGTAAAAGCAGCATCCACCGGGCCAACTTTCCAGTGAGCTCGGGCTTGTGTACCAAATACAACAAGGCGGAATGATCCACATGAAACGTGAACCGATTCCCCAACAGGTAGTGACGAAACTTTGTTACGGAATAAATCATCCCCAATGCTTCTCGCTCCATCGTAGAGTAATTCCGTTCGGCTTTTGACAACCTGCGACTTGCATAATACACCGGTCGGAACCACTTGCTTGTCGCTTCCTGCATGAGGACACTGCCAATAGCCACGTCCGAGGCATCCACGAAGACATGAAACATCTTCGTCCAATCTGGCGGCTGAACCACCGGTGTTGTCGCCAACATCAGTTTGAGCCGTCGAAAAGCTAAGTCACAAGCAGGAGACCAGACTACCGGTACTTTGTTGAGTTGGTCATACAGTGGTGTCGCCACATCCGCCAGATACCGCAGCATTCGGCTGTGCCATTTAACCTGCCCTAGGAATCTCCCGAGCTGCTTACCGTTGCCAGGAACCTTTGCCTGCCGAATCGCTTCGACCTTCGCCGGATCTACCGCAATGCCTTCCGCCGAGACAATGCAACCCAGCAGCATACCGCTGCCCACGGCGAATGCACATTTCATAGGGTTCAGACACAACCGTGCCTCCCTACACCGGGTTAAGCATTTCTTCAGATGCTCAAGGTGCTGCTCGCGACTCCCGAAAACACTGAAATCGTCCAGAAATACCTGCATAAAGATTAGTAAATAATCATCAAATATTTCTTGGACCATGCGTTGAAATGTTGCCGGAGCATTCTTTAGCCCAAATGCCATCACCAGGAAAGCAAATGCTCCCCACTCCATGATGAAGGCTGTTTTCTCTCGATCTTCTGGTGCCATCTGCACCTGGTTATACCCACTGAAGCCATCCAGAAAAGAATACATCTCGTGACCTGCCACTGTATCCAGCATAGTATCATTAAACGGCAAGGGAAACGGATCCGTGATTGTCGCCGCGTTAAGCTTTCTGTAGTCAACACAGACCCGCAACTTCAAATTCTTTTTCGGAACAATCACTATTGGCGAAAGCCACGTTGCACGGTCAACCGGATAGATAAACCCGACCTTTAGCAGCCTGTCCAGCTCCTCCTTCACCCTCAGGGCATAGTTCGGGTTCATTCTATACCGTTGTTGCCGAACCGGTATCGCATCCTTCTGCAGATTGATCCTGTGCTGATAGAATTTGGGATCGATGCCGAGCAAATCTGTGTAGTCCCAGGCGAACACGTCTTTGAAGGATTTCAGCAATGTCTCCAATTTTCCCCGAAATCCTTTATCGAGCTTCGCACTGACACGGACGTTCTTTGGCTCCTCCTCCGTCCCGAGGTTAAGATCCAGCAGCTCGTCTTCTTTGACCCTCCGCGAGCGACGGAGTTCCTGCTCGAAAACTCTTTCCGCCTCCGCCACTCCTGCTTCGTCCGGCATGTCTCCTGTGCCTTCCGGTAGACTCCCTTCGACTGGTTCTTTCGTGGAACTGGATGACTCCTGTGTAGCCGAGGGAATCTGATGCTGATATTGCTTTAAAACGGCAACCACATCGACCTCGAACAAGCTTACCAGCTCCGTATTCCTACTGAAGTAATCATCCTCCTCTTCGACCCCCATTCCGTCCATCATATGGATACCTTCCGCCATCGTCGGTCGGAATGGTGTCCTCAGCCCTTGTTTGGTATGTACCGAGAGCTTCAGCTTCTTTTTTCCTTTCCGAATGGTGATGCGGTCTGATTGCCAGTCTTGTTTCACACGGGCCTGCCGCAACCACGGTCTTCCGAGCAATAACGGGTATGACCCGCTAATATCCTCCATCCGGAGAATCACCGCAGCGATTTCGAACTTCACGCCGCAAACCTCCATTTTCAATCCACGGAGCAATCCTAACGGCTGCACTCTCCGTTGGTCTGCCATCCGAACGGCGAAGGGTGCTGATTCCCATTTTGTGATACCCAATGGCACCAGCATTTGTTCGGACAGGATGTTGACCCCAGACCCTCCGTCCAGCAACACCCCTCCCACACGGCTGTTCTCCAGTGTTACGGAAATTACCGGGACCGCTTCGTCAAAAACAGGAGGCTGTACTTCCGCTGCAGGCTTTGCAGATTCGTCTGACGACACTTCCATTGTTACCGCTTCCATCTCCGACTCCATCGCCCTGACTGGTTCCGTCAATTGTTTGATGAGAGAACTCCGGAAATTGGGTACCAATGCTAACAATTGCTCCATTGTCATGTGTATTTGCTGTTTCCGCAAATCCTGCCATAAATCATATGGTTCAACACCCTCCTCGCCGGTCATCAGGCTGTCCTTCTGACCTGTCCTTCTGACTGGTAGGTAGACAAGTCACTTCTAGCTGCTCTCCTTGCAGGCGCCTTGCCACCTTCGCACCATTCTCCGTCACCGAGACTGCCTTTTCCGCGCTCGGCCTAGGTAACACCGTTGGGGTTTTCTGGACCCATTCACCGACCGTCGACTGCACCTTTTGTTGTGCCTGCCAGTCCAACGCCGTAGGTCTCCCCTTCTCTTGCTGGGCCTTGTATTCCCGCACCTTTTCCTGGGATCGTGTGACCACGAGCACATCTCCGCTCGCACTTCCTCCCACTTTGCCTTCAACAGGGACACCCGCCGGTACTTCCGGTACTTCTTCGGACTTCGGACTAGGCTCCTTGCTATCCTGTTGCTGACTGGCATCATCGCATTCGATAATCAGAACCGCATTCACTGCTGGTGCGGACTTGCCTTCTCCGGATCCCCGGATTGCTTCCTTTTCCGCCTTGTGGCGCTTGAATAATTCGCAATCTACCTTTCGATGTCCGGGTTGATTGCAATAAAAACACAGGAACGTCCGTTCCCCTGCTGGTTCATCTGCACCTGTTCCAGCCGTTCTCGGCCGCCAAGGTCTTCTCGCCGGTGCGGCTGGTACCGCAGCTGGTGCTGCGGCTGGTGCCGCAACTACCGCCGCCACCGCTGGTGTCGGGGCTATTCGTGCGTTATAGCGGCAGATCTCCGTGGTATGCGTCGCTGTTTGGCAAATCGCACACCACCGCTCATTCAAACCGCATTCCTCTGCTAAGTGTCCTGCATTCCGGCACCGATTACACCAAGTATCCTTGCGAACTTTTGAAGAGGACCCTATTCCACTATCCCGGCTTTTGGCTCCGGCAGCAGATCCTTCCGGAAATAACTTCCCTGCCGCTTTTCCAGCCTTCCGCCTCATGGAACGTTTGTCCTCCTCCTCATCCGACTGATCCGACTCCTCCTCATGATCGGTATCGGAGTCTCCCTCAGCCTCCTCATACTTCACTTTTCCTTTCCTTCCCTTGGAAGTAAACAGAACTTGTTCCGCCCTCACCGCTGCTTGGACGACTTCTTCCAATGAAAGAGCTTCCAGATCCAACGATGCCAGGGACCTTTTCAATCCTTTAATCAGCCCCTCCATGAAGTAAGCATTTTGGATGGGGACTGCCGGGGTAGTTGCTGCATCGAGGCGGCGGATCAACGACCGAAACCTGGCCGCATACGCTTCCACTTCTTGGTTCTTCTGTTCCAGTCTCCCCAGTTTGGCCAGGACATGAACACGGGTCTTGTCCTCCCGAAACCGGAGCAAAAAGGCATCCCGCAGTAGATCAAACGTGGCGAAATGGGTAGCTCCATATTGCACGATCCATACTGCCGCCTGCTTCTGCAGTGTCGGGATGAAAGTCGCCATCTTCATAAGATCTGTCGCCTGCACTGGTGGAGCCGTATTCACCATCCATGCCATCTCAAATGACAGTATATGTGCATCCGCATCCTCCTTATCCCGTCCCGAAAACTTGGGGTACTTCACCGTCATCCTGGGTACCAGTGGTGGAATAGCCGCGCTACTTACCGCCGGAACTCCACCCCCGCCTCCGCCTCCACCGCCTCCACCTCCCCTACCGGGATCTGGTGACGGACCTGGGGCTCCGCTTCCTGCAGGCACACCACCCCTCCGTCTCCTGGGACTCGGTGGTGGGGAATTCCGCAACGGTGACGCTTCGTCTTCCGGAGGAGTACTTGTTAAATCGAACGGGCTACTGCGTCCGGAGGATTCGCCTTCCTCCTGAACACCGGAAACGACTGGACCTTCCTCTCCTGGGATCAGCGGAGGGGTGTCAGAGCGGCTACTACTCTCACTATCCGTGAAGAAGCCGAAGAGAAGATCACGTTGAGCCACATATCTGTCATGCCGTTCCTTGTGGGTTGTACGTGCCGATACTGGAGTTGCAGGCTCCCGAGGCCGTTCCGGAGAGCGCGATGTTCCCCCTGGCTCACTCCCAGCGTCATTCATGCGCTAGTCCACGCACCGAGGAATCAGAGTATTACAGATGGGGAGCATCCAACCTCTCCGGGGTATCCACCGCGACGAACATGGAAATCTTCCGTGGTCGCCAAAGTGTTAGCCCTCTCTACTCTGAAGACTAACTCGAAACGCACTACTGCGACAGATTTACATGCGTAATCGAACTTTAGAACTGCGTATGAAAATTCATAGAGTAGAACAGTGATCGACAGAATCATTCATGATAAAACAATAAGGTAGATGCAATGGAATATCTGTATTACACTTCTCCGAGCAGTACAACACCGTACTCTCTGATACATAACAATGTTCCTCTTCTGATCACACTGATCCTTGCTCCGATCCTCATCAATGAGCCCCGAATGATCGCTCTCTTCTCTTTTATCTAACCGGCACACATAACTCCTTCACGGTTGCCGTGACGGTTGCCGTGATGGTTGCCGTGCCTCTTCAGTTCTCCGCCTGGTCCTAGAACTTCCGTCTTTTCATATCTCACTATAAACTAGATACAACGTATTAATGATAATGATCTAAGGACTCCCCCCCTAGTTCCTCTTTGCTGTTGCTGCTTTTGCCCTTAACAATGGCGAAGTATGTGAATCACTGCTAGAGGACACTGTAGGTCCACTAATATTTTTTGATTGCTGCTGTGAATTATGTGCAGCATTACCATTTTGTGCATCTACATCATCAATCACATTTATTGGTTTATACCAGTTGCTCTTCTCATCAAAAACATCTCTGCTCACTGTAAACTTATGAGTAGAAGAGTTATAGCATCTATACCCCTTTTGCTGTAGAGAATAACCAATAAAGATGCACTTCTCAACTTTTGGATCCAACTTGGACCTCAACTCATCTGGCACATGAACATAGGCAATGCAACCAAAATTTTTCAAATGAGAAATATCTGGTTTCCTACCAATATACATCTCCTCTAGCATCATGCCATGTATTGCAGCAGTGGGAGTCCTGTTCATTATGTAAACTGCTGTAGCAACTGCTAATCTGGTAGGTCTTTTTCATTTAGCATGGCCCGAGATACCTCTCCAATATGCCTGTTTTTCCTTTCTACAAGTCCATTTTGCTGTGGGGTATGACTGCATGAATATTGCTGCTTTATGCCATGCTCCTGCAGGAACCTTGCAAACTCATTTGAGAGATACTCTCCCCCTCCATCTGACCTTAGTCATTTTATTTGCAGGCCTGTTTCTTTTTCAACCATAGCTTTAAAAGCTTTGAAATGCCCAAACACTTCACTTTTCTTTTTCATAAAATACACCCAAACTTTTCTGCTGTAGTCATCAATAAAAGTGACAAAATAATGATAGCCTCCAATAGATGCAGCTTTAGTAGTCCACACATCAGAGTGGATTAATTCCAATGGCTTCTTACTCTCTTGAACATGTCTAGGAAATGGTTTCCTTGCCTGTTTTCCAAATTGACAGGCTTCACATACCTTATGCATTTCTGCAACCTTGAATTTAGGCAATTCTGCAACAATATTTTGGGCCTGCATTGATGTAAGTCGTTGTACATTAACATGACCAATGCATTTATGCCAAATATCAATATCTGCAACTACACTGGTCCCATGTGCAAACATTGCTGCACTCAATCCAGGCATGTTTTCATCCAACGTAAACATCCTGCCCTTCTTCTTTCCTTTTGCTATCAAGCGACCGTTATTTTTCATATCCTCAACAAAGCATCCATGAGGATTAAATCTGACCTGCAAGCCCTGCTCAACCATTTGACCAACAGAAACCAGATTCTTGGTGATATTCGGGACATGAAATACATCAGACAGGTATTTCTTTTTCCCATCCTGCAAAGACAAAGGAATTTTACCAATCTGCATAATAGGATGTGCAGTATCATCACTAGTCTCCACAAATCCTGGTCTTTCCATTTTCCTTGCATCCTGCATCCATTCTGCATGACCTGTCATGTGGTTTGACAGACCTGAGTCAACATACCACACATCATTGCTTTCTTTTGCACTTGTCATAGAATTAGTCATGTGCTGCACCATAAACAGATGCTCATTTCTGTCATCACCTTGTCTACTAGAAGATGCATAATTCCCTTGCTGCAATTTTCCATTCATGATGTCATTCTGCTTTTTATAGCAGTCTTTAGCCATATGACCCATTTTACCACAGTAGTAGCATTCAACATTGCTGTTTGCATTTTGGCCTCTCTGCCATCCACCACGACCTCTTTGGCTCCCCCTGCCTCTAGAGTTACCACATCCATGGCCTCTAAATGGGCCTGCTCTACCTCTACCTCTACCTCTTCTAGCATTTGAGTAGAAGACAGTTTCTTTTGAAGTTCCTCCTGAAGAAGATGCACCACCATTTCTCTGCTCTTCAGAAATTAGAAGAGCAAACAACTCCTCAAAATCAGGAAATTTTTCACGGATGGCAATGGATGTCTAGAACTATGCATAATCCTTTCCTAGACCATTCAAGGTCACAAAAACTAAATCATCATCTTCCACTGGCGACCCAATGGAAGCAAGTGCATCTGCAATTTTCTTTACCTTCATGTGGTAGTCATTGATTCTCATATTTTCTCTCTACACACTGTGCAACTCCTGCTTGAGCTGCATTTTCCTGGCTTGCGTATTTGTGCTGTACATTTTTGCCAAAGTATCCCATGCCTCCTTTGGCGTACTTGCATCCTGAATATGCACAATCATAGAATCTAAAATACTAATAGGCAGCCAGTACATAACTTTTATGGCTCTCTCATGCCATCCTTTAAATGCTTGCATTTCCTGTTGATTGGGAACATTAGGAAGAACTGGTTCTTCTTCATTTCCTGTAATGAACTCCCAATAGCATTTTCCCATAAGGAAATTCGTCATTCTAAACTTCCATGCTTGGAAGTTGTTCTTGTCAAGCTTTTCAGTGACAATTTGTGAAAGAGAATCAGACGCCATTACAGAACACTGTAAAATATTCTGTCACTGCAAAAAACACAGCTTCTACCTCACAAGGGCAAATCTGCAAAACTGACGAAAGTGGTATTCGACCACACAGTCACTTCCTAGTGATGATTTTGCATGAACAGGCAATAAGGATGATTCTATAACTCCCAATATCTCTGCGCACAGGCATAGGATGCAATTTATGCGGCAACTTTTCACCGACTTGCTTGCGGAGAACTTCTACCTCCAAAACAGGCCCCGAAATGCCTCGAAGTGGCATATACTGCCCTCTCGCCACACCGCGAAGGGCGTCTCAATTTGAGACAATGCACTCTTGCACTTTTCGGCTATGCTACCTGCAGAGATTTGCTCCCAAACTCAAAAAAGGAAAGCAACACTATCCTCTTACCAGGACACTACAAACTTGGTTTGCTTTCTTGAGCTCCTTACCACAAACCAGGCTCTGATACCATGTGAAGATAGTGGGAGAGAAGGAAGGAGTCTCACTTGGGGCTTTCTCACATACACAATGGGGGAATACACACAAAGGTGGAGGCTGAAAACAGTTTTCCTCTTCTTAGTTGTGAAAGGCAAAAGAACTCTGGTACAAAGAAATAGAAGAACCCTATATGTGGGTCTCAAACCAAACTCAACTAACTAAGGTGGCATACTAACTGAGCCACGAACTAGAGTACATAAGGATAGCTGTCATTCAGCTATTATTCATGGGCGGTGTACCAACCGCATCTGTAGCTAACAAGTCGGTGACATAAATGCACAACGGTCACCCTGGCATATCACGAGTGGAGCTAGATATCTCAACATCCTCCACCACTGTCCTCACATACCTAAAGTATCTTTACCCGAAGACCCTATGTTTGACGAAAAGTGTGTTTTAGCATAGTCAACTTTGTATATGCTATCTTAATCACTCTCAAGATAATGAATTAGTAGCAAATTTTGAAGCCTTGTATATTGTCTTTAGTGGTGTGACATGCTCCAATTTTCTTGCCATTTTTAGAGGAAAGACCAAGGCATTGTTTGGAGCTTGACTATGTGATTACTCTTGTAGCAAACATATAAACACACCCTTGAGGGAATATGTTCCCATGTGGGGACTATGATGATGCTGCCAAGAAATGGGGCTGCACATAACCTCTATGGGGAGGCATATGGATTGGTTTATATGGCCTAATGGAGGGGAAATGGAGCTAGGGTACAACCCAGTAGTAGCTCTAGGAAAAAGATCTTATCATTTACTATATATATCCACCATAGTACTCCCAAGAATTGTCTTCACGCCCAACTTTCTGCATATTGGAAATATATCCAACAATTCATCCCACAACATAGCATTCCACAAAAATAGAAGAGTTACAACTGCTTACACAGGGAGAGCTAGCGGATTCAAGGACTTCATTGTACTTTGTCTCCAAATATAATTGAAAATTTACTTCAATAGAAAATGAGTTACACACACAAAAAAAACACACACACATGCATGCGTATAATAAAGAATATATAAAGGGAAAGAAACTCAAGTTTGCAACCTATCCTAGCAAACCAATCTTTGTGCATCCATTTGCATCATCCCCCCCACGAAATAAATGCTTCTCTTTATTTTTTTAAATTGTATGCAATGTTGTCTCTTGGTGGTGTGGCATGCTCCAATGTACTTTCCATTTTAAGAGGAAAGAGCTAGACATTGTTTGGAGCTTGACTATGTGATTGTTGTTGTAGCAAGCATATAAACACACTCTTTAGGGAAGATCTACCCATGTAGGGACTATGATGATGCTGCCAACAAATGGGGATGCACACAACCTCTATGGGGAGACATATGGGCTGGTTTTTATGGCCCAATGGAGGGGCAATGGAGCTAGTAGGGTAGAGCCCATTAGTAGCTCTAAGAAAAAGGGCTTGTCATTTACTATGTATATCTACCATAGTACTCCCAAGAATTGTCTTCACCCAACTTTCCCCGTATTGGAAACATCCAACAATTCATCCCACAACATAGCACAATGGATTCCACAAAAATACTATGCATATATATTTTGTAGATGAGCAGAACTTAGATGGGTCTACCTTTATGACCTCATGGATCCCACTAGTCCACCTCCCTTTTGTGCATAAAGTAGTTCAAAACTTCACTTGTGCTTCTGATGCTTGATGACACCTAGTCTTCCTTTGTTTATGACGACCAATGAATGTAACAGCATTCCCAATGTTGAACTTTACAAACTCCACTACTTTCCGAGTTTGAGTCGATACCTTGATTGTACCATTAGCTTTAATCAAGGGATCTAGATATTTGATCCCCTAGCAAACCAATCCTTGTGCATCCATCCGCATAATCCCCCCCCAAAATAAATGCTTCTGTCTTTTTTTTTTAATTGTGGCCGACTACCACATAACCCATATAACCCAAAAAAGTATCAATCGGGAAGAAATGAAATAACAAACAATACAATGTTACATCTAGCTTGAGATATACTCAGGCAAGTATATGAGCTCAAAGACCTTTTTTTGGTAAAAATAAAATTGATTTTTCTTACAAAATATAAAAAGTGGAAAGAGAAGAGCTACAGCTCTTATACGGGGACATCTACCTGATTCAATAGAGTGCAACTGGTGTTTGGGACTGGGCATCGATGAGCCGATGATCAAGGCTTTTGATGAAAAAGGTTTGGGAGGCTAGTTGGGTGCATCTTGACAATTTTTTGGTGGATGGCCTAATGATACTTGAGGACCTCATTGGGAGCTAAAAGTTCATGGCTTGGAAGGGATGATTCTAGTAATTTGAGATGTGGAACCTTAAGAAAAAGAAAATATAGATAGAAATTAAAGAATCATTTCACTATAATCTTTCTCATTCTCAAACAAAATCACAAAAACTTTATAAACAAAATCTTTCTCAAACAAAATCACAAAACTTTTAAAAAGTAATTATCAATGTACAAATCTTCATGGCAAGTATATGAGCTCAAAGAGCTTTTTTTCGTAAAACTAACGTTGATTTTTTAAAAGAGGTCTTACAGAGGGAGAGGTAGTTGATTCAAGGATTTCATTGTAATTTGTCTCCAATTTTAATCTAAGGAATAAAAAATAAGTTATGCACACACACATGCGTATAATAAGGAACATAAAAAGGGAAATAAATTTTAGTTTGCAATCTCTCCTAGTAAAGAAATAGATATCACCTACTTGAGTAAGAAAAAGTAGTAGCAGTTGGATAGGCACTTGCCAAAAAAAAAACCAAAGAAAAAAAGAAAAGATCGTGAACCATATGGCACCTCACGAAAAAGAAAATATAGATAGAAATTAAATAATAATTTCACTTTAATCTTTCTCAAATAAAATCACAAATTTCAAAAAATAAATTATCAATTTACAAACCTTCATGTGTTTTTGAAAAAAGAGAGAAACCTTGTTTAAAAGAACAAAAAGCAGAAGAAGAATGAGAAATGTTACATCTAGCTTGAGATATACTTGTTAGATATCAATGCTCCACTCTTGTGTAACTACGCAGGAACCAGCTAACTCTACTTGTAAGCCCCCCATATGAGGAGAAGGCATTTGAGTAGCTCGGTTATCCGGTAGGTCCTGGTTTGGACACTAGATGGGGGCCATGTGTGGCCTGATGGTTGGACGGCTTCAGATAGAGTTGGCACACCACCAACTAGGCTACATGCAAGTGTGGGAAGGCATCCCTTGATTGACCACACTGAGGGAGACGGAGCATTTCCCGGGGCAGCCCACTCTCGAGTTGTGGGGCCCATTTGAAGCCTCGGATGATCCCGGATAGCTCTAGGCCCCGAACGATGACCATAGGTCAGTTGCTTTGTTTTGCACACCGGTTCTATTGTATGGTCAGTGGCCTATTTCGGGACCTTTTCGATGCTTTGGGACACTGCTACTGGGGTGGATGTGAGGTCGGTTGCAAGACCGGATCCAACCAATGCAGGACAACAGATAGTACCAACTGCGGATGAGATTCTCGCGTGGACAAGAAGAAATGCAGATGCACTGTGTTCTATTGTCTGCAGTGTTAGTGATTCCGTCATGGCATTAATTCAACATGTCACCATAGCGGAGGAGGCATGGACGGTCTTGAAAAATCAGTACGAGACTACGAAATCAGACGCGGATTTAGAATCTGGAGACTCAACTCACGAACGAGAAGTTGTCTGAGTCTAAAGCGGCAGAGAAGTTCATCACCAGGGTGAAGAATCTGCGCGATCAGATGACTGCGATTGGCATCACCATCACCAGTGAGAATCTAGCATAAAGATACATACGGATTCTCCCACCAAAGTATGATGGTCTTGTCACGGCACTCAATACACAGAACATAAATCCACCCCTCAACTTTGAGGATTTCAACGCGATGCTTCTGGAGGAGGAGATGCATCAAAAGATGAGGATTTCGTCTCTCTGTTATGCATTTTTCATTCTAAGGTTTTGAAACCTTAGATTTATGCCACATGGCAGTGGATAAGTGTTGACTCCCATTTCTCACTCATCGGTTGGGATTTTGGAGTTCTAGAAGAAGAGAGATATTTGCAGATTTTCTTGCTGAGTCCGATTATGCAATGGCGCCCATGTTTTGAGGCATCTCAGGTTCTATTTTCAGTAGCGGTCATTACCGTGGGACTATGATTTCTTGAGCATACCTTATGCAGATCACTCTAGTTGTAGTTTGAGCAGTGTGCGCTCATTCATGGTGTGCATTGGGTTGCAGTGGATGATTTATAGGCCATTTGGATGCATTACGGTCCTTATTGGATGCGCTGATAGGCCCAAATTGCCTTGTGGGATGCTATTTTTTATGGACGCTTTGCACATGGATGCTATTTTATGCTGAGGGACAGCTTTAACACATTGCAAGTGATGCACTGATAGTGCTATTCTCTCTTGAATGAGATATTATTAATGCATATGCTAGTGGACGGTGTTTATGCTTGAGTCATTTGGCACTTATTGGCATTCTGGATTGCCATTGCAGTTGGCATTTTCTTTTGGGCCAAATTTGCTCATATGGATGCATAGTATATGCACATGAGTCAGATGCATCTTTTGATGCTTTGAGCTTTGAGTTTTGGTAATATTTCACTCTATTGTGGCATACACATTTGGGTGCACCTGGTATTTGGTGTGATTCTCTCTTGCAGGCACTAGCATTTGGGATTTTGTTTCATTTGCATCATGGCATCCTCTTGACAAAATATGAAGAGGGGAGAGGAGAAGAGTGGAGATGAGGAGAGAGGGCACAGCTAGAGAGCACACCACAAATGACTAACTGTACACTAGAATTAGTTGAAAAAATAGAATATATACAAACCCTTTTAGGGTTAGGGTTAGGGGATCTAACCCTTTCCTTTATAGCACTCTATAAGGTTAGTGCTATGCACATATGATCACGTGATGGTGCTATGCACACATGATCACATGATGTTGAGCGTGAACTCTCAACACCTTCCCTCAAGATCAACATCATGAAGTAGGCCTTCCCTCAAGATGATGATTCTGGGGAATCGAAGAAGGACTGAGCATTACATTCCATCACACCCCTTTAATGGGAATGTCCTTCCTCTGCATCAAACCAAGAGCTAGTCGGTGTTTCTCGAATAGCTCTTTACCGAGTGGTTTGGTAAAGATGTCTGCAACATTTTCTTTGCTATCACAATGCTGCAGTGTGATGTCACCAAGTAACACTCTTTCTCTAATGAAGTGCTCTCTGACATCAATGTGCTTTGTTCTGGAGTGATATACTGGATTTTTGGCCAATGCTTGAGCCGATTGATTATCACAGTATATTGTTGTTGGCTTTGACTCATCAAAGTAATTTGTTTCTGACAATAGTCTTCTGAGCCATATAGCCTCACATGCACCTGTAGTGAGTGCTCTATATTCTGCTTCAGTCGAAGACAAAGAAACAGTTGGCTGTTTGTTTGACAACCATGATATAGCACCTTGACCAAGGAAAAATGCATATCCCTGTGTCGATCTCCTGGTCTCATGATCTCGAGCATAGTCACTATCACAGTATCCATGCAACCGTGGATGACTTCCTCTGTATTCTATCCCAAATTGTCTTGTACCTCTGATGTATCTCAAGACTCTTTTGGCTGCATTCCAGTGAGACTGTTTTGGATTTGCCATAAACTATGCTAGTGAGCTTACTGCATAACAAATATCTGGCCGTGTGATTGTCAGATATATAAGAGATCCAATGAGTTGCCTGTAGTATCTGTCATTGACTGTAGGCTTTTCTGAATCTTTAGTAAGTTTCAAACTCTGTTCCATGGGAGTGGCTGCAATCTTGCAATCTGCCATATGAAACTTCTTCAGGAGACTGTCAACATACTTGAGCTGACTCATGAATGTGCTATCTGAATCTCTCAGAACTCAATTCCAAGACAATAGTGCATAAGTCCAAGATCTTTCATGTCGAACTCTGCAGATAAGTCTTGTTTTAGCTTTCTGATGAAGCTATCCTTGCTTCCTGTCACAATCAGATCATCTACGTACAAAAGTGCAATAGTAATATCTTCCCCTTGAACTTTATAGTAGAGAGTATGATCTGCATTGGATTTCATGTATCCCAGATCAGCAAAATACTTGTCAATTCTGCTGTACCAACTTCTGGGTGCTTGCTTTAAGCCGTAGAGACTTTTCTTGAGATGGCAAACCTTGTTCTCTTTGCCTGGTTCAACATAACCTGCTGGTTGTTGCATGTAGACTTCCTCGTCTAGATAACCATTGAGAAATGCATTCTTGACATCGAGTTGATACACATTCCATTTGCTGAGTGTCGCTAGTGATATCAAGAACCATATGGAATCCATCTTTGCTACTGGAGCATAAGTCTCATCATAATCTTGGCCATATTGTTGTGCAAATCCTTTTGCAACTAATCTGGCTTTGTATCTCTGAATGCTGCCATCTGGATTGTACTTCACTTTGTATACCCATTTGTTGGCTATGGCCTTCTTTCCTGGTGGAAGGTCGCATAATTCCCAAGTGTTATTTTTATACAAAGCATCCATTTCTTCATTCATAGCAGTTTGCCATTCTGGCTTATCTACTGCGTCTTCGAAGTACACTGGCTCTTCTGTAGCCATGATGGTAGTCATAAGAGCATAGTTGGTGGTTTCCACCTGAATTGCTTTGCCTTTCTGAGCATATGTCAATCTGGCTGGTGGTCTGCTTTCCCTAGTAGACCGTCTGAGCTGCTGTGGCGCTGATTGGGGTGTTGCTGGCAATTCTTGCTCTTCTTCATCAACCTGTTCTGTAGATGACTGTGAAGTCGATGCTTCTATCTCCTGTGTAGGTGAGGTTTTCCATTCTGATTCCTCATCGAAGATTACATCTCTGGAGATAATGACTTTGCGGTTGATGGGATCATACAATTTGTATGCTTTGCTTTCTTCACTGTAGCCAACCATGATGCATTTGCGTGACTTCGCATCCAATTTCCTGCGATGATCATCATGTATGTGGGCATATGCTATTCAACCAAATATGCGGAGATGCCCAATGCGTGGCTTGTGTCCAGTGAATGCTTCATAAGGAGTCATACCTTGTATCGGTTCGGTAGGAAGCCGATTAAGCAAGTAGTTAGCCGTAGCTATTGCTTCTGCCCAATACTGATTCGGAAGATGCTTTTCACTAAGCATTGCTCTAGCACTGTCTGCTAAAGTCCCATTCTTCCTTTCAGCTCTTGCATTTTGCTGAGGAGTATCTGCACATGTGAATTGTCTTCGAATGCCGTGATTTTTGCAAAAGTTCATGAAGGCTGAAGACATGTATTCACCTCCTCTGTCTGATCTCATGACCTTGATCTTTCTGCCTGTTTGGTTTTCTACCATGGCTTTGAATTCTTGAAATCTGGTAAACACTTTAGATTTCTCTTTCAGAAAGTAGACCCAACAATATCTGCTGTAGTCGTCGATGAAGGTCAAGTAATAAAGTGAACCATTGATGCTGCGGGTCTGGGCATAACCCCATACATCTGTATGAATCAAATCAAGAATACCTCGTGCACGAGAGGTACTTCTAACAAAGTTGGTTCGCTTTTGTTTGCCGAAGCAGCATGCTTCACAAACTTTTCCAAGAAATTGTAGCTTCGGAATCCCAATTGCCATATTTTGATTCCTTAGATCTAACAAGTACTTGAAGTTGACATGACCATATCTCTTGTGCCATTTTGCAGATAGTGGCATCTGTTTCATTTGAGCTGACATGGCATGCTTATCTGGTACTGTAGCTAGCATTTTGTATAAGCGTCCTTCCTTGACACCTTTTGCTACTAGCTGACCTCTTTTGGATTTGTCTCTGATAGTGCATTCATCATCGTCAAAGATGACTTTGTAGTTGTGTTCCGTCATTTGACCTACTGACAAAAGGTTCTTGCTGAGCTTCGGAACATAGAGCACATCTTTGACTAATCCTTTTGTACCAGTGAAATTGTTCATAGGGATAACACCTGTCCCTTGAACCGGATTCGGTGTATTGTCTGCTGTGTAGATGACATTCTTTTGACCTTCTAATGGCTTCATTTCTGTGAACCATTCCTGATGATTTGTCATATGAGATGATGCACCGCTGTCGATGTACCAAGGATCCTGTTCCACTTGGTCGACTTGATAGTTGAAATCCTCTTTGGGATTGAAATCAGTGTCTAGGTGCATTGTATCAGTCTGATGCAATTCCTCACTTGCAAGAAACATATTTCCATGTTCATTTGCAAAATGACTATGACTAGAATGTCCACCACGATGATTTCCTCTTCCTCGGGAATTCCCTTAATTACTGCTGGATTGACCGCCTTGGTCATACTGCTTCTTGCGGCAATCTCTTTCATAGTGTCCAAACTTGCGACAATAGTTGCATTGAATGTTTGACACATTGGTGGATGCATTCCCTCGTCCTTGGAATCTTCCGCGGTTGGAATGATTTCCTCTTTGCTGATTTTGATGTTGCTGAGGATGCTGCTGATGCTGATGCTGATTCTGACTTTGATTTTGTTGATGATGACCACTTTTCTGATATGATCTACCTCTGTTTCTGCCTTTGCCTCTGCTTCTGTCTGAAGCTGTGAATGCTTGATCATTAGAATGACCTTTACGTGCTTGAATGGCCTGAGTCCTGAGTTCTTCACCAAGTAGAACTGACTGAAGTTCTTCAAGTGTTGGAATTTGCCGTTGGATGGCAATACTCTGGACTAGATTCTCATATCCTTCTCCTAGTCCATTCAGGATTACTTGAACCATTTCTGCGGGATTCATAGTCTCTCCTGCTGCTGCAAGTTGATTGTTGTAGTCTTTGATGCGGAGTACATAAGCATGACCGGTTTCACTGCTGTTGCGGAAACTCTGGTTGATCTGGTTTCTCAGGGTGAGAATCCTAGATGTGTTCTTGGACTCGTAGAGAGCTGCGAACATATCCCATGCTTCTTTTGATGTCTTGACTGTGTTGAGTTGTCCTAGCATGACATCTTGCACATTCTGCTTGATCAGGTGATAGGCATACTTGTCTTTCTTATCCCATTCTGCTTGAGCTCGGGCAATGGCAGGATCTGCTACTGGTGTGGAAACTGTTTGTGTAGATGTAGATCCCGATGTAGATCCCGTTGCTGGTGCTGTGACAACAGATGGAGTAGAGCTACTGGTGGCTAGATCGGCCAATGGTCTAGGTATGGATCCATCGACATACTCCCATTTGTCCTGAAGCACAAGAATGGTCTCCATTCGGTATTTCCATGTACCGTAATTGGAGTTGTCTAACTTAGCAGATGCCTCCAGATTGAGGTTGCTAGTCGACATGGTGCAAACAATGTACTCAAAAAAATGTCCTGGAAAACTCTGTATGAATCAACTGCAAATACACTGAAGATGCCAAGTGAAATCTCTGTACCGTCGGTGAAGATAGAACTGCAGTAAATAAGATCTGACCTGTGTTACAAGGCTTGTGGCAATGATGCCGGGAATAGCCAAGAGGCTTTACAAGGCTGAAAAAATGTGCACGATGCCGTGAGATAGCCAAATAGGCTTTACAATGGTGGCATGTGTGTGTGAAATCAAGTGCTATCTGCCCACTGAATCAATCTACAATGCCTCTGAACTCTGAAGTCTGCTCACTGAACTGATGAACGTAAGGTTTCCGGTAATGTAATGATGTGAAATCGGATGTGAGCGTATGGACTGACTCCGAGTAGGTACTAGTCGAGAATTTCGAGCATGGCTTAGATTGGCAACTTGGGGAATTCAAAGCGTCCCCTCTATGGCGATCTAGTCTACTCTGATCTAGATCTAAACCAACCGTCGATCGATGAAAGAGCAGCAAATAATTCCTTTTCCTTTGTTCTTTTTAAGTGCTGGGTCAGATGCGTCGATGTAGAGGCAAATGTGCGTGAAGGAAGTGGTTTTGTCGGCGAGGCTCAAATGTGAGTGTAACTTGCACCGAAATGTGTGCGTGATGTAACGAGCGCGTAGAGCACGAAAAATCGAGCGACTTTCCTTTTTGGAGCACCCTCAAATTCTTCCTGGATCAAGAGATATGACTTGATCTATGTGGAGGGGCAAAAGGAGTGCAAATGGTGCTCAATGATGATGTGTCACTGTGAGTCACATGCAGTGATGATGTGGCACTGTGCTTAGCAAGAGGTGTGCCAGTGAAGCTCTGTGCTGAGGTGGCAGGAGTGTGCACATGCAGTGTGTGCACAGTGTGCCTGGCAAGGGACTGTGCCTGCAGAGGTCAGTGCTGACTGGACTGCTGAGGTGGCAGTGCTGAGGTGGCACTGATGATGTGGCACTGATGACGTGGCCTGATGATGTGGCAGATGATGTGGCAGTGCTGACGTGGTAGATGACGTGGCAGTTCTGACGTGGCAGTGCTGACGTGGCAGATGACGTGGCAGTGCTGACGTGGCAGATGACGTGGCACTGTGGATAAGGGTGCCACGTGGCTGATCCTTGACCACACCTGTGTGTGTGGTGACCCTGGGTGGATAAGGTTGGGGATAAGGCCACGTGTCTCAAGGAGGGAGACCGGAATCTTTGAAAGATTTTGACAGAATCTTCGAGATTCTGTCTCCCTGCGGATTTCCGTCGATGGGCTGGAGGCATTGAAGCAATCGGTTGGCTTGTTGGAGGCGCGCTTCGAAGATGGAGCAGTACCTAGAGCCTGCTTACGTAGATGTGAGCAGAAGGAGCAGCATTTGCTGGGAGCCCATGAGCTCGTGAGGTCATGTTGGAGACGCCATTGGCGTTGAAGAAGGAGGTCGTAGGAGCACAGGAGCTTGAGTGCATAGATTACTTTGTGGATGTTGGAGCTCTGGAGCTAGAGCCTCTTGACGATGGAAGACACTTGTGAATTCGGGGCTGCTCGGCCTTTGATGCAGGGTCGCTTGGAAGACGGGAGCTGCTATAGGTCTAGTCGACGCTTGGCGAGCGCGCCGTTTTGGCGAAGCTTTTGTCCTCAAATCTGCTGCTGCACCCGTCTGCGTAATGGCTATGGCCTTCGCAGCTCTCCTTCGAACCCAGTCCAGCAGCGCACGCCGTGCCACCGCAGCTGCATGGAGCGCTCTCCAGCCAGCTGCTCGTCATTCGTCAGCTTTGTTGGAGTGTCGTTGCAGCTTGATGGTGGCGATGAAGGCGGCTGGCTGTAGTGGCTTCACGATGGCCTTGAGAGCTCTGCGCCTGCTGGCTATGGTGGCTTGGCGACGGCGATGAGAGCTCTTCTTCTGGTGGCTTGGCGATGGCGATGAGAGCTCTGGTGGCTTGGCGATGGCGCTTGCAAAGGAGCCTTCGCTGCTTGAAGCCTCAGGTCGTTGGAGGCTCACAAGCTGCAGTCGTCCTTAGTCATGGCTGTGGACCAAGAGGCGTTATGCAGCTTGCTAGCATTTGGAGGTACTAGAGTAGCCATTGATGGTGGCAGAAGGCCTTGGCGTTGTCTTTGCTTTAGGCTTGGAGATGGCGTAGGGCGCTCCCACCCACTGCAGTCAACTGCCTCTATGGAGGCGTGCATTGATAGAGAATTGGCCGTTGTAGCATGAAGAAGAACTCTCTCTCTCTCTCTCCAAAAAACAGATCTCGCAAGATCTCGCAAGGTGGTGAATATCTCAGAATCACTCAAAAGAGATGAACTCTCAAGACTCACAACAACTGAAATCTTTCTCTCTTTCTCTAGAAGAATGAATACTCAATCTCTCAAAGAACTCTCAAGAAAGTTAATGGACGGAATTTTCTCTCAACGGAAGTGAAGGGAAGGATCTCACAATCACTCAAGAGAACTCTCAATCTCACAATCTCTCTCACACTCTCAAGAATCACAATGTCTCAACGGAAGACAAGGGAGCTCTGATACCATGACAAAATATGAAGAGGGGAGAGGAGAACAGTGGAGATGAGGAGAGAGGGCACAGCTAGAGAGCACACCACAAATGACTAACTGTACACTAGAATTAGTTGAAAAAATAGAATATATACAAACCCTTTTAGGATTAGGGTTAGGGGATCTAACCCTTTCCTTTATAGCACTCTATAAGGTTAGTGCTATGCACATATGATCACGTGATGGTGCTATGCACACATGATCACATGATGTTGAGCGTGAACTCTCAACACCTCTTCCATGTCTGAAAAGGAGTTTTTCAGCATTAAAAAGTTTGATGGGACAAACTTTTCTTTGTGGAAAGAACAAATAAGGGATGTGCTTATTCAAAAGAAGCAGATTAAACCCTTGGCAGGGATTGAAGCTAAGCCTGCAAATATGTCTGAGGATGATTGGAATGATTTGGATGCATTAGCAAATTCTACTATTAGACTTCATCTTGTAGAGTTAGTTTATTTCACAGTAGTAACTACGGAAGATTTGTGGAAGAAACTGTGTGCCACTTATGAGAAGGAAACTGCCTCTAAGAAAGTTTACCTCATGAAGAGGTTGTTTGAGCTGCAGATGAAGGAAGGGGTCTCCATTGCTTCTCATTTGAATGAATTCAATATTATTTTTAGCCAGCTTCAGGCTCAGAAGATGAATTTTGATGTCGAGACTAAGGCAATATTTCTCTTATGTTCATTGCCATCCTCATGGGATACCTTCCGTACAATTGTCAGTAACTCTGCACCTGGTGGAGTACTGAAATTTGATGATGTTGTGGGTAGCTTGTTGGCCGAGGAGATTAGACGGAAGTCTATGGATGGCAACAAGCAGGATGCAGCCTTAAATGTGCAAAGGGGCAGATCACAGTTCAGGGGGAAGTCCCAAGAAAGAGGGAAGTCACGTAGCAAATCTAGGGCACGGAACATTGAGTGTTACCATTGTGGCAAGAAGGGCCATATGAAAAAGGATTGCTACAAGCTGAAAAGAGAGCAAAAGGATAAGAAAAAGAATGCAAATTGGGGTGCAAATCAAAAGGAAGAGAGTCCAAGGGAGGACAAAGGAAAAGTGAAGATCGAGGAGATCAATGCAGTCACACATGATAGTGACAATGACATTCTCTTCATATCTAGTTTATCTACAGAGTTGCTTACCACTTCAGATGATGCATATTCCCAGAATTGGATTTTGGATTCTAGTGTGCTTCATTCCATGTTACTCCCCATAGGGAATGGCTCTCCACTTATGACAGTGGAAAGACAGGTTGTGTGCATCTTGGAAATGACTATGCATGTGACAGTGGGAGCAGGTGACATAAAGTTTTCTTTTGCAAATGGGTCTTCGTTTGTTTTGAAACATGTGAGACATGTGCCGAAGCTGACCAAGTCTTATTTCAGTGGGTCAGCTAGATGATGCTGGTTTTCACACCACTTTTGGCTTTCAGAGTTGGAAAATTTAGAAGGGCTCTATGCTTTTGGCCAGGGGTGCCAAGTGTGGGACTTTGTATCCCTTACATGTATCAGGGGTATTTGATCATGTTGTTGCAATAACCGAGCAGCCAAGCACTTCTTTGTGGCATTGCAGGTTGGGGCACATGAGCCAGAATGGAATGAAACTCTTATGCCGTTTGGGTTATGTACTGCATTTGAGTTTCTCTGATTTTGAATTTTGTGAGCACTGTCTCTATGGGAAGCAGACTAAATCAGCCCATGAAAGAAGCGGAAAGAAAGAGTTTGAAATGCTTGATTTGGTGCATTCAGACGTATGTGGTCCCATGCCTACGTGGTCATTAGGCGGGGCTGAATACTATGTGACATTCATTGATGATGCAGCTAGGAAAGTGTGGGCTTATGCTATAGCTCGGAAGAGTGATGTGTTCTAGGTATTTCAAAAATGGCTGGCCTTGGTTGAGAATCAGTCAGGTAGAACGCTTAAATGCCTATGGACTGACAATGGTGGAGAGTATCTCTCTCATGACTTTCAGCATTTCTATGATACATGTGGGATTAAGAGGGAGCTCACATCCCCTCGTACTCCAGAGCAAAATCTAGTTGCAAAAAAGATGAAGCGTACCATTCAAGAAAGGTTGCAATGCATGCTTTCCAATGCAAGTCTTTCTGGTGGTTTTTGGGCTGAGGCAATGAAGACTGCAGTGCATGTGATCAGTGCATGTGATCAATAGATCACCTAGTAAGTGTTTGGATGGCGGTATTCCTGAAGAGGCATGGAGTGGCAAGAAGCCCTCTTACTCTCATTTGCGTATATTTGGGTGTGAGGCATATGCACATGTGCCAAAAGAGCTTCGAAAGAAGCTAGATCCTAAGTCTAGGAAATGCATCTTTCTGGGTTATGGTGAAAGTGGAGAGATGGGCTATCGTCTCTGGGATCCAGAAGCAAAGAAGATCATGCGCAGCCATGATGTAGTCTTCAATGAGAAGAAGATGCATAAGGCACCCATGAGGGATGTGGAAATGAGGAGAATCACTTTCCAGGATGTGAATCCACCTGCATATGTTGATAGACAGCAAGTTGTCCATGCACCAAATGTGCAAGAAATGGTACCACCAAGTACTCCCACAGGTATACAATCAAGGGTAGATGATGGATCATCTATTGGTGGAAATGATGAGCCGAATGTGGCTGATATGCAGGTGGGACAGCAAGCTGAAATGCCTTTGAGAAGATCTTCTAGAGTGTCTAGACCGCCTGATAAGTTTATTCCAGGGGTAGACTATGTGATGATTACTGATTGCGGGGAGCATTCTTGCTACAAAGAGGCTATGATGCACGAGGATCACGCAAGTGGGAGTATGCTATGCAATCAGAGATGAGTTCACTTATGAAGAATAAGACTTGGGACTTGGTTCCTTTGCCACATGGAAAGAAAGCATTGCCATGTAAATGGGTCTACAAAATGAAGGTCACAGGTGATGATGTGCCTAGGTACAATCACTTTTTTGCAGGAGCTGTAACTTTTCATGGAAAACTCAGATGACAGAGATGCTAAAAGTGAAAATGTAGCTCTCAATTTGATCTACAACTTCCTTGAAGACTTCAAGTCAAAATTCTATCTCTAACTTTGGATATTTGTGCCACTATATCCTACGCCTTCAACTTTGCAACCCAGCAAAACAAATGCCTAAGAGGATTTTTCCCCTTTCTCTCCAACTGCTATAGCAGCTCCAAAATCTGCAGCTCCTCCTACTAAACAAGGATCTTTGGGATGCACCACTCTCTCTCTAGGCTAGAGGCTGCACTAGGCTACTCACGCTACTGCTAGGTTCTACTACCAAGCTCTGATACCAGTTGTGAGGACACAATGAAAGCTGAGAGGGTGAGAGGGAGCTTGAGAGACATAAGTTTTGGTGGGTGCAGAACACCCTAATCTTCTATTTCATCCATATATATATGTGTTTGAGTATTGTACATAATCGAGATAAAGGTACAGTGGCCTTTAACCCCCATAGCATGCTCAATAGAGTACTAGAGTGCATGGTAATGAGTGATTAGAGCTTCATGATTTACCTTTGTGGGAATTACTATGTAAAAGTGCGGATCGTGCTCTCCTAGTGCAATGTGGAATTAGCAAAAGATCAAGGGGGATCAAACCATAGAAGAAACTCCATGAGAGACATATGGTAGCCAATACTCAATCTATTGCAATGTGCTTGTGTTCTCAACAATACATGATAGGCCTCTTATATAGAGAGTGCCCTTTGAATAGTCAACCATGTGGGATCCTCTCATCCACATCTCTCCTTGTGGATATCCTCAATCCACATCTCCACATCATGTAGTCCACATCCTAGGGTGGCTACTTTAATTCTTTCCTATACCATACCTTAGCCTCTAATTATGTGCTCATGGCACCATAACTCTCAACACCTCCCCTTGGTGCCATGATCCTTTGGCTACTGCAAGGTGGTCAGATGTGAGTTACATTCATCACCTCCCCTTAGTGCATGCATTGCTACTTAAGGTAGTCAAGTGTGGCTTTTACATGTCAATACCTCCCCTGGGTGCTTTCATAGCTACTCTCAGGTGGTCACGCTTGATTTACAAAACATATGGGCTGAAGGTGGAAAGGATTTTACTTTTCAATGCTTGATATCGATGGCATTTGCATCTTTACTCAATGTAGCTTGATGCATGATGCTTTGTTCTTCCATGTGCCTTAATGCTTTAGGTGTGGATGCCATGTTTTGTATCATGGTCATCTCATGCACTTGTGCTTTTGGCATGCTTATGACAGCGATGTGTGCATACATGCTTTGATTTTCCATTTGTTGCAAAGGTCTTACCAATTGATTTCTTTCAATATTGGCAGTGTCTAATTGCTAACAATAATTTTGATCTGATAGGCACGTAGATCTCAAAAAGGCTATCAGTTTTCCTTTTTGGAACATGTGCAAATTCCTCTTGGATTGCAAGTTATGCCTTGTCGAAGTTTTTGTGAAGAAGGGGGGGCAATTGATGATGTGGCAAAGGCTGTTCACATGCAGCTTGCAAGACGATGCTTAAGTGGCACTATGCCACATGGCAATCTCTTAACTGAACTGAATTAACCCACGTCTAAGCAAACCTAACCACAGTTAATTAACCAAAATGTAACCATGGTGAATCTTTACCACAGTTAGTTGACCATAGCCTTATGTACCACATGGCATTTTCACGTGGCCTAAGGTTATCAAACCTTTGGCTTTTGGATAAGCATCGAGGTCTGCATGGTGATGGCATGGCGACGTGGCAGTTATGGCTTTGGAGTCCTTGGACCTTCGGAGCTCGGTGAAGAAGCTATGGCAACTGAAGCATATGGAATGGAAGCATTGTAGGAGTAGTGTGCAGCTTTGCGGGTACTCACTATGTTGAAGGGTGTTGGAGGCAAGCTTTCATTTAGTGCTGAAGTCTATTGACTATTGATGAGACACAGCATTGGAACTGGAGCTGGTGTCGCTGGAGATGGAGGAGAACGGTAACCATTTGTTGGTGCTTGTGTTGGATGGACCAACTGAGAAGGAGTATGAGGCACTATGGAGTAGTAGTTTAGAGCATCATAGACTTGCAGGGTCTCTTTGTGGAGATGGTCAAAATAGCCCATTCACTCCTAGAATGCCAGACAAACCAATCTAAGACGATGTGCTAGGAGCTTGGATTCAGAATCAATCACCATAACCACTTGCTAGAGCGATCAATCAATCATAGAGGAAGCAGATGATGACCTGCAAGTGCAAATTTCCTAGCTACAATTCACCATTACAAACGTGCTAGCATAGATTAGCTGGACACAGAGGTGAGCAAATGACAATTTAGCAGAGCTGGACAAAAGTGATTCAAGCTGCTTGTGAATCGAGTGGATAGAGGGCATAGGTTGGCGCGTTGGAGCTCTAGAGCTCTTTGCTCAGGCCTGTTTGTGTGTCATAGCTTGTAGATGGCGGGCAAGCTCGATGGAGGGCTGCTGCAAGGCGTTATGGCATAGTCCATCGGGACTACCATTTCCTGTGAGCAGAGAAGGACAAATCTCGTTGGTTGAGCGGTTGGACCTCAGAAGCATGCTGAAAGTGGTTGACGGGTACTAAAGCTTGCTCGCTGAAGTTGTTTGCTGGTGGACTTGTAGTCGGTGAAGGCATGTAGGCCAGTAGTTTTTTAAAACTTGCTTTGTTTGTAGGATCTATTGCTTAGCCACCACGGTCATTGGCATGGATACCAAAGTACTGGCCTTTGGAGTCAGCTCTTGGAGGTGTTATTTAGAGTGGTTCATTGTAGAGTTGATGACTGAAGTTGTTGCACAGGCCACCTTAGCTCATGACCTTTCTCTCTTTCCCTAAGTTCTCTGAGGTAGAAGAAGACTAGAAGAAGACTCCTACTAAAAGTCTTATCTATCTCTCTCTCTCAGAAACATATCTCTCCTCTCAAGCTACCTCGTTCATAATGAAGCATATCTTTCTCTCACTTGGAGTGAACGGAATGAATAACTCTCCCTCTCAATTCTCAAGAATGACAAAAATATCTCAAAGCAATCAATGGAAGTTTCATTCAATGGACGAAATTCTCTCAATCTAAAACTAAAACTAACCTAAGAGAAAACATGTGCTCCTAAGGTAACCTACA
This sequence comes from Dipteris shenzhenensis, assembly GCF_047967505.1. Lineage (NCBI taxonomy): Eukaryota > Viridiplantae > Streptophyta > Polypodiopsida > Gleicheniales > Dipteridaceae > Dipteris > Dipteris shenzhenensis. The sequence goes on from NC_141627.1 coordinate 35,101,454, forward strand.
ACTAATCTAGGAGACTAGACCTAAGCTCTAATACCATGTGAAAGTGCAGACGTGCTCTCCTAGTGCAACATGGAATTAGCAAAAGATCAAGGGGGATCAAACCATAGAAGAAACTCCTTGAGAGACATACGGCAGGCAATACTCAATCTATTGCAATGTGCTTGTGTTCTCAACAATACATGATAGGCCTCTTATATAGAGAGTGCCCTTTGAATAGTCAACCATGTGGGATCCTCTCATCCACATCTCTCCTTGTTGATATCCTCAATCCACATCTCCACATCATGTAGTCCACATCCTAGGGTGGCTACTTTAATTCTTTCCTATACCATACCTTAGCCTCTAATTATGTGCTCATGGCACCACAACTCTCAACATACTGCCCGATGGTGGTGTCTCTCATCATCCATGTCTATCGTGGCTAAGATTCCATTGGGCTGGCAATTAATTACCAGCCACAGGAGTGGCCTACTCACCCACATGGTGTCTGCTTCATGATTACTAGCCCATCTGGGGTGGCGCCTAAGATTCCACCGCAGTGGCTTGCAATTAATATGGATAGAACAACAGGCTACAACCACCACGAAAAAGAGCTAGAGGAGGGGTGTGGAGCAAAGTAGCAGACCGTGTGGAGCAAAGTAGCAGAGTAGGGACGGATGAGAGCAACGTAGTAAAATGCCAAATGCCATGGAGCTTATATATTATAAAGTTCAAGCCACTGTAGTCATCATAGACCTCCTCTTGTAATCATAAAAATAGGTAACGGAGCTATAACTCCAAGAACCAGCGCGGTGGTCTCTCCAAGACAACCTTGAATTCTAGGCGATGATAGGTCGTTAGGCCAGAGACAGTGTCGAGGTGATGCTTAGAGACTGTGCTGAGGCAATGCTCAGAATGATAAATTGCATCTCATTATTAGGCCAAAACCCAGCGTGGTGGTCTCTCCAAGCCAACCTATGATTTGCATGGACTGCAGGCAAAGATGCGGCAAAAGGTTGCACAATCATAGGTGGTCCTGTGCTGCAGTGGTCTTTAGAATGATAGATTGCGTCTAATTACTATGCCAAGAACCAGTGTGGTGGTCTCTCTAAGCCAACCTTCAATTTTAATGATCTGCATGGGTGCGGTGCCTAGTGACAAGTGGCAAAGTTGTGGCAAAAGGCTGCGCGATGATAAGTGGTCAGGCAGCTTACGCCAAAGACTACGCTACATGAAATAGTGCAAAGATGTCATGTGTCAAGCTATGCGGTGTTCAAAATAAATAGATTGCATCTCATTATTACGCCAATGCACCTTCATGATGTTGAGAAAATTTTCAACGAGAGCACGGGTCCGAGCAAAATTCAAATATTCACCCAAAGGTGCATCGTGTCGCGGCCCCAAAATGGCCCAAAAATAGTTTCGTGATTGGCTACACCTAAGCAAATGTTGGCCCAAGTCATCCATACCTACCAAAAGTTTTGTATGAGCATCAACATATATGTGGTTATATGACCAATAGTATGAGCATCCCATCAATCCTTAATGGTGAAATTATAAACTAATGAAGTCATTTTTCTTTTAGGATACGAGCTATAAAAAGTTAGGGCAATTCATGAAACAAGTGTATGTTATATAATGTGAGCATGTCAACTCTTGTACTAGCCGTATGCTTATGTAGTTAAAAAGCCATGTGCTTGTGTGGCACAAAAACCTAAGATGACTACAAAGCAACAACCCAAGATTATGGGTTGGTTAAAAACTTATTTGCTAACGAGATAAAAGCCAAGTATTAGGCATTTACAGAATATTTACCACACACGTATGCACACTAGAAACCATACTTCATACGCATACTTCATCCGTATACCAGGATTTGTATATACGTTCTATCATTTAATTTGACACAATAACTCTAATGATGTGAGGTGTCACCAAGGAATGTGTACTCCATTTTATGAAGTCTTTTTTCAAGAATCACATCCTCTGAAAAAAAGTTCCAAGTAACCATTATGCGAGTATCTTTCCTAAATCCATGATAGAAAGATCCATTCCATATATGGAGAATGCATGGTCCTTACACTATCAAATAGTTTTAACCATACAAAGAATTTATATGTGATGCCGACTTGTTCAAGGTAGATACTTGAGAATTTATTTTTGGCTAAGTATATAAGTGCTCATCTCCTCCCTGTGTCACCGCCTTGGATTATGCTCTTCTCATCTTGATCGAATCAAGGCCAGGGACGACTGATCTTATATAGGTACCCAGCTCTTCAATGGAGCCTTATGCTTTTGTGGTATACTCGACTGACTCCAATATGCATGGTGAACATCCATCTACATGCACCTCCCATTACACATAGGGCTCACGTACTCTACTTTGTGAATGATAGCGTCAAGATAGGAGGACTCACCAAAACATGTATAGTTTTGCTAGTTGCGCACTACCACATGCTTGATAGCCAGCCACTCCAAGCATTGTCATTTTTCACTGATTGTTGCCATGAAAACATGTAGCTTTCCATGGCTTGCAAGAGAAGGAGGCAGAGACTCCAAGACAAGAAAGATGAAAAGCTTGGTCAAGTCATAAGGAATAGATTGCGAGTCAAGGAAAGAAACAGCAAGATATCGAAATGGCAACGAAAGACACTTTTGCAACATTTGTGAAGGGGGAAACAATGAGAATAAAGAAGACTCCTTGCAGAGCAATAGCAAGAAGCAGTTTGTAGATGCACACATTTCATCATTGCCATCACAGCAAATACACCCTAAAGTTCATAGAGTGACAACCTACCAACACATTGGGAGATGCACCCAGAGCGGAAGCAATGCACAATCATCCCGATCCAAGTAGTCTATGGGCTTCAACATATGAAAGAAAAGGAGAGACAACCTAAGTGGGGAAGTCATTGCAATAGTGGTGATGTTTTGGCACAAGAATACGAGAGACTATAGAAAGCAAGGATGCAAGATGTTTGTCAAGCACATCATACACATGCTTGATGCAACGCAAGTCAGTGGTTGCCTAAACCATCCTGGAGGTTGTTTGTGATTGAGCTTTGGTATAGTTTACTCGTTTCATTTCTTGATACAACACAAGTCATTGGTTACCTAAACCAGTCGGGGGGTTGTTTGTGATTGAGCTTTGGGATAGTTTACTAAGCTGGCTTGGACTTAATGTGATTGTCCTAAACCATCTTGGTGGTTGGAATATCATGCAACCATGGCTGGTTCAGCTCAAACACTAGAACCATGCTGGCTTGGACTTAATTTGATTGTCCTAAACCAGCCCGGTCATTGGAACATCATGCAATCGTGGTTGGTTCAGCTAAAACAACTAGTTATGTGATTGTCCTAAACCAACGTGGTTGAAGAGAAAGTAACAACAATATATTTTGCAATAGAATAGCAACATATTGTTATTTTACTAAACCAGCTCAGTGGTTGGAACGTCATGCAACCATGGCTAGTTCAGCTCAAACACCAGTGTGGTTGAACAGACATTAGTTGTTGACTAGCTCAGTGGTCGAAATTATTGTGTTTCTTGGTAATTAAATTAGTTAAATTTAATTTCCTACTGTTCGGGCCATATATATACCAATTAATTTATAGACCAGGATGGCTTGGACTTAATGTGATTGTCCTGAATGTTGGATCAACAGATGGATTGCATCTCAATTTAATGGATCAGAATCCTAACATTTCAATTGGGCAAAGGAGCTTTGATTATTGGAAGCCCTAGTACATCACAAAACTCAACGATGGGAATGTTTGTTAAGCCAATTTGCCAAACACACATAGGCTTTGACCTATGTAGGCAAGTTATGAATGACTTGAGATCTCATTGTATTGGAGCATTGCTCCATGGGGATCGATTCCCATGTCTCCCTGATGAATGTGTAGTTTGTAGGCCACCTAGATCCTCATCATGTGTCGCAAGAAACGCCACCTTGGTCCTCATCCTGTATCCCAAACAACCATCGCACTTGTTTTTGTAAATACCCCATGCTTGTTTTTAGTATATATACCAAACAACCACCGTGCTTGTTTTTAGTCCTCTAATCGCATGTCATGGGATCCAATTGCATTTTCCTTGGTTGCACATAAGGAAAATAGCTCCCACAAATAGGCTGCTTCTCTTTAACTGTCATCAGATTTCAACCACCGAGAGCTAGTGAAATATTAGAAAATGTATTTGTTTATGGCGTCCCCTTTAGGCTAGTTCTCTTTAACTATTGTCATATTTCAACCATCGATTTGTGACCACAAATCCTAAATGAATGAATTGCCTGACCACTGCACTGGTGGCAATTAATATCCTAGTGTGCGGTTCCATCATGCTGGTGACCACTTATCCTGTACTACCGCCTTGTTATCCTAAAATGGATCGTATTGTTGCAAAGTGCTATACTAAAATAGTCCCCTTTAGGCTGGTTCTCTTTATGTACTATCAGAATTCAGCCACCGGGCTGGTGACCACAAATCCTAAATGAATTGCAAGCTTTAGAATCATACTGTATTATTGAAAAATGTCCATCAAATTATAAAGTCCAACTCAGGGAAACATTTTCAAATTATAAAGTCCAACTGATTGAAGCAGTCATAAGAAAATAAAACCTTTCAATCCAACTAAATGCAACATCTTCAAATTATAAGGTCCAGCTGAGTGAAGTAGTCATAAAAGAGCTATTCAAGGACAGATAAATGGCAAATTATTACTTTAAAACTGAAGTTATATCAAAAAGCCAAATTTATAGTCAGCCCCTAAAGTTATATACCAGGGTAGTATACAACCAAGCTTTACTCTTCTACATTTCGAAAAGAGACCACCATCGTATTTAAGGATGGATAAATACAAATACAATTTACAAGTTCTATTTAAAAGCCGACTGTATTAGATGGGTAGTATGCCCTTAAAAAAGTCCTGGGTAACATATATCCAAGATTCCAAGCGATCAAGTCCGATATCTTTGAAGGACTTTATATTTATGCAAGGATTCCAGGACAAGGGCTCAACACTTTGCAAAGTGGGAGACTTCAACACATACTTTACAAACTGTGGGTTCTTATAATATTGAAGGCCTTGTCATAGTTGTTCCTACAATATGACCATCTTGTGAATGACACTCTTGGGAACTCTATGTTCCTCCTCCAAGCAATCAATCTCATCTATGATAATCTTGGGTTGCCGAGGGACCCCTTGCAAAATGGCTTCATCAAGCTCAGGACAAGTAGTAGAAAAAGTGTCATTGTTGTTGTATCTTTCCATCTCTATTCCTTCGTTGTTCCTTCACTTGAGACCTATCGGGTTTTTAAACTTAGTTTTCTCTCCTAGTATCCAAGCTGTAATTGTTCACATATTCTAATATGTCAAATCCAGCCGTCTTGACATGCTCAATGATGTAATCTAGTGAGATCTTTGACATCTTTGAAGACCCATGTACTGATAGATTCCCCACACATTACATTGATGAATACGACAGATTAGTTGTATGATAGTTAAGGCTAGAGGAGGTAGGTACTGGCTAGAGGAGGTAGGCACTAGCAAGGAAATGTATTTTCCTTGGTTTAGGATTAACTACAACCCCCACAAAATATAACCTTTAGTAATTGAATTCCCAAACAGCCACCACGCTTGTTTCAATAAATCCCAAAGTAATCCCAAACAAGGGAAAATGTAAATCCCAAACAGTATACTAATCCCACCGTGCTTGTTTTAGTGACAATGACTGTGCATGAGGGACCATCTAATTCATAGGTTGAGATTAGCATAGAGTCAGAATCAGACTGTAATAACAATGATTATGCATGAGGGACCATCTAATTCACAAGCACAGATTAGCATTGAGCCAGAATCAGACTGTAATAGCAGTCACTTTGCATGGGGGTGCCAAGCTTAGATTAGCATTGAGTCAGTTCCTTAGACTGTAATAATAATAGTTCTCATTCTTATGATCGAGAACTATTGTTATTGCAGCCTAATGAATTAACTCAATGCTAATTTGATGTCACGTTTTGATCTTGCCTTTCTTCAAGGCAGTTGACTGTAATAACAATGACTTTGCATGAGGGGCCACCTAGTTCACAGGCTCAGATTAGCATGGAGTCAGAATCAGAATGTAATAACAATGACTTTGCATGAGGGAACATCTAATTCACATGCTCAGATTAGCATTAAGCTGGAGTTAGAATATAAGAATGTATTAGACTATTAGAATTTTTTGATGATCGAGAAATTCTCCCATGGCAACCATCTAATTGCACGTCATGGCTAGACAATGATATATATGACTGCCTATGCTAGGCTAGACCAGCAAGCTGGGTGCATGTGCCACCGCTCCTCCCCCCTCATCCCATTGAATTATTATTGTGTGATGTAGTCAAGCCAATGTGGTGGTAGCTCCATGCCAACATCATTGCTTGAACCAACATGGTGGTCAACGCAACAAAAGATTGTGTTGCGCAGTGATAGATGGCAAAGCTGTGCAATGATAGATGGCAAGGCAAAAGCTGTGTGATTTAGTTAGACCGGAGACTATGCTATGCGAAGGAGGGCAGAGCAACAATCTCTGTGCTCATGACTCGCCCATGAGTACATGCATGTAGTGCCATGTGATGATCTCTGCGTTGTTGACAATGATAAGATTGTGTCTCGTTATTACGCTAGTGTGGCAATCATGATGCCAAGAAAACTTTCGATGAGAGGTGGGTCCGTATAAAATTCAAAATCTCACCCACCAACGCATCAGATCACGGCCCTAAAATGGCCCAAAAATAGTTCCATGATTGGCTACACCCAAGCAAATGTTGACCCCAAAGAAACCATTGGTATGGGTGCCAGTATCACCATCAGAAACATATGATCACCACTATCGGTGTAAGCATCGGTATAGTCATCAATATATAGCGACACTGCAGTGTCAGTACATGTGTTGGTATATACCGACATTTTAATAGAAGTGGAAAAAAAATTATGGGGCAGGATGGGGCTTGTCTAAGTCCCATCCTGCCCCACAAATGAGGTGTACATGTACATGTTACAATTTTGCCAAAAAGGTCTACAATTTTACAATGAGGTGTACATGTTATAATATTGCAAAGGTAGTGACTTGTGATGCCACTTCCCTCCTTGCAAGGTAAATAGTCGGGGTGTCTGGGATCCTATTCCATCTCCTCCCAATCATTGGGTAGTTCCTCCACCAACACTTGGTTGACTGGAGTTATACGAGGTGGGAGAGGTTGCAGACCCATTATAGGTGGTGGTGGCAAGGGAGCCGATTGTGCCCTATATTTCCCTGGATTGGCTAGAGGGGCACCTTGTGCATTCATCAAGTTGGGTGGGGCCGTTAGGGAAAATGAGGGTTTCGCTTGATAGATCGATTGGTAAGGACCTTTGGGAATTGGCACTGGGAGGTGTCGTGGTTTCCCCATCTATAGCAATGTGCATAGTAGAGTGCTTGCCTTGCCCTAAGGTGGGGGCACTCATTGTTGGAGGGGTGATTACCGTTGCATACCTCGCACCAAACATTGTCTCTTCTTGGAAACAAGTGGGGGTTACTTGAGGTTTCCTTAGAGGTTCCTAATTTCCATAATTGGCCCAACTGGTTTTGTAGGTTAGAGCCCAACTCGCTCATATCCAAACCCTTAGGTTCATTGCTCTCCTTCTTGGTAGGCTCCGTATCTGAAGACCTTACCAATTGTAATACCTCGAATGGAGTTGTAGTTTTGTCGTGGACAACCTTATCCATCATATTATCACTTATACTTGTGGCTACCTTGCTGTAGAGTTTGAAGGAAGTGGGATTCATATTATCACTTATACTGATGGCTACCTTGCAGAGTTTGAAGGAAGTGGTCATGTAGCTTCGGGTCTACCAATCTGATGAGGAAGTGAGGGAACAATTGTTTGTCGCTCATCCTCTCATGCGGTTCGCTGAGTAAATTGAGGTGTTTGATCCTAATGATGTAATCATGGAGGATTCCTTGTCATTCTATTTCACCTCATATAATTAATTAATCAAGATCCACTTATGACCAATCGGGGTGACCCTACAATGAAAGCTTTCTATAATGCCTCCAAGTTGACTTTGTCTTTCATTTTGAGGGCCCTATACCATTTTCCTGCCTTGCCATCCTGGACTGAGACCAAAAGCATTAACCATTTCTAGATATCCGGGAGCACCAAATACTTCACATAATTTCTCAAATTGCTCCACGTGGGAGACCGGATCTCGTTTCCCAAGAACTTTAGTTATCAACTTGGAAATGGCTATGGGTTGACTCCTGGAGGGATTGGTGATCCTTGCTGGATATACGGGTCCGGTCAAGGGTGGGGTGCCCCCCCTTCCTAGTGTGTTCACCAGGATGCGCATTGCCTCATTGGATAGCACCATTTGGGAAGCTGGTGGAGGCGGCTCCATTGTGGGCCTAATGGGTCGTAGAGGTGGCTGAAGCTTGACCCTGGTGGTAGGATCTAGTGGGTTGCCGGTACTAGCGTTGGGGCTATGAAGCCTACTCCCTCGTACATTGGGGCTACAGCTGCACGAGCAAACTGTCGGACTCCAAGAAGAAGCGGGCCACTAGGCATTTGCATGGAGGTTCCTTGCATTGGACGGTAAGGTGGAGCTTGCAGGACCACGTAGCCGGTGAACATCGGGGGCACCTAAAAGGCCAGAAGTTCATAAGAGATTTCCCCTTGGAAGTCTCGTGTGTTTCCTTGGCTAGGGTTTTGCCCTACAAAGTCTCTCATCCATGGGTCTTCGTCATCCATTTGTTCCAAGTCAGGGTGCCCTATGAAGACTGTGGGGCTTGAGTCCACAAAGGCAGCCTCAATCCCTACCTATGGCTCAGGGGTTGTGGCCTCCCCTTTCTGCGGACATACTGGCAAAAGGGTTCTCCATAACTGCTAAATCCATTCAATCCATAATTCCAAACATGTTGGATATTGTACCTCTTAACCTAGAGGCTACAAAAGGAGCAAGAGAATTAGGTAGAGCTAAGCTGGTGTAGGGGGCTTCGAAAGCTTTCGAGACTGTGGGGTCTTGCATTTCCCCATTCAAGCTCTCTATCTCGTCAAAACTAGAGGGGTCCTCGCATCGAGGCCCTAACACTAAGTGAGAGCTAGGAATGGATCTAATCCCAAACTAGAGTGAAAAGTGGGTTGAGAGTAATTCCTTGGACAAAATTCTTCCAGACCTCAAGTGCATATATAAGATCTCTGCAAAGGTACGTTCTGCCTCAAATTTAATTCTATAATTTTTTTGACAATGGGGGTGTTCCCATAGCTATCCCCATGGCCATAGGGTTAGCTGTAAGGTGATGAGCATAGGGATATACCTATAGCAACATGCATAGGGATAGCATTATGGCAACGGTAGACAATTGACACATGTCGGCGGGTTGGGGTAAGGATGGTATGTCCACGTTCGTGGGGTTAGTGTTAAAGCAACAGGCAGCAGGATGATTGTGTCAATAGGATGTGAATATGGTGACAATCAAAGGGTTAGTTGTAAGTGGACGGGCGTAGGGATATACATAAAGCAACAGTCAACGGATTAGTTGCCTTGGAGGGATGTGAGTATGGCAACGGTCTTAGAGTTAATAGTAAGCCAACGGTTCATGGGCATAGGCTCAAGGCGATAGGTCAACACCTATCAGACTAGCGGGATAGCATATTTTGACATGTTTTAATTAAGGTGGCAGGTTAGATGGCAGACAATTGTCAGGATGTGGGGATAGGAGCTAAGACAATGGGTCAACACATGTTTGACCATAGGGATAGCACTAAGGCAACAGGTCTATGCCTGTCAGATCGGCGGGATAGTAGATTCTGACACATTAATTAATGCAGCAGGTAAAATAGTGGATAATTGTTAGGTCATGGGGATAGGAGCTATGTCGATGGGTCAATGCATGTTTAACCATAGGGATAGCACTAAGGCGATGGGTTGTGGGGATAGTGATAAGGCGATGACCCATGGGGATAGGGGATGTCTGAGAACACAAATTTTGCCAACTTAAGTTTGGTGATTTTTGGTGATTTTTGAGTTTTTGGTCCATCTTTGAGTGTTTGTGGGTTCTATACACTACCTACACTAAGCACAAAAAAAGCAAAAAACAATAACTTTTGGTGCACAAACTACCTACACTATCAACACTCAAAAACCACTTTGAATTTGAACTTCCATCTTCATTTTTGGGTGTTTTTGTAGGAGTTTGTATCACACACACCTTAGCAATCCTCTAAACTAGATTCCTATCAATTCAAAACACTAAAAAACATTAAAAACAAGCTTCATGTGATTAAGAATGCTTTCCAACAAAAAATGATAGTTTTCATCTTTTTTCCATCCAAACACACACTTCTTCATTGATTCCACTCCTACAACACCACTATCAGAGCTCCAAGTTAAGCTTGAAATAATGAACAATGAGAGAAGGCACTTGCAATGCAGAAGCATACCTTGAACTCCCCGGCAATGGTGCCAAAGATGTGTGGTCTCTACGGTGACTCACGTGACATGGGGATCTTGAAGGAATGTCGTCGGATCCTCCACTCCAAGCTACTCCTAGTCTCCTTGTGAGAGCAATGCAAAGCACGAGCCATCCGCAAGTGTCACTCAAGCAGCTCTCAAATTGTTGCAATGTGTTTCCATGAGAGAAGAGGGAAGGGGAAGAGGGGAGAAGGAAGATGGGAGAAGGAGGGAGAGGGAAAGGGGAAGGGGAGAATGAAGGGGGATGGAGTACCAAACACAAAGGCACTACAAAGGAAACAAGAGAACACCCAAAGACACTCTTGAAAGAGAAGGGGAAGCTTGTATTCCAAACATGTGGATGCAACAATGAAGACCAAAGTCAACCATTTGGCCTTTTATACAAGTCACCTTTTGAAGGGAGGGCCAACCCTTTTCCTTATACCACTCTCTCTCATATCTCTTTTGTTACAACCACTTGGACCCATATGGCGCCAAGGCATTTTCTCGTGTTATCCTTATATGGGATCCAAATGGCTCTTCTGTTACCCTTGCCAATTTGGATGATCCTGATGCCTACCTCTATCTTAAGACATTTGAGCCTCAAAACCCGCAGGATTAGATCAATGTTGAGCCATTTGTGGCCCAAACCCCATCGTCCCAGCTTGGTGTTGAGCCATTTGTGGCCCAAAACACATATGGCCGGATTCGTCACCATGCTCCATGGTTGTGCTGTTAACATTAGCGGTTTTGGAAAACCGAACCTGCATTGTTTGCTTCTTTTGGTGCATTTTTTTCGATGCTTGTGGTTACGGATGTCTCACTACTCAGGTTGTGGTTTCGTGCTATCACATGTAATGAACCTATTTATGAATAAGATTACTTCATCATCAGTTGATTGGCTATAAATAGGGGTGTCCTACACCCATAGTAATCCATGGTCATGTTGACTCCCTCTATTTTGGAACTCTGTGACGAAGAAGAAGTCCTACAGATTGTCGAGAATGGTGTGATCATGTTTAAGCAAAGTCTTCATGGCTTGGAATCTATTGACATAATACTGAGATATTGCGACCAGATTTGATCAACAAGCATGTGAGCAAAGGATCCCATAGACTTTCTGCTATTGAGAAAGTCACGAAGAAATTTGGCGCCCCTAATTGCCTTAGCATTGCAAATGCATTTTTCCTCAGCCACTCCTTGTAATCTGCGGATGTCCTTAAGCATGTGAAGTCTCAATATCCAATTTTAGATTGTAGTAATCTTTCAATGTTTGTGTCTTGCATGACATATTTTGCTTGCAAGGAGTTGTTTATTTATTAAGCTATCCCTTTGGTAGCCTAACCCATGTTGATGAAAGAACATTCTTCACTAGGACTTTCATTGTTTTGAAGAATATGTTCTCTATGTTTAATGCAAACCTTTAGTCTTTATTTCTTAGCTCCCATTTCACTATGTTTTGATAGGTTGTTGTGGTTGGTATGTTGTACTCTCATTTTTGTCCAAAGAATAATGTGGGGAATGCTAGCTCTTTGTAGAATTTGTCTTTAAATAAGCTCATTGGCATGAAACCTTGAGATGGAGCGACTACTATTGGCTTGTCATGAAAGTCCACGACTTGCTGAGCATTATATATTCCATGAACTAAAGTGTCTATTAGCATTTCTTCTTCTATCATAGCGTGATCATTCCATCGAGTTATAATGATTATTGTCCATGCATTGCATTGCATTGCCATTATATGATCTATCCAAAGATGGTTTATTTGGACATTGTTCTCTCTATATAGTAGTGTTTGTAGAAGTTCATGGATAGCGCCCATGGTCAATGTGGGTCGAACCGTGCCATTGATGTAGTTGTGATTGTATTCTAACTTTCTCTTGATGGTGACCATTACCATTGCATTGTCATTCAAGAAGCGTGGCAATGTGTGTTGGACTCTGTCAATGTCAGCAAAACACATTTACCACACTACCATGAAGACCACTTGGATCGTGAGGCATGCATGCTCTCTTATAATAGAAAATGGGCTCCCTACTTGCTCTTTGTGCTGTAGCAAATGTGGCATTTCTTGCACTACTAGAATGGAAGATCACTGGGCACCAATTCTACCTGACACAAGAAAAGTCTGCGTTCACTCGATGTAGGTTTGCATCGAATGTTAATGTGTGACAAAAGGCACATAGAAATTTAGGGTTGTCTCTTATTGCCTCCATATATCAATCTCGTGGAGACTTGCTGGTGCGATTCCACTTTCGTGTCCAATGGTTCATAGGATGATTATTGCAGTTATATGCCCTTTAATTGTCTCTTCATTGTGAGACATTGATGGTCTATCATTGAAAGGTAGTGGGAGAACTACATCCAATCCTTTCCTAAAAACATACGCTCTCATTTTGTATATTTTCTTGGATATTGCTTATATAGAGAAATTTGATTCTAGATGTCGTTCAAGGTACATTGAAGCCAAACCTTTCATAGAGACACAATGTATGGATTTCATAAATTCACAAAGAAGACTTTCTTCCTCAATCAACCATGTATTGTACTTGCGCTTTTGCTTCCAGGGAAGCAAAGGAGTGATTGTGTTGTCACTTGATGATGACTGCAATAACAAAACAATATGTGTATTGTGTGGACTGTGTTGTTCCATGATTCACACTTGTTGCAAGTGCTCGCCTTCGTTGACTAAAAGAACAAAAGAGTCTCCGATCATATTTGATAACCTTTGCAAGAAATCAATAATAAATGCTCTTGAATTACCTGAGGTTTGCATGAAAAGAAGAATTTCATTTGGGTGTAATACTCTGCTCTATAGATTTCTGTTTGGTGTGCTCAACATCTACCATGATGTTATTCCTCTATCCATTGACAATTGAATATCATTACAAAGTATTTCAAACAATGTAGTGAAGTCATGACTTGCATTAGGGCCTTATTCACTCGATGTAGGTTTGCATCGAATGTCAATGTGTGACAAGCTATAAGGAATGGAGTCTCAAAAGGGTCTCATAAGGAATGGATTAAGAAATGGATTAGTTCTAATGAAAGGGCCATGGTAGGGCCCAACAATTCCTAACCCCCCCTCACCTAGGTGGGTTAAGCCCACAAGTGACCCCACCTCTTATACAACTCTTACTCCTAGGTGGGGAAAAACAAATTAAAATTTTGAATTCCCTCCCTCCTTCTGTCTCCTCCCTCCCTCCCCCTCCCCCTCCCTCCTCCTCCATGCCTGCTCCTCCTCCCCTCCCCCTCCCTCCTCCTCCATGGCTTCCTCCTCCCCCATCCCTCCTGCTCCTCCCTCCCTCCTCCTCCTCCACACCTACTACTCCTCACCCTCCACACCTCTGCTAGTCCTCCCCCCTTCCCTCCTCCTCCACACATGTTGGTCCTCCCCCTCCATCCCTCCTCTTCAACTGTTGGTCCTTCCTCCTCCATCTCTCCTCCTCCTCACCCTCCCCCTTCTTGCATGCCACTCCATCAAGCCTGCTTCTTCACACCTTCTCCTTCTCTACACTCCTTTACTCATGGCACCATTCGAGGACGTTTCCAACAAGTACTAGGTTCACTTAGAGTTGGAGGCTGAATATGCAAGCACACGTAGTCTGGGATTGAGGGGAGCTTTCAAGATCCACAATATTTATTTTGCAAGGAAAGAAGCATTTCAACCTTTGGGTAGAAGGATCCTTGTATCCTTTAGATCCTACCAACCAAAAGACTCCCAAAAGAGCCCTCCTTTTCATACAATGCATGAGCTAGCTCGGTTTGTTGTGCAAATGGACATGCAGGGTTGTTTGGTTATTGAAATCGGTTAAACAATGATGAGACAATGGCTATGCAAGCAAGCAAGATGCACAGAGCCCAAACAAAGCAGCTAGCACATTCAAGAAATAGCACCATTGTTGCAATAATGCATAACTTTATGCGGGAGATTCAAAGGCAAAACAAGGATCTTCATGGTAAAGCCAAAGCATTGGACTTGGAGCGAAATGCATTGGAATTGGAGTGACAGAAATTACAAGAGTCATTCTATAAGCTAACTAGAACAAAAAAAGGCTTGGAAAGATCTATATACAACCAAGTGCAATGAGCCATAGAGAAGGAACGAGAGAAGGCAAACACCTTTGGGATTGAAGGATAGGAAAATAAGGTACTTACATAACATGGATGCATTGGCACCCATTCATGGTGCTAGAAAGAGGACAATCCAGGCTACAAGGTTGATTATCAAATGTTCCAATAAAATTACACTCTTTTGTGCTACACTGTTTGTGACTAAGTTTTTCTTGTGTTCTTCTTTAGGAACTTCATGGAAGATGTGATGGTAAGAACGGACGGGGATGATATTGACTGTTCATATGCTCTAGCTAATTTATTGAAGTCAAGCAGTGTCATTGGGGTACTAAGGGACCCAACACAAGTGCCTACAAGTCATGAAGCTTACACATTTGTTTTCAAATTTTTCAAGCTTGTTGTTTTGGGAAAGTATAAGAAGTTTGCAGTGCCCCTACTCACACCTTGGTTTGTGAGGCGTGCACAGCGAGAAACAAACCAATGTGCAGGAGAAATGCTTGGAGGATATCATTGCGTAAGGGGCACAATGACTTGGAAGAGTAAAAAGAAATCTGGTTTGCAAACCTTTGAGATGAAGGCTTTCAACATTGTCTACTTAGATGTTGAGAAATTGCAATAAGAAATGGTCAAATTCTATGGCATGAGAGAAGATGGTAAGAGGAAATCCATCATAGGATTGCACTTTACTTAGTTTATTTCATATATCGTGTTTATCCTAATTATTTCTCTCTTTTGTTGTACAAAATGCAATGGCAAGCTCATATTTGTCATCAAAATGGATGCAGCTCAATTGGTGAAAGAACACAAGTTAGAGAGAGTGATCATCTGCATTATGAATAAAGCCTTAGCCTTTGTTCAAGGGAATGAGGAAGTAGAGCAAGATTTCTCAGTTCAATCAGAGAAAGATATATGGTGGCTTGTAGCATTTGAGACTTTGAAAGAGTGCCATGAGACATTGAAGTGGGTTCTAGATAGAACAAGAATCCCGTTAGAGATCCGAAGACAATAGGAAGGGCAAACACTGACAGTAGATGGCCATGGAACATTTCGAGTTGAATGGCATCTTGCTGGTGATTTGAAAACCCTCAAGTGCTTGCATGGTTGTGATACAGGGGAAAATGCAATGTTCACATTTATTGCATGTGTTGGCAACGTAAGTAAAAGGCTGGATTACAATGGGAGAATGGCAATATATCATGTAGCCAAATGCAAGCTCTCAATCGTGACAAGAAGGATCCAAAGTGGGCTTGCCCATCCCACTAGAGAGAGTACACATATGGACTTTGTGCATGTACTTCATAAGTTGTTGTATTTGCATCTTGTTTATGCTTGGAATTTAATTTTGCAAGAAGTATCTACACCGGTGCATTGCAGAAGATGAGAAGTTGCTCTTAGAGATGTGATTCCATGGAGGATACGTCAAATTTAAGAAGGATCAGGAAATGTCTAGGGCAATACAAAGTCTTCCTGGCAAAGTGTCCATGGGTGGAGCAAAGGCAAGGAGATTCCTATCTAACCACAATCTCAACAAAGACAAACATACATTGTCTCAAAGCAGCTTGGGTTGGGAATATTGGAAAGCATTATGTGAATGCACGACCAATAAGGCTTCTCATCCTCAAGTAGCAACTTTGAGAGCCAAAGCATGGACAAAGGTAGAAACATCGATAAAATTGCTTCGCCAGGTTCAAATCAATGAGATGTATTATGAAAGGTTCAGGTCAGCTATGAAAGAGTCGCACATTACACATTACATGGTAATCTTGTCACCAACGTAATATTTAGCACTTGCTTTATTGAAAAAATTTGTTGCTGAAATGATGTTCGTCATGTTTGCAACATATTCTCTATGCACACGGACCATGGTTTGTACAGAATTGGGTCTCTTTGTCTATTTGGGATACACAACGCATGGAGAAGTCGCACTATAGAGTCAATTCGACCTACTTCAAGAACTCAAGGCATGGTGGTAATGTCACTCGTAGCTATGCATTGCATGAGATGTTCGACTAGTTTTTTACATGTTTACTAGGTATGACTTTGAAGTCTAAAAAGGCAAAGGCGTCAGAGCTTGCAAAAGCAATTCAAATTGTATCAAAGAATAGAAGACATAGTGCTTGGAAATGCTTGGAAAGCATCCATAGGGAGTTGAGGAGTCGCACATTAGTTGCAAGCTAGAGTTAGAGAAGGGAGAAGATGGGTCCAACCAATAACAGAAGCTATCATGTAATTGTATACAATTATGAAATGAAAATCTTGCTTATTTTGACCACAATTTGTGTAGTCACTCTTGGAGTCCAAGGTCTATGTGAGGTAAGGATGTTAGGTAAGGAGGGGACAGGGTGAGGGAGGGGGAAGAGAAGGAAGGGGTGCGGGGCGAGGGGGGCAGAGTGGTGGCAAGGGTGGGGGGAGCGAGGCAAGGAAGGGGGGGGCGATGGCCGGGGGAAGGGGGGAGGGCGACGGTGGGAGGGGGGGTTGGAGGGGTTAGGGGCGGGGGCGAGGGCGAGGGGTAGGGTGAAACCCTAAACGTAATTAAAAGGGGTGTAAAAAGATGATGGGCCTATATAAAAAGTGTTTAATTTCCCTAACTCTCATTATTCAATGGCACAAGTGAAGAACACTACCAGACCCACAAGATGCTGCCTCCACCCTTCCTTCTCTAGCTCCACCACCTCCATGGCATCTGCGCACACTAGGTCCAGTGGCACCTCGCCTAACTCTCGTGAGTCCTCCCCCAACTCTCGTGAGCCCTCCACAAACTCTCGTGAGCCCTCCCCCAACTCCCAAGACTGTGATCCTTCCCCTAGGTCCTGTGAGCCCTCCCCTAACTCTCATGAGCCCTCCCCCAAGTCCCGTGAGCCCTCTCCCAAGTCCCGCAGACAAGAGGCCATGGAGCCATGTTCGGGTACTTGTACGGCCTCCACCAAGAGTCAAGAATCCATACAAAGAAAAGCTAGGAGTGAGGTCCCTTAGGGAGATCGGACAGCTACTGCAGAAGAACACCGACAACCTGATCCCGCATGCTCCCTTCCAACATGTGGTACAAGAGATAGCACAAGGGTACAAGGACATTGTGCTCTTCAACATGGAGCAAGTCACCACCTCTTTGTTCGAGGACGCCGAATTATATGCCATCCACGTAAAGTGCGTCACGGTCATGGACAAGGACATGGCTCTAGCGAAGCGACTACAGATGAACCCAAGCTTGAAGCCCTAGAATCTCCTGGAGCCCACCCTTAGGACTTAGACTACCCCCTGCCCTTGAAGGAACATTCTTGTATCTAAGGCCCAAGGGGCGATCTTTTTTAATAAAATATATCTACATTTTGTACACTATCGCATTGTTGTGTGAATACTCCATGTTTATGACTGAATTTACTGTTCATTTCAATGTTACTTTTGAATCCTAGAGGAATTTCGCCGTGGCGCAGAAGGCAAAAGTGTCTGGGACATCGTGAGAAGCCTAGAATGCCCTAAACCTGCCACGGTGCAAATTTGGACATTCTAACCTTAGGCAAAATTTTGGGTGCACAATGCAAATTTAGGCGTTCTAACCCAAAATGCCCTAAACCTGCCATGGTGCAAGTTTGGGCGTTCTGACCTTAGGCAAAATTTTGGGTGTTCTGGCAAGGCTAGAATGCACAAATTTGCACCGTGGCGAGTTTAGGGCATTCTCGGCTCCTCGTGACATCCGAACACTTTTGCATTCTATGCCATGGTGAAATTGAAGTTATCGTGGTACAATGGCTTGCAGACAACCATAGCTTGATGATGTCATTAGAGTGATGATGTATGTTGCATTATACGCAGGCCTACAGAGAGCCCCTAATGGTTGTTTCCCTTACACTAGGGACCACCCAAACCATCCCCCCCCCTTAACCCATGTTTGATCCTCCTCCTAGGTGCACCTCCCCCACATGAGCCCAAATCTGCTTTCAATGAGCTTATGGGCCCTTTCTGCTGATTTTTTCTCCCCCCCCTCTTTCTAGGGCCTCTGCCCCCATTATTCTCGTCCAACCTGCCCTCACATTTTTCCTCTTCCCCCTCTTTCTTTGCTCCCTCTTTCTCTGGCCTTCTTGATGTAGCTCCTCTCTCTCTCTCTCTCTCTCCCTCTCCACCCTCTCTTTTTCTTGTGCCTCTGTTGGTGCTGCTCTGTCCCTCTCCTTCTCCTTCTCCCTCTTTTGTGCCTTTGTTGGAGCTGCATTGCCCTGTGTAGAAGTCTCATTCTCGCTGTTGCAACCTCTGCAAGCATAGTGAGGATCAAGGCTACAAGTGCATGCAATGCTGTCACCTCTTATGCCTTCCACAACACTAGAAATGCGTTGGATGAGTGGGTCTCTTGCATTTACAACTTGAATGATTGGATATGATGAAAGGATCGACCAAAGGTATACATAAGCTTCCCAAGAGCAAGAGATGTGATATCTTACATGAGTGGAACGGCCGCATCTGGAAGTTCAAGTTTGGGAAGAAAGATGGCTCGCAAAAGTGCAACCTGTCTACATGGGAAAAGATATGTGGCATCCTCCATCATTCAATCAATATAGGATACCATCACATTGTGAGCCTTTCTATCTATGTACCTTTTTCACCCGTAAGTGTAATGAGTCCATTTGGAAATTTTGTGTTTGGTTTCTAAGAGCTCTTATTAATGGGAGATGTTTTCCCTTTGGACTTTGAGGAGTGAGAACCAGGCAAGTTCATTGTGATTCATGAGGATTTAGGTAAGCAAATGCATGCAGGGGAGAAGTATGCCCACTATGCAATAGAGCAATAGAATCGGTAGTCCATCTGATGTGGAGATGTACTTTGGTTCGCCGTGTCTGGATACGAATAGAAGCAGCCGTGAGAAAGAGTGGCCTGATGGGGAGGTCATTGGAGAATGGGTCTTTTGGGTGACCTGACAGGAGTCACATCCACTATCAGTGCGTGCTGGCCATGCGTGCTGGCCATACATTCGGGCCTCAGTCCTGTTGGGGGTTTGAAATTTTCGCAACCAGATTGTCTTTGGGAGGAAAGGGATGGTAGGGGATGATGCCCTGGGGGGATGGGTGAAATAGCTTGTAACAGACACAGCCAAAGTGCTAGAGCTATCAGATTCAGTTGTAAGCCAAGCACTGACAGCAATGGTGAACAGTTTCTAAGTTCTACCACCGAGTAGGTTCCCATCTGCTTCTGAGTGTCGGCCTAGGGCTCCGGCCCAACTAGAGGTCAAGTTTTGACCTATTAGGGTCTGGTTTATTTTCCAGGGACTGACCACCCGCAAAACAACACATTAAAAAAAAAAGACACTTGACCAAAAAAAAAAGGACTATAGAGCGACCATATGGTAGTCGAGCTCAATAATTGTTACTATCGTGGGGAGTCGAGCGACCATATATATCTCTTCACTCTTCATAAACTCAACTGAAAAGAAGCCGAGTAGCGTGGAAATGCAACCGCCCTCCAATATTGGATGGTCTCTCTCGCGCGGTGGTGAACTCGCGCCATGGTAGCCAGAAATCTCGCTGCAGGTGCTCTCAAAACCAAACCATTCGTTGGATGGTAGTCGTTGGCGACCGGTTGAATGAATGAATGAATGACCGCTGGAGCGAACGGTGGGCTAAAAATGGCGGTGAACCAGAAAATCGCCGCACTGAAAGGTCGCATAATAAAAGGAGGCGGCAGAAGTTACTACAACGACGATGGCGGAACAAAAACAGGAATGGCGCAGATTCATCTTCAAACCTCTGAATAGCCCACAGATGGACGACATTGCTGTGGAGATCCACGTGGAAACACCCACATCGAAACACCCAACTAGAATGCTGCTAACTATATGGGCTATTGTCCGTAGCTAATAATACTTCAATTGATCTAACGGCTTCGATTGTGCCACATGGCTTCGTAGTATTTTAGAGTTTCATTAAACACGGAGTGTTGGCCAAGTAAATATTTACCTTGCCACCTTCATGATCACCTCGTTGCTCTAAGCACCTATTCTTGTGTGGGCATGTGTCTCGTGTGGAGAATGAACAAGAGACCACATGTGCTTTGAGAATGAATAAGAGACCACATGTGCTCTGAGATTGAATAAGAGAGCACATGTGCTCGAAAGCAAAAGCGCTAAGAGGGCATTCCTGCGTTTCCGAAACTAGCTTTCAAATTAGAAATCGTAGAAGTTGCCATCTTTTGAGGACCTCCCGTTAACATCAGAAAAATCGATGCAAATAAGCGCACAGTTCGGTGTTCCTCCATTCTCTCAACATTCCAACGATACAAAACGTCTGATTTTGCCTCAAATATAGCTGTTGTTGTCAAAAAACTTGTAGGAGCTGAATCTTTCACCGTTCTCACGGGACATCTAAGTTCAACAAGTAAAATCTCTTTAATCTTAATCTGCACATCGCGGGAATGTGTTCTAAGAGAGCATTCCCACGTTGCTTGAAAGGTTTGTGGAGCATTTTTGGGCTTCAAAACATGAGCAAATGTGGGAGCATAATCTCTTATGGAATCTCAAGTTCACACTCTCATGTTTCATAGATGGAGATGATACTAAAATCCTCGAACTCCTATTCTCAAGGCTCACATCACCCAAAAGCTTTACCTTAGCATTGAAAAGAGGGACTCCTTGAAATTTGGTGATTCCTATGAGCGCATTCATGCGCTCCTTGCCACCTAGGTTTGCACAGTGTTTTTTGGCTAGAAAATAGGGAGCCAGGGTGGGAACGAGGTACACTCGAGCCCTCTCAAGGAATGCACCATGTTTTATGGGTAATGCGTGAAAATTCTCCTCGATTGATAAAGACGAAGCTACTTTTATGAAGCTCCTACTTTCAAGGCTAACATCGTCAAAATGCTTAATGTTAGCCTTGAAAGTAGGAGCTCCTTGAAAACTGCAGATTTTTGTGGAATCGTCAACTTATAGCAAAGGTTTTCCCATGCTAGACAATGATTCCAACCACGCGGCAATGCTCTCTATGAAGTCTTCCAAGACAAGGCACGTGAATGCTCTCTAAGGAAGGAGAGATAGTGAGGGATGAGCAAAGGCAAAGGAAGGAGAGAGAGAGAGAGAGAGAGAGAGAGAGAGAGAGAGAGAGAGAGAGCCAAAATGCCACGTGAGTCAATTGTAGTAGAGGCCGCACATGGCAAGAAGAGTCAAGTGTAGTAGAGCCCGCACATGGCAGGAAGAGTGCATTCATTGTAGGAGCTACCCTTCCATTGGTTGCAAATAATGGATTGCAACTGTGGAGAGCTAGGGCAATAGTAGCCCAGCTCAAGAGCTGGGATGGTAGGGTTTTTAGTCCTTAAAAAGGCCACACGTGAACATGCTCCAAGATAGAAGCTTGGAAGGATGTGCAACAACCAAAACTATGCTACATCGAAAAGTTTGCTAGCACTAGGTGCCATATCTGTTCACGTGAAATTCAAACTAGCATTCATGAGGATGGTGTATCTAGTGAGCATCTTTGTAAGGAAGGCTATCTTCACTCACACGCAAATGCTCGCCCTTCCACACACCTCAAACAAGCATTTTCCTACTTGAAATTCGCATTGTTTGCACACTCGTGTGTATTGACCAGAAGAGCTAATCGTGCACATGCACAAGAGAGCCTTAGCTAGCTTGAAAGAGTTGCATTCTCTATAAACCTCCTTTTATGATGGAGAATATCAACCTCAACCTAGCTCTCCATGAGAGCAATGTACCCCTAACTAGTCTTCTACAAGTGCCCATGCTAAGGCAATCAACACAGCTTTGTTGGTTATGTTGGAGCCGTGTGGGAAGGTGCTCTAATGCTCTACCTCAACCTAAGGGCACCTGTGTCCTTGGCACCACCACCACCAATCTAACAAGAATGTTTCCAACATAGATGTAATGGCATGAATCTTTTTTATGCTAGTTGCAAGGACCATTGTTGAAGCACAATGTGTTAGGTGTGCATGATTTTAAGCACCATGAGATCCCTTTAACACCTAATTGTTGGGATTTAGTTGAACAAAATCTCCAATCCCTAAATGATATTTAAGTGCACTCATTTATTAGGATGGCCACTTTATTGCTACTAACTCCAATAGCGCCTCCCTTTCATCTCTCTCTCTCTCTCTCTCTCTCACACACACACACACACACACACACACACACACACACACACACACACACACACACACACACACACACACACACACACACACACACACACACGTACGCACGCACGCATGCACGTACACTTCAACTGCTTTCGTTGTTGTGAATAATTATAGAATATCAAAAGGGAAAGGGAAGTCTAGGTATGCAAACTAAAATGAATTGGATCCTAGAAATAGTACTATATGGGCAAACTTTATTAGATGAGATCTCTATTCTTGCATTATTTGATTTGAGATCCATTCTTTTTGGTCTTGATGCCTTGGTCGATATGCTCCAAAGTTTGAATCTACAGCCCCATGCTACATGCTATTGTGCTCATAGATCAGTTTGCTATAATGAAGGGTTCAAAGTTGTAATACACTACATTGCTCACATAATTATTGTGACAGAGGGTTTGAAGTTGCAAATGAAGTGATTTTCTCGTGGGCTAGCTTCATTTACATACAATGGGCGAAAAGCTTTACACTACCTTATGACAAACATGATTTTGATATGGATGGACAAGAAAGGGAAAACTTTTGAAATCCAGCGAGGAAATAGGACAATAGTGCTTTCTCATGAAGGTTGCCTGAGTAAGACAATTGGCTGTGCATCAATAAATGGGTGACTATTCTTTAGTATTGATCAATGGCAAATCGTTCTAGTGTTGGGACCTAATACACCATGTTTCTTGGATAGGCCGATTGTCTTTGTGCAAAAGGATAGATGGTTTGAGATTCCCAAAGGCTCGTTTGGCATCTAAAATGATTATAATGCAAGCATCAGAAAAATGAGGTGCTTGCCTTGATTTAGGCATCTACCTTTTTTGTTTCCTCTCAACCAATACATGTGATCTAAAAATATGAGCTTCTTGGATGAATCGATGACATGAGAGACTATATGTGAGATTGTTAGCATTAGAGGTTTAGTGTAATTTGGACCCGTAGATTTTGAAAAAGACATTCAATTTAACACTTGAAGGTACAGGCACCTACATATTTTGAGAGGATAAGAACAAAAACCTACCAAAGTTAAATTTTTTTATTTATGTATAGGTCCTCGACTTTCAAATGAAAGGTTTTCCAAATTTTGGCCAAATAGTTTTTTATGAACAATGTAGACTCCAATGTTAAGAAAAATCCTACATCGCAACCCACAACTTCAAAGACACTCGCATCCAATGCGAGGAAAAATCCTACATCGCGACGCACAACTTCAAAGACACAAGCAGGTGTACACATCCAGCTTGAAAGGCACTAGTAGGTGCAGATGCAGAGCCTGAGTTGGATGCGAGGAAAAATCCTGGATAGCAACATACAACTTCAAAGGCACTAACCGGTAGGTGCACATTGAATCGACACAGCAAGGGACAGCTTGTCAAAGGCACTAGCACAGGAGAACATCGAGCTTCAAAGGCAAAGAGGAGGTGCGCATCGAGAGCCTAAACATACTGGCATAGCAAGGTAAAACTTCAGAGGCAAGGGCAGGTGCACATGTAAAGACAAAACGTCAAAGGCAAGAGGAGGTGCAAAACGAGAGCCAAGAGAGAGAGAGAGAGACTAGTTGAAGGGAGGGGCCAAAGTATGTAGGGGGTGACGAGAAGATGAGGAAATGAAGGGGTGGTGTGTGAGAGAAGAGACGAATATAAAGGTGAATATAATGCAAATGGTCCATTTTATTTTATGTATGTAGGATTTATTGTCTTTTTGTCTTGTACAACCGACCCTGCTCTTCCCCTCCCTGCTCCTCATCGCTCCCATTCCAACAGACCTTCCCTCCCCTTTCCCTTCCTCCTCATCCCTTACCTCTCAGTTTTGCCTCCTACCGAGAACACTTCGTCGTCGCATCGCGCCTCTGCTTTGCCCCATCCCTTTTAGTAAGCTCAGAACGCCCTCGCGTAACGCTTCGTAGTCTCTCGGAGGCTCTGTCTTGCCCCATTCCTTTTTGGCGTTGCCTGTCGGAGGCTCTCTCGCCCCATTCCTGTTTGGCGTGGACAGAAAGATTCATAGTCAGATAGAGGTGTTTGTGTGTGCTGGGTTGCGCGATTGCGGGCGAGTTTAGGAAGGGGAAGGGAAGGTACTTCGGCGGTAGAGAGGCCGCTCTGCGGAGACTGGTGGTAGCGGAGGAAGTGGAGGAAGAGCAAGAGGGGAAGGGGACGTTCTGAAAAGCTCGCATTTTGGGCAGAGGGTGAGAGGGGGCTTAGGCGTCGCAAAGGCGGGGGAGTGGGAGGGAGGGAAAGCCTGAAAGGGTGAAGAAGAAGAAGAAGAAGAAGAAGAAGAAGAAGAAGAAGACAGAGAGGGCGAGGAGGACGATTGTGGCTGTTGCTTGAGGAGGAAGAAGAAGAAGAAGAACAAGAAGAAGAGCTTCGAGCTCTGGCTATGGCGGCCTTCTTCTCTGAAGAGCATAAGCTCCAGCAGCAGCATCACCAAGCCATGGCTATGGAGAGCAGCACCCAAATAGCCATGCGCGATGGCAACCTCGTCGCTCGCATCGTCTCCCGCCTCCTCTCCGCTCACGATCGCCTCTCTGCTGCCTTGGTCTGTCGCGTCTGGAACGACGCTGTCGTCTTTGAATCCCACCGCCTCTCCATCCGATCCCGCTTCCTCCTCCATCACCTCGCCCAGCGATTCTCCCACATCCGCATCCTCGACCTTGCCCCTTGCTGCGATTTCCTCCAGGACCAGGACCTCTGGATCGTTGCTTCCTCCTTCCCCCGCCTCGAATCCCTCCTCCTCGGTCACCCCGACTTGCCCCAGGAGTACATCTTCGACGATGCATTTCGGTGCTTTGCCAGCAATTGTGATCTTCTCCAGCATCTCACGCTCTCTTACTTGCCGCACATCACCAGCGCGGCGATCTCCTACGTTGCTGATGGATGCCCACTTTTGCGTTCTGTCACGCTCGAGAATTGTCTCATCCTCACCGACGCTGCGCTCGAAGCTATATCACGATGCAAGAATCTGGAGGAGATCACTCTGAGGGGAAAGTTCAAGTTCACTCCGCAAGGCTTAGCGATCATAGGCCAGAATTGTCGTACCTTGCTCAGGATTCGCTTGGAGTCCCGCTCGTTGGAAGTGGGTTTCGCTCTTAAATCTATAGCAATTGGATGCAGAAACATTCAGGAGATCTCTCTGAAAGTCAGGAACGTTGACCTTGCAGACATCCTCAAATGTACCACTTTAGCTTGCCTCCGGATTGAAACGGATCAATGGCTACGGCTGGATGAAGTTGTTCTGGAAGTGGCAGAGGCAAATAAGAACCTCAAAGAGCTTGTTATCATCAATCACTATGCACCCCTAAGTGATGGAGCGGTGGTGGGGATCCTCCAGAGCTGTCGCAAGCTAGAGAAGCTGCATGTGGATGCTGCTAGGTTAACGGGAACGGCAATGCTATGCCTGATAGGATGCAAGACACTGAAGTCTCTCACGCTCGACCATTTCAAGAGTGCCGGACAGGGCCTAGCAGAGGTGGGATTATGCGGACTGAACTTGAACGATCTATCTTTGAGGTCCGGAAGGGGAATTCGAGATGTGGAGATTCAGACCTTGGTGCAGTATAATCGGAATCTCGAGCTTTTAGATCTGCAGTGCTGCAATGGCTTGTCACCGATTGGTTTCTCTGCTATTGGGTACTGTAGCAATCTGCAGTCATTGAATTTGAGTTTTACTCAAGTTGACAATCTTAGTTTGATGTCTATCGCAGAAGGCATCAAATCTTTAAAGAGGCTGAGCTTGGTGAAGTGTGAGTCCATCTCTGAAATGAGGTTGATCTCGCGGTTTACTGCCCTGGAGTCTCTAAATCTTGATCAATGCCCTTTTGTGAATGACGAAGGGCTTGGTCAGGTTGCACTTGGGTGCAGCCAATTGGCTCATTTGAGTTTAGCATTTACTCATATAACAGACATGGGCCTATGCTACCTCGCAAAGTGTAATCAGTTGCGTAGCTTGAGAATCCCTTATTGCAGAGATGTGGAAGGACCAGGATTGATTGCAATCGTCAGTGCATGTTCATGGTTCCAGTATGTGGTGATGAGCCATCGCTTCAGGGGCTCAAAGACACTTGAGGAGTTGAGCAAGCAATGCTGCATGGTTCGCTTGGAAACAGATGACATGGCTTTGGTACCGTTTGGTTTTAACTTGCTCATGTAGGTATGTGCTTATGCGATCTATCGTCGATCACTGGTTTTGGATTCTGTGTGCTATCATTTTTTTCAGACGTTTGGTTCGACTGATATGAGCAAGCATTTGCACTTATGGCATTGAGGACCATACACAAAATGGCTGTGGTGCCAAAGGGTTGTACTCCCATGGTTGAACGATTCCTTCTGTGATGGGCTTGAGAATCTCTCTTAAGGAATCTGAAGGTACGGTGCTTGTTTATTCAGCTCCAGCCGAGCAATTCAAATTTATGCTGCTTCTACCCAGAAGCTTATCTTATTGTAGTCGTAGTAAATGTTGGGGCTCTTATTAAAAAATACACCCAGCCTCTGGAGTGTCCAAGTTATACCCCTTTGAAAATATTCAGGCTTGTATCTTTTGCATTGTTCTGCTAATTGATATCTGTAATTCAGGCATCAACAGTCGGTCTCTTGCAGGCTTATAGCCTTTCTGCCCTTATCATTTATTTATATGGTGAACTTGCCTGCACCCTTGAGACATTGGTATTGAAAATTATTGAGAGAGAGAGAGAGAGAGAGAGAGAGAGAGAGAGAGAGATTTGTGAGAGGAAACTTTCATCGTTTTGTCTTTGGAACTTAAAAACTTTCACTAGCCTGGTACTGGATTGTCCTAGTCTTAACAGGGTGAAAACAGCAAGCCTGGCTATTGCTCACGTTGTCATTGGTGGGACCCACATGACTAATTTGGAAAATCTCAGTCAGTTGTGTCTTCTCAGAGTTATCGCTTGTTTTTGCTCAAAGGTTAGGAGATAATTGATTCAGCAATGAGGCTCTGTCTATTTAGTTGCTCAAACGCTTGATATGGGAATAATAATGGAAAAGCTCACAAGAGGACTAATGTGGGAGCTGGGAAAAAAAATGTTCGTTGACAGTTTAGACTAGAAAACTGATTGGAAATTTGCGTGGGACCTCACTTTGGGAATGGTTAATTGTTAGTACAATTTGGTGGAGTCATATAGCGTTATTATGTTCATTTTATCTTTCGCATCTTTCTTTTTGGTTTTAATATGCTCAACAAGCAGCTTCCTAAGTCACCTGGGTTTGGAGATTAGATGGAGCCATCGAGTCCTTTGCACTTGTTGAAGTCGAGGCCTTGAAGCCCACATTTTATAGCCTGTTGTTGGAGCTTTGCTTCCATGTCAGTAATTCTATTGCACAGTAGAAGGCTATGGAGGGAGCCTAGCAGCCTGCTATGGGAACTTAGAAGTTTGCTCAGTTGAGTTGCATGCGGCTGAGCTGAAGTACAAGTTATAAGCAAAGCAGCTGTAGTGTATGTTCATGAAACTCAACCTCTCTATCTCTCGATGAGTCAACACTTAGGAATGGATTTTCTTTCTTTTTCACAAATCTTTCAATGGAGCTCTCAATGAAAGAACTTGAAGGATTCCCTTAATGGAGAGGCATGGATGGAAATCTCTCAAATAAACTAAGATTCGCTCAGCGGAAGAGAACTCTCAATCTAAAACTAAAACTAACCTAGGAGAACTCATGAGTTACTAAGGCGTGCCTACAAGTAATCTAGGAATGGGAGCAATCCTAGTGAACTACTAATGAGCTAAACTAGGAGAGCTAAACCTATGCTTTGATACCATGTAAACACATGAGTGCCTCAAGATCGATGGAGTGCTCTAAGGTGGATGGAACGTATGTGTAAACATGAAGAAGAGAGTGCTCATGACATGTACCTCAAGTCAATTAGGTTCCAAGATAGATTAGCTTGGACTCATAAACAGAATCTTAAGTGAGTGTGCATTTCTCTTTACTCAACAATACATGATAGGCCTCTTATATAGAGAGTGCCTTTTGAATAGTCAACATTTGTGGGATCCTCTGATCCACATCTCTCCTTGTGGATATCCTCAATCCACATCTTCACATCCTAAGGTGGCTACTTTAATTCTTTCCTATACCATACCTTAGCCTTTAATGCATGTGCTCATGGCACCATATCTCAACAGGAACCAATGTTAAAAATTAGTTAACAAAGTGTGACTTTACATTGGAGGCATGTGTATGTGAACATGCAACTATTCTGAATCCACTAGGGTGATGACTCTACCAATGTCAAAAAATTTCTGCAAGATGTGATGGCCAATTGCCCAAGTATTCAGATGGTGTCAGATGTATGAGTGTGTACATTGCCACCACTCCCCTCCTTTGATCACCTTCATGACTTTCAAAATCAGGGTAGTGAACACTCTATGAGACGAGTTTGTTCACATGAATTGACAATTGATTATAATTCGACTTAAGATTTTAAAGTCTTATCAGACAAGAAATATCACTAACTCCCTAAGATTAGAAGCTGTTACTAGGGCCCCATATTCCTTACACAGGATTGCCATCCAAGAATTTTAGATCTTGGCAAGCACACTAGATGTTGAAAAGGCTTCTACCCACCTCATGTGCAAAAACTCAATCCCAATGAAGGCAAGTTCCTCGATGCAAGTTCATGTTTGCTAAGTCCTTTGCATCTAGGCTTGGCTCTTCTTCAACAACATAGGATTTGACGGATGAAGTCACCAAGTAGGTTGAATCTATACTCAAATTCAGTGCAGCTTATGCCGAACTAGTGTTGCCCTACATTAGATACTGCCTTCATTAGATTTCCTCTGTAGTAACAGTTTCTAACACTTCTAATTTGAAACAAGACATAAATAACCATGTTAACAAATCCATGAGCCACTAAAGATCATGATCACAAAAGACATGAATAAGGGAGAAAGAAGAAAGCGACACAGTATGGGCTCCAAGCTGCCCCCTTTAGATGGTGGCTTTATATCTCGAAAAAGCAAAGAGTTGATAATCGTACATCTAGAAGTATCTATTGTCCACAATCAGAGGGACTGCTCAACATAGCTCCATGAGCTCAAAATATCACAAGGCTTAATATGGCCTCATCCATAATTAATGAAATGAATCAAGCCATGGGTTAATATTGATTATTTTTACAACATTGGACCATGGCCATATAGTACACGCTGTTTGACACTTCAATCGGTACCCTCGCACTAGCTCCAATCCTCATCATTACTTCCATCATTGATACTCAATTACATTAGTTGTTGCAATCGATTGAACAAATAATCATTTCAATCAATGCTAATATAATTGCGCTCAAGCTACAATAATTAAACACAACACCAATAACACTAGTGAAATTAGTATTAACATGGAATCACCCACAATGATGACCATCAAGCATGGAAAAACATGGAATCACCCAAAATACTGACCATCTAGCATGGCAAAACATAGGTTAGTTAGGCGTCCCCAACTAAGCCGCACAAAGCATCCACTAGAACCCTTGTCGCGTCCCAGTGTGATTCTATGGTATACTTGCCATAGTCAACATGACAAAACATAAAATAATATCCCTAGCAAGAAATATAAAAAATACAATTCCCTAACATCCCTCTTGCTTGGATTGCAATTGACCCAAATGACGTGTTTGATTGTAGAAACTAATGAGGTTTGAAAAAGCTCAAAAGGACCATTCATGCATCCATTGAGCATCATCTCTCAAAGGGTTCTTAAACTTGAGCAAATATTTTGATATAAACATTTTTATTTTGGGTAGTGGTTTGTTGAAGATCAACAATCCATTCAAGTTCAAGTAGATGATCAAAAATTATATTTAAGAGATCTTAAACTCTCATTAACCAAGAGATTCCAAATTTAGCCAATTCGAAACTTTGTGAGATTATTTTATTCTTAGAAAGTACTATACCGCATTCATTGATTGCTTATGTTACTTTGGTACAGGTCCAAGCATTATATTTGTCATATTCTGCAATATCTGTACTATCCTATACTATTATGATATTGATAAATAATACCAAATTCAGTGCTTAATTCTTTAAGTCTTATCTTATAATGTGAGTAGCAATAAGTGATATATTTAATTTGTATAGTTGGTAGAAAAATATATGTACATCATTGTCTAATTAGACTTCAAAGTTTTTTACTCTCCAACCATTGACCTAATGTCGTGGTAGCTAGTAACAATTCCATATGTATTTTCTTTTCTAGCTAGAAAA
This sequence comes from Dipteris shenzhenensis, assembly GCF_047967505.1. NCBI lineage: Eukaryota > Viridiplantae > Streptophyta > Polypodiopsida > Gleicheniales > Dipteridaceae > Dipteris > Dipteris shenzhenensis. The sequence continues at coordinate 35,132,306 of NC_141627.1, forward strand.
TACATACAAGACATTATCTAGTGTAACACCACAAAGAAATTATCAAAGCCAAAAGCTATATTTCTAGCTAATATTCATGTATTCCCTCTTGTGATTAGCATAAATGTCATCATGTAATCATGTGATTTTTCTTCTCTTTAATTTTCTCCAATTTAGTAGAACAATTTACCATAGCATACAATACAATAATTAAGGATTTCCATATTGGCATCTACTCAAACATACTATTAGCATACCAAACCCTCTAGGTAGGTGTATTTGTTATTCCTAAAACTTGTGGAAGTATATAACCAACAAAATGTCATAGGATGTGATCAGACATACCATATGATATACTTATTCAAATGACTAATCACGTCCTTAGTTTTGGTTAAAGAATACATGTACATCATTGTGTAATTAGACTTCAAAGTTTCTCCAACCATTGACCTAATGTCATGGTAGCTAGTAACAATTCCATACGTATTTTCTTTTGCAAACTAGAAAATACATACAAGACATTATCTAGTGTAACGCCACAAAGAAATTATCAAAGCTAAAAGCTACATTTATAGCCAACATTCATGTATTCCCTCTTGTGATTAGCATGAATGTCATCATGTAATCATGTGATTTTTCTTCTCTTTAATTTTCTCCAATTCAATAGAACAATTTACCAAAGCATACCATACATATCACACAATAATATTAATTTGAGTATCTACAATAATTAATGGTTTCCATATTGACATCTACTCAAACATACTATTAGTATACCAAACCTTATAGGTAGGTGTGTTTGTTATTCCTAAAACTCGTGGAAGTATATAACCAACCAAATGTCATAGGATGTGATCACACATACCATATGATATACTTATTCAAATGACTAATATCCTTAGTTTTCCTAGAAGGTCCTATCATTCTTTATATGTTATCCTTATTTGTAGAAACTTTTATGCTCCCTTAGTCATATCAACCCTCTAGATTATTTAGCTTTTGAAGCTCCAAATCAATGCACTAGAGTCTTCAAATCTCGTTTAAATTTATATAAGAAAACTGTATGTACCAAGGAATATCATATAAAGGAATTTGGATTTCTCTACTCTAATAAACTATGAGTATATCCTATCCTTTTATTTTGTACACAATAACCAATTCTTCTTTAAAGTATCACTTCTATGGTCACACATACAACTCAATTTAACATTCACAAAATGTACTTAGCGTGATAATTTTTGTCTTGCCTACAAAATTCTTTTGAATCGTATATATGATGTATATTTTGTGGTGCAAACATCCATCTTAGATGTTTACCTAATCTCATACTTATGATTTTCAATAGTTCCTATAATTTTGAAAAGAAAAATCTAGATTTTACACACAGGTTTTGCATGAAATGCATTATACCAAGCTCTAGTCTAGTTATTATTATTGAGTAGATTGTGTGTGTAGGATCCTTTTTATAGTCTTGCTAAAAATCTTTTGAATTTATATGAACTTATTCATAACATTTCCTTTCTTATGGAAGGTGATAGGAAGGGATTATCTTAGACACCCAATTTAAAGGATACATAACACTACTAAATGAAAATATAAAATACAAACTTATCTCCATGTGTCTTCCATTGCAAGCTCTCCATCAGCACTATGAACCCATGAAGCACCAATGTGCTTCATCGTCATAACACCTTTGTACCTCTCCAAGCTTCTGAGCTTCTATGGCTACCATAGCCCCATCCATCATGCCAGTCTTTGCCGGGTGCAGCAGCACGACTACATTTCTCCCTTTGAGCAAGAGGAACAAAAGGATCATCATTGTCAAAGCAGCAACATGCATAGGGTGATTTTGGGTGGGGAGGTTTGAGCTTTACATAAGGTATATGAGAAGCCCCAAACGAGAATTGTAGACTCTACCTCATCAACCATCAAGTTCAAATCTTGAATCTTCCTCACATGGTGGCATTACAAATTGCACACTTGGAAGCATCATTTAGAAGATACAAAATAAGTAGCAGCCCCACACGTAAAAGAATAACAATGCTTCCCTATCAAGGAAGAGTCCATATCTACCCCATTTCTTGTTTACGATCGATTCTATGTAGTCAATCTGACACAACTGCACAAGCAACTAGAGTTTACTTTGGCTCTCCTTGGACAAAAAATGTCAGCTCTGAATTCCTTGTGCTTTTGCTGTTTGTATTGATTAGTAGCCATTTGGAGTTTGGGCTTGCAAGCCCATTCGATGCATGGTTTTTAAAAATTTCTTCAAACAAATTCCATCCAGCGTAAGATGTCTAAAGAAAATCCCTACGTAGCAAGTTCCCCATGTTGGCGACAGATGGACGGGGTATTGAGGCAGTTGAATTCAAAGATCATGCAGGTTGTGGATTGCTACTAGATATTTGGTTGCTTGTAGAAATATGATGTGAAGGTAGACCACTCAGTGATGTTATTATGGGTAGGTATAGACTTTCCAGTGGATTGCAAGGCTCTGTGATGACTGACCAAGTGGACTATTGGATTCATGTTACTATAAGCTCACATGAGGGTTGGCTAAAATGAACTCCATAGAGGGACAAAGGCACAAAAATACTGAAGGATCTCGGCTCTATGTGAGTCTCTGGCATGGATTATCAAAGGCCCATAATAGATTCAGAGAATAAATTGGTGATGCATATTCACAATATATATTTAAAGAAAAGAAATGTTTGACACAATTTTGCTAAAGTAGAGGCATTGAGTAGGCATCTTCGGTTTGTAATAATTGATGACAGTGAGGTACTGAGCTCAGGTGAAAATTTGGAGCCCTAACTTAACGATTTGTAGTAGTGATAGACTCCCAAGTCTAACAGACATTTGAATACTCTACCAGTTGTAGAAATATAGTTGCACAAGCTAGTTGTAAAAGGGTTCAAAGATAGCCTCAAAAAATAAAATAAAATAAAATGTCGAATATATTAATAAAATAAAACGTCAATTTGTAGTAGTGATAGACTCCTAGGTCTGACATACATTTGAATACTCTACTAGTTGTTATAGTGTTAATATCCATAGAGTACAGTTGCCGAATGCAGGGTAATTAGTGATTAGAGGTGATCAAGTTCCATGATCTACTTCAACGGACAAGCTCAGGGAGTTTGACCCTCAAATACCCCAAGGTTAGTGATTGCAAGCAATAGGGAAGGAGTATAGCTCAAACTCCAAAGTCCAGGGATTCTAGGCACAGGTTGTATGTTCCAGCTAACACCCAAGACCAAAGAATTGCAGGCAACGTGCAAATTTCAGGTCTATGTCCACAGAAATAGCCACGTCAATGAAAACAGCCATGAAAGGAGTACAACTCAAACTCAAGGAGTTTGATCCCCAAATATTTCGAGGAAAAAGATGGTAGGCAATGTGTAGGGTTACCGTTGAGTGTCTCGCGGATGTTAAGCCTCGCCACTCCAGGTTTTGAGCCGCGTTCATGGGGTTCGAGACCCAAATGGCTTAAGGCGTGAGGGCGCTCAGGGAGTTTGAGGCCCCTGTACCTTTTCCCATACCTCATGGGAGAGGAAGTTGTGGCTCGCTCCTGGATCCATGAGTGCTTTGATGCACATGTGCGGGACCTGCAGTTGAACAAGCAACCTAGCTGGCTCCACCATTAGGTCATCCGTTAGTTGCATTTGTTCGATTGTTTCCTTAAGCAGTGTCATTTGCCTACGTTGTCAAAGCTTAGCATTTTAGATTTTGGCTTCCTCGATGGCTTGGCGTTTCATCCTGGCCACCTCGGCCTTGAGTTCTTTTTCTCTATGCATTGCTTGAAGGGTGGAGAGAGTGAGTGGGTAGTAGTATCTTTTTAATTTGCTCCCGTTAAGGTAGCCATCCATTTCTGTCCCTTCAAGGGTGGCTATTCGGCACGACCCTTGGGGAGTGATCTCAACTACATGGTAGGGACCCATACCTTGGTACTTTAGCTTGCATTTATTACTATGGATGCTATATAGGAGTGCCAAATCTCCTTTTACTAGGTCCTTGTTCTTGAGGTTGCGGTCAAACCACTTTTTATGTCGGGCCTTTTCTACCCGGAGAGAGTACACTACATGCAACCTTGTCTCTTCTAACCTTTTGAGGTCAACTAGCCTTTCTGCTAGTGCATTCTCTTTGAGTCTTTCCTTAATGGTAAGATGAAGGCTAGGCACTACATACTCCATTGGCATTACTGCCTCCACCTCGAAGGCTAGGCTGAAGGGGGTACAATGCGTGGCCACTTTGTAGGAGGTCCTATAGGCCCATAGCGCTGCTATGAGCTTATGCTCCCAGTTGGTACGACTGGCTTCTACTGTATAGGTGATGATCTTACAGCTCGTCTTATTATGGCGTTGATTTCCTATGTATGATCATAAACTCACTAGTTTGGATTGCTATTGTTTCGTTGAGGAAGTGAGTTCCTTGATCACTGACTAACTCCAATGGACATCCGAATCTCGTAATGACTTGTTCATATAAGAATTTGGCGGTGGATCTCACATCAGCCTTCACCGCCACAACTCTTCCTTCTACCCACTTGGTGGAGTAATCAGTGTGGCCAGGATGATGTATTTGGCCCTGGACCCCTTAGCAGTTGGACTTATGGGTCCAATGAAATCGATGCCCCATTTTTCGAAGGGTTGATCAATCATGATTTCAGTCAAGGGCATCATGTCTGCCTTGTGTGGGATTTAGATGCACTGGCAAGGGTCGCATCGTTTGATGAATTCAACCGTGTCTCTGAAGAGTGTCAACCACCAAAGACTAGCTTGCAGCACTTTATGTGTTGTAACATCAGTGGCAAAATGACCTCTTGCGATTCCTGAGTGGGATTCTTCAAGCACATCAAAGTATTTGTGTTCACACATGCATCTTTGTAGGATGCCATCCTTGCCCATGCAGTATAGTTGGTTGACTATTAGCTGATGTGGCGCTCCATCCTTAATTAGTTTGTGGGATATATCCTTCTTAAGGGCCTAGCTCAAGGGTAATCCGTTGGCCAAGTAGTGGCCGATTTCCGCCCATTCAAGAATGATGTCGAGGAAGAAGAGAGAAGTGTTTGAGAGATCATCTTCTACTCCCATTGGCGCTTCACCATTTGGGATCCTCGATAGGTGGTCGGCCAGGACATGGGTTTTTCCTTTACATATAGCGACCATGAAGTCAAACTCTAAAAGGATTAACATCCACCTAGTGATGCGTCCAGTCATACAGGGTTTGTTGACCAAGTATAGCAATGCTTGATGGTCCACGAAAAAGACTAACTTGTTAGCCAACAAGTAGTGTCTAAACATCTTGATTGCATAGACCATGGCAAGACCTTCTCTTTTGGTTGTGGTGTAGTTAACCTCGGCCTTGTTTAGTCGGCAGCTCGCAAAGTATATCGGCGGGTAATCTAAATTATGCTCCCCAGGTTGGGCTAACACGCATCCGATGGCAAAGCTGGAGGCATCAATATGGACATGGAATATCAAATTCCAATCGAGTGACCTCAACATTAGTGTAGTGGCTAGAGCTAGTTTGAGGGTTTTAAAGGATATCTGGCATTCCTCGGTCCACTCAAAGGATACTAGCAGTTTGTATAATGGACAAGCTATGTTTGCATAGAACAAGATGAATTTGCTGTAATAGCCCATGTGGCCAGTAAATCATTAGACTCCCTTGGCATTGGTGGGGGGTGGTAACTCCAAGATGAGTTTGATTTTATTATGGTCTGTAGAGATTCCATTCTGGGACACTATGTGGTCCAAGATGACATAATGTTTGACCCAAAACTGGCACTTAAGAGGATTGAGGGATATGCGGTATAAGTGGCATTTCACGAGGAAGCTTGAGATACTTCAGGTGGTCATCCCACTTCGAGTTCACGTAGATGTCGTCCAAGAAGACTTCCACAAAGTCTCTCAGATACTCTTTGAATACCATGATCATCATCCCTTGGAAGATAGCAAGGGCATCGGTTAATCTGAATATCATCACCCTGGCTGCATACACACCCCATTCGATTGCAAAGGTGGTCTAATATTGATCTTGTGAGGCGATTGAAACTTGGTTGTAACCTAAAAATCCATCTAGGAAGCTATACGTTCATTTTCGGCTACCCTTTCTAGAACATGTTCCGTGAATGGCAAGGGGTAGTGGTCACATCTAGTGGCAGCGTTTACCTTTTTCAAATTCACACATACTCTAATGTTTCTACTTTTCTTTAGGACTATCACGATGGGTGACACCCATTCCATATGCTCAATCTCATAGATGAATCATGCATCTATGAGTTTCTAGATTTCTTCCCTCACTATGAGTATATTTAGGATTCATAGGGTAGGGGCATTGATGTACCAGCCTGGCATCATCTAGCATGGGGATGGTGTGCTACTCAACCACGACAGGCACCCCTTTCATGTCGGTGTGCTTCCAGGCCATGCACTTCTTGTACTCTTGTAGGAGAGCTATTAAGGTATTCTCCTCGTTGGGGGTGAGGTCATCGGCAATGAATACGGGTTGGGGTTTTTGCCCTTTTGGGGCTAGGTTTACCTCCTTGATCGAGGTTGGCCCTCATACCCTTGAGAACATCCCGTCTTCCCAAGACCTCTTGGCGTGTTGGTATAAGTTCTTAGAATCTTGAATCATGTAGGCCTTGTAATGGGCTGGTACCTACTCGAGACCTTTTGGCCTATTGGTATAAGATCTTACGATCTTGAATCATGTAAGCCTTGTAATGGGCTGGTACCTGCCATAGGTCCTCTTTCTCTTAAGTTTCCTCCTCTATTTCTACTGGAGCAATGGTCCTTTTGGCCTTAGCCTTGCTTGCCTTAGTCGTGCCTTTGGATACAGGGCGTTTGGGACCTAAAGGGGGCTCTTCCATTGTGCTAATAGAGCCGATGGTAGAGGTTACCTTACTCGCCCTATTTCCCTAGTTGGAGAAGAACTTGTGGTGAGCTGTCATGGCACCTACATAGGACAGCTAGTGAAGATCTAATTTTACCCTTACGGCTCCCTTGCTTACCTCTCGGGGTTTGATCATGTTAAACATCCTTAGGGGAACCACCAAGGTCAGACCTTTGAGCACTTGGGTGGTGATCTGAAACCCTACTCTTTCTGGGACATCTATATTGGCCACGATGTGCATCCAGTTCTATGAGAATTTTGGCTCGGCGAGAGGTGCATACCAGAAGTCATCACACTCCTCATCCTCTTCCTTATTACAGGGTTGGAATAGTTTTATGGAGGTGGTTCGGGCGGTGGTGTTGGATTCTGTGACAAAGAGGTGTCCTGACAATGGGTGGGCCTTGTAGGTGTGGAATTCCACTCTCATGGTTTGCTCCTCATGCCGCAAGTAGATGTCATTACGCCAGTCATGCACAAGTCCGGACATTCGCAAGAAGGGCCTGCCTAGGATAGCTTCATATCCTAGCTGTCGAGTGAAGTCCATGACTACAAACGTGACGAGGTACGTGAATCCAAATACCTTAATGTTTATGCCTATAAATACTCCCAGGGATTTGGAAATTCCCCCATCAGCTAATTTTACTACCAGATGGGTATGTTCAAGTGTGGTTTTTCCCCATTTTACCTAGCACTCCTTGGTGTAGACATTCACTCTCGCTCCCCCATCTAGGATGGCTTCAACCTTCTAGTTTTGATAGACTATGGGGATAGTGATGTTTGTGTCATCACCCTTATAGTAGTGGCCTAGCTTGTTGATGGGAATCTTAGGTAGATTCTATCACTTTTTTGGCAATAATTGGTTGGGCTTAGGCTGGCAGGGACTGGGGGTAAGAGCAGTCTATTCACCCAGTTGGATAAATCACACCATAAGATGGGATTTCCTCTTAGCAAAAATGCGATCAGCATTTTCACCTCTGTCGATAGGAAGGCAGCCAACCTGGCACTGTCATAGGGCTCTTGTGAAGCTTCTTCCATGGACAACATGTCCTCAAAGCTGTATACGTCTCCTTCCTCCTGGAGGTTCTGCAACTATTGGGTCTTCTTGGAACATCTTTTAAATTAGATCCAGAGCTTCTAACTACTTGAAGCTGAGGTGTTCCTCTTCCTCCACCCTCTTCGGCACCTTGAGCGATTTTGCCCCTTGGTGGCCCAGTAGGTGGGCTGGATGAATAGTATCTGACCCTCTACTGGCTTTAGTTGATGCTCGAACTTATCTTGGCAATCCCATACCAAGTTTTGGGCATCTTTTACGTATTGCTTTTCTAGGATCGGGGATATGTCTCCTTGTAGGAGGGTGAGAGTGCTAGGCCTTGAGCCCGCCGCACTGGATTGTTTGCCTCTAGGTTTGGGGGCACTTCAGGGTCACCTTGGGTGGAAGCTTGTTCGGAAGTAGAGGAGGTGGCAAGAGTAGTTGTCTCCTCATCAGAACAGTCCTGGATGAGCACATAGTCAGAGCCGTCACGTACTCGAATGGCCTTCTTGGACCGGGTTAGGGGATGTGGAGGAATCTTGAGGCCGAGCAATAGGGGTCCTTTACCCTTCCTTGTGAGCTTCCTCATTGCTTTGCCTAATGCCTTGGCTTGCATCCTCATGATGACTTGTAGGGGCACTGCAGGGCCACATGATGGCCCTACTCAATGTTGAGCAGATTAAGACTACCACTCTTTGGCGGATGATTGGTGTGGTTGGTCTCCTCCTGGAATAGATGCTTGGTTCCACACCTCACACACAAGGGTGTGGGGTTGGTTGTGGTTGGAGCAGTGGGGGTACAATCCCTGTATGGACAGTCCTTCAAGAAGTGTGGGCCTTGGCATTTGAAATAGGACACCTGAGGGCTTGAAGTACCTCAGTGGGGGCATTGACACTGCTCTATGGGGACCCTAGAAGGTGTAACATTGGAGCGCGGTTCTCCGCGAAATTGAGTTTAGGTCTCTCACCCTTGCGTTCACGAGGGCGGTTTGGAATACGGGAACCTACTGATCCTCTAGTGGGATGTAGTGGACCAGGGTGCCACTTCCCTCCTCATAGGGGTAGTAATCGTGAGGTCCGTGATTAAGATCCAATCTCCTCCCAGTGGTTGGGCACTTCTTCTACCAAGGTTGTACGAGGTAGTGGGGGCTGTGGATCCAATATGGTTGGTGGTAATGGAGCTAGCCACGGGACCACCTTGAGTGATCAAGGGGTTAGGCAGGGCCGTTAGGGCTAAAGGGGGTCTCATTTGATACATGGGTTGGGGAAGGGACCTCGAAAATCGACATTGAGAGGTATCATGGTTTCCCACCTATGGCAGTGTGCACAATAGAGTGCCAGACTTGCCCTTAGGCACAGGCACTCATTAGAGGGGTGGTTGCCATTGCATACCCCGCACTAGGCATTGTCTCTTTGTGGAAACAAGTGGGGTTTCTCTATGCCTCCTTGGAGGTTCTTGTCCTCCACTGCTAGCCTAGATGATCTAACACATTGGAGGCCAACTCACTCATATCCAAACCCTTAGGCTCATTAGTCTCCTTCTTGATCGTTTCTACACTTGAATACCTAACCAATGGAGCTATTTATTAGGGATCCAGGGCTTTATCCAAATTCGTCTTGTCCATCATGTTGTCACATATGCGGATGGCCACCTTGCTGCATAAATCGAAGGAGGTCGGATTCATCACCATGAGGTGGCCGAGCAGCTTTGGGTCTGCCAATCCGATAAGGAAGTGGGGCAATAGTCGTTCGTCACTCATCTGCTCCTATGGTTTATAGCAATCATTGAGGTGCTTGATCTTGGCAATGTAATCCCTTAGGGACTCCTTGTCTTTCTGCTTTACACCATACAATTGGTTGATCGGGCTCCATTTATGGCCGCTGGGGGCGAACCCCACAATAAAGGCCTTTCTCAATGTCTCCCAATTGATCTTCTCTTCTAGGGTGAGAGCCCTATACCATTGGCTGACTTTGCCATCTAGGTTGAGACCAAACACATTGGCCATATCTAGGTCTCTGGGAGCACCAAAAGATCACAAGTCGGTTCAAACCACTCCATGTGGGAGACCGGGTCTCCTTCTCCAAGGAACTTGGTCATTAGCTCGGAGATGGCTATGGGTTGGCTCCTCAAGGGATTTGCAATCCCTGTGGGAAACATTGGGGTGGGAGGAGGTAGTGTGGCCCCCCTTCCTAGGGTGTTCACCAAGATTCGCAATCCCTTTGGGAAACACTGGGGTGGGTGGAGGTGGTGTGGCCCCCCTTCCTAGGGCGTTCACCAAGATGCGCATCTCCTTATCAGATAACACTATTTGAGCAGCTAACAGAGGTGGTGTTACTATGGGTCTGATAGGGCGTAGGGCTGGCCTTAAGCCTAGCCCACATGGTGGTATCCATGTAGTTTTGGTACCGGCATTAGAATGGATGTGCCAAGGCTTGCATTCATCGGTGCAACCGATATGGACGCAAAGGGACGTACTCTCAGAGGAGGTGGGTTCTAGGGCATGGGAACGTTAGTTCCATGCAATGGGTGATAGGGTGGAAACTGTGGTGCCCCATAGTTGATGAAGGTTGGTGGCACCTAGACTGTTGGGGGTTCATAAGGTGCTCTGCCTTGGAAGTTCCTAGTATTCCCTCGGCTGGGGTCTTGCCTTCAAGATTCCCTCATCCATGGATCTTCATCATCCATGTGTTCCCACTGGGAAGGTCTAGCATAGGTGGAGGGTCCTGGATCTACGAAGGTGGTTTCCGTCCCTGTTTGTGGTTTGGGAGCTAGATGTTGCTGACCTTCCCTCCTTGTAGACATACCAGTGAAGGGGTTCTCCATGTCTACCAACTCTATTCGGCCTAAGCATCTGATTATGTTGGAGAAGGTACCTCTCAGTCTGGATGCTACCGAAGGTGTAGGCGAGTTAGGAGAGGCTACACTTGTGAATGGGGCCTCAAATGCCCTTGGACTGAAGGGGTCTTGCATTATCTCATCCAAGCTTTCTTTTTTGTCAAAGCTAGATAGAGTTTCTGATTGGGGGCCTACTAACAAGTGGAGGCTAGGGATCGAGCTTCCAGATCCCTAGCTAGGGCGGAGGGTGGGCTGAGCATAGCTCGAAGCACTCTCTTCTGGTACGGGATCCTTTGGCAAAATTCTTTCGAACCTTAAGTGCATGTGGGAGGCCTCTAGTTGAGCACACTCAGGCTGAACTGAGGTTCTAGCGGCAGTCTAACTACTTCTGTAGCCAAATGAGGAACGACCTCGACACACATGAGAAAGTAATCGGCAATCCCATGCTGTACATGCTGATTCTCTACTACTTGCTAGATCAACATCCACCAATCGACTTCATGCTAGCTGAAAAATCTGCCACAGGGCGAGCGTAGATAGAGCTCGAAGAGATAGAGGCCAAGCCCAAGTGAGCAAGGACAACATCCAGCACCACTCCAGCCGATCATGTGCAACCGAACCCAAGTAGCTGCTCGGACGATAGAAGGACCGCCAGATGCAAGAATTCATGCACCAACAACTGCAACTCCAGTAGGCGGATTCTTAAAAAAAAGGCAAATGGGTTCAGGAGGAGCCCATACTCATCGAAGACCTCCAGGGTGATGAAATAATCGGCATCCATCCAGGGGCCCAAGCCACGCCGACCACTCCTACTGTGCCTATGTCTCAATCTCCACAACCCCCCAAGAGACCACATCCTTCACCACCGGCACCTCTTCCTCTCCATGGGAAGGCCTAGCAAAGGCCTTACAGTTTTGCAACACACCCCAATTTAGGGCATCAGGTGGCTAGAGCCACACGTCAGCCAAGCAGTTACCACATGTGGATCTGATGTAACAGAACCTCTTTGAAGCCTTGGCACAGCTCCCACAGGTCACTTGCACAATTTTGCAGAGGACGCAGGAACAAGCCTCACAACTCTCAGCTAGTCTCCTTCAAGCACAACCCTCCGCACATGATAGCCAATCTGTAATGGTTGCAGCCCAAGCCACGGGCCAAGTAGCAGTACACAGAGCGGAGGAGTATCGAGCCAAATCTAAGGAGCTTGAGCTAGCCATTACAAAGCTCAAAGACGACCTCGCCACAAGCAAATCCCTAGTCCAAATGCTCATGGACTAGGCTGACAAGGTAGAGTCGAGCCTGTGAACAATGCTGGAACCAAAAGCGTAGGTAGAGGTGCAATACACCCGATCACAGGAGCACCACGAATGACAAATCCGATCTCTATGAGATCTCCTAGCACAAGAAAGGGAACTTACGGTTTCCCTCCAAGAAAAGAAAGAATGCCAGTGCACCCTCAGCCAATTAGAGGAGTCAGGATTGGAAGACCGAGAGCAACATGAGTTTTGGATGTACAGGGAGGTCTCTGCACAGTTTGCCACATACACACTTGCACCATGCACCATCCCCCAGACCCTCCAAATGCACTTCAATGCACTCCGCACACAAAACCTCATCTACCACTTAGATCTCACTACTCCACTTCTTCCTAACACTTTATCCTTGTCTTGAAGCAATGGGCTAATCAGATGAGACATTAAGCAAGTTGGAAAAAATGTTCCTCCCTCAACAAATCCATTCTGCTCCTTGTGCACGACCACTGAATAATTTTTGTGATCCAAAGGGCTAGTGCCTTTGCAAAAATTTTGTATGAGGTATTGATCATAGATATGGGCCTCCAATTGCCCACCCATTGGTGATCTTGACATTTTGGGAAGAGCTTTACTAATCCTACATTGACATCCTCAGAAAGAAAGCCTATGGATATTGCTGAGTTTGCCATGTTGGTGCGATCTTGCCCCAACATTGGCCAATATCGCCCCAATGTTTTTTCATCTTCCACTTTATTGAGGGCTTCTCTCAATTCAGGTTCCGAAAAGGGCCTAGCTAGTCTACATCTTTGCCTAGAAGAGAATCGGGACTCAATCCCTTTCATGAGCATATCTAAGTTGGCTCTCTAGCCCTCGTCTTGCACAACTTCCTACCCAACCACAATGCCTAACTCTTGGCAAAAACATCCACCTTATGCTAGTAATCTTAAATCAAACTCCCCTTGGCATTGTGTACTCTGTCAATTAATTCTTTTTTTGTCGCTTTCTACGAATCGAGTGGAAGAACACTTTTGAACCACCTCCAACCACAATTTGCGACTTTTGACCTTGTCAGCTTGGCTTCTTCATGCAGTGCGGTCTGCATCTCACTCTCCACTCCAACCAGCATGTTTTCATCATTAGATCTGTACTGGATTCTACCAGGGCCGCTTCTAGAGTTGCCTTTATAGCTGTCAAGCCTTTGCATTCCTTCCACACCTTCATACAAAAATTGGGATCATACCTTTTCACGAATTGCAAGATCTCCCTTACTGCCCTATCCCATTTAATACATCCATCTTGGATTTTGGTAGTTGGCTCTCATCAGATCTTCTTGACTTCCACTATGGGAGCATCTGCAAAAGTGCTTCCAGCATTGCTGGGAAGTGTCTTTCAGTTTGAATCCAATGAAATGTGTGTTTGCACAGTGAGGAATGGGCGAGTCCTAGGTCATGTCATCTTGGCAGAAGGAATTGTAGTCAATCCAGACAAAGTGGCCGTTATCATGCAAGCACTTGCACCAACGATGCCAAAAGAGTGTCTGTGGTTCGTGGGTCAGATCCATTGGCATGGTTGGCATTTGCAATTCCTGGCTCAGATGGCAATACCTCTAAATGCGCTTGCTCATGTGGAGCCGAAGGCATTTCTATGGACAGATGAGCTTTAGACCGAGCCATTGGCAATGTGCTGATGTAGGAGGATGTCGATGGATGGTACTGCCCGGTCTATTATACAAGCAGACAACTTTCAATAGCTGAGAAGAATTATTATGTCACTAAGCGGGAAGGGCTAGGAATGACCTATTCCGTCAAGGAATTTTAGCATTGCCTATTGGGATGACCCTTCGTGTTTCATGTTGACCACTCTGCGTTGTTGTACCTAGTGAAGCAGCAAAATCCCACGGGTCGACTGGCATGCTGGGTGTTGTTGTTGTAGGAATATGATTTTGATGTCATCCATTGGCCAGGATTGCGATGGTTGATTACCTGTCCCAATTGGAGTCCAGGGAGATGCTGACTAGAGTGGAAGACAAGTTTTTTGATGCTGAGCTAGTGGCAATCTTTTGGGCGAATCCATTCGAAGTTAAGCCGGAGGTGGTTCTCGGAATCCCATGGTCATGGTATGATGAGATTCCATTGTTCTTAACCATCGAGGTGATGCTTAAGTACCTGAATCGAGATCAAAGGAAGAGATTAGCATTATGAAGCCAATCCTTTGAAGTGTGGTGCTAGGCCAACTCTAGTGTAGGCATTGACAGAGCCTTGCTATGATGCGCTCTGTCTCATGAGCAACATACAGTTCTGATTCGGGTGGGCATTTTGCGGGTTCGATCACACCAAAGAAGATTCTACAAGCGGGCCTATGGTGGTCAACCATGCAGAAAGATGCTCGATGGTTGTTCAATAGTCACTTAGTGTGAATGCCAGGGAAATTGAAGTTGCCATGGTCAGGACCTTTCTGGATCTTTCATGAGTGCAGGTCTACCTCATTCTATCTCGCAGATCTACAGGTGTCAACTACATCCTTATCATCATGATGGGGGTTTTCAATGTCCATTTTTGGTATCTAATGAGGCACAGATTCCCTGGATTCAGGTGGAGGTAGTAGAGCAATCATAGCAGGACATGTGGCCATGTGGTAAGATGCATGATGATGGAAGGGATTTGTGAGGTCTTGTCCCAGCCACCACGCAACACCTCATTGTCAAGGAGGGGTATTGGCGATATGAAATGCAAACTTTTGTCACCTTTCTGCATGTACTCATAGCCTTCCTCGTCTTCTTCATCACTCTATCAGTTGCTTTAGTGTCCTTCACCTTCCTTGCTCTCCTTGCATTCAATTCACAACTTCTACTACTCACTATGGTGATGGCACATGCACAGTTTCATCCCTTCCTATCACTGGTTTGTATTGATTCTCCATCGATTGACGCATGGTTGCAAAGTTTGAGGATTAGGAGCTTCAATAGCATCGACTGGTTGAAGATGAACATCTACCCGGCGGCCTTGGACTATGTCAATAGTTGGCGGTTGGATTGGTGGTGGAGTTTTTCGTGAACATTAGCCATACATCTGATGCCTGGTTGCTTGAATATTTGCGAGTTTTCCTTGGCACAGTCAACGTCAACATGGAGTAGATGGCTTCACTTCTTGTGGCTTTGTAAGGAGATGTGTGAACTGAGTGGAATCGACCGATAACACGTTGGCGAGAGGGTGTGGTTCTGCGGATGTATTGAGCTGTTGTTCAACTCCAATGCCGACCAGATACGGATGATGATGCAGGTGCCAGTGCGGGGTTGGTACCGCAAAGTGGTCTTCTGGTGTAGTTGGTGACTGGTCTAGTGGGTTCCGGTGCTTCAGCAGGTGGGAGTGGTGATGCGAACAAGGGAAAGGGTGTGGTCGAGGAGCTAGCATCTGTTGAAGAGGATTGGCATGCGAAGTATGAAGAGTTGGCTCAAGACATTGTGGAAGCTATTGCTCACCCGGGTAAGAAAGTACATGTTTCGAAGCGGCAAAGGAGTTTCTGTTGTTTTTGGTTGGAGCTATGTGCCCACTGCTTCAGCATGTACCTTCCTCCTCGACCTCCTTGGTGAAAAGAAGCGGATCAGTTTTTCAAAAGTTTTATAATAAGCATACTCAATTTTTGGGTCTGCTTGATCCTCCTTCTTATGAGCCTCGTTGCATCGAGTGCCATAGATTGGGGGGGATTGTGTGTGTGCCCACTCCTTTAGCATGTACCTTCCTCCTCACCCTCCTCGGTGGAAAGAAGCGGATCAAATTTTTAGAAGTTTTATAATAGGCATACTCGATTTTTGGGTTTGCTTGATCCTCCTTCTTATGAGCCTCGTCATATCGAGCGCCATAGATTGGGGGGGGGGGGGTTGTCCCCCCACTTACCCACAACCCTAACCTATTGTGTATGCAATAAGTTGAAGGACAGAGAGAGAGAGAGAGAGAGAGAGAGAGAGAGAGAGAGAGAGAGAGAGAGAGAGAGAGAGAGAGAGAGAGAGAGAAAGAGAGAGAGAGAGAGAGAGAGAGAGAGAGAGAGAGAGAATCTCCCTCCCCCCTCCAACCTCTTGCACGTGCAATAGGTTGGGGGGTGGGGGGGGCAAACTATTGCACATGCAACAGGTTGGGGGGGGAGGGGGAGAAACAATTCCTCCAACCTCTTGCATGTGCAATAGGTTGGGGGGGGGGGGGGGGCAAACTATTGCACATGCAATAGGTTGGGGGGGGAGGGGGAGCAACAATTCAAAATAAGGAATGGAACCCATGACCTCTTTTTTGGCAAAATCCTTCTTTACCACTAGGCCATTATGTCATAATTGTAATAAAAGGGGGAAACATTAAATCTAAGGGCATAACATGTGGGAGGGGGGAGCTTGGAGTTGCAACCTTGTATTCAGATTCTCTCTTGATATTAAAAGCCTTTGAGCTAAGAAATTGTCCTGTGCCATAGTGTGTTTGCATAGAAGAGAGCATAGGTGGAATTTGTGCCAAACCTCGACCTCCCCTGGTTCACTATAATTTCTCCATGCATAGGCAGTCAAAGGAAAAGGGTGATCTTGAAAACCTAGAGAAATGATCTATATGGAGCCAAGTTTTTGGTATTGATGGATGGCCGAGACCACAAGTTTGTTAAACATTTATGTGATAGGCCTTAGTTGAGGGGAAGGAGGTGTGGTGGGCTGAATTGATGCAAGATTTTGATGAGAGATTAGATGTTAGAAGGGTAGCTTGAAGAAATTATTTTTTGTTCAAGAAAAAAATAGACTAGGAGCACTAACATACTCCATGCCATATATTCTAACCCTTTATATGATGCCTTGACTTTCTCTATGCAAGGTTATGTCCCAATTTGGTAAGAATTTATGAGATTTGCCTCTCGTGGAACTTGTGGCCAAGGACTATGCACAACAGCTAGACATCCACTACAAGGACAAATTTTCACTATTTGTGTGAGAGACCCCCCCTAGAGAAAACTCAAGCGAGAAAAGACATCATGCCGTACATGAAACACACCCTAAAAGTCAACTTCAATAGGGCCCTACACATCACCAATTCCTCCTTTTATTCGGCGAGATGTTGGAGTGGGATGAGTATGTCTTGAGGTTCTATTGTAGCTTACGGATAGGATAGCCTTGGGATGCTATGAAATCTTTAGGCTAAACTATGCAGTTACATTTCTTGTTGGGAGACAATTTCCCATTTACCTTTTCAACCATCATCATAATCTTGTGTGTGTGTATGCAGGTGTGTGCGTGTGCGTGTGCGTGTGCGCAGACATTTCAAGACAAACATTATCCATTTCAATCCTTTCAAGACAAGAAGCCACAACACAAACTTTAGAAGAAGGTTCTTTTTATTAAAAACCCAATTTGCTATACAAATATACCACATGATGTTGAAGGAGGTCCACTCACCTGCATCCATCCACAAGAGTAGGCATGTTAGAATAAGAACATTTCATTGTGGGACTACAGGCTTCGTAGCATAGCTCCACTTGTTATTGATGTCACAATATCATATGCTATTGATAGCAAGTTTTAACCTAAGTCAATGGTGCATTGTGTTGCACCTTGACCTTTTCCTCACAGGTATCCAAATGCTTCATTTAAGTAGAGCACGCATGAAAACTCTCTTTGGAAAGAACTAAAAATAACCCCCTGTCTGTGGGGAAAAAGTTCAATCCAAGTTTGATGATCATTGTGTATATGGTAAACAAGCAAATCCATTAGGGAAAAAGGGAGCTCATTTTGGGGCCCGGTAAGAAATTCACTATTTTTTGATTTATTTCTCTCCTAAAAGACCTCAAAAATAGTAAAATACGGAAACGTGGCTCAAAACTGTCAGTAAGGACTATAGAACTGTCAATTCAGAAAGGAATAAGATAATCTTTTGTCTGACTAACACGATTTTGCATTAAATATATCCTTAGATTTTATTTTGTTTACCAAAGATTCCACATCTCTTTTGCCGATGTGTGTAGGCCTTTCATAAAGAATCCATCACTGAACTTGGTGATTGCAAGTTTTCAAAATATTCACATGGATACCGCCACATTCCACGATTCATGTTACAAAATGACTATGAGATTGCAAGCAAACTTCGCAACCTCAGAAGCACAAAAAATGGCCGATACTAGTGAGTCACTATCTCAGAAGAAGCGATTACACATCTTCACATCGACTTAGAAGAACAATATGCTCCAACACAAAAAAGACGAAAGGATACGGTGCTGAATGCTCAACAGTGAGAAAATATGAGAAGAGAAGGGCTTCAACATATTGACTTATGGTGCGATGGAAGCATATATCCAAAATGTCAAGTAAAAAACTCTACACCTCCGTTTGTCAATCCCACCACATTACTGAGGTTTGCCGGCGATGGACAAAATGGACTTCTTGGTTATATTTCAGTGCAGTCTGCATTTGCAGAAATGTATAAAATGATGTACTACAAGAAAAGGGGGCCAAGATGCAGGAGATAGCCATTTGTGCAAAATTGGAGCAGTAGTTGCAAAATGAAATTGAGTAGCATTCAAAGAGTAAAAAAGAGTTGACAAGAGCAAGAAAGAAGAGAACCATGCTTGGAGACAGACTACGTAGCAGGAAGATTAAAAACATTGCAAATTTGAAGGCTGGGACTGGTGGATGCAAGCGACAAATTCAGGAAGCAAGGTTAGATTGAAATTTATCATTTTGTATACTCAAAAAGGCTCTCAAATGACTATATCTATTTCGTCCCGTACTGCAAAACAAGAATGGAGGTGCTGAATGATATAGGCATATTGTGTTGTTACTATAGGAAATTATTGGAGCCTGTAATAGAAAATATGGATCCGAGCCTTCTTCCTGTTAAACAAATGAAAGGATTGCTTTCTTCTGGTGTAGTAAAAGGTTTGATTGAGGAAAAAAAATACAAAACAGTCAAACGCAATGTTGTAGAGGACTTTGTATCCAATAATCAAGTTGATGGCACTACAATTCAAGAGGCTCTTGATGTTAGTGGAGTTAGCAGGAAGGGATATAGTTCGATTTTCCATGCGATATCCTCAACTTTGAAAGATCAAAGGATTAAACGAGTTTTACTGCCAAATCCAGCAACCATGTGGAGGATAAGAGGTCATTTGAATGAAAGTATAGATGAATTTATTGGGCAATATATCCATATTGAAGAAATATTTCATGGTGGTAAAGGAAACATTGTGTATGATCCTTGGAACAATATATTTGTAGATCTACAACAACTTCAAAGAAGAATGGTCGAGTTTTATGGAATAACATTTGAGGAGTGCAAAGGCATTTTGAAATTTGTTATCAAACTGGATGAGCGTGAGGTTGTAAAGGAAAAGAAAATGGAAAGAGTTACTATTACATTTATGAATGGAGCAATTGATACATCATTGACTGAAGCGAGTTCGAAGGATTTTAGTGTGCAGTCGGAGAAACACATATGGTGGTTAGACTTGTTCCAGGTATGATCATTTTTTGTTTTGTACTTGATTTTGGTCATTGTTTTCAAATCTGTTATAGTAAGACTTTTGTTTTCTATAATCTGGCAGGTGAAAGACAGAAGACCATGAAACACTAGATTGGGTGTTTCACCACACAGAAATACCAAGAATAATCAAAAGACAAGTGCAAGGCGAGAATCTCCATGTTGCAAGAAAAGGTGATTTTCAAGTAGAGTGGCACATGGCTGGGGATCTTAAAACACTTAAGTGCATGTATAACATTAGTAAAGGAGGCAACTCAAAGTCTCCTTGTCTTTACTGCAAAGAATCAGCTCAAGTAATGGATTCCAAATGGTGGAAGAGAGCACCTAATAGAGATAAAGTTGACCCTGACTTCAAGGCCATTCTGGACATTCCACTATGTAATGTTCACATCTACACATTGCATGGTCTATGTCGAATTATTGAGAAATTGGTATTTTTATATATTGGATTTGCTTGGAAACTCCATCCCGAAAAAAATAGAAAGGATGCTCTTCAAGCATTGGAAAAAGTGTTATCCGATATAGGTCTGCATGGAGGAGATGTTCAAATCACAAAGGATTTTAAAAAGTCTACCAATGGCAAGGAGGTACCAATCAAGCCCTCTATTGGTGGTGTTAAGGCATGAAGATTCTTGTCTCGACCCAAACACAGTAAGCAAGTAAGGCAAGGTAGAACAGTTTCAAAGATTAATTATGGATTGTGGAAGCAAGTCCATAATGCTGTGAAAGATCATGAGGCAGATGGGGAAGCACGAAATGTGAAGGCAGAGGTGTGGAGGTCTCTTGATTAACTCTTCATGTTCTGTGACAAAGTAACATGGACAAAGAGTGATTACAAGAACTTTGAGGAGGCAATTAAACATTTTGGGAAGTCAATGAAAGACGCGTGGACACCCTGCAATATAACTCACTACATGGTAAGGTTCTGTCTTCTTCTTTTACTTAAGTGTGATCCTCTTTTTTTTATTACTTACTATGCATTCTTATGTCTTACAGCATATCATCTACAACCACCTTCCCTATTTTGTCAAAAAGTATGGATGCCGAGCAATTTGGTCTACCCAAGGCATGGAGAAGTCTCACTACATGGCACGTAATGCATTTTTCAGACACACACAACACTATGGAGGGATTCAGAAGGCAAATAGTCTGAAGGAAGTCTTCCAATGGTTTTACCGAGGCATAGTACAGAGGCTGCATGCTAAAAGAAAAGTTGCTAGCTCCAAAATCAAGCTTGCTTTTCTTCTAGCCCAAAAGTAAAGACGAAGACAAACTCTAGACAATTCAATGGCAACAGAGAGACATAGACAATGGAGGGAATCGAAGATATTTAGAAACCATAAATGGACAAGTAAACATGAATAGGACTCATTTGTAACTTATTGGTGTTATGTCCACATGTTTTCAAACTCAATCAATAGAATTTTTTTTTGTGGTACAAGTGACTCTTGGTGTTATGTCTATATGATTTGAGACTCCATCAACAGTATTTCTTTTGTGAAACATGTGATCTAAACATAATAGAATTTGTTCACAATTTCAATATATTGTTTGTTTAATATTTAACGACACCACTCTATCTAAATGTACAAATCATTTCATCTTCAATTTATTGTTCATTTATACAAGATCATACCAGACATCAAAGACTTTGTACAAATGAGTTCAACTTCAATATAATGTTTGTGCTATATTTGATGACTAAATCCTATTTCTCCTAGGGCTTGCCGATCAAAACTCTCTTTTTGATCTTGATTGGAGTCTTTTTCTTCCTTATTGGCTTGATGTCAACTGTCTGTTTATCAATGCTTGCCTCTGTTGCTTGTTTGGGAGGGGTATCCTTTTCTTCAGCTGTCTCCATGTGTTCTTCTTCTTGGATTGTGTCGCCTGATGCAATCATGGGTGGCTCTCGAAACCTTATGAGCTTGTGTTTTCCATAGCCCTCTAGACATTTGGGCTCGTTAACACCACATGCTAATGCATAAGAAGTGTAAGACAAAAAGTAAGAGGCCCTAGAGGCCTGCTTATTCACATAATCTCCAATATATCTATGGCAGACAACCTCTCTATCAAAATGATCTTTTCCTTTTGCCATGAAAGATCATGTCCACCTAAGGCCCTGGACAAACATTTTAAGAAGTAAACAATGGCTTCTCCATTGTTGCTCAACTGGCTATGGTAAATCAAGATCTTAGCACTGCCTAGATCATGAATATAATGAGCTAGGCTTGACAGTTTGCGAAACCCAACCGGCCTGCTTCCACTTGATCTCTGGAGGAATGTGTCATCCTCAATTTGTAGCTGCCACATATCAAAAGATTGGAGTGAGACAATACACAACCTACAAACATTTAAGCAGAAGACAAAGTATTTGATTTGAAGTATCAAGATCGTACCTTCGCATTTTCATCAGCAACAAGCAGTTCATCTCTCCAAAGATTTATTCCTTTCCCCTCCAGTCCAGCCTCTTCTTTAAGCTTTTTCGTGTATTGTGCTGAGAGATTCATAGCTTCCTGTGTGAGCTGGAAGGCAGCTTCATCTGGCTCTTAGAACTTTTTAGCCTCTTTGAAACAAAAAGTAAGGGCCTCTGTAGGATAAAAAATTATTTCCAAAGCTAGTAGTGAATGGTCATCCTCTATGCCAACCTCCTTGTCAAGCCTTGAAGCCTAGGCAATAAGGGAAATGGCATAGTCCTCCCTCAAATTGAACATACACTCTATATCATGGAGGAAAACATAATCTTTTCCACTAATCAAGACACCTGGAAGCATGGGCACTGCATAGTTGCTGCTCTGAACATCAAATGGCTGCGCTACCCTAAGAGTTTTTGTCCTCAGTTGAACAAGGTCAAGAGCAGCCACATGCAGCCCCTCATTCTGAAGGTTGATATCTTCTTCTTGCTCTACCATTTCTGTTAACAAAGAAACATCCTCTTTTTCCTCTGCTTCAGACGTGTCTTCTTCTTCAGCCTCCTACCCTTGTTCATCCAGAGAGTCCTGACTGAAGACAATGTACATAAGGAATGCCATGGTTTCCTCAAGCACTCTGCACTTTCTGGTGTGCAAGTTACAGGTGAATTTATATTGATCAGGTAGGCTGTCAAATCTTCTATTCACATGGTACCTCAGCCTATCAATGGAGACAATATGATTTATATGCACAAAAACCTTTTCACCTTCCATAATTCTTCCTGCCTCTGTCAGTTGTTTGAAGGTATCCCAATGGTCTGAAAGAAAATCTTTGTGTTGCTCCAGTACAGAGCTCATTGTGAACTCCATGTTGAAAATACTGTGGTATATGTGGAAGTTCCTCTGAGCCTTGCATTTGTGAAGAAACTCAAATAGGAGCAAATCTGGAGACTTGTCCTCTTCTCGTTCCTTTTGTTTTGTGATGGAAGAATCAGCATTCTGCTCCAGTCTCTTCCTTTTTCCTGTTCCAAAATTCATATACATTGAAGTCTATATGCTGACATATGCAATCAGGGAATGCATAGGATATCACCAGATAATTCCTTCATGAGTTCTCATGACTCACCTGGTGATTGCTGTGGTCTAATAATAGCAGCAGAAAAGTCCAGCTTCCTCTTGAAAGGAGGGGCTTGGGAGTCAACTGTTCCAAAGCAAAAACATTTCTCATCATTAAGGAAGAATTCCACAAGGCCAAAGATAACAAAACAATGAGGAAGAAGTGAGAACCAAAAGAGACATAGGAATTTGCAGGAAAACGTGATGTAGGACCCATTGGAAAATATAAAGCACTCTCCTCGCATTTTGTTGCAAATTCTCCAGTTCTGTTGATATCCATGTCAAATCAAACACTAGGTTCATCTCATTGATTCCTGGATAGTATGAGTTGATATGCAAGAGAAAGGCTGGAGCTGAGTGAAGCTTTTCATGAGGAATGTGTCAACAATAGGAATTTGCAGCAAAATGCGATATGGGCTATCTAGAGATTTATAAAGCACTCTCCTCGCATTTTGTTGCAAATTCTCCAGTTCTGTTGATATCCATGTCAAATCAAACACTAGGTTCATCTCATTGATTCCTGGACAGTATGAGTTGATATGCAAGAGAAAGGCTAGAGCTGAGTGAAGCTTTTCATGAGGAATGTGTTAACAATGAGAATTTGCAGCAAAATGCGATATGGGCTATCTAGAGATTTATAAAGCACTCTCCTCGCATTTTGTTGCAAACTTCTAGGTTCTATTCATATCCATCTCCAATCAAATTCTTGGGTGATTTACCACATTCTTGGACAGTATGTAACAACAAGGGTGGAGCTGAGTGAAGACATTTGGACATCAAGAATCCAATGGATGGAAGAAATATATGTCAAAAAACATTGAAAAGAATCTAGAATTCTGACCTTTTTTTTCGTAAGCTCGCTGACCCAATTGAAACATCTGTTCTGCCTGTTTCCTTCGTTCAGCCTGCTCCTTAGCTCTCTGAAAGGAGATCTGACAGTGGTAGTAGTCTTCAAGCAGGTTGCAGTCTGGATGGAGTGTGCTGGGTAGGAAGGGATCAGAGAGAGAAGGAAAAGGAAGATGCGAGGGTCTTGGCAGGGATGAAAGATTGGGAGGCAGGGGAGGGAAGAGTGTTTGTGGAATTGATTAGGAAATCATGAATGGCACAAGTTCCAAGGCATAAAGTGTACCTTTCACATGTGCCAAATTTCAAACTCCAAGAGATTTGGGTCCCATCCACACGTGTGAAAAACGACTACATTCCACACATGTGGGATTTAGTAGCTGCCTTGTTTGTATTTTGCACTTATCTTTTCCCTCCTATCTAATCTATCCTGTCTCGACCCTCTTATCCTCCAGTCTCAGCTCTCTTACCTCCCTACTCTGCAACATCAGCATCCTGACTGGTAGCACAGGTTCATCTCCAGCACAGGGTACTCATCAGCAGCACAGCACACCCACAGATAGATTTCAGGTCAGTATTAATGGGTTCATCCCTCAGTCTCTGCAATCTTCTTGCCTACCATAGAAACAATCCATCTTGCATGGAAATGCATAGACTCAGTCCATATTTTATTTAGTTGTAAAGACAGAGAAATCACTGTAGGAATGTAGATCTTCAAGTGTGATAATTGCATGTGAGGGTAAAACTGTACTTATGGTTTCTTCCTTCAGTCTGTGCACACTTCTTGCCTTCCATAGACTCAATCCATCCTGCATGGACATGTAAACACCTTCAAATGACTGAAGGCATATTCTAGCATGCTGCCTCATGAATTTGCAAGAAAACGTGAGGAGAAGGCCTTAGGAATTTCAAACAGCCGAAATTGCGTTTTGTTGCAAATATTGAAATGTTGCCTCATCCACCGCTATCATTCTGGTTTTGTGACTTCCATAGTTGTCCATGGCTGTACTCTTCTTGCATAAACTCCATTCATATTGTATTTAGTTGTAAAGATAGAGAAATCACTGTAGGAATGCAGTAGCATGTCAGTTCAGGTATTTGCAGGAAAACGCGATTTCGACCTGTTAGGAATTTCAAACTCTCCATATCGTGTTTTATTGCAAATTTTTCAATGTTGCTTCATCCAGCCCTGTGATTGTCTTTTTATGTCATACCATGTTTTCCATGGCTGTAATCTCTTTCCATTGCTTTGTATGCAGTTTGTCAGAGTGATGGCAAGAACCAAGTCAACTACAAGGAAAGCTGGCAAAGGGCCAGGGATTGCAGCAATAGCAGCTGGGGCAGGTACCAAGAAATTTAATGTGCCTCCAAAGGGAAGAGTTGCACATGGCAGGAAGGGTAAGCCAATGAGCCTGCTCCAGCAAAAGGCCAAGAGATTGAATCATGGTACAGGTGTGCTAAGGGAGATCAAGAAGAAACATAAAGCTATAGGCTTTGCAACCCCCAAGGCACCTTTTCAAAGACTGGTGAAAGAAATATGTGATAGGTGGCACCTTGGGTTCAGGTGGAACAGGACTGCCATTCTTTTCTTATAGGAAATGGTAGAGGATTACTTGGAAAAATATTTTGAAGATGCAATGCTGGTAGCAGCCCATGCTCACAGGGTGACTTGTGATGGCTAAAGACTTCAACACTTTGTCCAGAGTGAGATGGAGGTATGACACGCTTGTTCATCCTGTGGAATGGCAGGACATAAAGATGAGAGACATATTATTAATTCCACCTACAAGGAAGTTGAAGGTAGATGAGGTTAAGGTTGTTGAAGTAACCCACTCAAAGAACACCAGAGGGAAGGCTGCTTATGAGGAGTCACTAAAGCAACAAATAAAAGAAACAAAATCTATTACAGATGTGGAGATTGGAAAGAGGGAGCTGCAAATACAAAGAAGGTTGCAGGAGCTGGGCCCTAATATAGTTGTCCATATTGAGGATGAATTTTCAGTAAATGATTTTGACTAGACAAAACCATGCTTGGCAGCATTGGCTCATAAGAATGAGTATTGATCAGATACTATCATTCTTGCAATGCTCTAGTAAGTGTCTATTATTTTACATTTTTTGCAAAACAATCCTCCTTGTACCTCCTTTATACCCTACCCTAATTATTTTTTGGTCCTATGCAGCATGATGAGAAGCTGGCTTCACCCCTCTATACAGCATACAGTCCATATTATTGATCCTGCCATTTCTTCTAAGTTAAGAGATGCAAAGGAAACTCCCATTGGTATTTCCAACTAGTTTAGACACTGCAATTTTGAATTTATGGATGTTTTGCTACTTCCATACCATAACAGGTATGTGGGTGACTACTTCTTTTGAGTTTCTTCTCTAAGATTGAGAACTCTTGTAGCCTTTGATTTCTTAATGCTTTTTTCCTTACGCAGTGACCACTGGAGTTTTGTTTCTATTGACATCTAGCAGAAGTAGTGCTTTATATTCAACTCTCTTAAAAACACACACAGAGATTTGAAATTGTAAGTGGTGTGTGTGCTTTTTGAACTTAAAACTTCATTATTTTGATATCATACTAACTAAATTATATGTATTGCAGTTGTATTAGAAGGCTTCTAGATGCATTGGATCACTGTCCTCCTAATGTCTCTCTTTTGGATTCAATAGACCCAATAAATCTAGAGGTAAAAAGTTGTTCCCTCTACTGATGTCTATTTCATGCTATGCCTTTGAACTTATTGAATAATTTTGTTTTGTTCAGATGTTAACAGTTTCTAACATATCTTTCCAATTGTACAGACACCACAACAAGATGATTCAAGTAGCTGTGGATAGAGAGTGCTGATCAGTGCCAAATATCTACTTTCAAGCTATTTTGAGAAAGAACAGCCAGACCTTGTAAGAAAAAATAATTTTCATTGATAATTGATAGTGATACAAAGAGTTCTAAATCATCATATGCCATTGCAGATGAAAGAAGATAGCTTCAGCTCAAACTATGTATATAATTTTAGAGCTCATACAATTTGGAAGTTTTTGAGCTATGCCTCCCCTAAACTTATTGTACCAGCTACTGTCGAGTTGGGTGAGATCTCTAAAGTACGAGAAGGTGTCATACACCTTGATGCCACAGATGAAGCTGATGTGGTGCCACAAGAACAAGGACCTAGTACTGATGAGGAGAAGCCAAAGGAACAAGGACTTGCTGCTGATGTTGTTGAGGAGAAGATGGAGCAGCAGCAAACAGATGCTCCTGAAGCAGTAGAGGAGACAATGGAGCAGCACCAACATACTTTACAGGACAGGATGGAGCAGCAGAAAACAGATTCTCCAAAAAATGATGATAGGGAGAGCTTGGACCATGTAGAGCAGTCTCTGGATCAAGCTGTAGACAAATAGAAAATGGTTGTTAAGAATATGTTCTACATGTACAACTAAACACTCCTGTACAAAATTTTACTTGATTGAATACAAAACCTTTGTTTATGGAGTCTGTGTTATCTCAATTTTCAAATTTTCAATGTCTTTGCATTTTATTGAGCTCTCTCTTCTTTTGAGCACATGCAAAAAAGCAATATGAATCAATAAGGTAAAGTAAACTAATAGCAGTGCTTAATGAGACTAGGATAAATCAGATGGTGTACCTTTTTATTGTTGTAGATAAATAAAAAATCGTTTGAAATAGAACCTTCTGTCTCAAACAGAATGTCATTGTGCAATTGAGCTAGGGAGAAACATTCTCTTAATGAGATATTGACTAGCACGTCACCATTCTCAACAACATCAATATCAAGAAGTTTATTTTTTGCACCAAAAGAATCTTCATCTTGATCCATTGGGACTAGTTTTGTGCCTAGCATTCGACTGTGCTTATAATAAAAAGAAAAAATAAAATTTTGTGATGCAACCATGTACTTCAGTTGCATAGAAGGTTGGACAACCTCACAAAACATTGAACTACATGTCTTCTTATCCCAACCTTTATCCAAAAATTGTGGCATGCATGCCGAACTTGTTGCTTTAACTGTGAACATTGTTTTTGAAACCTTCACTAGAAAGGTATTAAACAAGTCCACAAAAACTGTGAGAGGCATGCATAAAGAAATTTTTATTATCCTTGTGGCAATATTGGGCCTCAGAGCTTTCTGTACTTCTTTGAAAAGCTTGGCCCTATATGCCTCTGTAACACTAGAATGTGGGTGAGGCCAATCCACTAAATCCCATGCCGAAAGGTCTTGTTTCCTTAACACACCATGTGTGTTAGCATTCTCGAGCGACTGATAAAAATGATCAGTAAAAAATATACCCGATTGAGCTAGCTCTGTTGCACATCGACCTTGGTATTGTTGTTCTCCTATCGATCCATGCAGAACATCTATAAATCCCAAGAATACAATTGATGTTTTGCCATGTCTCATACGATGAAGGGTATAAATCTGAAATAAAAGAACACAACAATGTCAATAAGCAAAGAAAGAAAGCTTCATCTTAAAAATCCATACACCTTGTAAAGAAAAAAACCACAATAGAAAAATATACAATTAGGCCTGTGTTGCGGAAGATCATTTGGATAGTCTCACAAGACAAGTTCTTTATGCATATACATATGCTGAATCAAAACTTTTTTCACCGATATCTTCCCTCTGGTGATTTTAAAATCTCGTACTCTTCCCTTCCATGACGCCAAGAAAATGTTTTGTCTGGGGTCTTTTTCTTTTGCTAGGTTGCATGAGCACCCATGCTCCTTTCGAAACACTAAACCTTTCCCAAGTTCCTTCCGTTTTGACTGTACTTGAATTCTCTACCGAAGAAATAGAAGAAGCAGGTCGACGGGGTAAGGATGTGTGGTATAATTCTACCTTCATAGCATTATCATCTACAGAGCGTCTTCCACAAGAACGGCCATGGTTTTTATTCACCATGGAGACCTTTTGAATCTGTAACAATAGCAAAGTAATGTAAACAAGATAACAAATTGAAGTTTCAAGAAAGAGAAAGTGGGCAGATAGATAGTTGACAAGAAACATCTTACTCTACGCCAAACAGGATCAAGGGAGCAGTTTTGGAAAAGAAGAGGCTGCTGCACAATGAGGCAGTGGTGTAGAATGGTAGACCTTTCGAAGGAAAGGCGGCACAACATTTCAAAGTTCAAAGGAAGGTGGAAGCGGGAAGGCCCTTGTTAGATAAAATGTCAGACTAGATTCTATCTTCTTGTCCAAAGATCTTGTGAGAATAAAAAACCAATCTCCACATTAATGTAGCACGCTTGTACCTACATAAAGTATTGTTTCTTTTTTCTATTTTCTCTTATTTTCGTGAATTTCCAACGTTACGTTGGCCCTCTATTGATTGGGTGAGAGCTTATTTTTCCAAACCGTAAAAGGCCCCAAAACGAGCTCCCTTTTTTCCTAATGCCTATCCAAGCCGTAGAGGTTTCATGATATACTTGTATCATGGTGAATCGTTTGACCAATAAACTTGTAATTTGCAAGCCCAATAAATTATAAATGCCACGTAATAGGCACTATGTTATTCATATGCCACATACTTTTTACCATAAGTCATTTTACTATATATTGAATATAGTTTTAGGTACTAGACAACAAATTTTAATACTACATGTTGTAGACGAACATGAAAAGAAGAGGTATGTGAGTCTGGCTGCCAAAATACCTCTTTAATGTAGCAAAATGTTCAAGAGTCACTCCCAAGTTGAGCACTATGTAAAGAAGGGCTCCTTTTATTTTAAAGCATGTTCTATAGTGTTGTATTTGTAAAGGAAGATCCCCAAACATTATATATACGTGTAAATCTATGAGGATATCCAACCATGAAACGAATTACCTAGAAGGAGGGGTTTGAACGTCCATGTCTGCTCACAACTTCGATCAAAGCTTCATTAGTTCTCCATACGGTGTCGCATGGTACTGAGGAAGGGAGCATGAGTATATGTAGTCATCTTAATAGGCTTCGAAGGCTCTATGGAGAGGTATGATTACCTCTTCTCGTGATAGAATGTCGTGAGTGATGACAACAAAAGCTAGCGCTACGTTTTGGTTTTGCAGCACTGGTTATGGTTCAAGCTCTTACCTCCAGTTATCTTGGTCGCATTACTGGCCAACCGAATCTGTTGATAGTGTCAGCAGGAGACGACTCAGTGCCGATTTAAAGGAACCGCTACTACTTTGTGTGCTCTCTACTCGATATATAATGAAGATAGTGGCTCGTTGCGTAAGATCCCAAGAGCAGCCCAGCCTCACCATTGACGTTTTGTGTAGAGTCGCTAGCTGCTCCATAGATCAAGAGCGACATAGAATATATTGTGCATGTCACATGAAGAGAACCGTATGTACACACAAAGGTTTATTCGCAGTTGTAAGTCTGATGAAAACTTTGATGGCCTCATGTAGACTAGGCTCTGGCTTTGGAAATAGTCTTCCTTGCCAGCGGCGTGAGATGACGAAGAGTTTCCATTTCGTAGTAATAGAAGCTTACCACCCTGCTCAAGTTTTGGACTATATATGCTTGGAGGATCTTCAGGATCTCGTACGTATACTGTTAAGTAATCTCCAAGAAGGCTAGGTCGTGCTCCAGAGGTAGAGGCGGAGTGCAAGTCGTAGGAAAGGCGCATCAGCCCATGAAGGTAAAGCAAATGCTATAAGAGCATATATAAATTCCTCACAAGTCAGCCAACCCAGTCGGTTTGCATTCTACCGACGTGGAAATGCTCAGTTTGCCTTCTACCGACTTTCCGTGTCCACATGAGCATTTCCATACAGATCAAGTATTATAGGTCCTTATAAACGTAATAGCCATTGAGCTTACTTTGTACATGGGTTTACTTACAAAACGTCATTAACGGTTTCTTAAAAATATTGCTTGTTACTTAGTCCATGTAAACCATGCATAAGCTGTGGTCGATAAGTCCCTTCCACGTAATTCATCATATATATATATATATAGCCACTCATGGCAAATTAGCCGACTAAGTTGGTATGCTGAGTTAGAAGAGGCCCTCAAAACCATAATTTCTTCCAATCCTTGTTAATTCCAACCTTCCAAGGTTTAAGAGAAGGACACTAACTCTTCCACACCATTCACTAGCTCTTTCTTGCTATATGCAACATGGTTGTCAATAGTCAACTCACTGCAATTGGTCCACAAAATCACCGACCCTTTACAAGTAATCAATTCTCTAGTTTAAGCAACCATTTTACTAGATTGACCCCAAGCCAAGAAATATTTAGAAATGGCCCAAAAAGAAATCCCAATATGCCATTTACCTTTTTAACCATCATCACAATCTTGTGTGTGTGCGTGCGTACGTGCGTGTGTGTGTGTGTGCATACACGCTCGCGTGTGTGCATTGCCTCTTATTGGTGCTTTCATAGAGATTGAATGGGTTAACTCAAGCACCTATTGTGCAATTGCTTGTGGGTGGGTTCGAATAGGTTTGCTTGTAGATGGTGATCTTGTCTCAAGCACACGGAGGAGTTGACATTATTGGTCTTGAGATTTAGACAAGAGCCCTTTTCGGCAAGCTGGTGGTATGCTATCTACACTCCGACCCTTGGAAGCTCTTTCATGATTGAGGTCTTCTCAAGAGCACGCCTAGCACAAGAGGTTAGTAGCAATAGTCCCGCAAGTGGATTTTTTAGAGGCTCCCAACATAAGGAAGGGTTCCCCCTTGAGGAGCCTCCATAGGTTTTGGTAGTGCTTGTCCGAAGGACTTATTTGGGCCAGTCCGAGATGCCGCGAGGAGTCTGAGCGGCAACCACTCATATGGCATCCAGATATTGAGAGTGCTCTCAACGGAAGCAAGAATGGAAGAAGGAGAGAGAGAGACAGAGAGCCACACAAGTTTTGGTGGGTGCTGAACCACCCTAATCTTCTTTTTCATTCATTTATATATGTGTTTGAGTATTGTACATAACTGGGGTTAAGGCACAGTGACCTTTAACCCCCACAACCTCCCACTTAAAGGACAATGTGCCTTTAAGGGAGAACAACCCGTGAGCATACTATCCAATGCCCATCAATACACGACAATACTCAAACCGCTGACTAGGTAGACTCTTCGTCAGCATATCTGCAGGGTTATCATCTGTATGAACCTTGACAAGCTCTATGCGCTTGTCCTCAAGTACCTCCCTGATGAAATGGTACCTGACCTCAATGTGTTTGGTCTTTGCATGAAAGACCGGATTCCGTGCTAGCTAAATATAGCACTCATGGAATCACTATGCAATGTCGGTACACCTCTATGAATCCCCAAATCTCCCACTAGCCGATCAAGCCATATAGCCTCCTTGCAACCCTCTGTGGCTGCAACATACTCAGCCTCTGTGGTAGACAAAGCAATGCACTTCTGTGCACGAGACATCCACGACACTGCACCACCTGCAAAGGTGAACACATAACCGGAAGTGGATCTCCTACTATCCACAAGCCCTGCATAGTCTGAATCTGTGTACCCAAGTATACGCATGTCTCCTTTACCAAAGCAAATGCACATCTCCTTGGTACCCTTCATGTACCTCATGATGCACTTAACTGCCTCCCAATGCCTCTTTCCTGGATTAGCCATATACCGGCTAACAACTCCCACTGCAAATGCAATGTCTGGTCTAGTAGCTATCATAGCATACATAAGACTCCCAACTGCTGATGCATAAGGAACCTTGGCCATCATGGCCCTTTCCTCATCTGATTTGGGACTATCTGTATGACTCAGTTTCACATATGGAGGCAATGGAGTACTCACTGCCTTCCCCCCCTCCATATTGAAACGCTGCAATACTTTTGTAACATACTCTTTTTGTGAAAGCCAAAGGAGTTTCCTACTCCGATCACGCGTGATGCGCATACCAAGAATATGACCTGCAAGTCCCAAATCCTTCATATCAAAGGCCTCATACAACTTGGCCTTTAATGCATCTAGCTCATAAGTATTCTTGCTAGCCAATAGCATATCATCCACATATAGTGCCAAGATTATCAGGCTATTATCCTTAGCCCTTTTAGTGTAGAGGCAGTGATCAATTTCACTCCTTCTAAAACCCTGGGACCGAATGAAAGCATCAAACTTCTGATACCATTCTCTAGGTGCTTGCTTAAGACCATAGAGACTCTTTTTCAGCTTGCAAACTAAATGCTCTTTGCCCTTTTCTTCAAAGCCTTCCGGCTGCACCATGTAGATGTCCTCATGCAAATCCCCATGCAAGAAAGCTGTCTTGACATCCATTTGCATAAGCTCCATATCCTCTACTGCCACTAGTCCAAGCATGCATCTAAGTGTGGTCATCTTCACAACCGGAGAGAATATCTCATCAAAGTCCACACCCTTCTCTTGCTTGAACCCTTTAGCAACCAAACGGGCCTTGTATCTAGGCACATCATCACCTGTGACCTTCATTTTGTAGACCCATTTACATGGCAATGCTTTCTTTCCATGTGGCAAAGAAACCAAGTCCCAAGTCTTATTCTTCATAAGTGAACTCATCTCTGATTGCATAGCATACTCCCACTTGCGTTGATCCTCACGCATCATAGCCTCTCTGTAGCAAGAAGGCTCCCCGCAATCAGTAAGCATCACATAGTCTACCCCTGGAACAAACCTATTAGGCGGTCTAGACACTCTAGATGATCTTCTCAAGGGCATTTCAGCTTGCTGTCCCACTTGCATATCAGCCACATTTGGCTCATCATTTCCACCAATAGATGATCCATCATCTACCCTTGATTGTATACCTGTGGGAGTACTTGGTTGTACCATTTCTTGCACATTTGGTGCATGGACAGCTTGCTGCCTATCAACATATGCAGGTGGATTCACATCCTGGAAAGTGATTCTCCTCATTTCCACATCCCTCATGGGTGCCTTATGCATCTTCTTCTCATTGAAGACCACATCATGGCTGCGTATGATCTTCTTTGCTTCTGGATCCCAGAGACGATAGCCCATCTCTCCACTTTCACCATAACCTAGAAAGATGCATTTCCTAGACTTAGGATCTAGCTTCTTTCGAAGCTCTTTTGGCACATGTGCATATGCCTCACACCCAAATATACGCAAATGAGAGTAAGAGGGCTTCTTGCCACTCCATGCCTCTTCAGGAATACCACCATCCAAACTCTTACTAGGTGATCTATTGATCACATGCACTGCAGTCTTCATTGCCTCAGCCCAAAAACCACCAGAAAGACTTGCATTGGAAAGCATGCATTGCAACCTTTCTTGAATGGTACGATTCATCTTTTCTGCAACTGGATTTTGCTCTGGAGTACGAGGGGATGTAAGCTCCCTCTTAATCCCACGAGTATCACAGAAATGCTGAAAGTCATGAGAGAGATACTCTCCACCATTGTCAGTCCGTAGGCATTTAAGCGTTCTACCTGACTGATTCTCAACCAAGGCCAGCCATTTCTGAAATACCTGGAACACATCACTCTTCCGAGCTATAGCATAAGCCCACACTTTCCTAGTTGCATCATCAATGAATGTCACATAGTATTCAGCCCCGCCTAATGACCGTGTAGGCATGGGACCACATACGTCTGAATGCACCAAATCAAGCATTTCAAACTCTTTCTTTCCCCTTCTTTTATGGGCTGATTTAGTCTGCTTCCCATAGAGACAGTGCTCACAAAATTCAAAATCAGAGAAACTCAAATGCGGTACATAACCCAAACGGCATAAGAGTTTCATTCCATTCTGGCTCATGTGCCCCAACCTGCAATGCCACAAAGAAGTGCTTGGCTGCTCGGTTATTGCAACAACATGATCAAATACCCCTGATACATGTAAGGGATACAAAGTCCCACACTTGGCACCCCTGGCCAAAAGCATAGAGCCCTTCTGAATTTTCCAACTCTGAAAGCCAAAAGTGGTGTGAAAACCAGCATCATCTAGCTGACCCACTGAAATAAGACTCTTGGTCAGCTTAGGCACATGTCTCACATGTTTCAAAACAAATGCAGACCCATTTGCAAAAGAAAACTTTATGTCACCTGCTCCCACTATGTCACATGCATAGTCATTTCCAAGATGCACACAACCTGTCTTTCCACTATCATAAGTGGAGAACCATTCCCTATGGGGAGTAACATGGAATGAAGCACCAGAATCCAAAATCCAATCCTGGGAATATGCATCATCTGAAGTGGTAAGCAACTCTGCAGATAAACTAGACATGAAGAGAACATCATTGTCACTATCATGTGTGACTGCATTGATCTCCTCGATCTTCACTTTTCCTTTGTCCTCCCTTGGACTCTCTTCCTTTTGATTTGCACCCCAATTTGCATTCTTTTTCTTATCCTTTTGCTCTCTTTTCAGCTTGTAGCAATCCTTTTTCATATGGCCCTTCTTGCCACAATGGTAACACTCAATGTTCCGTGCCCTGGATTTGCTACGAGACTTCCCTCTTTCTTGGGACTTCCCCCTGAACTGTGATCTGCCCCTTTGCATATTTAAGGCTGCATCCTGCTTGTTGCCATCCATAGACTTCCGTCTAATCTCCTCGGCCAACAAGCTACCCACAACATCATCAAATTTCAGTACTCCACCAGGGGCAGAGTTACTGACAGCTGTACGGAAGGTATCCCATGAGGATGGCAATGAACATAAGAGAAATATTGCCTTAGTCTCCGCATCAAAATTCATTTTCTGAGCCTGAAGCTGGCTGAAAATAATATTGAATTCATTCAAGTGAGAAGCAATGGAGACCCCTTCCTTCATCTGCAGCTCAAACAACCTCTTCATGAGGTAAACTTTATTAGAGGCAGTTTCCTTCTCATAAGTGGCACACAGTTTCTTCCACAAATCTTCCGTAGTCTGCTCATTTACTACTGTGAAATAAACTGACTCTGCAAGATGAAGTCTAATAGTAGACTTTGCTAATGCATCCAACTCATTCCAATCATCCTCAGACATATTTGCAGGCTTAGCTTCAATCCCTGCCAAGGGTTTAATCTGCTTCTTTTGAATAAGCACATCCCTTATTTGTTCTTTCCACAAAGAAAAGTTTGTCCCATCAAACTTTTTAATGCTGAAAAACTCCTTTTCAGGCATGGAAGAGGATGCCATGATGCAAATAAAGCAAAATCCCAAATGCTAGTACCTGCAAGAGAGAATCACACCAAATACTAGGTGCACCCAAATGTGTATGCCACAATAGAGTGAAATATCACCAAAATTCAAAGCTCAAAGCATTAAAAGATGCATCTGACTCATGTGCATATACTATGCATCCATATGAGCAAATCTGGCCCAAAAGAAAATGCCAATAAGTGCCAAATGACTCAAGCATAAACACTGTCCACTGGCATATGCATCAATAATGTCTCATCCAAGAGAGCATAGCACTATCAGTGCATCACCTGCAATGTGTCAAAGCTGTCCCTCAGCTTAAAATAGCATCCATGTGCAAAGCGTCCATAAAAATAGCATCCCACAAGGCAATTTGGGCCTATCAGCGCATCCAACAAGGACCGCAATGCATCCAAATGGCCTATAAATCATCCACTGCAACCCAATGCATACCACGAATGAGCGCACACTACTCAAACTGCAACCAGAGTGATCTGCATAAGGTATGCTCAAGAAATCATAGTCCCACGGTAATGAGCGCTACTGAAAATAGAACCTGAGATGCTTCAAAACATGGGCGCCATTGCATAATCGGGCTCAGCAAGAAAATCTGCAAATATCTCTCTTCTGCCAGAACTCCAAAATCCCAACCGATGAGTGAGAAATGGGAGTCAACACTTATCCACTGCCATGTGGCATAAATCTAAGGTTTCAAAACCTTAGTATGAAAAATGCATAACAGAGAGACGAAATCGAATACACAGAGATTTATAACTCTGAAAATCCTCCACCGAATCGCGCAAGAACTGACAGGTAGGGGTTTTTGGGCGTCCGGAACGCAATGGGACAGACGGTTTTGGAAACCGTGGCCTCAATCACTGGGTCCAACACACGGACTGAAAAACGTTTTTGGAAACAGAGCTATCTGTAAACTCCACCGGAGTGCGAATGATGAGCAACATAGAAGTTTTAGGACCTCCTGAGTCCACTGGAACTGACAGATCTGCAAATGGTTGCTCCAAACTTGAGTTCCAACACCCGGGCAAAAAACGCAGGAACTAACACAGTGAGTCAGAAATCCACTGAAATGATCCCAGATTCAAGAATGAAGGTGTTTCCAAGCTCCTGAAGTAATGTGGACACCAAAAGCAAGCAATAGTTGCCTCTACAAGTCAATACGGAGTCTCTGTCATCGAACGGAACAGGGAAAAGCTCAAAAAACGACTTTTTCTTTGAAAGCTCTTAACAGGCTCTCAAAACCACTTCGTAAAGCCAAAGTGACTTTTCCAAAGGTTCCTCCAAGGTCTCTGCACACTCGGATGCAAGTAAAGTCACCCACAAAGCTTCCCACAAAGCTTCTCCTTCCTCCCACAGAGCTGCTGAGCTTCCAAGCATTCACGCACGCTCAGCTAGATCACCCGTGCTCTGATACCAGTTGAGAGTGCTCTCAACGGAAGCAAGAATGGAAGAAGGAGAGAGAGAGACAGAGAGCCACACAAGTTTTGGTGGGTGCTGAACCACCCTAATCTTCTTTTTCATTCATTTATATATGTGTTTGAGTATTGTACATAACTGGGGTTAAGGCACAGTGACCTTTAACCCCCACAGATATTCTAGACTAAGAGGAACTCATGTTGGGGTAGAGGACACACAGTGGATGGGCATAGTAAAATGGTGGCCCCTGCAAGTTCTTTTGGGGTTTGGAGCCACCTTTCTTGTGGAGGCAAAGGCATGAGTTTGATCACTCTCTTGTATAAGGGGGTTAGGCACCTAGATGGTGGAAATTTATGATGTGATCCTAGCATCTTGGTGGGAGGGGTTGCATAGTGCCTTAGAGCCCCTTTCATGGTACATGAAATTTCCTATGACTAGGGTGCCTCTCAAGATACAATTTTTCTAGTAGCACTCGACTCTTATCAATGCAGACTGTCACGAAGTAGGGCCTATAGGTCTTCGTCATCCTGATACAGTGAGAGAACCCTAGGGTACATGAGGCACTGGACTTAGTTGAGTGGCAGAGGATTAGGGTAGTGGGTCACTTGGGTAAGGAATGGACCATTACCCAATTCTGGCCTTGGCAAGGTGGGAGGGGCACAATAATGCCTATGGTTACTCTTTGGGAGATTGAGTGGGATCCGGTGAGTGGTTTTGGCTTGTATGAGTAGGGCACTTGAACATGGTGGGGTGCCCTTCTTCTCATACACACAACACACATTTCTAGATGTCTTCGATTGGAGGCGACAATTAGGACTCCCTAAAGATAGTGTCATCGGTTGGAGCAGCAAGTTCCCTTAGAGGTTCTCTCCTAATTTTGGTCATGTCTTTGGACAAGCCACAAGCCATAGAAGATCCCATACTTCTGCAAGATGTGGCACATGGAGGTTTTCCCATGCGTCGATGGCTAGAGCAAATGCGTGTAGATGGTAGATGCCATCGTTGTGCAAACAGAGATGTGGAGACGATCCCACTTTGTCTATAGGGTTGCCGTACAGTACAGAGGATTTGGATGAGTGCCATCAGAATTGTTGCCAGTATGCAGAGGTCACAATGAAACTCACTTCGGTGATGGTTACATGGATGACGGAGGGGGGTCATGCCCTCTCCATTAATCCAACCTCTCTAGCCTACAGCATCTAGGGCCAGCAAGTCTTTAGGATACTGGTGCAGGATGTGATGGCTCCCTTCTAACTGCATCCTTTACCTACCACCGGTGGCAGTGCATGGGAGACGGTGTCCATCATCACTGCTTGGAACATTTAGGTTGCCTACTGCTAGAGTTTTGTGATGGAAGGCCATCATGTTCCCTTGACCACCGCCCTCAACATCATCTGGTAGAATATCATTTACACCCTGTATGCCATTTGGGAGTGTAGGACTTTAGGATCTAGGGTGACGACCAAAAGGCAAGAGCAGTTTTGCAAGGCTTGGCCTGCATGTATATTTTATGTTTTTACCAAGCGAGGTGTTCCCTGGATGTATGGACCTCCACCTTTGTTGTTAACCCTTGTTTATAGAGATTCCCTAGGTAGCAAGTTGGGTTGCTCAAAATAGGCTAGTCTTTCTAGCTGTCCATTTTTTTGTTTTTCCATGAGTAGCACCTTTTGGACGGCTAATTTCTATGCTTGGTGTTTTAAAGCAGTAATAGAAAGTTCTTTTCTCTAGGAAAAAAGGTTTCACAATTGGTAAAGGGGTCATCTCTTTTGTTATTGCTTTGATAGATTCTAGCAACAACCATATTTAGGTACCATTTGCCTGATTTTGCATTTAGTTGCTAAGAATTTTAAGTGGCTTACAAATGTTTGAATATCGTTTAAGTCAATTTATTAGATCTTTCCAATGGGAGACATGAATCATCCTCGTGACTTTTCTAATTAGAATCTTCTCAAAAGTTCTCTTTCTAACCATTTCGACATACACTCTTTTAGCCAAATAGAATGTCCATGGGGGCTTCATCAATTACAAATTTGGTATGTTCTATCCTTTGTTTATTGATTTGTGGAGCTTAGCAACAAGTTTTCTAATAAGGTAATGTTGATTTACTTATTACGGCTTGCATTCCATCGCTTGCACTTTCGTGTTAGATTTAACTCCTACACACAAGTTTCCTTCTCATCAAGTAGTAGGTCTACCAAAAATTAAATTGCAATATTTGCCACAACCATAGCAACCAAACTAGATTGCGTGTAGTTCTAGCATTTCCCATGAGTTAACTAGCCATAACCAACAATTAGAGCTAGGTCACTATGTTTTGCTTTGGCTTTTTTAGCTTGTGTGAATTATTGGTTGGCTTTGTTGTTCTAAGTCAAATTCCAAGGAAGATTTAATTGTGATAAGTTTTGTATGGTCAAGGTTAGTCTCTTCTTCCTTTTAAGTTTTAGAGTGGACTTTTGTGCTTGGCGTAAAAAGACATTCCATGATAACCATATGTCTTGTAGCTCTCAATGTGGAGTAATTCCATGCGCCCATAAGGACAACCAACACGTATGAGTCCACAATAAATTTTTAAACCTAGCATCACTAA
Organism: Dipteris shenzhenensis; assembly: GCF_047967505.1. Taxonomy (NCBI): domain Eukaryota; kingdom Viridiplantae; phylum Streptophyta; class Polypodiopsida; order Gleicheniales; family Dipteridaceae; genus Dipteris; species Dipteris shenzhenensis. The sequence continues at coordinate 35,172,287 of NC_141627.1, forward strand.
GTCCCACACAACCTCGAAAAAAGATCATTACGCTTTTAAATAACATTCACAACACCATTAATTACATGGGTTATCATTCCATGCTTAAACTTCCAACATCTATACCTTTACACCGAGAAAACTCCAGAGTCCACATTACCACAATAGATGTACAAGTACAAACGAGCTTATTTGGCAAGTTTAGCAATCCAAGTAAATAGAAACCCTTCCCCCAAGAATTCAAGATATGAGGTAGCCTATTTCCCCCAAGATATCCTTTCACTCCAAAAATAAAAATAAGAAAATCAAGATATGGGTGTTAAGTATCCCAATAAAAAACTGGTTCTAAAAGGTTTCGAGTGAGGACGAGTCACATGAGAAGGCTAGTCACGGGTTGAGAAAGCTACTTAAAACAACGTTGAGGAGAGAACGACAGGCCATGGCTTTTTAAGAGAGCATGCAAATGAAAAGAGGTTTGCATGTGTACAAGAATATAATTAAACCCCAAACGAGAGCTTAGTAACGCATTCCTGGCAGCTGCAGTCTGACATTTATCGAGCATCTGAGATTGCCTTGGAAGCAGATTGCATGCTGAAAGCACGCAAAAAATCTGAGAAATGCACTCTTGACATCAATTAAAAAAGAGTCGAGACCTTCTCTGTATAAGAGAGCTCGAGAGACTCATTAACTTTTAGAAGATCAAAGCTTTTCTGTTTCGTTCAAAAGCTTCATAAGGCAGGCCAGCAAACAAGTGTTTGCTGAGCTACATTGTCTCACATTATCAAGAAACAAACTAAGATTGTGTATGAGGGGCAAAATTCCACACGCGAGGGAGGGAAAGAAATATCTAGACATGGGGGGATCCTAGCTTCGTCCTTCTTCGTATGGCATGCCAGCAAACAAGTGTTTGCAGCTGCATTCTCTGATACTATCAAGGGAAAAACAGAGTGCAGGTGGCCAGGCAGGTATGTTCCAAGAGGGGGGAGGGGGGAAGAAATATGTAGAGACTCAAAGATCATTGCTTTTCATCCTCTAAGAAAAAGAAACTGAGACTCTGTGGGAAGGGAAGAACCTCTACCTCCATCTAGGCATGTATAGTAAACTGCAAGTACTAAAGCGTTTGTCTCTACAGACGAGATACTTAAGATCATTGTCTCTCTTCTTCATTCACCTTGCTCCCAAACACCTCTGCGCTCTTGCTGAATATCTCTGCCCTCCTCTTGTAATCTGCAGGAGTCCTCCCATTGTCCTCCTCCATCACTACCCACTGCAGCTTCTCCAAATCTTCGTATACCCTTTCGCCCTTCTTCTTCCTCGCTGTAAGAATCTCTGCACTCCTCCCATAGAAGTATGCCCTGGTGTTGTAGTCGGCTGCTGTTCTTCCCTTGCCCGCCCCCTCTGCGTTTTGCAAATATTCTGTGGCCTGCCTTCCGTCCTCACCAACTTCCGTATACAGCTCCGAAATCGAGTTCAGTCTGTGCGCAAGATTCGACCCACGCCCCAATAGGCTTTCCCCCGGGTCTGTGGCAATGACAGGATTCCTCACCACAGCTTCCGCTGACTGCCCCACTTTTGCACCGACTTCAGAAACCCAAAGGCTTTCTACGCCCCCTTCTGCCCGCACTCTGCAACTGGACCCTCTTGTTGGTGGTACAAAAGAATGCGCCCATCTCAAACCGAAGCTTCTTTTCACGCCAGGCACCTTCCAGCCTTCCTTGCTGGACGTCGCTAGTGTCTCCTGCAAAGAAACACCGATAATATTATAAGATAACTTCGACGGCAAGGACTGCTAAGACACAATGGGCAAACTGAACTTTTCCACATTTTAAAAAACTTCCCTCCCCATAATCACTGATATAACAATGCTCCGTTTATTAGTCGACACAAGGAAAGCGATACCATAGCACGGAGGGTGGTTTTGGGCTCTAAGGGCAAGCTGGGTCGTCTAGCGGGACTACAAGGAGAGAGCCTGTTGGGAGCGAAAAGCCCTCCATCGGTTTGCATAGTAGTGCAAGACGAGCAGCTAGCCATGTGACAAGAAGAAAGATGTGGAAAGAAGGGGGACTAGGAAGCTTGAAGTGGTGAAGCAGGGGGGAAAGATGAAGCCGAGGAGATGAATCTAGGAACGACTAGAAAGCTGGTGAGGAGAAAGTGAGAGAGCGGTTGGGTGCGATAAGAAGAAGGAAGGGAGTGGCGGAGGTCACATGGAGAGTGGACGTAAGTAAGCTTTGAAGGCGACATGCGTTTGTGCAAGGCCATAGAAGCTCCAAGGTCTCCTCCTACCTCACGACTCCCCTCAATTTTCCCAGAAGGTGTGGGTGCTTGACCAGTAGTGTGTGTGTTTGTGTACACCACGTGGCAACAATGTGTGGTTGAGTCTTTGGCCTCCTCTGTGTTCAAGCCCTAGAACCTCGTCATGGTCTCGTTGGTTGGCTCAGCCATTCGCTTGCGACATTGTCATTCACGAAAGTCGAGTCGAAAAAGCCAACGAGAACTAATCGTTAGATTAAATGTAGTACAGACCCACACATCAGCAAACACGTGGAGAACTTTCAGCACACACGCGCAATAACTCAGCTAGCCATAGACTGGGTTCCATCACATCAAGCACATCATCATGCAAAATGCCTCCGATTGGAAAAAATGGCAGCGCACACAAACTAAGATGTGGTAGCGGACAGGTGAGAACATGTGGCCGATGACAACACCGACAAAATAGACACACAGTATGGAACAATTGTACGTCGAAGAGAGATGTCATTAACGTCTAAATTTGATCACATCATTTTTTTTAATAGTCCCATTACAATATAGGGGAATGTTACTTTTGTGTGCTTTTCAAGTATAGAGCCTAATTCTTGTTCAAAGAGTATTTTTCCTTGATCTTGTAGGGGTGTGGAAATAACACGAATTTTTGAATATTTTCCATTTATAAAATTTGCACATAGTACAACAAATGTTTTGATATTTATAATGTAAATTAAACATAAAGAGCGAGATAAAGACAACCAATATCAACCATGATAAACTATTTCTGAGTGATAACTCATATCATATGTGTTTCTAAGTAAAGAAATTATGAAAAAGAGTGTCTCTCCCATCTTCATTAGACTTAAAGCTCTCGATATAACTTGAGTGGGCTCCATGGCTTTCCAATAGCCCAAAGTAAGGCCTTAGCCTAACACTAGTTTGGTAGAAGGATAGAAAAAGGTCCTAGGACTCTTTTATGTCTTGTTAACTTAGCCACTTCCTAGAATTATTCAAAGGCATTGATAAGGTATTTTGGAGTTTTGATTATTTTGTAGTTCTACCTAAAGTTTTAAGGTCGACCTAACACCAAAATTCAAGCTATTGACTTAGTTTTTAGATAAGTTGGCCATACTCTTAATTAGAATGAGTTTTATTAGAGTTTGTAAATCCTAAGTCTAAGTATAACCATGACACATATGTTTAGGTTGCTTTGGAGCTAGATAATCATACATATCATGATCTATGGCCTCAAGTGTAATTTTAAGGGATGCTAAAGCCTGACATCGAGGTGAATTTTTATCTTTTGCACATTCTTTGACATATCTAACAATTTCCAAACTCAAGCATACTTTGTATGTGTCTTGAACAAGATATTAGGGGTTAGCATGAGTTTTTATGGGACCTAATATCTTGTAGAACACCAAATTCAAACCTTATTTTGATTTCTCATTGTGTTGCAATTTATGCTAGTTTCAAGATACAAGTTAACTGATATCATAAGAACCTTCAAACGTTTAAATTATACTTATGGACTGCCTCTAATCATGGATGAGCGATATCAACCAAAAAAATGTATATGTAGAACACTTATATATGGGATAAATTACAACTATAAAAGTGAGATTTAATGCGCAATTTGTTTTCATCATTCAGATTAAGAGCACTCAATCGCTTTTAGTTATAGCCTTTATTGTGATGTGGTGACTTTCCCCTATGATAGAATTTTAGTATTGTTAAGATATGACACTTTGTGGCTATCATGTGGAGAATGTAAAGATGCTTATTTATGAAATTTGACTTACGATACAAGCTGCTAGGCTAACCACCCTTGTTAATTCTATATCAATCTTGCTAAAATTCTTTTTTAACAAACTTTTGTCACTCTTAGGTGTTTGATATACTTATGAATAGTTTGTAAAAAATGCTAGCTCATTGAATCATTTGTATTTTCAAGCATGCTAGACAAAGTTTCAAATTTGAGTAATGCTTAGGTAAAAAATTGTGTTACCAAAAATTTGTGAGCATTTTATAATCACATGTAATGGTTTTTTGTTCTCCTTATATTTTTAAAAATAGACCTATCATCACAAAACACATCTACATCAAGCTATGATTTTTTTGCCAAAATATCGAAAGGACACTTTTATGTCCTTTATGCTACCAAACTAATGTGATTCTTCCTAAAGTTCCAAAGAATGCCCCAACCACATCGATCTACCCATTTCATGCAATCCAGTCAGTTACGTGTTTTTCATAGCATCCCTCATTTACGTTACATAAACATGGATCATCTAAAATTAGTTGAATACCAAAATTTTGAAAACAACTTTCGCACGATTGCATTGAGCAGAGCAAATCATCCATCCAGGAAGAATAGGATGTGGTTCTTAGTGCTAAAGTAAGACATAAATAATCCAAAATTATGTCTTGGAAATGCTTAGGCTATTAATTTAATCAAACTCTATCCATCAACATTCACAATGATAGTAAAATTTTACATTTAAATGGCATCAATTGAGAGTGTAGAGAACACTTTTGAATCACATCTAGAAATTTGGTAAGTCGTCACTTTATAAGTTTTGGCCAATCCAAGCTACTTATACAAGATGTTAATGTGAAAAACCACCCCAACATGTATCTCATATCCTTACTTAATGTTAGAATCATATGGAGTGGACATAAGACAAATGAACTAACTATGATCATGTGTCAAAAGACAAGAGTGGTGAGTTTGATCATGATCATGTGTCAAAAGACAAGAGTGGTGAGTTTGATGACAAGAGTGAGAAATTCATTTTGGTTGGGTAGGAAAAGGAACATAAACCTTATAAGCTATATAACCCTATAGCACATAAATTGATTGCTTCCTGTGATGTGGTGTCTAGTGAGAAGGTAAAGCAAGCTACTTGCCATCATGGTTATGCAGATTCAGATGGAAGATCAATGGGTGACAATGCTAGAGATGCAAATTTGCAGACATCAATGGAAATATTTGATGACATGTTACCTATCATGAGTAGGAGTAGTCCACGGAATGGGGGAGAATCTCCTAGGCCTTTTGCAATTTCTCAAACCTTTAAAATGGTAGCATGGGGTAATATTTATAGCTCTATATTGGGGACAGTTTTGCCCAATGACCTACATTTCCATAGTTGTGGTCATGAAAGATTAACCCTATGACCTAAAATTCCATAACTATGTTCTCGTCTTATTTTTTTTCCTAGTTGGGATAATTTTTCATTTACGAATTATGAATCAAATTGGTATACAATAGGATGTTGACATCGTGACCTAAGATTTTCCACTTGATTAAATCAATAGGTCCCAGTGGAAACCTTACTAAATTTACAATCATAACCTTGAGAATATCCAAAAAATTTCAACTAAGAAATCACGGACTCACCTAAGGCTTTTATTAGAAATTGAGAGACAAGGAGGGAGAGGACATTGTAGAGCACATATTTAAGTATGAGAAGGGAATGTCCAACTCTTCAATAGGTTTTAGTGACTAGGGCAGAGTCATTTCTCATTCATGTAGCTCTTTATTGTTTGATGATTACAACCAATAAGTGTGGAGTTTTACATTTTTGGCCTGATGAACCATCGAGTTTTTTTGTGAAGAAGATGACTAAGTGATAGATCCAGTCTTGCTTAGCTATCTACTTAGCAAAGCAAATGTGCGGAGTGGGAGGGATTGATTTTCTTTGCACTTACTCCCCAAGATTGTGGATAGGAATTGTGGTGCTTCCTTGAGTCGAGGGTTAATGATGGTGCGAAGTAATATCCCATCCCTATGGAATTTTGTACCCTTGGCAAGGAGAGATTGTATTTCGAGAAATTTAGCATCGACAGGTCTTGTAGGGTATCTTGCACCTTGAGTTGGGAGTGAGAAGGCCATTTTATTTACTATAATATGGAGGATAATGTTGAGTGGCCTCTTATGTACGGTGATGGTGCCGTACTTGCCAACCTGTGCATCGCTAGAGTGGTAAGAATGGAGAAATTCCCTAATGTAGTGGTCATTGTAGGACTGTCCTTCAAGGATTTTAGGCTCTCATACAAACTCCCCACACCCCTTTGCTCTAAGAAAGATGTTGTTGCATTGGAAAGAGCATAAGTCGATGTAGGTGGCCACACAAGTTCCAAGGACTAGGCCCTGTCAATGGTTGTGTAGGCCATTGGTGACTAGGGTGGCATTTGTTCTTCTTGTGTTTCCATGTCATGCACAGAATCCTCCTCATAGCTATTGCTCTAAACCACAAATGCCTGTGGTTTCCGTGGTTGAGAGGAGGTAGATGGCTGTGAACTTTGGAGGGGGTCTCGTGGTGGCTGAGGCGGTGGGCTCTTTCTTCGCATCCTCTTTAGTGGCGGCATTATTTTGAACTTGCATCCATGTTCATATGGTGTACCATTGATCATTGGATTAGTTGGCATGCAGGTATGACATTTGTGTGTGTATTGTGAGAGATCTTATTTTTTTTGTTGTTGGGATTTCATAGGGCAGCTAGGACTCAGGCATCACTTCTGAGCCCTAGGTTGAAATCCGTTGATGCTATCTATATGTACATATGCAAGTGAGTGCTCGTGAGACAATCTAATACTAACTAAGGAAGACTTGGGTTTCCCAAATATTCAATTTTGTCAGGGATGGCTTGCTTGTTGAAGTAGAAGTGCTTCAGTTGGCTCCCATTTATGGTTATGTTGAATTGGGCTCCATCCAATGTTTCTAGTAGCACATCTCCGATGGGATTTAGTTTTCTTACTACTCGATAGGGTCCTAGATACTTGAGTTTTCCCTTGTGTATTTTGGCATTGTATAACAAGACTAGGTCACCTTCCTTGATGTCTTTGGCTTTAAGATTTCTATCAAACCATGCCTTTCTTCTACGTTTTTCTATTGTCATGGCATGGTAGGCAACTAATTTGGCCTCTGTATGCTTCTCCAATTGATAGAGCCTTTCTTTCAGGGATGCATGATCACCCATGCATTCTTGTACTGCTATGCATAGGCTTGGTACTACAAATTTGAGTCGGACCACAACTTCAAGGCCGTACCAATTGAAAAGGTGTGTTCCCTATACTAACCTTGAGTGTGGTTCGGTATGACCATAAGGTTGCATTTAGTTTCTTTGCCCAATCAAAACGTTGTGGTTTTGGTACCTTGGTGAGGATAATGCATAATATTTTGTTGGTGGATTCGGCTTGTCCATTCCCTTGGGGGTAGTAGGGTGTGCTTTTTCTATGTATTACCATAAAGCTAGACAAGAGTTCTTGGATAACCTCATTGACAAAATGCATGCCTCTATCCAAAACAATCTCAATGGGGCATCCAAATTGGGTGATCACATTCTCATATAAGAATCTTGCTATACTTATGGCATCTGCCTTTCTGACTGCTTTAGCTTCAGCCCATTTGGTAAAGTAATTTCACAGTCTCATAGACCCATCGGTCTTCCAAAGACTTTAATAAACTTTCTTTCTTTCTTTCTCTCCGCCCAGCGGGGATGTATGGTAGCCCTTGCTATGGGCTAGATTTGTCAGATACAGAGTGGGCTCATGTAGAGTGGCTACATGTTCTCATACTATCACGGATGATTCGTGGAAAGCCATCCATTCCTCACCAGATCGTTTTGGCTGAGTTTGGGTCATCCCCATTACAAGTAGATGCGGCATTTCAGGTCATCACGTATCTATATTGGGTCAGGGAGTATGGGGATTATACTTCTGAGCACATCAGACTACCATGGCTAGCACTGTCCTCCTCTATGGCACTATTGGCAAGAGGTGACCAGAGATGCTGATATGCACGCATAGAGAGATGGTTTGAGCGACTGGGGCTGCACATGGATAGACTCCCTCCCTTCCAATATAGTATGGATGCTCCGTTTTCTCCCCTCCTATCACATGAGATCAACCAAGTCATTCGTGAGGATCTCTTACAGCTACACACATTCCAGACCTAGTTGGGATCGAGCGAGCTTCTAGTGAAGCTTAGCTTCTACAGGGATCATTGCTTGCATATCACAAAGGGATCAAATCTTTTTCTCTCTTTAAATTCTAGAGTGACCCAATTGTTGATAGAAAGTTTAGTAACAATTTCATGTTGTTGTTGGATCTTCAAGCCTCCTCTTTGTAGGGACGTCTTGAAGCCTATCTTGTGTTAAGTGGGATCAATAGCAAAATAGGGGAGATAGACACTTGTTGCACTCTACCCCTCGTTGCATTGCTTCACATTGTGCTTACTCTATTAGTTTATGGTGGGTCGCTAACATTGATCCTCAATGTCTAAATTGATTGGCTCCTCCTTCAGGATCACCATTGTCTATTCTTGCTCCCTTGGTTCGACTACCCCCTTTCTGTTTGGCCTCGTAGATTGGCTTCTAGTGTTGAAGCAAGCTACATATCAAGCCCTTTTGTCCTCTTGCTCCTTTGCCTCATATTTTGTTTCTTGCTACTTTGCTCTTTTCTTCAGTTGCAACTGGCTCCTTCATTGCTTTGTCCTTGGTTGCTACTAGCTCCCTTATCACTTTGGATCTTTGCTCTTTGATTTCACCAGTGGCCACAATGATGTAGCGTGCCTGTGTTCCCTTTGCTATTAGATGGATGGGATCCACATAATCAATCCCCCATTTTTCAAATGGTTTTTATGCAACAACTGCTATTATGGGATTGAAGTTCTTGTGTTGTGGTTTAGTAGTCCATTGGCATACATCATAGCTTTTGACATATCCATAGGCATTTGCCCAAAGTGTTGGCCACCACCAGTATCCTATGACAAGGAGGACTTTTCTTGTTGTGGCTTCCCCTTGGAAGTGTCCTCCTGCAATGCCTTCATGGACTTCACTCAGGATTGGCATGATCTCATGAGGCATTACACATCTTAAAACCTAGTCCTTGCCCATCTTGTATAGTTGTTCGGCAATGAGATGATAGGGTGCAACTTTTAAAATGAGTTTTTTGGCATCCACTGCTTTCATTTCAGGGGGTGGTCTTCTTGCCATGAAGTACCCAATGATATCTGTACACCAATCTAGAACATCTATCTGAAATAGTGTGGCATCTGGCAAGTCATCTTCTACTCAAGTGGCATCTTCTCCCGACTTGACACGAGACATGTGATAAGCAATGTAGTGTTGGGCACCTTTGTAGACCACTATTTTGAAGTTGAATTATTGAAGAAAGAGGAGCCATCTAGTTATTCTTCCTATTGTACACAAACGGTTCACAAGATAAAGCAATGCTTGATGGTCGGTGTAGAAGACAAAATCATTTGCCAATAGATAGTGCCAAAATTTCTTAATACTATACACCATTGCTAGGGATTCTCTTTCTGTGGTGGTATAATCATTGAGTTTTTGACTAGCAAAGTAGAATGGGTAGTCTTTCTTATGTTCACCAGGTTGACAAAGCACACTCCCAATTGCATACTTGGATCCATCAGTATGAACATGAAAATCAATATCCCAATTGGGAGATATAAGGATGGGTATTATGATTAGGCATCACTTTAAAAGCTCAAAGGCTTGGTCGTCGCACCCCTCTGTCCATAAGAATTCCGCTAATAATTTGTATAGTGGTTTGGCTATCATGGCATACCGCAAGATAAATGTTCTATAATAGCCGACATGTCCCATAAAGACCTGTATGCCTTTGGAATTCGTAAGAGGAGGCAATTCCATGATGATTTTGATTTTGTCCATGTTAGTTGTTGCAATCCCATGTTGAGAAACGATGTGTCCCAAAACAACTCCGTGGGTGACCATGAGATGGCATTTTGTTGGATTTAGGGAGATGCCATACTCCTTGCATTTGATTAGAACTACTTCAAGACATTTGAAGTGGTCTTTTTTGTTTGAGTGGATGCACAAATCATCCAAGAGCACCTGTAGAAACTTATTCAGAATTGACTTGAAAGTTGTGAAGATGTCTCTCTAGAATGTGGTCGAGGCATTACAAACGCTGAATGGCATGACTCTATAGGCAAATATACCCCATTTTGTAGCAACTGCTATTTTTGATTGGCCTACAGGAGCAATTTGCACTTGGTTATAGCCACTAAAGCCATCCAACAAGCTATATATCTCAGAACCTACCACCTTTTCCAACACTATTTCTGTTAAGGGTAGGGGATAGTGATCCCTAATTGTGGCAGCATTCACATTCTTTAAGTTAATGCATATTCTTAACTTCTTGTTGAATTTAGGCATGATGATGATGGGTGAAACCCAATCAGTGTGCTCGATCTCATAGATGAATCTTGCATCCAGTTCGTCAAAGGCCATGGTGCCATGTTTTGGATTTGTTCGATAAGGTCCTCATATCTTAGGGTGGGCACCTTCCCTTATAGATATCGTGTGTATTGCCACTTTTGGTTTCATTTCCTTGTATGACGATGCTAGTCAGTCTTAGTATTCCATTAGGAATGCTTTGAGCTTGGCTTCATCTTCCTGTGTAAGCTGTTTCCCAATGAAAACCAAAATTTCTTCCTCTCCTTCATGGGCAAGGTTTATTGTTTGAGTTTTTGCCAGTCCTTCATAGATTGGAGTCTCTCCAATGCTATCGGTTTCTTGAACTTCAGATTCTCTTAGTGGTCTTGGCATTGCTATGGGGACACTATCACTTGTGTAGTTCTTGAAGTACTTCAGCACTTCTCAAAGATCAGCCTCTGATGGTGTTGAACTAGCTAGCCTAACATGTGCTATGGGTATAGGATGGCATAGTATCATTAACCAATTTTTGAGGCTCTTAGGGAATTTATTTTTCTAAAGTCTCTTGATCCGCACACATGGCTTATACTTTCGATGCTTCTTACGTTGGGAACTATGGGGTAACTTTTCCATTAGCAAAGTATTCCCAAGTAAGGGTTCACTTGCTATGCATACTCCTTCAAGTCCGTCAGGGGACCATTCATGAGGAGGTGGCTCAAATTTTGAGGGAGCTATCTTGGTAAGATACAATTCGACAATCCTAATTTGGACTCGTTCGAAATCATTGAAGTGTTTGGCCTCGGCTCTGCGGCGATATCCTCCATCTTTCTTATGGGATCTTTTTCTTTTATTCAACTTTGAGGTTTAAAATTTAGGAAGCTCGACTACCAGTAGGGTATGCAGAATGGCTAAGTCATTGTCAAAGACTTGATCTTCAAATTGAGCATTCTCAGCCTCATTTTCAAGGTCCCAAGGAAAAACTGAGTCCTTATTGTGGTATGGGTACCTTCTTCAGGTTCATTATTCCACTCAAGGTCAACCATAAAGAATGGCACCTCTAAATCAATTGGTTCTTCATGTGTGTATCCAATTATTGACATTGATTTGTGTATCGCCTGCTATGGCATGCTTTTGCAGGGGACTTGATTTGCTTGAGATCGTTGTTGAAGAGGTTTCATCCAACGCTCTAGGCACAATTGGTTTTATTGCTCTTGTCCCCACATTGACACTTACTGTGGTGTCGCAATTTTGGATTGTTAGTCTATCAATTCCCCAATCATGGAGAATTGATGCTTCACGCAACCAAGGATGTCCCAACAAGATTTGATAGGATTTCTTGGGGAGATCCAAGGTTGTGAATTGAAGGGAAAAGTGGACTCTTGTGACTTTTGTTGACACGCCATTCACTATTCTCAAGGGTTTTTCCTGTGAATAATCGGCGGCAAGGTGTATGTTGAAATTAGCCTTTTGCATTGGTAGGAGACCCCATTCATCATAGAGCTCCTTGGATAGTACATTTACACCTGCTCCACCATCCACTATGGCTTGGACTTTATCATATGCCTTATGGATCAAAGGCACAATGATGTTGTGTATGTCATCTCTCTCACCCATCCGCACATGGATATCTTCTATGTATTCCATAGGTGTAGGGGTATTTGCTAGTTCAATCCAGCCTTTGAAACTCTCCCAGAGATTGGGACAATTCCATAATAGAATTCCAACGGGAATTGACACATGGCAACTTAAAATGCTAGAGAGTGCAGCTGCTTCAAGATGGCATGGTGGTACATTGTGTTGTGGATTCTATTGTTGGAACAGAGGCTCGAGTACAGTATCAATACTCGGTGGGGCCAAGTCAGGGATTGGGTCTTGTGCTTACTTCTCAGCCTCAAATTGAGCTTGTTCCTTTTGTACCCATTGTTGAAGTGCCTAAAATTGAGCCTTGTCCACTTCTACATTTGGGTATGGAGCTTCTTTTATTTGAGTCTATTAAGAGACCATGCTCAATAGACCATGCTCAATATCATGTGATTACATGTGCATAGAACTAACACATATAGAGTGCTATAAAGGAAAGGGTTAGATGCCCTAACCCTAACCCTAAATGGGTTTGTATATATTCTACATTTTCATCTAAATCTAGTGTACAGTTAGTCATTTGTGGTGTGCTCTCTAGCTGTGCTCTCTCTCCTCATGTCCACTCTTCTCCTCTCCCCTCTTCATATTTTGTCATGGTATAAGAGCTCCCTTGAGGCATTGTGATCCATACGAGAGAGTGTGAGAGATTGAGCGATTGAGAGTTCTTGAGCAATCTTGTGTTCATTCTTTCACTTCCATTGAGTGATAGAATTTCTCTCCATTTGAAAAGTTTCCATCCATTGTCATCGCTTTGATGAGAGAAACTAGAGGTTTAATCCTTCATTAGTTCCATTGAGAGTTCTTTACTCCTTGGAGGAATTTTTTTTTTGAGAGTGTGTGAGAATATGCTCACTTCCATTTGAGGGTATTCATTCTTTTTTAAGAGGAGAGTTCTTCATTGCCTTGATTCTTCTAAGAGACATCTTCTTGAGAGAGAAGGAGGCCTCTTATCTTTGTGTATTCAAAATAGAGAAGGTTCTTTGCAAAGAGGTTGCTGAGGAAACTAAGCTTGGTCCTAAGCAGTATATTTGGAACTTCAAAAGTCCCATGAGGAGATTGATTCTATGCTGTGGTTGCTAGTATCTCTCCGACAACTCCCAACTGATGGCTCCAAGCTACAACTATGACCAGCACGCTCCAAAGGCAATCAAATTATCTTCAGTTTCCATCGCCAGATGTTGATTGGAATGACTAGCAATGCTGCCACTTATAGGATTGGCCACCCAAACAACAATGAGCCAACACCTCAACATCTACCAATAAGCGAAGCTGGCTCTCAACTCCCTGTGCCAAGGCAACAACATCTCAGCCCAGGCCGATTACTTAGAGCTCACCCGCAATGTTTAATGTAAGACTGGCAAGCCCACCTCAACTTAGTGGTCACTATGGTAACCGTGACTCCACAAGTATAAGCAATTACGCTTAGTGTTGCCCAATAAATAGCCACAACGATGACTGCTTCGATAGAGCTCTAGCCAACATATGACTTGGCCTACAAGGCAACAACTCATAGCAAATATCTACAACAACCATTTGTGAAGCTGCACCTCCAATGACCCAGCCTCCACAGATAGACGCTAGCGCTAGCGCTTCAACCTCCAAGCCTCTCCTAACGCTGCACTAGCAATGACTCACAACGGCACTCTCTGCTCCAAATGTGAAAATAAGCTAGTCTCCAGATGGATTTGTGATGTAGCAACCACTCGGTAGGCTGTCTACTAGGGAAAGTAGACCACCAGCCAGATTGACATATGCTCAGAAAGGCAAAGCAATTCAAGTTGAAACCACCAACTATGCTCTTATGACTACCATCATGGCTACAGAAGAGCCAGTGTACTTCAAAGATGCAGAATGGCAAACCTCTATGAATGAAGAAATGGATTCTTTGTACAAGAATAATACTTGGAAATTATGTGACCTTCCACCAGGAAAGAAGGCCATAGCAAACAAATGGGTATACAAAGTGAAGTACAATCTAGATGGCAATATTCAAAGATACAAAGCTAGACTAGTCACAAAAGGATTTGCACAGGAATATGGTCAAGATTATGATGAGACTTATGCTCCAGTAGCAAAGATGGATTCCATATGGTTCTTGATATCACTAGTGACACTCAACAGATGGAATGTGTACTAGCTCGATGTCAAGAATGCTTTTCTCAATGGTTAATCAGATGAGGAAGTCTACATGCAACAACTAGTAGGTTATGTTGAACCAAGAAAGGAGAATCAGGTTTGCCATCTTAAGAAGAGTCTCTATGGCTTAAAGCAAGCACCTAGAAGTTGGTACAACATAATCGACAAGTATTTTATTGATTTGGGATTCATGAAGTCTAATGTAGATCATACTCTCTACTACAAAGTTCAAGGGGAAGACATTACTATTGCACTTTTGTACGTAAATGATTTGATTGTGACCAAAAGCAAGGGTAGCTTCATCAAAAACCTAAAACAAGACTTATCTGCAGAGTTCGACATGAAAGATCTTCGACTTATGCACTATTGTCTTCTTGGAATTGAGTTCTGGAGAGATTCAGACAGCACCTTCATGAGTTAGCTCAAATATGTTGACAGTCTCTTGAAGAAGTTTCATATGGTAGATTGCAAGATTGCAGCCACTCCCATGGAATAGAGTTTGAAACTTACAAAAGATTTAGAAAAGCCTATAGTCAATGATAGGTACTATAGGAAGCTCATCGGATCTCTTATATATCTAACCATCACATGGCCAGATATCTGTTATGCAGTAAGATCACTAGCACAGTTTATGGCAAATCCAAAATAGTCTCACTGGAGGAATGCAGCCAAAAGAGTCTTGAGATACATAAGAGGTACAAGATAGTTTGGGATAGAATACAGAGGGAGTCATCCAAGGTTGCATGGATACTGTGACAATGACTATGCCGGTGATCATGAGACCAGGAGATCCACACAAGGATATGCATTTTTCCTTGGTCAAGGTGCTATGAGCACTCACTACAGGTGCATATGAGTCTATATGGCTCAGAAGACTATTGTCAGAAACAGATAACTCTGATGAATCAAAGCCAATAACAATACTATGATGATAACCAATTGGCTCAAGCATTGGCCAAGAATCTAGTATATCACTCCAAGACAAAGCACTTCATCAGAGAAAGAGTGTTACTTGGTGACATCACACTATAGCATTGTGATAGCAAAGAGAATGTTGCAAACATCTTTACCAAAGCACTCGGTAACAAGCTTTTTGAGAAACATCCGCAAGCTCTTGGTTTGACACAGAGGAATGACACTCCCATTAAAGGGGTGTGATGGAATGTAATGCTCAGTCCTTCTTCGATTCCCCAAAATCATCATCTTGAGGGAAGTCCTACTTCATGATGTTGATCTTGAGGGAAGGTGTTGAGAGAACACGCTCAACATCATGTGATTACATGTGCATATCACTAACACATATAGAGTGCTATAAAGGAAAGGGTTAGATGCCCTAACGCTAATCCTAACCCTAAATGGGTTTGTATATATTCTACATTTTCAACTAAATCTAGTGTATAATTAGTCATTTGTGGTGTGCTCTCTAGCTATGCCCTCTCTCCTCATGTCCACTCTTCTCCTCTCCCCTCTTCATATTTTATCGGAGGCACGGGAGATGATGTGGATGAGCTTGGCTGCTCATTGCTTGGCAGAGGTAGAGTCATTTGTGCTTTATTTTGAAGACGTCGTCTTGATTGAATTGGAATATTAGTGTCCTTGGTGGCCTCTTTTTGTTGGCGTGTAATTACATTCACAGGTTGTGATATTATGCTTGCCGACCCTGGACTTTGATGGTCCACCCCAATAATGCCAATTGGGACATCAGGCTTAGACTCATTTTGTTAGGGGATCTTATTTTTCATGGGACAATCCATACAAGCATGGCCAATGCCATATTCTCTACAGAGTGGTTGGAAAGTAGCAGGGCTATCGCGATGAGGGCACTCTGCAATTCGGTGATTCTCTCCACAACCATAGCACTTGATTGGCGCTTGATATGTGTTGGGTCAAACTTGATTCACATAGACTGGTATTAAACCTTTTGCTCCTTCCACATAGTACACTGGGTAGTCAGCTTCATACTCAAATGGCGAATCCACTTCCTCAGGTTGTTGTATTGGAACTGTCGGAAGAGCTGGATCCTTAGTAATTGCAAAACTTGGGTCTAGATGGGAACAAGATTCAGCCTTGAAGCTGGGGGCACTTGTGCAAGTGCCGATTGCCTGTACACTAGGATGGGTGCCGGTTGGTATTGTTGAGGTCGGGCAGGTTGTTGCACATGTTGAAGAAACAACTATTTTTGTCATGGCCACCGACTACCTAGATATGGCACCATAACCTTGGCAATGGTGCTTGGGCGTCGGTAAGGTGGAGCTGGCCATGTGGTGGGTGCTCCCGTTGTGCACGTGTGGCAAGCACCGCTTATGTGGTTGGTGAATGTCACCACCTGGCTAGCCACACAGGGCCCTAAGGCCCTTGAGATGGGTGAGGTTAGGGTGGAGAAGGAGGGTCACGGGGGGAGGGAGGGAGGGGGGTAGGAGGGGGGGTGTGCAAAGGGGGGGTGCCGAGGTTTGGGGGGGGGAGGATGGAGAGGGGGGGTGAAGAGAAGAGGGGCGGGAGTTGGAGGGGGGAAGGAGGGGGGGGAGTTTGGGGGGGGTGGAGAGGGGGTGGGGGGAGCGGGGGAAGGGGGTTGGAGAGGGGGGGGCAATGGGGGGTGGGGGGGGGGAGGGGGTGGACTGTGTAACAGGTACCCCTATTGACAAGGACACCTGGGCCCTTGGATCCCTCCACAAGATCAACGGCCAGGATACGATCCCTTAAAAATTCCCTCGAGCTGATTGGATGCTTGGATTTTGGTGTGAAGCCATCAAGGCTTCCCTTACCCTAACCGCCATCATCAATCCGAAGGTGTGGCTTACCAGCCAATCCAAAGCATCGGCCAACAAACAGAGGACGTGCAGAGGGCCTCATGATGACTAGGTGGCCACACTAGCCCTAACACCTAGCGTGGTGGGCCACGTGGAGACCCAGCTCGGCCACGGAGAGGAGACCCAATAGAGCCCACAAGCCCATGTGGCACATAGGTGTGGCGCAGATAACACGTAGATAGTACTGAGTTGACAATGGACAGACAGCGTTGCGCGGGGACATGTACACCCCTCGAGACAGACATGTGGCTACACTTGGTTCGATCAAAGCATCGAGGCAGATCCATGATGACACGATGGTTAACCAAAAACTGACTATGTGGGACGAGGACCACAATCCATTGGAGAGCCCTCATTGGAGGAGAACTCCACGTCAAGACTCGAGGTGGATCCACTTGGAGGCGATGCAATCAGACCTAGAGAGGACCATACATTCAGCTAACCATAGGCACACAGGTGGCCAGGACAACACGATAGAGGTGAGGTGGAGCATGAGCTCCCAAACCCAACTGAAAGGTGACACTTGGCATATGACCATCGACATGTGGAAGTCAAAAGACCAACTCGAGGAGGACGTGTGGTAGAAGATTGGATGATCGACGACCAGATCCAATGGCTCTTGACCACCGGAGGCTATAAGACCCCACGCCATGTAGAGGAGCGAGGTTGATCAATAGAGGAGAGCATAAGAGACCAGTGTGCATCCAGAGCTTGAGTAAGAGCTCTGAGAAATGGTCAGGCGACCAAAGACGAGGGAAAGATTGGCACATGCCTAAGGAGATCTAAGCTCTCCTTCAAGAGTTCTCAGACGTTATGCCAGACGAGCTGCCAAGGGAACTCCCTCCCAAGCAGGAGATTGATCATAGGATTGAGGTATACCCAGGGATAGACCCTCCTGCTAAGGCAACATACCGATTGTCACATGAGGAGAACCTCTAGCTAAAGAAGCAATTGCATGAGCTTTTGGAGGCCAAGTTCATTCGGCCATCCAAGAGCTCCTATGGAGCACTAGTACTATTCATGAAGAAGAAGGATGGGGCTCTCAAACTCTATGTGGATTACAAAGCTTTGAACAAGTTGACTATGAAGAATAGATATCCTCTCCCCAATATGAGAGAATTATTCGACTCCCTAGCCCATGCATGCTACTTCAGCAAAATCGATCTAAGTTTGGGCTACCATCAGATATGAATAGTAGAGGAGGACATCGAAAAGACAACTATGAGGACTAAGTATGGATCCTCCGATTGGCTAGTCCTCATTTTTGGCCTAACCAATGCTCCAGCGGCCTTCTCCACCCTGATGATAGAGATCTTCAAAGACTTGCTCGATGAGTTCGTGGTATTGTACCTAGATGACATCCTGATCTATTCTAGGACTCTAGAGGATCACCTATAGCATCTAAGGGTAGTGTTCTCTAGACTCCAAGAGAACAAGCTATACCTAAAGGCCAGCAAGTGTGAGTTTGCATAGAAGGAGGTCTACTACCTCGGATTCAAAGTTGCAGAGGGACGAATCATGATGGACAAGGCTGAGGTCAAAGCCATAACTTAATGGCCGACCCCAAGGATTGTCCACAACATTAGAGCATTCAATGGTTTAGCTTCCTTTTATAGGAGCTTCATAGAAATGTTCTCAACCATCACGGCTCCCCTCATGCATTTGATGAGGAAGGATGTGGCATGGAAGTGGACAGCCAAGCATGAGAAGGCCTTCCAGGATCTCAAAGATGTAGTCAGCAAATGAACCTATCTTGGTGCTACCCAATTTCTCCAAGCCCTTTGAGGTATAGACCGATGCCTCAGACTTGCCATTGGAGGAGTGCTTCTACAAGAGGGCCATCTGATGGCTTTTGAAAGTAGGAAGCTGATAGATCGAGAAACGAGGTATTCGACACACGACAAGGAGATGACGGCCATCATCCATTGCCTTAGGACCTAGAAGCACTACCTACTAGGTAGGCCTTTTTCTATTTACATTGATAATGTTACTACATCGTATTTTAGAACGCAACCTAAGCTTAGCCCTAAGCAAGCTACATGGCAAGATTTTCTATCTAACTTTGATTTTGAGATCAAATATAAGCTAGGGAAAGAGAACATAGTTAGCCGATACTTTATCTAGACGGCCATATTTGTCAGCCTTACAATTGCTACAAGGAGCGACCCTCCTAGAGGAATTAAACAAGGAAATGTGGAAGACGCCCTTGCCAAGTGCACGTTGCAAGAAGATACTACGAAGGATCACATGGAAATTTGAGATGGGGTGATCTTCTACAAATAGAAGAGAGTCTATGTTCATGCCACGAGTAGCTTGAGGAGGCAACTCATGAAAGAGCACCATGATACTACTTGGGCCAGACATCCTGGTCAAGAGAAGACATTAAGCTTGTTATCACAAAGCTTTTGGTGGCCTATTATCAAAAAAGATTGTGATGCCTACGTCCGGATTTGTGTGACCTACTTGGCAAGACAAGGTTGAAAGGAGGAAGCCTATCGGTTTGTAACAACCTTTGTCGATTCCTGAGCATCCATGGGAGAGCATCTCCATGGACTTCATCACTTGCTTGCCAAATTTGGATGGGTACATGGGTTTGCTCATAGTGGTTTGTCGAATAACTAGAATCACACACTACATTTCCTTTAAGGCACCTTGTGATGCTGCCAAAATAGATAGGATGTTCTTCAAGCACGTAGCCAAGAACCATGGTTTTGCCCAAGGAAATAATCTCAGATCGGGATGGCAGATTTACCGGATCACTCACAGCATGGCCAGGAGATATGATGGACCGTTCACCATCACCTGCAGGATCGGATAGCTTGGCTCTACCCCGGCACTACCATGTCCACCCGGTATTCCACATCTCCATGTTCAAGACCTTGGTGAAGGAAGATGACGCTGAGAAGCTCCAGACAACCAGAGGGCCGGCCCTCATCGTGGATCGAGGTGAGGCCGAGGAGCTTGAGCAAATACTTACACATAGGGACCGCCCTAATCAGTTTGGCACTAATCACATCTATGTCTGCCAGTGGGTTGACTAACCTTCCACCTCCAACTCATGGAGGGGAGACGTCACTATGGCACTTCCAAGCGGTCATGGATGACTACAATAGTCAACATCCCCTCCCTCGACCTCACAGAGGTTGAAAATTGAGGGGGGGTGTGTAACAGGTACCCCTATTGTGACAAGGAGATCCTGAGGACACCTGGGCCCTTGGATCCCTCGACAAGGTCAACGTCTAGGATACGATCCCTTCAACATTCCCTCGAGCCAGTCACAGTCTCAAATTTTGACATGAAGCCATCGAGGCTTCCCTTACCCTAACCGCCACCACCAATTCGAAGGCGTGACGGACTAGCCGGCCAACTAGTAGAGGATGCACGGCAGGCCTCATGATGACCAGATGGCCACACTAGCCCTAACACCCAGCGTGGCGGGACATGTGGAGACCTAGCTCGACCACGGATAGGACATGTAGAGCCGACAAGCCCATGTGGCACACAGGTGGTGCTCAGGCAGTGTGGACAATGCACAGACAGTGCTGAGTTAGCAATCGACATATGGCATTATGTGGGGCATGCGAGCCCCACGAGATGGACATGTGGCTACACTTGGTTTGATCGTAGCACTAAGGTAGGTCCATGACGCGACGGTTGACCAAAAACTAACTGCGTGGGATGAGGACCACAATCCAATGGAGAGCCCTCATTCGAGGGGAACTCTAGCTTGATACCTGAGGTGAATCCACTTGTAGACGACGTAGATAGACCTGGAGAGGACCAAACGTTCAGCTAACTACAGCACACGTGCCAGGACAACATGACGGAGGCGAGGTGGAGCACGAGCTCTCGAACCCAATCGAGAGGTGACACTTGGCATATGAGCATGTGGAAGTGAGACAACCAACCCGAGGAGGATGCATGGTCGAAGATAGGATGCTCGAAGACCGGATCCAACAACTCTTGACCATCGGATGCTATAAGACCCTGCACCATGCAAAGGAGCAGGGTTGATCAACAAAGGGGAGCGTAAGAGACCAGTGCGTGTCCAGAGCTTTGAGAAATGGCATGGTGACCAAAGATGAGGGGATGATCGAGTAGATAGATGTCAAGACAACTTTCTTGCATGGGGATCTGCATGAGGAAATTTACATGGTGCAATCGGAAGGCTTTGAAGAAAAGGGCAAAGAGCATTTAGTTTGCAAGCTGAAGAAGAGTCTCTATGGTCTTAAACAAGCACCTAGAGAATGGTATCAGAAGTTTGATGCTTTCATTTGGTCCCAGGGTTTTAAAGGAGTGAAATTGATCACTGCCTCTACACTAAAAGGGCTAAGGATAATAGCCTGGTACTCCTAGCACTATATGTGGATGATATGCTATTGGCTAGCAAGAATACTTATGAGCTAGATGCATTAAAGGCCAAGTTGCATGAGGCCTTTGATATGAAGGATTTGGGACTTGCAGGTCATATTCTTGGTATGCGCATCACGTGTGATCGGAGTAGGAAACTCCTTTGGCTTCACAAAAGGAGTATGTTACAAAAGTATTGCAGCATTTCAATATGGAGGGGGGGAAGGTAGTGAGTACTCCATTGCCTCCATATGTGAAACTGAGTCATACAGATAGTGTTAGATATCAATGCTCCACTCTCGTGTAACTATGCGGGAACCAGCTAACTCTACTTGTAAGCCCCCCATATGAGGAGAAGGCATTTGAGTAGCTCGGTTATCCAGTAGGTCCTGGCCTGTCAGAAGGATTGGTATACCTCTCTATAGCCGGTAGGGAATGACATCCTAGTAGCAGTCGGCAATGATGCAAGATGTCCAACAAAAGGAAAAGGTATGATCGCTCTCAAGTCAGATGGAGTTGTAAAACAATTGTTCGATGTTCTTTATGTGCCAGATATCAAGAGGAACTTGTTGTCCGTTTCCGCGATCATGGATCGGGACCTCAAAGTTCAATTCGATAAGAATGGCACACAGATTCTGGATCTTCAAGGGAAGGTCGTTGGTAAAGGTACACGGCACAACAACATTTACGAACTCTCAGCTTTCAGTGCTCGAGCCGATGTGAAGAACACCAAGCTATGGCATGAGAGGTTTGGTCATCTAAACCTTAGTTCTTTGAAGGAGATACATAAAAGTGGAATGATTGTAGACCTACCAAAAATTTCAGATCTGCCCGATGTATGTGAAGCTTGCATGATGGGCAAGCAGCATCAGCATCCCTTTCCTAAAGAGGCTAGTAGGGCAAAGGCTCCTCTAGAGCTCGTTCACACGAACCTCTGCGGAAAGATGGAGACGGAAGCTTTGGGTGGTTCCTACTACTTCATGATGCTGATCGATGACTATAGTAGAAGGATATGGATATACTTCCTGAAGACTAAAGACGAGGCTTTTAGTAGGTTCAAGGAATGGCATGTAATGGTCGAGAAAGAAACAGGGAGGAAGGTGAAGAAGTTGAGATTAGACAGAGGTGGAGAGTTCACATCAACTGAATTCGAAAGTTACTGCAAAAGTCACGGAATCAAGAGGCAGAAACCCCCACCACATACATCACAGCAAAATGGAGTAGCAGAATGCAAGATGCATGTCATCTGCAAAATGGGCTGGAGTATGATGAAAGGGATCGATTTGCCAAAGACTTTCTGGGTTGAAGCATGTAACACTGCAGTTTACATCCTGAATCGTAGTAGCTACACGAAGGCTGTGAACGAGATGACTCCATTATTGCAGCCTTTTCTGGTAAGAAACCTTCAGCTGCACATTTCAAAGTTTTTGGATGTGACTGTTTTGTGCATGTCCCTGATGCTAACAGGACCGAATGGGAACTGTGTGGGGGTTAAAGGTCACTGTGCCTTTACCCTGGTTATGTATAATACTCAAACACATATATAAATGAATGAAAAAGAAGATTAGGGTGGTTCTACACCCACCAAAACTTGTTTGGCTCTCTGTTTCTCTCTCTCCCTCTTCCGTTCTTGCTTCCGTTGAGAGCACTCTCAACTGGTATTAGAGCCCGGGTGATCTAGCTGAGCGTGCGTGAATGCTTGAAGCTCAGTAGCTCTGTGGGAGGAAGGAGAAACTCTGTGGGAAGCTTTGTGGGTGACTTTACTTGCATCCGAGTGTGTAGAGACCTTGGAGGAATCTTTGGAAAAGTCACTTTGGTTTTGTGAAGTGGTTTTGAGAGCTTGTTAAGTGTTTTCAAAGAAAAAGTCGTTTTTTGAGTTTTCCCTGTTCCTCGATGACAGAGACTCTGTATTGACTTGTAAAGGTAACTATTGCTTGCTTTTGGTGTCCACTTCACTTCAGGAGCTTGGAAACACCTTCATTCTTGAATCTGGGATCATTTTATTGGATTTCTGGCTCACTGTGTCAGTTTCTGCGTTTTTCTGCCCAGGTGTTGGAACTTAAGTTTGGAGCAACCATTTGCAGATCTGTCAGTTCCGGTGGACTCAGGAGGTCCTAAAACTTCTTTGTTGCTCATCATTTGCACTCCGGTGGAGTTTACAAACAGCTCTGTTTCCAAAAACGTTTTTCAG
This sequence comes from Dipteris shenzhenensis, assembly GCF_047967505.1. Taxonomy (NCBI): domain Eukaryota; kingdom Viridiplantae; phylum Streptophyta; class Polypodiopsida; order Gleicheniales; family Dipteridaceae; genus Dipteris; species Dipteris shenzhenensis. The sequence continues at coordinate 35,195,848 of NC_141627.1, forward strand.
TCCGTGTGTTGGACCCAGTGATTGAGACCACGGTTTGCAAAATCGTCTGTCCCATTGCGTTCCGGACGCCCAAAAACCCCTACCTGTCAGTTCTTATGCGATTCGTGGAGGATTTTCAGAGTTATAGATCTCAATGTATTCAATTTCGTCTCTCTATTATGCATTTTTCATTCTAAGGTTTTGAAACCTTAGATTTATGCCACATGGCAGTGTATAAGTGTTGACTCTCATTTCTCACTCATCGGTTGGGATTTTGGAGTTCTAGCAGAAGAGAGATATTTGCAGATTTTCTTGCTGAGTCCGATTATGCAATGGCACCCATGTTTTGAGGCATCTCAGGTTCTATTTTCAGTAGTGGTCATTACCGTGGGACTATGATTTCTTGAGTATACCTTATGCAGATCACTCTGGTTGCAGTTTGAGCAGTGTGCGCTCATTTGTGGTATGCATTGGGTTGCAGTGGATGATTTATAGGCCATTTGGATGCATTGCGGTCCTTATTGGATGCGCTGATAGGCCCAAATTGCCTTGTGGGATGATATTTTTATGGACGCTTTGCACATGGATGCTATTTTATGCTGAGGACAGCTTTGACACATTGCAGGTGATGCACTGATAGTGCTATGCTCTCTTGGATGAGATATTATTAATGCATATGCTAGTGGACGGTGTTTATGCTTGAGCATACCTTATGCAGATCACTCTGGTTGCAGTTTGAGCAGTGTGCGCTCATTTGTGGTATGCATTGGGTTGCAGTGGATGATTTATAGGCCATTTGGATGCATTGCGGTCCTTATTGGATGCGCTGATAGGCCCAAATTGCCTTGTGGGATGATATTTTTATGGACGCTTTGCACATGGATGCTATTTTATGCTGAGGGACAGCTTTGACACATTGCAGGTGATGCACTGATAGTGCTATGCTCTCTTGGATGAGATATTATTAATGCATATGCTAGTGGGCGGTGTTTATGCTTGAGTCATTTGGCACTTATTGGCATTTTGGATTGCCATTGCAGTTGGCATTTTCTTTTGGGCCAGATTTGCTCATATGGATGCATAGTATATGCACATGAGTCAGATGCTTTGAGACATGAGTTTTGGTGATATTTCACTCTATTGTGGCATACACATTTGGGTGCACCTAGTATTTGGTGTGATTCTCTCTTATAGGCACTAGCATTTGGGATTTTTGCTTCATTTGCATCATGGCATCCTCTTCCATGTCTGAAAAGGAGTTTTTTAGCATTAAAAAGTTTGATGGGACAAACTTTTATTTGTGGAAAGAACAAATAAGGGATGTGCTTATTCAAAAGAAGCAGATTAAACCCTTGGCAGGGATTGAAGCTAAGCCTGCAAATATGTCTGAGGATGATTGGAATGAGTTGGATGCATTAGCGAAATCTACTATTAGACTTCATCTTGCAGAGTCAGTTTATTTCACAGTAGTAAATGAGCAGACTACAGAAGATATGTGGAAGAAACTGTGTTTCACTTATGAAAAGAAAACTGCCTCTAATAAAGTTTACCTCATGAAGAGGTTGTTTGAGCTGCAGATGAAGGAAGGGGTCTCCATTGGTTCTCACTTGAATGAATTCAATATTATTTTCAGCCAGCTTCAGGCTCAGAAGATGAATTTTGATGCGGAGACTAAGGCAATATTTCTCTTATTTCATTGCCATCGTCATGGGATACCTTCCGTATAGCTGTCAGTAACTCTGCACCTGGTGAGTACTGAAATTTGATGATGTTGTGGGTAGCTTGTTGGCCGAGGAGATTAGACAGAAGTCTATGGATGGCAGCAGGATGCAGCCTTAAATGTGCAAAGGGGTAGATCACAGTTTAGGGGGAAGTCCCAAGAAAGAGGGAAGTCTCGTAGCAAATCCAGGGCATGGAACATTGAGTGTTATCACTATGGCAAGAAGGGCCATATGAAAAAGGATTGCTACAAGCTGAAAAGAGAGCAAAAGGATAAGACAAAGGATGCAAATTGGGGTGCAAATCAAAAGGAAGAGAGTCCAAGGGAGGACAAAGGAAAAGTGAAGATCGAGGAGATCAATGCAGTCACACATGATAGTGACAATGACGTTCTCTTCATGTCTAGTTTATCTGCAGAGTTGCTTACCACTTCAGATGATGCATACTCCCAGGATTGGATTTTAGATTCTAGTGCTTCATTCCATGTTACTCCCCATAGGGAATGGTTCTCCACTTATGACAGTGGAAAGACAGGTTGTGTGCATCTTGGAAATGACTATGCATGTGACATAGTGGGAGTAGGTGACATAAAGTTTTCTTTTGCAAATGGGTCTGCATTTATTTTAAAACATGTGAGACTTGTGCCTAAGTTGACCAAGAGTCTTATTTCAGTGGGTCAGCCAGATGATGCTGGTTTTCACACCACTTTTGGCTTTCAGAGTTGGAAAATTCAGAATGGCTCTATGCTTTTGGCTAGGGGTACCAAGTGTGGGACTTGTATCCCTTACATGTATCAGGGGTATTTGATCATGTTGTTGCAATAATCAAGCAGCGAAGCACTTCTTTGTGGCATTGCAGGTTGGGGAACATGAGCCAGAATGGAATGAAACTCTTATGCCGTTTGGGTTATGTATCGCATTTGAGTTTCTCTGATTTTGAATTTTGTGAGCACTATCTCTATGGGAAGTAGACTAAATCAGCCCATAAAAGAAGGGGAAAGAAAGAGTTTGAAAAGCTTGATTTGGTGCATTCAGACGTATGTGGTCCCATGCCTACACGGTCATTAGGCGGGGCTGAATACTATGTGACATTCATTGATGATGCAACTAGGAAAGTGTGGGCTTATGCTATAGCTTGGAAGAGTGATGTGTTCCAGGTATTTCAGAAATGGCTGGCCTTGTAGTCAGGTAGAACGCTTAAATGCCTACGGACTGACAATGGTGGAGAGTATCTCTCTCATGACTTTCAGCATTTCTATGATACACGTGGGATTAAGAGGGAGCTCACATCCCCTCGTACTCCAGAGCAAAATCCAATTGCAGAAAAGATGAACCGTACCATTCAAGAAAGGTGGTAATGCATGCTTTCCAATGCAAGTCTTTCTGGTGGTTTTTGGGCTGAGGCAATGAAGACTGCAGTGCATGTGATCAATAGATCACCTAGTAAGAGTTTGGATGGTGGTATTCCTAAAGAGGCATGGAGTGGCAAGAAGCCCTCTTACTCTCATTTGCATATATTTGGGTGTGAGGCATATGCACATGTGCCAAAAGAGCTTCGAAAGAAGCTAGATCCTAAGTCTAGGAAATGCATCTTTCTGCGTTATGGTGAAAGTGGAGAGATGGGCTATCATCTCTGGGATCCAGAAGCAAAGAAGATCTTACGCAGCCATGATGTAGTCTTCAATGAGAAGAAGATGCATAAGGCACCCATGAGGGATGTGGAAATGAGGAGAATCACTTTCCAGGATGTGAATCCACCTGCATATGTTGATAGACAGCAAGCTGTCCATGCACCAAATGTTAGGCGTTAGGTTAGTTGTGAGGTTAGGTTAGTGCCTAGGCTAGGTTAGTGGGGTTAGGTTGGGTTACTAGTTGGGTTAGGTTAGGTTGGGTCTCGCCACAAGTTAGCATTAGAAGCTAGAGGCTAGGTTAGGTTCATTGTTAAAGGGTTAGTTCATGTTAGGCTTAGCAGTAAGGAGTTAGTTTAGGTTAGGGGTTAAGGGTTAGGAGCTCGGTTAGCCCATAGTAGCTTTGGTTAGTTGATTAGGTTAGATTAGTTAATTAATTAATTAGAGAAGATTAGAGTAATTAATAACTTAATTAATTAGCTTACTTAAGTAAATTAGGTTAATTAGTATGTTAGGTGCATTTACATTAATTAATTTAGTAATTAGATTAAACTAACTAATAAAATAATTAAGTAGATTAATTAATCAATTAATTATCGTAAGCAATAAATTACTTAATTAGGTTAACTAGTAAACAATCAGGTTAATTATGTAGATTAATTTTTTGGAATAACATAGATTAATTCAACTAAAATAATGTAGATTAATTCAAACTATGTAGATTAATTAATTTGAATAATTGAGATTAATTAAATTGAATAATTAGGTTGATTAGGTAGTTTTTTTTATTTAGCATAATGTAGATTAATTAAAATAAGCTAGATTAATTAAATTAAGTTAATATACATTAATTAACATGATGTAGATTAATTTATTAGAATAAGATTGATTAATAAATTAATTAAGTAGGTTTATTAGTAAATAATTAGATTAGATTAATTAAAAACTTAATAATTTAGGTTATTTTGGTTAATTAGTTCATTAGCTTTGTTTACATTAATTAAATAATTTATTAGATTAAAGTAACTGATAATTTAATTAAGTAGATTAATTAATTAAAGATACTAATAAATAAATTAATTAGGTTAACTAGTAGTAAATGATTAGGTTAATTAGGATACTTAATTAGATAGATAAATGAATTAGAATAACGTAGATTAATTAATTAGAATAATGTAAATTAAATCATTAAAACTATGTCGAATAACTTATATTAATTAGAATAATGTAGATTAATAAAATTAATTAATTAGTTTATTTAGGTGGATGAAATATTTAGGATAATGTAGATTAATTAGAATAATGTAGATTAATTAAATTAAAATAATGTAGATTAATTAGAATAATTTAGATTAATTAATTAGAATAATATAGATTAATTAAATTAACTAATTACGTTAATTAGGTAGATTAGTTAATTAGCAGAATGAAGATTAATTAGAATAAGGTAGAATAATTAAAATAAAATAATATAGAATGAGGTTAATTGGTAAAAAGTCAGGTTAATTAGGAGATTAATTAAATTAGAATATTGTAGATTAATTAATTAGAGTGATGTCAATTTATTAAATTAATAAAGTAGGTTATTAATTATAATAAGGTAGATTAATTAAATTAAAATAATGAACATTAATTTTAATAATCTAGATTAATTAGAATAATGTAGATTAATTTGATTAATGAATGTAGCATAATTAAATTAATTAATAAATAAATTAATCTAATTGATCTAGAGTAATTAGATTAATTAATAACTAAATTATGTAGATTAATTTAGATTAGTTAGATTACTTAATTAATTGTTAAATTAGATTAAGGTAGATTACTTTCATTACTTGAGTAATCACAATAAATAACCTAATGGAATTAAATTATATTAATATGCTTTAGATTAATATAAATATTCTCATTAGATTAATATAAAAAGACTAAAGTAGCCTAACTAGATTAAATGTAATTTATATTAAAGTTAGGTTAATTAAATTAACTAGTTACAATGATATCAAAATAGTTATTTAACTATATTGATTACAACAAGTAATTAATCAATTAGTTCTAGCATTAATTGAGTAATTAAATTAACTATATTGATTGCATTAAGTAATTAATCAATTAATTGTAGCATTCATTAAGTAATTAGGTTAATCTAATTGTATATTTAAGTTAATTAGATTAATCTAATTGATTAGATTGATATAATTGATTAGATTTAATCTAATTAATCACTTTGTTGTTTATTTAATATATATTAATATTGATATTATTTTTATAAATATTAGATAAGTTAATTAGTTTGATTAGGTTAATTATTGTATATTAATATAAGAAATAACACTAGTATAAGATATTCTATTTGGATTGAAAATTATATTAAAAATCATAGTGTGGTAATTTAGAATATAGCATATATTTTTAAATAAATTTATATAAGACATATATATTGAATTAATATAAGGTATATTGAACTTAAATTAATATAAGGTCTAGAATATATGGTAGTTAGAATTGGGACTAAAGTATATTTAAATTACATAATGTTATGATTAAAATATAAGTATTTAAATGAGGATTAGTGTATAATACCTCATTCTTACACACTCAATTGTCTTGACCACCAACCAAAATCTTAGGCTAAAACTTACCATGCTTAACAAAACTCATCTCAACTCTTGGGATAGAGAGTGCCTTGTTGATGCTCTTTTATCAACAAGGAATCCCAACCCTTGGGATAAAGGCTTTCTTAGTACTTTTGGGTTCCCACCACCACGGGGTAGGGGTCATTGCACTAGGCAATGCTCGTGGTGGTTAAATGATTTAGACAAATTACAACCAATCTTCTAGCGTTGTTGATGGACACCATCCATCATATAAATTCATCCACATTCTTACCATGCTGCATGAAACTCATCCCAACTGTTGGGCTAGAGAGTGTATCAACAAGGGATCTCAACCCTTGGGATAAAGGCTTTCCCAGTACTTCTGGGTTCCCACCACCACGGCGTAGGGGTCATTACACTAGGCAATGCTCGTGCTAGTTCAAATGTTTTAGACAAACTACAATCCAATCTTCTAGCCTTGTTGATGGACACCATCCATTACAAAAACTTGTCCAAATTCTTACCATGCTGCATGAAACTCATCCCAACTATTGGGATAGAGAGTGCCTTGTTGATATTCTTTTATCAACAAGGAATCCTAACCCTTGGGATAAAGACTTTCCCGGTACTTCCGAGTTCCCACCACCACGAGGTAGGGGTCATTGCACTGGGCAATGCCCGTGGTGGTTCAAATGTTTTAGACAAACTACAATCTAATCTTCTAGCCTTGTTGATGGACACCATCCATCACAGAAACTCATCCAGATTCTTACCATGCTGCATGCAACTCATTCCAATTCTTTGGAAAGAGAGTGCCTTGTTGATATTCTTTTATCCAACAAGGAATCCCAACACCGTGGTGGCTCAAATGTTTTAGGAAAATTACAATCCAATCTTGTTTCTTGTTGATGGACACCATCCATGAAAGAAACTCACCTCGATTCTTACCATGCTTGGTGTGCTTGGTTTTACAAATATTTTAGGTAACCCCTATAGGAGTAAAAGCGATTGCAATATGCAATGTCTTAGTAATTTTATCTTAATTTATAAACGTAAATTCAAGTTTTTAGTAATGCCTTTTATTGTTTTCATTCTTTAGTTAAGGATGGCGTCTTATGTAATATGTTTTACAATTTTAGGAATTTGCAATGGCCATGTTTGCTCATGAGAAATTCATAGATCATGCTTGGTTTATGAAGGAGAAAAGCCAAAGAGCTACCACCTTGTTATCACTTCAACAAAAGTGACAAGTCCCAAATTTTCTAGCCAAGCACTTGGAATGCTGGAGCTATCTTGAAGTTGGATGTATTTCCACACTTGGACTTCATGATAACCATATGTGATGACAACATGAAGGGCTAGCATGTACTGAAGTTGAGGACAAACTCTAAGTACTTCTTACGAGAAGTGCTAAATTCTACAAAGTATCCATATATAGGTGATTCCTTAAGTTCTCTAAAGGTTGTATCACATGCATTACCAGATATTCAGGATGGTCAAGATGGTGGTACACTTGGATCTTCTTAGGGTTTTGTTTAACCTTCAAATGCAGCCCCAACTATCCAACCGCATGTGCAGACTGCTCAATGAGCAAGGAAAAGAAAAAGACATATGAGGATGCAAGGTGGGCCAAAACACCATCTCCTAGTAAGATCACACTACGTCCAATGTCATTCAAGAAGCTTGCAAGTGATGATTCAGTGTTGTATGATGTGTCTTTCAGTATGCGTGTAGACTTCTTTACAACATTTCAAGAATTCAGACTGACTGACATTGTTCATGAAGCAGCATTTTATGAGAGCAGATACAAGGATGATGATGAAAAGAAGTATATCCTATCTAGAAATAGATTCCTTGAAAGGTGTAGGTTTGAGCCCATTGATGGGCAACACTTCTATGAGGCATGTAGAATTGCATTTGAAGAGACCAGACGAGGAAAATTACCCTCTGAGGAGTACATGCAAAAGCTTGCAAGAGTCATCACTTATATTTGTTTGTTCGAAGATGACTTGAGGTATCTATTGGAATCCCTCAGGCTCAATAATGAACCATTTCAAAAGAAGAAGAAGTCAATTCTTTCAGAGGTTCTTCTTAAAGCAAGAGAGTTGTGGATTAGGTGTGGGAAGCCACTACCCTCAAAGGGTAAGAGACCCACTGTAGTGTACTTAGGAAAGTAGGCGTGATTTTATAGGTGCTTGATAGCTGTTTTAAATGATGTTCAGCCAAATCTTCTAGAAGTTACAAGAGCCATCAATAAATACACGGATTACACGTGCATTGTATTTCATCTTGAAACAATATTTCAATGTATTGTGGATGTATTTATTGCATTCAAACCTGGTATGATATCCTTTGAGTCACATGAACATGAGGTAAAAAAGAAGCAGAAAGTTATAAAGGTTATGCCAATTATTTGGTGGAGGCCATTGAGATATGGTATTGACAAAATAGTAAAGGTGGTTTGCCAAATGGAGAATGCTTTTTTGGTAAGAAGAATAAGCAGGGAAGCCTTGAAGAAATATTCAACCAGGAAGTAAAGGATGAATCTACATATGGATCATTAAAGTTTTTGCTTCATTCAGATGAAGAGTTGGTGGATCAAAGGTATCAGGTGGACAAACAAAAATCATGTGCACTAGGAAAAATGGTTGACAAGAACTGGGCCTCTTAATGGATAAACTCATGGGATGAAGATGCAGCATCAACAAAGGAGCTTCGAGCTAAGATGCCTATTTGTGCAGAGCTTATGTATGCACATATAAAGTCAAATGCCATGAAAAACAAGATGCAACTTCAAGTCCTTAATGAGTCTTTCACATTCTCCTCCCAAACCACTAGAACCCATTCCCAAGAAAGACTCGGCAAAGCATCTTGTGATCCACCATGTAGGGGCAAGATTCTAGGCTTAAGATCTAGTGTGTGTACACATTAAATATCAACACAATAGCCTTGGCCACTCTTATAAGGTAAAGCATCCCGCTTTTTGGAAAGACAGTTTTTATGGGTTTCTGCAAAACGATAACGGATCCCGTGCCCCCCCTCTCTCTTCTCTTCTTCTTCTTCTCTTTCTCTTCTCCTTCTCCTCTCCTCTCCTCTCTTTTTATTAAAGAGTGGGATTTGAACCCAAGACCTCCCCCTTCATAAAAGGGAGACTTATCATTGGGCCAGCAAGTAGGAAGTGATGAAAATGTAATGATTTTTGCTTATATATTGAAATCTCGAGAACTATAACTCTCTAACCGTGGGGAGTTTACTCTTGCTGTAAAAAGCAAAAGTATTTCATTTCATGTGCTCTATTCACATCTCCTACTAGATTGCCGATTCATAACTTTTCCAAGTTCACTTCACGGACGCACGCCACACGAGGAGGGTGGATATTTATGTCAGTTCTTTACGAGTTTAAGGATTTGGTGGTGCCTGGTCCTCTGCGCCTTACGGCTACCAATGGGTGAGATCTCTTTCTTGATCTTCATGTCAATCTGCAACAACTGATTGTACAGTGCATTGCTCAACGAGACGATGGGTTGGATGATACACCGTGGATGATTCAAGGTGAAAAATTAATGATACGCTGGGAGGACTTTGATTTCACTTCTACTCATTGTGCAGTGATCGAGCTACTTGCTACTTCAGAGGTAATTAAAAGGGTGTCCTTCTTCGAAGGGTGGGATGCTCCTCAAGCTTGGGGGCAGATTTGGCGCATCTGCTTATTAATTCCTATGGATAAGCTCATCTTGAATGGTTTATTCTCAATCTCACTACAAAGGTTTCTAGGGCTCGACTATGGTTGGTAATGTTTCGACCAAGGAATCCCTTTGTACCTAATCAACCCTTTGTGCCTCATTTTGAGTTCAAGTTGTAATTCTTTTTGGTCTAAAGATAAACTATCAACAAAGGATTGCAAGTTTATTTGGTGCTGAACGTTTAGCTCAAGTATTGAATTCTCCCCACCCTCTCCTTCTACCTATCTTGGACTACCGAGAAACTTGGGATGTCCAGATTTTAGTCTTGGTGTGATGACATCTTGGATCCTTCAATTTGATGGAGCTTACAAACCTTTGACCAAGGCTACTGGCATGGGTGTGAAGCTCACTTCACAGGGTGGTGAGGAGTATTGTTATAGCAAGTCTGCACCTGTAAGTACTTGCAACCAAGCTGAGTACTCGGCACTCATTTTTGGGCTACAAAAGGCACAAGAACATCACGTCAAGCAACTTGAGGTGTAACGAGATTCTCAACTAGTGTGTGAACAAGTTAGTGGAAGGTGGAAGGTGTGGAGCAAAGGCTTGGTTCCATGACATCAACAAGCATTGGAACTTTGCAACCAAATTGAAGAGGTGAAAATTCAGCATATCCCTCGAGCTCAAAATCTAGTTGCTGATTTCTTGGCACGTGAAGCTTGTACTTCAATCACGCATGATGCGAGTGGAAGCACCACGCCAACAAAGCCGCAAGCCATGAAGGAGGGTGATCATTTGTAAGGAATGAAAAGGTTGTGGTCATCATGAAACTAAGTGTCGGGCATATTTGATACGAGTTTACCGACTTCGAAAGATCATCAGAAAGGTCCTCAAGGACATTGCTCAAAAGAAGGATGCCAGACCGCACACCCCTGGAAGAAATAGCATGGCGACTACAAGAACTAGAAGAAGCTGAAGGTGATGTGCAAGCTTTGCAACTGTTGACATTTGTCATGGCATCCTTGTTTGCTTTGATGAACAACCTCATGCAACGCCGCGTCTCTAACGCTTGCTTGTAAAGATAACTATGAAATCATGAGGTTTGGTCCTTTTAAGATTGTCTATGAGCTATTCTATGCTAAAAATTCTTCCTGGGTAGTATTTCACAATACACCAGTCACACCCTACCCAGCGTATGTGTGCTTTGTGGATGTATCTTCACCTGATTTTCAGTTCAAGCTACCTCTTTCCATTGTTTGCCCATAGATAAGCCTCATTTTGTCTCTCTCTTTTCCATTTTCCAAGCATGGCTGACATTCTCGTGTTTTGTGGATGGGTTGAAGAAAATCCAAATGAGTATCTTGTGGCCTTCAAGCGCCGTTGTGTTTCTCTCAACTTTCTTACTGAAGACAGATGGCTGTTGGTTCTTCCCACATTTCTAGAGGGTTTGGCTCAAGTGTGGTATGAGAAGCAGGCTCAAGATGTTCGCCAAAGCTGGCCAAGGTTGAGAGCAGCAATGATTGAGTATTTTGGCAAAGAAGAGGAGTCGGAGAATGTGTACCTGTAGGTGGCAAACTTGAAGCAGCCAGAAGGTGAGATGGCACATCGATATGTGGATCGAGCGGCCGTGCTCCTGGACCGCCATGCAAGAGGATAATGCCGGATTTTGAGCTGGAATGACTCAGCATGTGTTGGGCTACCTTGTGGCAGGAGCAAGTGACGAATTTCGCGTCAAGCTTAAATGGGAGAATCCAAAAACTATGGTGCTAGCACATGAGATTGTTCAAAGTTTTGATAAAGTTCAGTCTGACCCCGCTTCAAAGAAGACGATTGTCCCTTCGCAACCCCCTCAAATCTTGCAACAACAGCCTGGGGGGTCTAACTCAGGGGCATACTCCCACCCCCCATCAGGGATGTATCCACCGCCTCCACCTCAAATGTATGGCCCTCCCTTAGATGCTTACCCTGAACAAGGTATATATTCTCACCCTCCGCCTTGAAGATTTCCCCAGCCTCGCCCATGAGCCCCCCTCCTTTCTACTCCCTCGGCCCCTCTAGCTAAAGAGGCCCCCCCTGCAAAAGAACCCAGAGTCAATGACCTAGCCAAGGCCCTGAATGATCTTCAGCTTGAGATGGTGGGCATCAGAAATCAAGCCAACCACCCTCCAAGAGACCGTGCTAATGTTGTATGCTATGAGTGCCACCAGAAGGGTTATTATCGCACAAAATGTCCCAATATTCCAAGGGTGAATCTTCTAAGTGAATCAAGCACTAAGGATTCTGACGTAGAGATCTTTGACCTTGGGAAAAGAATTCGTACCACCACCTCGGACCCCTCTCCAAACCATGGACCGTGCCGCCCAACGAAGAAGGTGTCCTTCTCAGAGCCCTCAGATGTTGAGATGGCAGACCCACCAATAGAGAAGACTAAAATATCCTGCAGGAGTAAGTGGTCACCCTCGGATTTTCCCATCGACTCAGGGCAAGAGGACTATTTGGTCGTTTAGGACCTTGCTCATCGGTCTTTGAGCATCACGCTCCCTCAACTAATAGCATTAAGCCCTAAGGTGAGACGTGAGCTGCAGCAAGGGCTCTCAACAAGGAGGAGTAAGAAAAAGGGAAAGATACGAGAGGTATCTTCTATCTCTGAAGAAATTGATCGGCACCCACATAGAGTAGATGTCATCATAGATAATTGCCATGTCAAAAGTGTGTGTATTGATGGGGGAGCCGCATGTAATATCATGGTGCCCCGAATCATGAAGAAATTGAATTTGAAATGCACAAGGCGTTCCTCCACTCGAATCAAGGTAGCAGATGGTCGATGACTCGCCACCCTGGGAGTCATTGAGGATTTGCCCATCACTATCAATGGGTTGACCACCACCATCAATTTCTATGTAGTGGACATCGAAGATACAGGCAGGAGCTACCCAGCCATACTCGGGAGACCATGGTTGAGAACGAGTGATGTAGTCAGCTATTGGAAGATAGGACACATGTCTTTTGGTGCTTCTAAGGAGAAGATCCCGGTGCAACCAGGTGCCATGGAACCAGAAGAAGAAGAGGAGCAAGACAGTGATACTCTCTCATCCTTGGTGTCTGAATCAATGGAAGAATCAGACGAGGGGGAGGAGTTCTCAGAGGAGGAAGTTTACATGATGGGGGTGTCTCTGACCCCGCCATCTACAGAAAAGGTAACAGCTAGTCCTCAACAGCTTGAATCTATGCTTTCCCCAGACCTCACTCCAAGTAAGAAAGATGAGTTTCTAGAAATGTTCAAAGGTTTCCCTGACCTCTTTGCAACTAGCTACCACCACCTTTGCCATGTGACTGCCATAGAACACAAGATAGAGCTAAAGCCTGATGCTAAGCCAGTGGCTTAGAAGTCTTGGAGATTAGGGCCCCTACAGACCGATGCTTTGTGCTCAGAGTTGCAAAAGCTTGTAGAAGCTAGGTTTATTATTCCGGTTCACAATACTGAATGGGTTTCACCAGTGGTAGTCATCCCAAAGAAAAACAACAAGTGGCAGGTCTGCATCGAGGGTTTGCATCGACTATAAGAAGCTCAATGCGGCCACCAAGAGGGATCATTATCCTCTGCCCTTTCAAGACCTCATTCTTGAGAAGGTAAGTGGTCATGAGATGTATACTTTCTGTGATGGTTACTCTGGGTTTTATCAAATCAGAATTGCCGAAGAAGATGTGCTTAAAACCACATTTGCCACACCCTGGGGGACATTTGCATTCAAAGTAATGCCATTTGGCCTCACCAATGCTCCTACTACCTTTCAAATATTTATGCAGATGGTGTTTGCTCCTTATTTGGGGGATTTCTTGGGGGTGTTCTTAGATGATTTCTGTTTATTCTCGTCATGTAAGGAGCAAGTCATGAAGGTTAGGTTGGCCTTCCAAAGGGCCAATGATGCGAATGGCAGTCTCAACCCTAAGAAATGCACCATTGGAGCCACTCAAGGGAGGTTACTGGGACATATTGTCTCATTCGAGGGCATCAAGCCTAACCCCTCAAGCTCTCCCCACCGACAACCAAACGTCAGGTACGCTCATTTGTCAATCTAGCAAGATACTATCGTCGCTTCATTGATCAATATGTTGCTTTGACACAACCCATGACTATGCTATTAAAAGATGGGGTTGATTTCTCTTGGGATGAGGATTGTGATCATGGGTTTGCACAAATCAAGAGTGCTCTAGCTTTAGAACCCATTCTATGCAATTTTGATTGGTCAAAGACTTTCTATATCAATCCTAGGTTTGGTGAGCACACTCTGGCAGGTATTCTTCTCCAGCAAGGGGAGGATCGGTTCATGTATCTCGTTCGATTTTCTTCTCGACAATTGCTCGACACCGAACGATGCTACTCAGAGGCTGACAAGCATGCCTTGTCTTTGGTGTTCTGCATTGAGAAATTTAAGCATTATGTGGTTGGAAAGTCCTTCATTATACTCACTAGCACTGGTCTTGCAAAGTAGGTTCTTTAATCACCAAATCCCATGGGCCGGTTGGCCAAATGGTTGGCAGTTCTACAAGAATATGATTTTTCTTCCAAAATTGTAAAAGGGGGTTGTTCCAACTTGAAGAATGCTTTGATTGATTTAGAGGAGTGCCTTGATGTAACCCTTGTAGCAGCCATAGAAGTTGGGGATCCATGGTATGGTGGTATCTATAGGTTTCTGATTGCTTTCTCCTTTCCTCCAGAAAGTACTAGCTATGAGAGAAAGAAGATCCACAGAGATAGTAGGTGCTACACCCTCTTTAATGGGGTGTTGTATCGTCAAGGCATGGATGGGGTACTAAGACAGGCCATTCATGCAGATGAAGTGCCTAAGGTATTGAAGCATTATCATTCTGGATTTTGTGGAGGCCACTATGCCAGTGACTATACAACTAAGAAGATTTTACATGCTGGATACTATTGGATGGGATTCCATTCTTAAATGAAGCAGTGGAGTTACTCATGGATCACATGGGTATTGATCATCGCACTTCTAGCATCTATTATATAGCATCCATGGGTCAAATAGAGTGGACCAATGGCCTTTGTAAAACCATGGGAAAAATGGCCGCAGGGAATAGGAGCCATTGGGATCAGAAGGTCACTGAAGCCATGCGGGCTTACAACATCACTCATAAAACGTCTACAGGTCACACTCCTTTTGAGTTGGTGTATGGTACTGAGGCAGTTTTACCATTAGAGATAGAGATTTCGGCCTTGAGATTGGCACAAGAACAGAGGATGACAGAAGATGAACATGTAGAGGCCAGATTGGTACAACTTGAGAAGTTAGGTGAAACCTGACGCCTTGCACTACACCAAACAGAGATCCAAAATAATCGACAAAAGGCTCGCTTGGATGCTAAGATTCACAAGGGATAGGAAAGACACTTTGCTGAGGGGGATCTTATGCTATGCTTTGATAACAGATTGGACCACCAAATGGATAAGAAGTTTCTGGCACTGTGGACCGGTCCATACAAAGTCATCAAGGAATGTAGCAATGGGTCTGTACAAGTTCAGGAGCTGCATGAGCCATATGGCAAGAAGGTGATCAACAAGCGTTATCTCAAGCCCTTCTTTGTGCGTGATGGTCCCAGGCATGGAAATAATGTGCATTCCCTACCTGGGGGGGGAACTGTTATGGATAAATTTGTCTAAGGGAAAAAGGCATAAATATGAGTGTGTGTTTGTATGTGTGGCAATAGTACAATAAAATATGGTGTGCATAGGGCCCAGGGTTCAGGTGGCAAGGCATGACCATGTGCCACCCTTCCACATAAGAGGACCCATAAGGTGTGTTGTACATAATCCATGGTAGTAATATTATAAAATAAAAGGTGGCATGGCTCCTCCATGTGCCACCCCTCCACCTAGGCAGTCCCATGCCTGCATTTAGTGAGATATGGCCCAAAGTCCATGGGAGAAGTAATATAAAATAGGTGGAGATGGATATTATATTGGGTTATTCCCTCCATATAGGATAGGCCCATGTGGGGGAGGTATAGAAGGTCCAAGAGTGCAAGTTAAATAATGGGGAAAGTAGGATGAGCTGGCAAGATTCCTTGTGCCAACCCTCCACTTGTCCTCCTAGAGGTTTAAACGTATTATAAAATTGGGGAGAGACCAAGGGAGATATGGGGCTTGATTTATGTGGAAAAATGAGGCAAAGGATTGTCTCACACAATTGAGAGTGCATAACCGCCTAGCCCACATGGGAGACTTTTCCACACACACCATGCATGTGGGAGGATCCATTTATTGGGAGAGACCCCCTCTCTTGGCTATAAAAGGAGGGGGCTATTCCTTGATGAGACATGCTCATTCTTGTAAAGCCACCTAGCTAGTACTTTGATTTTCGCCTTCCCTTCCTTTCAAATAAAGCATGGCCCTCTTCCCTTGATGTCTCGATCTTTACATTCCTCCTCCCATCATGTACATGCTTCTCTTCCCCATCTCCCTTTCCCCTTGTGCCATAGTCTCCCTCTTCATTCCCTCCCCTTCTAATCCCTTTTCCCCTCCCATGATAACGTTTTGCCCTCATGTTCTCCTTTCCTCTATGGCCCTTGAGCATCGCCATGCTTAGCGTCTAGCCTCTTGTCCTAATTTCTTTTGTAGGTAACAGTACAAAACACCTTATGGGTCCTCTTACATGGAAGGGTGGCACATGGTCATGCCCTGCCACCTCAACCCTGGGCCCTATGCACACCATATTTTATTATACTATTGCCACACATACAAGCACACACACATATTTACGCCTTTTTCATTGGTCAAATTTATCCATAACAGTTCCCTCCCCAGGCAGGGAATGCACAGCATGTCATGCTTGGGAAAAAAAGATAACAAGGAAAAGCTTGAGATCCCTTTTGTTGAACACCTTCCTCTCATGTGGTTTTTGGAAATGATATTGGACCTCAATAGATCCAAGAGTTTGTGTTCATTTACCATTATAATTTCCTCAATAAAAAACAATATGTGGTGTCACTGCCATCTCCTCATGCCCTGGATCAAACACAAACTGGTTACTACTCAAAAGGGCCACAAAACCTGGATGCTGCATCAAAGCACATAGGAGTGGGTCACTCCCCCCAGTTTGGGATGGAAGGACCTCCAAAACATACTCCCCCCCATATGGAGGGAAATCTACCATTTGATAGAAAACACCATCCCACATTGACTCTTGCAAGAATAGATTGGAGCCCCTTTCCAAATTAATCATGGGATCATACCTTGTGAAATCATCAAGAGATACCATCAAGACCCTTTCAACATGCATCACATCCATCAACTTCTTGGCCTCAACTTCATCCTTACTGCTCAACACTTCATCTAACACCATGAATTTCTCATCAATAAGCTTAGCCCATAGTTGGACGCGTTGTTCTTCAATATCCATCAAAGCATCTTCTGAGCACATTTTAAGCATCTCTACCATGCTATCACCACATATAATCACATCAGGTTCCAAGAGACTCACAACATCAAGGGGAGAAGAAGGGGTGAGGATTTCACCGTTGTCGGCCCCTACTATCAAGACTCAAGCTCATTGATGCTTTCATCATCGAACAGTCCATCAAGACCTCGAATTCTTTATCATAAGAAAAATCAAGAGGAGGAGAAAGAGAACTTGAAGGATTCAATGCAATCTGGTAGGGTATGTGAAGTCCATATGGCTCATTACCATCTGCGGATTCACTACAGCTTTCAGAGGGAATTGATTCACTATCATTGCCACATTCAATCTCATCATTATCTGACCCCCTAGTAACTGATCTAGAAGTCTCCATGAGATGCACTTGAGGAACATTTGGACACTCTGAGCGGTAGTGCCCCTTTTGATTGCAACCATGACAAACCAATTGGGACTTATCATGTGGAGAAGGAGTAGCCTTACTTTTTTATTCCATCAATTCAATGGGGAGAAGATAGGGGAGGAAGAGTTTTTGCTAAGATGGATCCACCATGAGACACCTTGACTATCATTGCAAAAGGAAAAGGAGGAATGATGGCTAAATCACTAGACATTCTATCAAAATTCACTGCAATTGCCTTTGCATGCTCCATGGTCTTTGGGTCCTCCCACTTCAACTTGAGATGAAACTCATTAGCTGAACCAGACACCATATGCCTCAACACATACTGAGTCATTCCGGCAACAAACCCCTCATTATCTGGATGCATAGCTACTAGGCAATCCAAGAGCCCAACCGCTCGATCCACATATTGATGTGCTATCTCTCCTTCTTCTTGCCTCAACCTCGCTATCAATAGATGAACATTCTCGGGCTCCTCTTCTTTGCCGAAATACTTGACCAATGCTGCAGTCAAATGGGGCCAACTTTTGTGAACTTCATCAGTCTGCCTCTTGTACCACACCTTGGCAAAATCATCTAAGAATGTGGGAAGAACCAACAACCATCTATCTTTAGTAAAAAAGTTCAGAGAAACACAATAGTGCTTAAAGGCCACAAGATACTCACTTGGATTTTCTTCAACCTGTCCACAGAACATAGGAATGTCTGCCATGCTTGGAAAATGGAAAAGAGAGAGACAAAATGGGGCTTATCTATTGGGAAACAATGGAAAGGGGAAGCTTGAACTAAAAATTAGGTGAAGATACATACACAAAGCACACATAGGCAGGGTAGGGTGTGACTGGTGTATTGTGAAATACTGTACGAGAAGAATCTTTAGCATAGAATAGCTCATAGACAATCTTGAAAAGACCAATCCTTATTGGTTGAGGCATGACATTGCATCCATCTTTACAAGTGAGGGTTAGAGACACAACGCTGCATGAGGTTGTTCATCAAGGCAAACAAGAATGCCATCACAAATGTCAGCAGTTGGAGAGCTTGCACATCACCTTCAGCTTCTTCCAGTTCTTGTAATCGTCAATTTCTTCAAGGGGTGTGCGGTTTGGCATCCTTCTTTTGAGCAATGTCCTTGAGGACCTTCTTGATGATCTTTCGAAGTCGGTATACTCGTATCAAATATGCCCAACACTTAGTTTCATGATGACCACAACCTTTGCATTCCTTACAAATGATCACCCTCCTTCGTGGCTTGCGGCTTTGTTGGGGTGGTGCTTCCACTCGCTTCATGCGTGATTGAAGTACAAGCTTCACGTGCCAAGAAATCAGCAACTAGATTTTGAGCTCGAGGGATATGCTAAATTTTACCTCTTTAAATTGGTTGCAAAGTTCCAATGCTTGTTGATGTCGTGGAACCAAGCCTTTGCTCTACACCTTCCACCTTCCACTAACTTGTTCACATACTAGTTGAGAATCTCCTTGCACCTCAAGTTGCTTGACGTGATGTTCCTGTGCCTTTTGTAGCCCAAAAATGAGTGCCGAGTACTCTGCTTGGTTGCAAGTACTTGCAGATGCAGACTTGCTATAACAATACTCCTCACCACCCGGTGAAGTAAGCTTCACACCCACACCAGCAGCCTTGGCCAAAGGTTTGTAAGCTCCATCAAATTGAAGGATCCAAGATGTCATCACACCAAGACTAAAATCCAGACATCCCAAGTTTCTCGGTAGTCCAAGATAGGTAGAAGGAGAGGGTGGGGAGAATTCAATACTTGAGCCAAACATTCAGCACCAAATAAACTTGTAATCCTTTGTTGATAGTTTATCTTTAGACCAAAAAGAATTACAACTTGAACCTCAAAATGAGGCACAAAGGGTTGATTAGGTACAAAGTGATTCCTTGGCCGAAACATTACCAACCATAGCTGAGCCCTAGAAACCTTTGTAGTGAGATTGAGAATAAACCATTCAAGACGAGCTTATCCATAGGAATTAATAAGCAGATGCGCCAAATCTGCCCCCAAGCTTGGGAGGCATCCCACCCTTCAAAGAAGGACACCCTTTTCATTACCTCCAAAGCAGCAAGTAGCTCGATCACCGCACAATGAGTAGAATTGAAATCAAAGTCCTCCCAGCGTATCATTAGTTCTTCACCTTGAATCATCCACGGTGTATCATCCCAACCGTCATCTCCTTGAGCAATGCACTGTACAATCAGTTGTTGCAAATCGACATGAAGATCAAGAAAGAGATCTCACCCATTGGTAGCCGTAAGGCGTGGAGGACCAAGCACCAAATCCTTAAAACTCATCGAGAAGTGACATAAATATCCACCCTCCTCGTGTGGCATGCGTCCGTGAAGTGAACTTGGAAAAGTTTAGAATCGGCGATCTAGTAGGAGATGTGAATAGAGCACATAAAATGAAATACTTTTGCTTTTTACTGCAAGAGGAAACTCCCCACGGTTAGAGAGTTACAGTTCTCGAGATTTCAATATATAAGCAAAAATCATTACATTTTCATCACTTCCTACTTGCTAGCCCAATGATAAGTCTCCCTTTTATGAAGGGGGAGGTCTTCGGTTTAAATCCCACTCTTTAATAAAAAGAGAGGAGAGGAGAGGAGAAGGAGAAGAGAAAGAGAAAGAGATCTGTCCGAAAATCATCGTGATCTGTCCATGATGTGCGCGGGTGTATAGGCTAGACGCGCGCGCATGCGCGTAGGAACTCGGAGGGAGCACGAGAGAAGAGAGAGGGGGGTGCGGGATCTGTTATAGTTTTGTAGAAACCCAAAAAACTATCTACGACTAGAAGACATAGGAGCCTAGAAAACCATCGTGATCTATCCGCGATGCGCACGCAGGAACTCGGACGGAGCACGGATGTTTTGCAGAAGCAGGGAGGTTTTGCAACTATAGAGACAAGCAAGGCATGCAGTTTGGAGGTGCAAAAGTAGAGAACTGCACATGGAAGAAGTCGCAGAGCTGCACCTAGTCACAGGAGTAACAGATTTTACACCACTAGCCGTGGAGATTTCGATCCCAATAGCCACCATTTCTATTAGCCGGAAAAGAAATCAAGACAAGAGGCTAGAGGATAGGTATGGTGATGCTCGAGGGCCATAGAGGAATAGGAAACGTGAGGGGAGAAGCATTAACCTGGGTGGGGAAAAGAGACTAAGAGAGGAGGGAATGAAGAGGGAGACTATGGCACAAGGGGAGAGAGAGAGGGGAAAGAAGAGCATGTACATGATGGGAGGAATGTAAAGATGGAGACATCAAGGGAAGAGGGCCATGCTTTATTTGAAAGGAAGGGAAGGGGGAAATCAAAGTACTAGCTAGGTGGCTTTACAAGAATGAGCGTGTCCCATCAAGGAATAGCCCACTCATTTTATAGCCAAGAGAAAGGGTCTCTTTCAATAAATGCATCCTCCCACATGCATGGTGTGTGTGGAAGAGTCTCCCATGTGGGCTAGGTGGTTACACACTCTCAATTGTGTGCGATAACGCTTGGCCACATTTTTCCACATATATCAACTTTCATATCCCAAGTCTATGATACTCCCTTGGTCTCTTTCCAATTTTATAATACGTTCAAACATGTAGGAGGATAAGTGGAGGGTTGGCACAAGGAATCTTGCCACCTCATCCTACTTTCCCCATTATTTAACTTGCACTCTTGGACCTTCTATACCTCCCCCACATGGGCCTATCCTATATTGAGGGAATAACCCAATATAATATCCTTCTCCACCTATTTTATATCACTTCTCCCATGGACTTTGGGCCATATCTCACTAAATGCAGGCATGGGACTGCCTAGGTGGAGGGGTGGCACATGGGGGAGCCATGCCACCTTAACATTTTATAATATTGCTACCATGGATTATGTACAACACACCTTATGGGTCCTCTTACGTGGAAGGGTGGGACATGGTCATGCCCTACCACCTGAACCCTGGGCCCTATGCACACCATATTTGATTATACTATTGCCACACATACAAGCACACACACATATTTATGCCTTTTTCATTGGTCAAATTTATCCATAACAATACTCGGCTTTGTTGTTTGAGGCAATGGCTTTAGAGACTCCTTAACAACATTGCAACTCTTTGGCTTGTCCAGGTTGCATTGGATACTCTGTGGCTACCCTCTTAGACTTCGATCTTGTTACTTGTATTGTGTTTGTCATTTGTCATGGCTCATCTTCGTCATGTACCTACTATTGTCAGAAACACCTGTCGGAGCATTGTCGGCTTGGAGCACCATCTTCTTGATGTCAAGCCTCCTTGTTTGTTTCACCTGTTCGAGTGGTGAAATCGTCTTGTGATTCCTTGTTGCTTCTTTGATGGCGGAGTGAACCAATTCGACTATTAACTCGTGTTATGTCATTGTAGATGATTTGTTGTTGATGTAGTATTCAGACTGCGACTGTCGCGAGTTCCTCTTGCTACTACTGTGCTTACTTGTGAGGCGCACTTGTTCGCTATCTTTGCCTGTAGTTCTTCGTGGATTGTTCCCTTGTTGCTTTGTATTGATGACTTTTTGTATCATCTATTGTCTGTCATTTGTCATGGCTAGTCTTCATCATGTACCTACTATTGTCAAAAACGCCTGTCGGAGCATTGTCGGCTTGGAGCAGCATCTTCTTGATGTTGAGCCTCCTTGTTTGTTTCACCAGTTCGAGTGGTGAAATCGTCTTGTGATTCCTTGTTGCTTCTTTGATGGCGGAGTGAACCAATTCGACTATTAGCTCGTGTTATGTCATTGTAGATGATTTGTTGTTGATGCAGTATTCGGACTGCGACTGTCGAGTTCCTCTTGCTACTACTATGCTTACTTGTGAGGCGCACTTGTTCGCTATATTTGCCTGCAGTTCTTCATGGATTGTTCCCTTGTTGCTTTGTATTGATGACTTTTTGTATCATCTATTGCTTGTGGCTTTATGTAGGAAAGGCATTGTACCATGTCTGGATACGTTTCAACTACAATACTCCATCTTTCTGGGCTCGAACATGTAGTAGGATCGCCAAATGTGTTGTAGGAGGTGAACACAACCTAGAACATTTATACACTTTCATGCATAGGACATAGTCAAAACTTTAGAACTACCTATACAGGCAGTTGAGTCGAAACAAAAAGAGACTATGAAAGGTCCCGCAGTTCAACACCATAACTCGGCTTTTGGTTGATCCCACATTGCCAGTTTTGCTTACCAAAAATGGCCCACTGTACATAGTTTTTCAGAGGCAAAAACTACAGTCACTAATGCATGCAAAAAATTTCTATATCATTTTTTGCTTTGGAAACAACAACAAGACCCATCTTGAGGCTTGCAGCAGCCATTACAATGGTGATAATAGTTAGACTAATAACATCATTGCAGAGACAAATCCCAAGATAGTGGTCTTTCCAAAACTATTATAAAACTGCCTTTTCACCCAATAGATAACGTATTAGGGACTATGACTAATCAGGGTGCTAACCGGGTGGTAAGACACCCCTCAATAGTCCCCAACGTGAAGCTCTCAAACGAGGATTCATCACCACTGGTGGATGAAGCGAAGTACAGAAGGCTTGTGGGCAGCTTGATTTTGGAAATTGACTAGTATATGACCCAAACCATACCGAAAAATCAACTTAAATAATTTAGCTACTACGAAACACAACAATTTCAACCAACTACCGAGCTGGTCATCAGTACATTGGTTTAGTACATTTACATAACTCCTATTTGACTTGACCTAGCTCACTGGTATGTTGCATGATGTTCCAACCACCATGCTGGTTTAGGACACTCACATTAATTCCAAGGTAGCCTAGTTTGAAAATTGGATGGTACATGACCTAGCCCAACCTAAAAATTAAACCTAAATAATTGAACTACTAGGAAACAGAACAATTTCAAACAACCACCAGGCTAGTCATCAATTTTTTTTGTATTTTTAAAAATTTTAATGTCTCAACCATGCTCATTTATGACAATCACATAACATCTGTTTGACTTGAGCTAGCTTGGTGATATATTGCATGGTGTTCCAACCACCAGGCTGGTTTAAGACACTCACATTAAGTCCAAGCCAACTCGGTTTAGAAATTCAAACTAGAATATGACCCAAAAAATCATGGGAATTAAACTTTACCAATATTTAACTACTAGAAAACACAACAATTTCAACCATTGGGTTGCTCATTGCTTCAGACCAGGTTCCATAGGAGTCACTGCTGCTTTGCAACTTTCCATCTAAAAACATTTGAGCAGTTCCCTGCAGTATTTCTCCTGTGAAATAAAGATACTGCTCTTTCCCTACTATTAGAAAATAACAATATGTTGTTGTTTCTTTCTGTTAAAAAATATATTGCTATTCAACCACACTAGTTTAGGACAATCACATAATTGGTGTTTGACCTAAACCAACACGGTGATATATTGCATGATGTTCCAACCACGGGGCTGGTTTAGGGAAATCACTTTAAGTCTAAGCTAGCCCAATTTAGAAATTAAGCAATTAAACTATTCCAAACCTCATTCATAGACAACCACCGGGATGGTGAAATATATTGTTGTTCAACCACGCTAGTTTAGGACAATCATGTAACTGGTGTTCGACCTAAACCAACACAGTGATATATTGCATGATCCAACCATTGGGCTAGTTTAGGACAATCACATTAAGTTGAAGCCAGCCCAATTTAGCAATTATATTAAGCAATTAAACTATTACAAAAGCTCATTCACAAACAACCACTAGCATGGTTTAGGCAACCATTGAGCTATATTGTATCAAGAATGTGTATGATGTGCTCATCCCACTAGTTGCATCCTATGTGCTTTTTGCAAATGTCATTCTTATTTGGAGAAACTATCGTATTCTCATGCCAGAGTGTTGTCACTTGATTAATAACTTCCACACTAGGTTGTCTCTTCATTTCTTGCATTTTGTTGAAGCCCACAGACTTCTTAGATCAGGACTACATTGCTTCTGCTCTGCATCCAACTATTGGAGCCATGTTGGTCCTTTTGATTGACAACATCTTTGACAGTGTGCACCCAAGCTATTTCTCCTTTTCTCTAGAGGATACCAATATAGCTAATGTCACCCTCTTTACAACTAGCTGATCTAAGCTATGCATGCTAAGGCTTGTGAAGGCTTGGGACTAGTATTCACATGAATGATTTGATGTTGCTATCTGGAATGCTCCCACCAAATGTGATACCACAACTCTTATTCTTTTCTCTGATGGAAATGATAGGATGTGTCCATATGCAATTGTTTCCTACTACTTCTCAGCAAGGAGTCTTCTTTCTTCTCATTGTTTCTTCCTCCACAAACATTGCGAAAGTGTCTTCCACTACCGTTTCAATACCATGCCGTTTTTGTCCTTGCCCTAGAATTTGTTCCTTGTACCTTGAACAACTTTTAATCTTTCCTATCTTGCTGCATCTGTCTGGTTCCCTTGCAAGCCATGACAAGCTACATCTTACCACCATTCACACCATGGAGATGATAAGTGAACCACCACCACAACATAGACCACAGCTAGCTTATGGGGTGAGCAAAGAATAGAAGTCGACTAACCTGAGTAAGGAAGATATTGCCAAACCAAAAGAATGAGGTCAAGTTGAGCTGATTCTACACGAGGTAGGTTGCAGGGTGGTAGGAGGAGAATGTACTTTGCAGGGAGGCAGGAGGTTAATGTTTGAATATTTGTAGGGCGGGAGGTGAAAATTTTTGAAAGTGCCCGGGGATAGAAAAATTTTCAGCCACCGTGATTTCCTCCTCCGACGATACACGTCAGTAAAATTGGATATATCGATTACCCTCAAGCACATGCAATGTCGCCCAAATTGCTTCAAAATACAAAAAGGCCAAAGGACATGCTATCAAGTTTGATGTTGTATATTATGAAATGCAATGACATTTGACATGCTTATGATCCATATAGCAAGGAATTGCATGGAAAAGAAACCAATACAAAATTGTAAACAGTGTTGGACTTATGGAGCATGCCCTCGAACAGGTGTGCATAATTTGGCACAACATTGGAGGGCCATTAAACCACATCTAAGGATAATCAATTAGGTGTCTCCTTTGGTTAAGGAGAAGCTCGCGTACTGTACTTTTGAATGATTGCTTGGTTCATGTATGTGTAGAGCAAAATTTTAATGTTTTGAAAAATTGTTACATCCTATGCTCTTCTGGATGCATGCTTCACATGCCATAGCACTTGTAATGCTTTAATGGTCTCATTTCCAAATCTTTATTCCATAAGTTTTTGGTCTCATGTTCAAGTTTGAAATGTTTACTATAACTTGAAGATAGAGTTTTTTGAATTTCATTGAGCAATGCATAAGTTATGGGTCAGGCAAGATTCCCATTTGCAAAAAATGCCCTGAACGTCACCAAAAATGGCTATACCCAAGCAAACATTCACCCATGGGTGTAGCTCGTATACTTTCTTGTATTGATTTTCCTCATTATAACTTCCAAGAACAAGCCCTTAGGATGTTCCACCGACCATTCAAACATGAAAATTTTGCTCACCATTGGAAATGTAGTAAGAATATAATGCTTCTCTTGAGTTTAGTGCATTCAATAGAGCATTGTTAGGCCTTGGCATCCTATCATGTATAAGTCTCCAAGTGCATGGCTATCAACTCTTTTGAGATTCTACAAAGATAAAGCCAATGAAGCAATTTTGAAATTAGGATTTGATGGCCACAAAGATAAAGAAAAGTGACCATAACATGCTTGACCATGTCCACATGTTATCATGCAAGTCAAAGCCATGCGAGCTGAAAGGATAGGTTTATGTCTTTTGATCCATTGTGTAATATAGGGATGGTTGCCTTGGGTTGGTCCATCTTATCATGGATTATGAACAAGTATATCTTAGGATACATTTTATAAAATGTACATCATGTGTAGTATACATTTCTATAATCTTTTTGTTGTAACATGTTCTTTCTCCTATCTTCCATCAACTTATTACATCCGTTATGACATTTTATCACCACAGGTTGGATTGCACAGACCGCACTTAGAGAATGACTTGTTTTGGATAAAGTTAAATGCTTGAATTTTGAGTTCCATATGTGATTTAATGTGGAAGGTGACATTTACTTGCAACCAAGATCTTGAAATGCATGTTAGCCTCATATAGAATATCAACCTACTTGTATAAAAATTATTATCCACAAAATCTTGGATTATGGTGCTTCCCAATCAGTGTGTGGTCCTGACCTCAAATTGCTCCCTCTATTAATAAAATATTATTTTTGGAATGTCTGCGTTTCAAACCATGCTCTAGAACAAACATTGGTACCATTCAATGGAAAGAAATAATTGGCCTTCCCATTGTCATGTTTTTTGCAAGCAACCCCAAGAGTGTCATATTCATAATTGGTGCCCCAATACTCTGTGCATAAATTGGATAGCATTTGACAATTTGCAAATTGAAAACACTTCCCTTTACAATAATGAATCATAGATACTTTCATGAGTGAATCCACATAAGGTTAGACAATGCTAACAACGTGCCATGTTTCTTGTCTTTCCTGTTTATCATGCATTAAGACCTATTTTTTGTTGATTTGTCATTTGGACCGTCATTTTCTATATGATTTTGCTTAGGTCCACTTGAGAAAGTCATGTTGTCATCGATTCTTAACATAGTTTCATCTAAAAATCTTATTTGTGCAATGGGCCATTTTACAAAGGTGATGGTGCAAATGATTGATGTGTTACACTATGTTACCTTTCAATGCCCACACCTAGACTATCTTCCCCAAACATCTCAAAATTATAGGCTCACATGGGCACCCCATGGGCACACATACAAAATAATGCCCACAATAATGCAATGGTTTTTTGCTCATCCCATATTAAGTTCTTCCATGAGTCTCGAATGGTAAAACTCATTGTATTCACTCAACCTAAATGGTGTCTAATGTTATATCATTCACTAGCCTAGTATAGCTCCATCGACAATTTAGACACAACTCATTGACCATGCTTTCCAAGAAACCAAGGTTAGGTTAAGAGTGCAAACCATAGTGAGAGACTACTCTGTTATTCATGAACGCACATCGTTGTACCTTTGTGTCAAAGCACCATGCCCTAACTTAGGTATGAAGACATTTATAGGAAATACATCATAATAGATGTAACATAGGTATGAAAGGATTTGGACAAGTGGCCAAATACATATGGGAAATACCTCATAAGAGACTAGGCATAGGTTTGCAAGGATTTGGCCAAGTGGCCACATATACCATTGAGGCACAACATAGTGAGAGATTTGGCCACGAGGCCAAATATTGCTATCATACATCTTTTCATGTGATAGCACCATGGTCCAAAAACATATGGCCATGTGGACAAATCAACATAGGATATAACTCATAAGGGACTATGCATAGGTGTATAAGGACTTGGTGGGGCCAAATCTACCATTGGCACATACCGTAGTGAGAGATTTGGCCATGCAACCAAACGCTGACCTCTTAGCTTTGTTCAAAGCATAAGGTAGACAACTCTTAATCTCATTCCTTTCTTCAGAACACCATGGTGTAGACATGGATAAATCTACATAGCTCATACATCATAAGAGACCAAGCATAAGTGCGTAAGAATTTGGCCAAGTAGCCAAATCTATCGCTAAGGCATACCA
Source organism: Dipteris shenzhenensis (assembly GCF_047967505.1). Lineage (NCBI taxonomy): Eukaryota > Viridiplantae > Streptophyta > Polypodiopsida > Gleicheniales > Dipteridaceae > Dipteris > Dipteris shenzhenensis. The sequence goes on from NC_141627.1 coordinate 35,223,961, forward strand.
TAGTGACAGGGATCTACAAAGGATTTAAAATTGATGCTTTAAAATGGTGTTTCCAAACATTTAAAAAGTTTTTTATTCAACCTAGGAGCATTTTAAAATGGTATAGGAGGTTATCATGTAATAAATTATCATATCATGTGGTAACTTGGAAAATACCACATGGTTCCTTTAATTACCACAAGGTATTTAACATAATATCGTATATGAACATGAAGATATACATGTCAACCCCTTAGGGTTAGGGTTTATCCCTAATGTTGTAGAGGTATGGTGCAATTTACACCCTCCTCAACAAATATAAGCATCCAAAACTTAAGTTAGGAAGTGAGAATGAATATTACCATCAATATAAGCAATTATATTTCATATGTTAAATAAAACAAACTCTCCACAAACGTGCAAACGTTTCCCTATCTAACTCTATACAGAATGTAATTTTTATTTAAAGACACAAATCAACCTAGAAGCATTCGATATAACTAGGCTTTTAATCCTAATAATTAATAAAACCATCAATCCAAGGATATTTTTAAAGAGTATTGATATAATCATAAAAACCAAATGGGCTATAAATTTTTATGTGCTTGTAGTTCAACGTCAGTGTTATTTACTAGTATACATGTGCTTTGGCACATGGCTCCATAAAATCATCTCTATTTTAGATAGTTATGATCACTACATATGGGTCATGCTTTTTTAGGGAATTGCTTAAAGTAACCTAATGGGGTGGGCTATGGTGTAATAGGGGCATAATATATCCTTGGACTTTTAACCAAGTGGCACATGGATTTTGCACCAAGAAAAAAAATATGTTTGCTTAAAGTAAAAACACTCTGGTGCCATGTTTGTTTTGTACCCTAAATTGACAAATTTGAGAGAACTTCTACATAGTGTAAGGATATACAATAGACTCATGAGAGAATCAATACCACCCCATCATCATAAGAAACTAAGTGTAAGGATATACAATGGACTCATGAGAGAATCAATACCACCCCATCATCATTAGAAACTAATTCATGACCTTACAAATGATTATCTTATAGTCCCATGTAGGATTTGTACTCTAAACTTGCAAGTTTTTTATAGGGTGAAAATATAGAATGGGCTAAGATGGGCCACCTCTTCGTATGGGACATATGCCATGATGAAATAAAGGTATATGCTTTGCACATGCAAAGGATCCGTCACATTCGAATCCCTTTTTCCATTCAAAATTCCATTAGACTCAACCACTTTTGCACCATGAGCATTAATATTTTTATAAGGTGATCATTTTCATGGACTAATAGGCTTGAAGCTACTTTCATACTCGTGTTGTATTCAGATTTTCTATTTCTCTCACTCTCCTTTTTCTCTTCTTTCCTCCCTCCTCTTTCTCTTCCCCCTCTCCTCTCCCCCTTTCTCTCCCCTTTCCTCTTTCTCTTTATGTTTTTTTTTCTTGAGATGTTTACATCTCCTCACTTTCATCTCTCCTATCTCCTCTTGCTCTTTCTCTTCTCTCTTTTGTCCCATCTCGCTCTTTTCTCTCTCTCCATGTTTGTCTTTTGTTTCTCAATTTTTGTCCTTGTCACCTTCCTTTTTCTCATCTCTCTCCTCTCTTTTCCCACTTTCTCTCCCCCTTCCTATGTCTCTCCATGTCTTTGTTTTCTTATTTCTTGTTGAAATACTTTTCTTCTCTCTATCTCCGCTTCTCTCCCCTCTCCACTTTGTATTCTCTCTCCTCTCCTTTTTTCCCTTCTCTCCTCTTGTCTTCCCCTTCCTCTAACCCTTCATCTTTCTCCTCCTTTTTTAAATTTCTCCTCCTCTTTTCTTAATTCTATTTATATTTCCTTGTTATGTCCTCTTTCTCTCTCCTGTCCCCTTTCTCTTTTTTCACTTTCTCTAATCTCCCTCTGAATGGTATGGGTCCCATCAAAAATATTAAAATATTTCATGTAAATGCATACCTTTTTTTTTGTTTTGCAAGGTTTTGGAAGCTCTCTAAAGCCTATATGGGTCCAAAATTTCATCTGCAAGCTCAATCCTAAGGCTAAAATATATGTATGCACAAGAGATGGAGAAAGGTCATGAAAGTTTGGAGACATGAACTCTCAACCCCATCAAACCTTGTCCTCCCATTCTCAAAGTAGTTTATGGGCCTACATAGTTATCTTAGTATCACCACATGATAACTAGACTATGACATTAGTGCCCCCCATATAATATCCCATTGGTATTGATAGAACTTTTTGCTAATGCAAATGGAAATTCAATGGTTTCATGGGTGCAACAACTTTAATATACAAATGATGCACCTTATGTCATAACATACCTTGAGGATTGTATTTTGCTTAGAGTAGCTAGCTACTACTAGCTAAGGGATGATGGAGCTGTTGATAGATGAAAGAAGACACACTTTTGTTATATTTTATGTTGCTGCTTAGGTAAGTACTAGGCCAAGACCCTTGCCAAAATATGTTTTATTGTTAATAGCCCGTTCTATCCTTGCAAAAATTTTAATAACATTGCTACAAGATCCGTCCTTCATGGTTCAATTTTGGGAAGCACCAAGATTTTTACTTCCTTTTTAGTATTTCTCCTCATCTCAACCTTTTGGTTTTTACTCTTACTCACACAAACTAGATAATAATCTAGCTCATGCAATCTCACCCCTATATGTAACTAGGAAGACCCTTGCTTCTAGACTTTCCTTTATTTTTAAATAGATCATTAGATCCTCTTGCCCCTTCACCCTTTCCAAAACCATGGCAACATGTTTATTGGGAAATGATTACAAGTTAATAAGATTTTATCTTTGTAGCCATCATCCTTGTCTGTAATTTGTCACCATGATGGTAGAGGGAATATTAGGTCAACCATGCATGTTACTATGCCAAGCATTACCTTTTTTCTTTTCTTTTTAATGCATATAAGAAATCAATCATAGAAACAAGTAAATTGGTAGTTGGCAGGATTGCAAGAAGATAAATAGGGGATTGCAATTGCAAATAGGAGGAAGATTGAGATCATGAGTAGAAGAATAGCAAGAGTTCAAGAGATTATTGGAAGGTTAGAGCATGCTTCAAGAAAATCGAGAGTGTAAGCAATCATGGACACTTGAAAGATAATTTCAAGTACATGAAAAGTGAGTTGAACACTCATTGAACATGAGTGTGGACTTTAGTTCTTCTTGTGGTATTTATACAAGCACCTTAGAAAGTTCATGGGGTATTTATACAAGAGCTTTAGAAAGTTCCTTATTGAGGTATTTATACAAGATCCATCACACTCTTTCCCTCTAGAATTATTGCCTCTATCTAAGATCTAGCATAGCAATTTGTGTGTGAGGTGTCATGCATCATCTTGGAACCATCATAACTCAATTTGGAGCTCAAAGTAAAAAGCCCTTATTCTAGATGTTGCGAAACACAGTTTGCACGTTAGTGCACTCTAGCACATTGTCTCGCTAAATTCGGTCTTCTATATGTGAAACATAAAACATGAAATCATTGTCCATCTTCTACTTTGTAATGCTTTGAAGGTGGTTCTTGAAAAGAAGTCACTTGAATGATGCATGTGATCTTCTCACTTGATGGAAAATTATATTAAGCTTGAAGTTGGCTCCATGCCATTGACATCTTGATTTCCATAGTCCATCAGTTTTTGAATGCATCCACTCTAGCGTTTTCATTATATTTCTAAGGTTGTATCTACATACTAGACCTCTTGCATGGTATCTACGTATTGAACCTCTACTCATGTATGTATGCTCCACCTATCTTTCGTTATAGATTGGCTTCCATAATTTTACAAACTCAAAAGAAAGTCTTGGTAGGCTAATATTATTGGATCCATGATGCACCAATACACACTATCATGAAGAACCAGAGCTCTCACAGGCTCCTTATTTTGGTGGAATAGGTTGCATAGGCAGATATGTCTAGGTATATTTTAACAATATTATGGATGAAGTGAGAATCTTGCATGGGTTATCAAAAATAGATTGCATTCAAAATATTTAGACTATTGGCCACTTTTAAAAGTTACTTTATTTTTCATAAGTATATCTCTAAAAACAATTGATTCTATAAGAGAGTGCAAATTCATGTAATAAAACTTTTTCAAGTAGACTAAATACATTTAGTTAGATTTTCATGCTTAACCACACATGAATGTCTGCATCAAAACACGTGTCTTTTTATTTGGATTGCAAGAAGTATTTTACATCTACAAAATTACTCCCTCCCTCTTTCTAGGACCTCTGCCCCCCACTTTTCTGGTCCAGCCTGCCAAATCACTCAGATTTGAACCAAATCCCATACATTTTCCCTCTCCCCCCTCTTTCTCTGCTCCCTCCTACTCTGGCCTGCTTGCTGCAGCTCCTCTCTCTCTCTCTCTCTCCCCTCTCCCTCTCCCAGTGCCTCTGTTGGAGCTACTCTATCCCTCTTCTTCTCCCTCTCCTGTGCCTCTGTTGCTGTTGCTCTGTCCCTCTCCTTCTCCCTCTCTTGTGCCTCTATTGCTGCTGCTCTATCCCTCTCCTGTGCCTCTGTTGCTACTGCTTTGTCCCTCTTCTTCTCCCTCTTTTATGCCTCTGTTAGAGTTGCATTTCCTTATGTAGGAGTCCCATTCTTGCTGTTGCAACCTCTGCAAGCATGGTGAGGAGAAAGGCTACAAGACCACGCATCCACAACACCAAAAATGCATTGGATGAGTGGATCCCTTGCACCTACAGCTTAAATGACTGGATAGTGATGAAAGGATCAGCCAAAGGTCCACACAGGCTTCCCAAGAGCAAGAGAGGTGACATCTTGCATGAGTGGAAGGGGCGCATCTTGAAGTTCAAGTTTGGGAAGAAAGGATGGCTCGCAAAAGTGCAACATGTTTACATGGGAAAAGATATGCGGCTTCCTCCATCATTCAATCAATCTAGGATACCATCACACTGTGAGCCTTTCTATCTATGTACCTTTTTCACCTGTAAGTGTAATGAGCCATTTGGAAATTTTGTGTTTGGTTTCTAAGAGCTCTTATTCATGGTGGCAGATGTCTTCCCTTCGGACCTCGAGGAGTGGGAACCAATTGAATCATTCATAGGCAAGTTCACTGTGATTCATGAGGATTTAGGTAAGCAAATGCATGCCGGGGAGAAGTTGGCCTCCTTGCGAATGAAGAATGTGTATTGATATAATGCAACATACATCACTCCAACAACATCATCAAGCTATGGCCATTTGCAAACCATTGCACCACCACAACTTCAAGACATGGATTACAGCAATGTGGACTCGAGGACATTGCAATCGTACAAGGACAAGATTGCAAAGAATGTGGGCATGGCCATGAAGTTTACATTTGGATCCAAATGGGCAAGGTTATCTTGGTTTATGCCTCTGCACATTTTTGCTTCTTTATTTCAGAATATACATATGCATATAACAAAAACTATGTGGTCCTGCAAGCATGTAGATGAAAATGCTCTTGAAGATTTACTTGGGATGAATGGGGAAACCAGGTCAGGTGACCAAAAGGGTGATGTGTTTCAATGTCACGCATATAAAGACAATGTGGTTATTAGATACCATTTGTCACGCCAAATGTTGTATTTAGCTTTTCAGTACAGGTGCTGGAAGAAAACCAGTGGCTTCCCCTAGAGTCTAATGATGAAGACAATATGGGGTTAAGTTTGTCTATTGATGTTGAAGAGGGAGATGTCAAGAATGTGAATGCCACATCGCAATGGACTCTAAGGGATGTGCGAGAACACCTATTGGTCATGGAGGATGGCATGTCAGAGTCCTTCTACTTTATCTTAAATGGTGGTAAGATCAGCCGCCATGTGGAGAAGTGCATGCATAGTGCCAATTTCATTCCTCCTGCAACTTTGAAGATTGCTAACAATGTGTTTGACTAGTGCAGCATTTGATTTTTTGTCTATTATTGCTTCCTTTTAGTTCATGGTGGTAAATGTTTTTCAAAAAATTTGGGGATTTTATGATTAATTTTAATTTTTAGGGTTTTGATATATATTAAGGGGTAAGAGCCCTTTTTACATCACATTCTCACGTTCACATTTAGAGAGCCATAGAAACTCCCGTCCTCAAAAGTTACTCCCTGCATAAACTGCTATTTGCCATGGATTCAGCTAGAACTGCGTTCCATGACTTCATCTCATGAACTGCATTTGCAGATCATGAGGAAGAGCTATTTTTAGTGTTTGATAGGACTTTAGATGTCCTAGGCACATATATGCGAGCCAAGGATGACTTCTCAGATCTCATCCTTTACATGCAAGATAATTTCTCAAATTTTGCCTATACACTTGACCACACTTCAAAGAGATGGGTTCCCATAGATTACATAAAGTATCTGTTTGTAGAGGAACCTAAGTTTGTAAAGCACTTGGCCCACTTTTGTGACAACCTTACAGATGAAGGGTTTAGAACAATCGAAGTTCAAGACATCCTAGACATAGGGATCACAGGAAATATAGGCCACAAATTCCTTTCATGGGAGATGACATTCATCTTCCTTCTCCAAGAAGGGAATTTAGAGGAAGAAGCCTCATCGTCTAGCACCATCTCTATTAGAACTTTTGATCTGGTCATCCCTAGACTAGACTCGGAGATCTACATGGAAGAGATTCTTGAGGATCCGACAGAAGAGATGGAAGCAGCTCAAGCATTGAGCCTACTTCAAGAGCCCCCAGTAGAGCAAGAATCTGCATTGGAGACCATTGACCCAGACTCAAAATTATGGTCTTTGTCCCCCCTCATCATCGATGGAGGAGTACGTATTCCTCCATGACATAGAGATTCTTTTTGGACTACGAGAGGATGAGGCACTCGGAGTCCTATCGGGGTTCGATGTTGACACGTGTCAAAGATCCCGGGGTTTTAGGTACTGAAGACCAGACAATGGAAGAATTTCTCTTGACGATGCTAGTTTCAATGAGGGATGCAGACATGTCCGTATACGATGCACAACCCTCTCATGCAGAAGCTTCCACCTCCAACACAGGTCAAGAGAAAGCATCCACCTCCCAAATGGAACATCACACAACACCTGGTTCCATCAACATTGCAAATGAGGAAGGGATAGAAGCCGATGACGTTATAGTGGTAAGTTCGAACAATATTTTTTATTTTGATGTTCTTTTAGTATAATTTGTTTTGTCAATCTTCTAATGTTTGTTGAATTGTTGCAGGATGCATTCGAGCTTAATGAATTCTCATCTCGACAGGGTAATGTTCACAGCACATTTGGGCGAGATCATTCTTTGGCCCATTACCTTGGCAAAGTCGCAGAGCATATCGTGGTCTTTCACGGCAAATTTTCTCCTCGAAGTCCTTCGGAGCTACTGAAGTGCAAGGCATTGTCGCGCACTATCGGATACTCCAACATTACTCGGAATGCCGACAAAGTCATTTTGGTACACCGCCTAGCTACTATCAATGCCTTTGGATTGAACATTCATGGCAGGGCATTAACGGCAATGGCTATGTCTTTGCCAATAGGAGAGGAGGATGTTAGTGTTCTTGTGGCTAGATTTATATCTAGGAATTCACTAGGGGATTCAAAGACCCCTATTCTCGATGTACTCGAACTAGCCAAGAAGAAAGATAGCCTGTGAGGCCTTTTATATATATAAACATATATTTAAATTGATACATGACTACATGTCTTTATTATTTATTTTAAGTTATCATTGCTCGTCATGAATTCCATTGTATTTTTTTTAAGTCGTTGATGATATATTTTCTCCATCATTTTAATTGTGTTAATTTAATAAATTTCTAGCCAATTTAGTATCATTTTCACCAATTCTGGGTATCAAGAGTTCATTTCTGTTAAATCCTGAAGGAATTTCACCATCGCGCAGAAGGGAAAAGTGTCCGACACATCGCCAGGACCCCAGAAAGCCCAAAACCCGCCACGGCCTTGCCAGAATGCCCAAATTTGCACTGTCGCGGGTTTTGGGCTTTTGGGGATCTGGCGACATGTCGGACACTTTTACCTTCTGCACGATGGTGAAATTCCTTCAGGATTTGACAGAATCCAAAACTTAACTTAAAATGATCATTTACTGCAAGCATTGAAATGGAAAATATACAACAATGCGAGAGTGTAGAGAATGTCGATATATTTTATTTAAAAAAATTGACCCTTGGGCCTTAGATACAAGATAGTGCCTTCAAGGGCAGGGGGTGGTCTAAGTCCTAAGAGTGGGCTGCAAGAGAATCTAGGGCTTCAAACTTGGGTCACTCCATAGCCGCTTTGCCAGAGACATGTCCTTGTCCATGACCATGATGCGCTTTGCATGGATGGGACACAAGTTGGTGTCCTCGAACAGAGCGGTGGTCACTTGCTCTACAGCCTCCTGGAGCACCCCCATAGCTCCTCTGCTGAAGTGCATGTCATTCTTGTATCCTTGTGCGATCTCCCATACCACACATTGGAAGGGAGCACGCGGGATCAAGTTGTCGGTGGTATTCTGCATTTGCCTAATCTCCCTTAGGGCCTGCGCTCCTGGTTTTGCTCGGTATGGCTTCCTGACTCTTGGTGGGGGCCTTACAGGTACCTGAACACTTCCCACAGCCTCCTGTCTGCCTTGAACTTCTTTCGTTGCTCCTGTCTACGTTGGTCCTCCTCTGAGTCCTCCTCTCACTGACGTCTCGAGCTTAGGCATTCTTTGGGATGGGGCTTCCTCAGTTGCTTTACCCTCCCCATGGGCATAGGGTTCATCTCTGCCATGTGTTGTATCTCCGGGAGAGGGAAGATGGTGCTCTTCCTAGCAGTCTATTGACCCTCAAGAAGCCTCTCTATATCCGGGAGGTTATCGAACACATTTAGTTCGATTGGGAGAGGGATCTCATGGGGAGGGTAAGGCCGAGGGGAAGGCTGAGGGGAAGGTTGAGGGGAAGGCTGAGGGGAAGGCTGATGGTCAGTGAGGCTGAGGGGAAGGCTGAGGCTGAGGCTGAGGGGAAGGCTGAGGGGAAGGCTGAGGGTCATGCTGAGGCTGAGGCTGAGGGGAAGGCTGGGGAGAAGGCTGAGGGGAAGGCTCATGCTCTTGGGGCTGGGGAGTGGGATCACGGGACTTGGGAGGAGAAGGCTTAGGAGACTGGGGAGTGGGCTCACGGGACTTGGGGGATTTGGGGGAGGGCTCACGAGAGTCGGGGGAGGTGCCATCGGACCCGGAAGGTTCGTGTGCATGGATGCCATGGAGGTGGTGGAGCTAGAGGAGGAAGGGTGGAGGCGGCATGGTGGAGGCGGCGTCTAGTGGGTCTAGTAATGTTCTTCACTCTTGCCATTGAATAATGAGAGTTAGGGTTTTTTTTTTAAATCTTTTTATAAGGGCCCATCATGTCTTGACATCCCTTTTAATTACATTTAGGGTTTCATTATACCCCTTGAACCCCTCCACCCCCCGCCCACCCTCGTCGCCCTTCCCCCCCCACTTGCCCCGGCCCACCCATCGGCCTCCCCCATACCCCCATCCCCATCCCCCTACCCTTGCTACCACTCCACCCCTCCCCTTGCCTTGCCCCACGCCCCTCCCTTCTCTCCCCCCTCCTTCACCATGTCCCCACTTTCCCAACGTCGTGTGAGTACAAAAATTGTGGTCAAAATAAGCAAGATATTAAAGAGTGAGTACACAAATTGTGGTCAAAATAAGCAATATATTTATTTCATATTTGTATACAATTACACCATAGCTTTTGTTGGTGGTTGGACCCATCTGCTCCCTTCTCTCACTCTAGCTTGCAACCAACATGCGACTCCTTGACTCCCTATGGATGCTTTCCAAGCACTATGCCTTCTATTCTTTGATACAATTTGAACTGCTTTTGCAAGTTCTAATGCCTTTGCCTTTTCAAACTTCAAAGTCCTTCCTAGTAAACATCTAAAAAACGAGTTGAACATCTCATGCAATTCGTTGCTCCGAGTGACACCACCACCATGCCTTGAGTTCTTGAAGTAGGCTGCCTTGGCTTTATAGTGTGACTTCTCCATGCCTTGTGTATTCCAAATTGACAAAGGACCCCAATTTTGTACAAACCATGGTCCGTGTGCATAGAGAATATGCTGTAAACAGGATGAGAATCAAATCAGCAACAAAAAAAGTTTATAAAGCAAGTGCTAAATACTACGATGGTGCCAAGGTTACCATGTAGTGCGTAATGTGTGACTCCCCCCATGCTTTCACCATTAATTGCATAAACTCTTTCACAGCCATCCTGAACCTTTCATAATACATCTAATCGATTTGAACGTGGCGAAGCAATTTTATCAATGCATCTACCTTTGTCCATACTTTAGCTCTCAAAGTTGCTACTTGAGGATGAAAAGCCTTATTGGTCATGCACTCACACAATGCTTTCCAGTATTCCCAACCCAAACTACTTTGAGATAATGTATGTTTGTCTTTGTTAAGATTGTGGCTCGATAGGAATCTCCTTGCCTTCCCTCCACCTATGGACACTTTTACAGGAAGATTCTGTGTTGCTGCAGACATTTTCTTATCCTCCTTAAGTTTGACATGTCCTCCATGGAATCCCATCTCTTCCATGGAATCCCATCTCTGACAACAACTTCTCAGCTTCTGCAATGCACCGTGTGGATACTTCTTGTGGAATTAAATTCCAAGCAATACAAGATGCAAATACAACAACTTATCAAGTACGCGTAGTTCTGCATGTAAAGTACAAATGTGTACTCACTCAGGTGGGATGGGCAAGATGGGATCCCACTTTGGATCCTTCTTGTTGTGATTCAGAGCTTGTGTTTGGCTGCAAGATAGAATGCCGTTCTCCCATTGTAAGCCAGCCTTTTGCTTACGTTGCGAACACATGCAATAAAGGCATGTGTTCATTGCATTTGCCCCTGTATCACAACCATGCAAGCACTTAAGGGTTTTCAAATCACCAACAAGATGCCATTCAACTTGAAAGGTTCCATGGCCATCGACTGTCAATGTTTGCCCTTCCTCTTGTTTTCGGATGGTCGATGGGATTCTTGTTCTATCTAGAACCCACTTCAATGTCTCATGGCACTCTTTCAAAGTCTCAAATGCTGTAAGCCACCATATATCTTTCTCTGATTGCACTGAGAAATCTTGCTCTACTTCTTCATCCCCTTGAACAAAGGCTAAGGCTTTATTCATAATGCAAATGCTAAATCTCTCTAACTTGTGTTCTTTCACCAATTGAGCTTCATCCATTTTGATGACAAATATGAGCTTTCCATTGCAATCTGTACAACAAAAGAGAAAAATCGTTAGGATAAACATGATATAGAAATGAACTAAGTAAAGTGCAATGCTATAATGGATTTCCTCTTACCATCTTCTCTCATGCCATAGAATTTGACCATTGCTTGTTGCAGTTTCTCAACATCTAAGTAGACATTGTTGAAAGCATTCATCTCAAAGGTTTGCAAGCCAGATTTCTTTTTACTCTTCCAAGTCATTGTGCCCCTTATGCAATGGTACCCTCCAAGCATTTCTCTTGCACATTGGTCTGTTTCTCGCCGTGCACATCTCATAGACCAACTTGTGGGTAGGGGCACTGTAGACTTCTTATACTTTTCCAAAATAGCACACTTGAAAATTTTGAAAACAGATGTGTAAGCTTCACGACTTACACCGGCAGTATCACAAGCTGCAAGCATCTCCTTTGCATCCACAATATCCTTATAGTCCTTCATCACCTCCTCAGCAACTTGCACACATAGGCGCTTGTGTCTTGGGTCCCTTAGTATCCCAATGACATTGCTTGACTTCAATAAACTAGCTAGAGCATATGAACAGTTAATATCATCCCCGTCTGTTCTTCCCATCACATCTTCCATGAAGTTCCTAAAGAAGAACACAATACAAACTTAGTCATAAATAGTGTAGCACAAAAGAGTGTAATCTCATTGGAACATTTGATAACCAATTGTAGCCCGAACTCTCCACTTTTTAGCACCGCCAATGGGTGCCAATGCATCCATGTTATGTAAGTACCTTCTTTTCCTCTCCTTCAATCCCAAAGGTGTTTCTTTCATCTTTTGCGCTCGTTCTTCTACCTTCTCTCGTTCCTTCTCTATGGCTCATCGTACTTGATTGTATATAGATCTTTCCAAGCCTTTTTTGGACTCAGCTAGCTTACAGAGTGACTCTTCTAATTTATGTCGCTCCAAGTCCAATGCATTTCACTCCAAGTCTAATGCTTTGGCTTTATCATAAAGATCCTGGTTCTCCCTTTGAAGATCCTGCATAGAGTTATGCATTGCAATAATGGTGCTATTTCCTACATGTGCTAGCATCTCTGCTTGGGCTTTGCGCATCTCGCTTGCTTGCATAGCCATTGACTGAGCATTGTTTAACCGATTGCAATAACCAAGCAACCCCGCATGTCCATTTCCAACAAAACAAACTAGCTCATGCATTGTATGGAAAGGAGGGATCTATTGGTTTGCAAGATCTAAAGGATACAAGGATCCTTCTACCCAAAGGTCGAGATTCTTCTTTCCTTGCAAACGAAGACTGTGGATTTTGGAAGCTCCCCTTAATCCTAGACTACGTGTGCTTGCATGTTCGGCCTCCAACTCTAAGTGAACCTGGTACTTGTTGGAGACATCCTTGAATGGTGCCATGACTAAAGGAGTGTAGAGAAGGAGAAGGTGTGGAGATGTAGCTTGAAGGAGCAGCATGCAAGAAGAGGGAGGGAGGGGGAGGAGGAGGAAGGGAGTAGGCATGGAGGAGGGATGGAGGGAGGGGGAGGAGGAGGAAGGGGAGGAGGGAGTGAGGACGGGGAGGGGAGGAGAGGGGAGGGGGAGGAGGGAGGGAGGGTGGGGGAGGAGGAGGGAGGGGGAGGAGGGAGTGAGGAGGGGGAGTGAGGGAGGGGGAGGGAGGAGGGGGAGGGAGGGAGGGAGGAGAGAGAAGGAGGGAGGGAATTCAAATTTTGAATTTTTGAATTTTGAATGTTTGAAATTTGAATTTTTGAAATTTGAAATTTTTGGTTCCCACGTAGGAGTAAGAGTTGTGTAAGAGGTGGGGTCACTTGTGGGCTTAACCCACCTAGGTGAGGGGGGGTTAGGACTTTTTGGGACCTACCTTAGCCCTTTCATTAGGACTAATCCATTCCTTATGAGGCCCTTTTGAGACCCCAATTCTCCCCTAATGTTTAGTTTAATTTTTGGGATGTTTACTAGTAGCTAACTTAGATTAATAGTGTAGTTTTTGGCTCGTTTTTGGGCTGTTACAGGCCATACATGGGTTGGCTTGGACTGTGATCGTCCAAAACCAGCCCGATGGTTCTAATAGCAATATATAATTCAGGTGGTTAATGCAATCATCCTAGAATAAGTTTTGTTATTGTCTAATTATAGAAATTGAAAACAAAAATATATTTTACAACCAAAATAGTTGATAACCAGTCCGGTGGTTGAAATTGTTATCTTTCCAAGTAGTTAAATTAGTTTAGTTTCCTAGCAATTAAATTAGTTCAGTTTAATTTTTTGGCTAGAGGAAATGCATTTTCCTTGGTTTAGGTAGCCACCAAAGCCTATAAGAACATAACTTATCCACCAATTTAATTGTATTTGTGAACGACAGGAGAAAGAGATAACTTCATGATGAAGCTAGCAATGTAGTTGAGAGATTATTGCTTTTGGAGAGTGCTTTTTACTTCAATTTGAATGAATCTGTAGAGTTGGCCATAGCTTGATCTTCAAAATTATCCTCGTGTGAAGTCTTTTCCTTCTCCATAATATGCCCCACTTGGCCTATCCCATGATGTGAGCTCATGTGCTTCCAAATAGCGTGCATAGAGAATATTACGCAGCTACAAATTAGGCATAGAGCTGCAAACACAACAACTGATGATAACAAGCATTGTAAGAGCTCTACAAGAGGAGGCATGATGTAAAGAGGCATATAGAAGAATTGCTCCTCCTCTCATAATGCCTATATTACCATGGATTGCTTTGCTTGTAGCCCTATATCTAGATTTTTGCTGTTAAATAACCTATGTGTACGTTGTTCGAAAAGCATAAGAAACATTATGGAAGAAGCAAAAAAGTGGTATATTTATAGAGAGGGAAAATACTTTACACGAGGATAATTCTCAAGGTCAAGCTATGGTTGAATCTTCAAACCGAAGGTGAAAAGCACATTCCACCAAATGCATTGCAAGCGTGATGATTTTCGAAATGCCAAACTATTATGGAATGAACAAGGAATGTGGTGACCGACGTGTGCTTTCATTGGCAGTGACTATCTGACTAGTAAGTTGCATAACGTTATGGCATTGACTTTGGGGCAGACTTGTCCTGTAGTGGCTATCGCATTGAAGTCAATCATTGAACTCTATGTGGGTTACTCTGTGTGTGTGGGGGGGGGCGTAAATTTAATGTGTTTGGTTATGTGTGGATTGCGTAGTACTTTGTTATTTGGACCATGGGGCATGTTGGAGGGTTGGAATGTGTACCGACAACCTTTGTGAGGCGATGAAATTGGGGGGTAATGCCCCTTTCATGCACGCTTATAACACGTGGCTGATGGGGACTTAGTCAGATTATTATACAAGTATGTGAAAGTGCCATCTCCCCTGGAGAGCTATCCCACTTGGGATCTTTTGGAGGTTGCGGTAGGGACTGGGACCTCCACACCAAGTCTTGCACTGGGGGGGCAGCTTCCTTGGAAGATACTTGGCAGCTTCTAGCTACTTTTCCAAAAGGTGGACCAACTATTGGAAGAAAACAATAAACAAGATTAATTTCATTCATGTGGCCTACCCTAGATGGTGATTGCAAGTTGAGAGGGGGAGAGAAGAAGAAGGGAGAGAGAGAGAAAGGGGGGGAGAAAAAAGTAGAGGATTGAAGGGATGAAGAAGAAGAAGAGGAGAGAGAGAGAGAGAGAGAAAGGTGGAGAATTTCATGGGATTCTCACATGCTCCTCCAATCAATGGATGCCAAAAAAAATGAACATAAAAATAACTAGAGAAGAAGAAGGGAGAGAGAGAGAAAGGGAGGGAGAAAAAAGTAGAGGATTGAAGGGATGAAGAAGAAGAAGAGGAGAGAGAGAGAGAGAGAGAGAGGGAGAGAGAAAGGTGGTGAATTTCATGGGATTCTCACATGCTCCTCCAATCAATAAATGCCAAAAAAAATGAACATAAAAATAACTAAATACTTGATTTTTCTCTTTGGAGGCTAAACAATTACTAAGGCCTACCATTGAGGGCAGGCCAAGAAATCAAGAGTTGCACGATTAGGAATATTGTCCAGGGTGGTTTCATGGGGCTAAGGAAAATAATGTGACTTTAAAAAGAAAACCAAAAGAAATATAAGTTAACTTTGTGGTGGCATGTGTACTTTTTGGTGGAGAACACAAGAGTGAAGTTTCCTCAAAGCCGTGAATGGCGCACCCTTCCCTAACTATCAAGCTTTGTCTTCAGCTCTCCTGTCTTCTTCCTCTCCGGATCTCCATAGCTTCGCCTCACATCATGAAAAAACATCCACGACCGGCTTCATGGCTCCTTTGCTTTCCCTCTAGCTGCTTAGGCTTCCTTTTAATGCTCTTGTTCATCGTCTCCCTCCCTGCAAATCGAAAGCATATCCAATGGATTGGTCCCTTCACGACACTGCCAGTCCCTTCTTTCGCGAGTCGCAATATTAGTCACCAGGAAGTCGATCCTAACTGTTTAAGCAGGACTGAGCAGTGGGTTCACAGAAAAATCTCAGACGTCCCCCCCATTTCTGCAAGGCTTGCAGACGCATGGAAGAGATATGGCGAGATGCACAGATCGTGTTCTACGGGTAAGAACTGGACGCGATTCTTTTCGAATGGCCATGCCGACGGTTGCAAATATGTGCTTTACTTAGAAGGTTGGGAGGGTCTGGGCAACAGACTGTTATCCTTGACGACAGCATTTGCGTATGCATTGGCGACGGATAGAGTGCTTCTGATAGACAGTAGGAAGCATTTAAGCAAACTACTGTGTGAGCCATTTCCCGGATCAAGCTGGGTTTTGCCGGACGATTTCCCTTATCAACACGTTGAGAATATTGCTAGGTCACTGGGATCTGTAATGAAAGACGGATTTTATGCTACCACGGTGAAGCTGAATCTCCGGCACACTCAGACCGCTGAGGATAGCCAGTTTTTCTGTGAAGAAACTTACTCTTCGCTGAAGAATGTGGAGTGGGTTCTTTGGGCCAGCAATCAATACTATCTTTCCAATCTGTTCTTGGTTCCATCTTTTTGGAATCGAATTCAGCCACTCTTCGGGAACATGAAGCACGGCTTTACGCTCTTAAGTCGTTTGTTGTTACTCCCAGCCAACAATACCTGGGATCTTATTCGGAGACAATATTCAAGCTACCTCTCATTCGCAAAGTCAAAAGTGGGAGTTCAAATCAGAATCCAAGGACCTGGAGGGGATTTAGTCGCCTACGACGCGGATGCCGATCACAAGATAATGAAGTGCTTGATGGGCAACAGTTTTCTCCCGAATGTCACGAAGTCCACCTCCGTAAGGTATTTCTCGCAAAGAGAAATTTTGCAGCACAAGAAGAAAAGGCGATCGGTGGATGTGGTAGTCTTGGTGGCCTCGTTGCAAGGAAAATACTTCGAAAATATAAGTAAGCTATACCACCAGCACCCTACCATAGACGCAAGGACTGTGCGAGTTCATTCCGTGTCTCAGCTAGGCAAAGAAGATCAGAGCTTCGACCAAGCGGAGCTTGCTTTCACGGAGATGTGGCTGTTGAGCTACAGCAATCATCTGGTGACGAGCCCATTTTCAACGTTCGGTTACATTGCGCAGGGTATAGGAGGTGCGGAGCCTCATATTTTGAGCTTTGGGAAATTGAGCGAGGGAAAAGCGGCCTGCGTTGTTGGGCAGTCCCCGGAGCCTTGCACGCATTATCCGCAGAAGCCCGTTTGTCAACGGAAGGCCAAGCTGTCTACAGAGCACAGGCAATGGATCAAGACGCACATTCGCTCCTGCCAGGATCATGCGGAAGGATGGCAGCTAGTGGATGGAGCAGGTGGCCGACGGAGCAGTTCTTCGTCTTGCAAAGATGGCTATGGAAGCTCAAATTTCCGCAACAAGCTAGGTTCATGTTGAGCTCATCAAGCTGCACTAGTGCAGGATGATGAGTTTGGTGTCCCTGGCGGGAGGACATTTCCTCCGCTTACGCTTCTTTGATCTCGATACTCTTGAAGCAAGAAATCGGGCCTTGTATTCTTTCACTTCTGCCGGCGTGTCCACTGTCCTTGCTATAGAAATGGAAAACAAAATATTGGATGGGAGCTTGACTTGAGCTGATGTTTCAGGATTCTTTTGCTATGAGTAGAAGACAAAAGTGACAACAGAATCGAATGCTGCTCATGGTGATCGATGCTAAACGAGCAAGAATATTTGCAAGAGTCATTGTCGGAATTTTCATGCTCCATAGCTACTGCAACTGGAGTGCTGCAAGGAGAAATCGTGAGTAGAAAAAACGGTGATCTGTGTAAATTTTGCAAACTACGTGGAGTGTGAAAGTTGGCGATAATGGGCGGCTAGTGCATGCCACTGCATGGTGATCATCGGCGGCCAGTGCAGTCGGCATGGGATTCATCGCCTTCACGCCTTAGTGCCAAGTGGTTGCCATGAAGTTTGAGCCCTAATTTTAGTTATTGATATAAGTTCAAAAAAAATTTGACGTCTTTGGCCATACTCCAGATTCATGTCTGTGGCTTGTGGCTTCCATTGAAATCTTAGAGAGTTAGAAAAGTATTGAGATTTTCAATTTGTGGAGCTATCTATTGTATCCTTTAACAAATAGCTTATTGTTTGGTAGTGCTTGCTTCCTTAGATTGAGTAGTTTGCACATGTAATTTTTAAAACAATTAATTATGGAGATCATCTTCCCTTTCACTTAGGTAAGCTTCCTTTTAAAAGTAGTTTGCGTTCTCTTTTGCATCCGAAAGCACTTGCTTTACCACTATACTAGGAGGCATTTGCCCACGGGCACATGTGTGCTCTTGTTTTTATGTTCATATGAGTCTTCATAGCCTACAATGTCTATGAAAGCAAATAAATTCTCCATAAGGGAGGCGAGAAGGGAGAAGTCTACAAATGTCAAAAGGAACGAAAGGAGAGGGTTATAAATGGAGGAAAGGAGCAATTAACGTAAGGTGGGAATGGCCCATTAATAATGGAGAGGGAGGGCAAATTAAATAGGAGAATGAAGCTTTTTGCACACATTTATAATTTAATAAAGATTTTCTATTGTTCAATATTTATAACTATGCCATTACTTTCAAGGAAATCATAGGCTAAAGTCCTTAATAATTATTTTGATTTGGTAATAACACATTATCAATGTATTATAAACATCAACTACAAAGACATTCGAGAGAAATTCATACATATCATAGTTTGCTATTTGTTTTCATATACGGAACCATGGCATGATACTCATTGTAATTCATACATCAAATTTAAAATTTTAGCATTAAAGAGAATAGTTCAAGTAAAAGCAATTTGTGCAATGGGGATGCTTAAGTTTCTCCTTAAATAAAGGAGCTCTCCTTAAACGTTGTCACTGTAGCAATGACTTCTGCACTTAGGCTGTCTCTCCTTTTCTTGCGTTTAGTTAAAGCCCACAGACTTGTCGGATCAGGAGGATCATGCATTGCTTCTGCTCTACATTCAATCGCTAGAGCCACGTTGGTCCTTTTGATTGACAACATATTCGACATTGTGCAACCAAGCTGTGTCTCCTTTGTTTCAGTGGACACCAACATAGCTAATGTCACCCTCTTTGTAGCTAGTTGATCTAAGCTATGCACGCCTTTCACTTTGTGTAGGCGATTTCTCACATTCAAGAGCATCGCCTCTTGAGCGTGCATCTCCCGAGGTGTTGGCAGAGTTGTTATTCTACGAACTTTAGGATGCAGGCTAAAGCTTGTGACGACTTGAGACTGGTAATCACCTGAATGGCTTGATGTTGCTACCTCGAATGCTCCCACCAATTGTGACACCATAGCCCATGTTCTTTGCTTCGATGGCAATGATCGAATGAGTGCATCTGCAACTGCTTCTTGCAAGGAGTCTTCTTTCTTCTTGTTGTTTCTTCCTTTGCAAATGTTGCAAATTTAGTGTCTTCCATTGCCGATTCGATACCGTGACAACGCTTTCCTTGACTCGCACTCTATTCCTTGTGCCTTGACCTGGCTTTTCAACTTTCTTGTCTTGCAGCCTTTGTTTGCTCTTCTCTAAGGAGTTGATGAATATCATCAGGTGATATTTCATAAACAAAGAAAAGTTGAAGCCTCCTCCAGCGGTGTCGTCGGACAAGAAGTCATTCAATGAAACTCCCTTACACTCTACACTCTTTCCAGACTCTGAAATTATCTCATGTATGAAAAAAAATCCCCTATTCAAAGCTTTTCCTTTTCTGAAAGTGTGCTCATTGATGATTTCTTATACATATGCATGCATATTTTCCAGAATGTCATTCGCCATAGGAGTAACTTCAGACCCATCCTCTTCTACCTTCACCCATTTGTGCACCCAAGCCTTCTATTTAGCCGACCGTAAAGTTGATGGCATCTGCTTCACCACTATGATCAACTTTACATTAATTGATTGGAATTCCTACCAGCAAATATTCAATCGCACTCTTTACTACATCACGCTTGACCTACTGGATGATGCAATCTTCCATGCAATGATCTTTGTCCCTTTTTTCAAACAACCATTCTTTGGACATTAATTTCTCTGTAGCAATACTTGTGTATTTGTCTGGCAAGTTTCGTACATGCCTCCACATCCGAGCCATCATCTCTTTTCTCTAATTCTTCTTTGCCTTGTCTTTAATAAATGACGAAGCCTCATATGTGACATCTCCCTTCTCACATGTAAGACATACTTTTGTTATTAGATCAAAAATTTCATCGCTGCAGAAAAGTATGCTTGTGTAGTCTTGATACATGTCCCTTACTGTCTTAAAGCTTGTCATCACCTCTATCCTTTCTTGCTTTTCCCTTGGTACAATTGCACTCAAGCAGGTATAAAAGTCAACAAGATTTTTTGCTTCCACTTTAGTAGCATTTAAAGTTCTCCATATGATCCTAGCTTTAAGCAGCATCTCTGAAGTGGAAGTGATCTTTCGTAGTGCATGAATGTCATGATTAAGTCTTTCCAACTCAATCAAATATTTTTTTGTGTTTTTGAAGATACAAATGCTTGCATAAAAATAGTGGAATTGAGGCACATTCACAAAGGTGTCATAAGTAATTTCTCCTTTGTTGTATGCCTCTCTAGAATGCTCATTAGAAGCATAAGCATAGTGTTGACCATCTATGGTCTCACATATGCAGTGAGCTAAGAAATTTCTCCTAGAATCCCTTATATGTCATTCTGGATCATCCATTGAACATTGTCGTTCATGAAGTGAGGGAACTTGTTTTTCAAGGAACTTAGTGAATTCCATCTTAAAATCTTGAGGCTGCTCAAAAGGGATGGATTGACTAGAATCTTCTTTGACTGGCCAATATCCTCTTGGATGGATTACCACATTTGAAACAACTATTTTTTCCCCATTAATCAAAGCCTCAAAAATATTTTCAGCATAGGCTTTATCTAAGATCCCGCTATTGATGAAGATGCCTGCTTTCACCATCGATGAAGCATGTACAACATAAGTCTTCTAGCCCCATATGTATCTTGGATTGTTGACCCTGAACCAGGTCTACATGGCGTGTCTCATCCCTTCCTTTCTCATGTGTGGATTCTTGCACCTTAGGTGTTTAATGTGTGGGTCCTTGTACTTTAGGTCCCTCGAATTAAGTTAAACCTTGTTCTATGGTACCCTGAAAGTATTCAAGGATTATCTTCGAATGCATTTTTATTGCTTCCTCAATGGGAAATTCCTCCCACACATGTTGGAGGATCTCCAATGCAGGCACCAATTCAAGAAATCTAAGTGCTTTTGGAGGCAGCATCATAAAGTGCATTGCATTTTTCTTTGAAGAAGAAACAATCTATTGCTCATTCTTGACTTTATGTAAATCATCATTGTATTGCTATCTTTTTCAATTTTTATTTTGAGTAAGGTGCCCCCTTGAATCAAATTGCTCTTTGAGAAAGATACATCCCATGCATGATCATCTTTCTCCAACTCTCTCTTTGTCATCACTAAAATGAGATTGCCTTTGCTCAGTATCAAGGTCCATGCTTTCTTGGTGGTATCAACAACAACGGTCTAGTTTGTGAAGTCCTTCGAGGCATAAAATCTTCCATTGGACTTCAATATCATACCATTGACAAATGATGGAGCCTTAAGATCCATCCTATATGAAAGCATAACAAAAAATTTAGATACAAATGATATATAACTTTTGCATAAAAACTACAATTACTTTAATAAATCAAAAGTACAACGAGTCCCAATGATACACCTTAAGTTTTCATTCTCCCCAATGGTATGAGTGTCAATTTCATGCTTTGGGAATAGCCTAAAAGGATTTAAAGGCTTAGATACATGCATAAATGTGGGAAAAAAATAAGGATTTACAATGAACTCGTGGATAAATGAAATAAAGTACAATCGGATACAAATTTGAAGGCCTTGATTGGTTTTTTTGGAGTTCTCTCCTCTAAGGATAAACTAATCTATGCTAATCTAGACTACACCAACTGTCGAAGCGAATAAAAGCAAGAAATAATTTCTTTTCCATTGTTCTTTTTAATATGCTTAGGTTGTGAGTTTAAAAAAGATAATTAAAATTGAGACAAAAAAAATTTAATTGAGAATAGAATTTTTATTTACAAAAAATAATTTAGTTATAACTCATAAGAATTTAACATTCACATTAATAAGAAGTCAAAATCTCAATAAATTCAAATTTGAATTTATGAAGAATAATAAAACTAAAAACTAAAATTGACTGCAAACCCTAAACCCTAAACTCTAACTCCTAAACCGTAAACCCTAACCCCAATCCCTAAACCCTAAACCCTAATCTTGGCCTTCTCAACCCTAAACCCTAAACCCTAAACCATAAACCCTAACTCCCAAACCCTAAGCCATACAAACCCCTAAACCCTAAACCGTAACCACCAAACCCTAGACCCTAAACCCTTACCCCTTATCCCTAAACCCTAAACCCTTATCTTGGCCTTCTAAACCCAAAACCCTAAACACACACACACAGAGTCAAGAAAGAGAAGGGTATAGAAAAGTCTTAATAATGTCATAAAAACTTAAATATATATGAAAAAATCAATTTTTTTATTTTAAAGGACTCTCAATATAAATGTTTGAAAGAGAGGTTACCCTATTTTCTTTCTTCCTCTCTTCCTCCCTCTCTCATAGTAGATGTCACTATGTTTGCACTCTTTCTCTCCATCACTCATGATAGAGGTCATCATTCATGTCATTTATCCCTTGCCCTCTCCTCCTACGTTTTTCACCAATCTATATACCCTCCTTTTCTATATATTTCATTGTCATCATCATCATCATTGTCATCATTGTAATCATTGAGAGAGAGAGAGAGAGAGAGAGAGAGAGAGAGAGAGAGAGAGAGAGAGAGAGAGAGAGAGAGAGAGGGAGGGAGAGGGAGGGAGATTGGGAGAGAGAGAGAGAGAGAGAGAGAGAGAGAGATACATATTGGTTTTAGAAAGAGAGAGAAAATATGTTGAGGGTTTGAATGAGCTCTCTATCCCTAGGATTATAAGCAACTTTACAAGAAATTTTTCACAAACCTTATCAACTAGACTACTTCATCTCTCTCTCTCTCTCTCTCTCTCTCTCTCTCTCTCTTTGTATTTATATATATATATATATATTATTGTCATCCAAATCTTTTCATTATACTTTGTGGTGACAATTTTATAAAAATAAAGGTGTTAATATTGATAGAAAAACTGAGAGAGGGAGAGAGAGAGGGAGGAGTGCACATGACATAGCTACCTAAACACTAAGTTGTATTGAACATGAACATGAATATATACATATGAACCCCTTAGGGCTAGGGTTAGGGTTTTCCCCTTATGCCCTAGAGGTATGGTGCAATTTACACCATCCTCAACATCCCCTCTTAAATTGCACTAGGTAAGTAGAGGTGCATCTACAAAACCTTTTTTGTGGATTTTTTTGTGTGCATGCAATAGCATCCAACACTTAAAAGAAATCAGAGTTGTAGGTGCGTGGGTAAGCACAATGATGGAAGAAACATGTATAATGAGTACAACTTACGATCTTGTACATAATGTGCATTTCCCCCTCTTAAGTTGTGAGTCATCCTTTGCCTTTGGGAATAAAACCTAGAAGATAGGCCGAAGGGAAGAGAAAGGAAATATGCAGAAAGTAAAGTCCACCTAGATCAAAGACTAGTCGATTGAAAGATGATTGTGTGTATGGCTGCATGCTAAACATGTCAAGATTGAACATGTCATAAGTCATTGTGGATAAGAATTGACATCAATGGTAGAGGTATGTTGCAGTAGAACTACAATCTCTGTTGAATGATGCGGGATCAAAGAAGACCGCATGGTCACTGTGGACAGAGTGATCTAGGGGTTGAAAATCTAGGGCCGAAGGTGCAAGTGTGATACACTGTAGTGCTGATGAAGAGGCCAGTAAAATTGACAAGGTACGGCAACCTATCAAACCTATATGCTCAACTGTCATGAGTTGAAGGTCGTCTGATTTCAGCATGGCTAAACATCCATCGGCATGGGATGTAGCCTCTATTGTAGGCTCAAGGTGGAGCTGATAGTACAAAGGCCTAAAAGCCTAAAGTATCACTGAAAATGCATAAGATGTCCCTAAAGCATATGAGGTGCCGAATGTTGATGAAGGGACCAATCTGAAGTCATGGATCCAACCACTAATCTACATAATGTAAGGACTAGATACTATAGTCATAGGTGCTGAGAAACAATTTGCTAATTGAAAGAGCTGGTGGTGATAACTGGATCCAAGGGTGCTGCAATGTGGCATGACTAAGTCGATGCTGGAATAACCTAAAGACTGATTTGCTAATTTGAACTGCTCATGTAAATTGTGTTCAAGGATATGATGCACTCTGTATTAGAGGTGAAAGCATCAACCACATGAAGAACTAAATGTACTGTGGCATGTATCTCTACATGCGGCTAGAGATGTGATTTCATTCCAGCAAATAACTGCATGATCATTATTGAACTCTTGCTATGTATCTGCATCTGTGGTGGCAATAGATGGAGTCCGATCCATGCATGAAAGAAATCATGGTCACTTGAAAGATAATTGTAAGTACATGAAAAGTGAGTTGAACACTCATTGAACATGAGTGTGGACTTTAGTTCTTGTGGTATTTATACAAGCACCTTAGAAAGTTCATGGGGTATTTATGCAAGAGCTTTAGAAAGTTCCTTATTGGTATTTATACAAGATCCATCACGCTCTCTCTCTAGAATTATTGCCTCTATCTAAGATCTAGCACAGCAATTTGTGTGTGAGGTGTCATGCATCATCTTGGAACCATCATAACTCAATTTGGAGCTCAAAGTAAAAAGTTCTTATTCTCGATGTATAGCTCAACACAATTTGCACGTTATTGCACTCTAGCACATTGTCTCGTTAAATTCGATCTTCTATATCTAATACACAAAACATGAAATCACTACCCATCTTCTACTTTGTAATGCTTTGAAGGTGGTTCTTGAAAAGAAGTCACTAGAACGATGCATGTGATCTTCTCACTTAATGGAAAATTATATTAACCTTGGCTCCATGCCATTGACATCTTGATTTCCATAGTCCATGAGTTCTTGAATGCATCCATTCTAGTGTTTTCATTATATTTCTAAGCTTGTATCTACATATTGGACCTCCTGCATGGGATCTATGTATTGAACCTCTACTCACGTATATATGCTCCACCTATCTTTATTTATAGATTCTCCTCCATAATTTTATGAACTCAAAAGAAAGTCTAGGTAGGCTAATATTATTGGTTCCATCATGCACCAATACACACTATCATGCAAAACCAGAGCTCTCGTAGGCTCCTTATTTTGGTGGAATAGGTTGCATAGGCAGATGTGTCTAGGTATATTTTAACAATATTGTGGATGAAGTGAGAACCTTGCATGGGTTATCAAAAATAGATTGCATTCAAAATATTTAGACTATTGGCCACTTTTTAAAAGTTACTTTATTTTTCATAAGTATATCTCTAAAAATAATTGATTCTATAAGAGAGTGCAAATTCATGTAATGAAACTTTTTAAAGTAGACTAAATACATTTAGTTAGATTTTCATGCTTAACTACACATGAATGTCTTCATCAAAACACATATCTTTTTATTTGGATTGCAAGAAGTATTTTACATCTACAAAATCACCTTAAGATTCCATCATCATTGATTGTCTAGAAAATATTTTTCATAGGTCTATCTCCAAAACCAATCGTTCCTATAGAGAGTACAAATTTATGTAATGTAACTTTTTAAAATGGACTAGATATAGATAGCTCGTTTTTCATATTTAATATATGGCTGTCGTCTTCAAAACACATCTCTTTTTTTGTTTGGATTGCAAGAAATATTTTATGTCCCCAAAATTACCCTAGAATGCCATCCTCAATGGTGGTAGAAATATTTTTAAAGAAAATGAACATGAAAGATCTTTCTTATGACACAACTCGATAATAGCATCAAATTGCATCACCTCTCTTTTTTTAACAGTCAAAAAATAATGATATAACTCGATAATAATAACCACTTGTATCATAACTCATGACAAAACACAAGGTTCTTATAAAGTTGTGTCATAATTAATGAGTAAAAGCATCTCACCCCTATCACCGAAGTACCTCCAATAGTCAACCTCCTCACATGCCTTGGGTAAGCTTGACTCAAAAAATGTTCTAGTTAATTTTTCCTAACATAGATCGGAGCTAGTATTACCAACCTATAGGCAGTCTCATCTACTTTGCCAAAATGAAAATAATATTTGCTATGCTATTGGTGTACACAACAAGTATATGTAGCAACCCAACAAGTTATCTTCATGCATTCATTTTCATATAAAATGCAATGTAGTTAGATGTGTGAAAAGGACCATTTGTCTTTGACTTGAAGTATGACACCTAGATAGAACTTCCATTATCACTATTCATAGATGCTAATTCGGTTGGTATCATTGATGATAGAAGCTCTACCAGTGGTTTTGCATTCTCACTTTATCCCACAACGTTTCATAGCAAAGCAAGATAACTATAATGGTTGTTCTAAATGGAACTTAAGTACTATGCTAGTGCAAATGCAATTTGTGAGGAGGTATGTTTCTAGAGCCCTTCTAGAGGTGGGATCCAGCTTCAATTTTACTTTGACAACATGAGTAGCACTAGGCACCCTCTTTTCATGCTAACACTATGCACATAGAGGTCCATCATCAATTCATCCAAGGAAAGATACTCATGAGGTTGAATGGTTCGATAGGCTCTTATCATAATTAAGCTTGTTTATAGGGGTCCAACTCCCATTTAATTTGAAAATATGTTTGACAATATGAGAACCTTGTTTTTCATGCCAACACCAAGCATATAGATGTGCATAACTACTTCATTCGAGAAAACATTATTTTGGAGAAGTTGATTTGATCTAATATATCATCCCACCAATAAACAAGTGGCATACATTTTGTGAAAGCCATTGAGATTTGACGAATTCTCATAAGGTTTAGAGTTACCAAAACTTGAGGTGTCATTAGAGTCTACAAAAATATTTTGCAACTCAAGGGGGGTAGCATGGATGAAAAACTCTTTAAAGGTTTTCAATTTTAACTCTAGATTTTGAAAAATTATTTAAAGAATTTCCAGTTTTACTCTAGATTTTGAAAACATACTCACAACAACATTAAAATTTATAAATTTTGTCCCACAACAATTTCTTTTACACTTTACCATGATTCTATAAAGTGCAATTTAATAAGGGGTGTTAGGGACGTATAATGCACTATGTACATTATACGGGGAATGTCTATGCCAAGTGGCAATGTGTACGCATAGAGTGGTAGGATAGGAAATGTCCCATAATATAAGACACTATATGAAGTGCATAATAGGGTTATGGATATAACCTGGTAAGCGGTGGTGATTTCCTCTCCTCTCCTTCATTCTTTCCTCTCTTTGTATAGTATCTCCCACGTTCACCGCGTCTCTTCCACATTCACGACTTCTCTTAACAATAGAGTCATCATCTAGTCTTTTGGGGACTCTTGAGGGGTGTTTTACCACTTGGTCACCACCCTAATTAGTCATCATCCCTCATATGTTATCTATTGGAAAGTTCACTACCTTGGGATTTGTCTTTGCAATGATGTTATCAATACGACCATTACCGAGCTGTGGGTGGACTGTTGTAATGGCTGTTGCAAGCCTCAAGATGGATCTTGAAACA
Source organism: Dipteris shenzhenensis (assembly GCF_047967505.1). Taxonomy (NCBI): domain Eukaryota; kingdom Viridiplantae; phylum Streptophyta; class Polypodiopsida; order Gleicheniales; family Dipteridaceae; genus Dipteris; species Dipteris shenzhenensis. The sequence continues at coordinate 35,251,375 of NC_141627.1, forward strand.
AGGCAAAAAATGATGAGTCTCTTCCACATTCACGACTTCTCTTAACAAGAGAGTCATCATCTAGTCTTTTGGGGACTCTTGAGGGGTGTTTTACCACCTGGTCACCACCCTAATTAGTCATCATCCCTCATATGTTATCTATTGGGTGAAAAGGAAGCTATAATAGTTTTGGACAGATCACTACCTTGGGATTTGTCTTTGCAATGATGTTATCAATACGACCATTACAGGGCTGTGGTGGACTGTTGTAATGGCTGTTGCAAGCCTCAAGATGGATCTTGAAACAAGGCAAAAAATGATATAGAAAGTTTTTGCATGTAGTAGTGAATACAGTTTTTGCCTTTGAAAATCTATGTACAGTGGGCCATTTTTGGTAAGCAAAACTGGCGATGTGGGATGAACCAAAATTCGGGTTACGGTGCAGAACTGTGCGACCTTTCATAGTCTCTTTCTGTTCCGACTCAATTCTTCCTGTATAGGTAGTTCTAAAGTTTTGACTATGTTCTATGCATGAAAGTATAGAAGTGTTCTTGGTTGTGTTCACCTACAACACATTTGGCGATCCTACTACATGTTCGAGCTCAGAAAGATGGAGTATTGTAGCTGAAACGTATCCGGACATGGTACAACGCCTTTCCTACACAAAGCCACAAGCAGTCGATGATACAAAAAGTTGTCAATACAAAGCAACAAGGGAACAATCCGTGAAGAACTACAGGCAAAGACAACGAACAAGTGTGCCTCACAAGTAAGCGTAGCACTAGCAAAAGGAACTCAGCAGTCGCAGTCTGACTACTACATCAACAACAAATCATCTACAATGACATAACAGGAGCTGATAGTCAAATTGGTTCACTCTGCCATCAAAGAAGCAACAAGGAATCACAAGACGATTGCACCACTCGAACTGGTGAAACAAACAAGGAGGCCCAACGTCAAGAAGACGGTGCTCCAAACCGACAATGCTTCGACAGGCGTTTCTGACAATAGTAGGTACATGACCAAGACGGGCCGTGACAAACGAAGTAACAAGATTGAAGTCTAAGAGGGTCGCCACAGAGTACCCAATGCAACCTGGACAAGCCAAAGAGTTGCAACGGTGCTAAGGAGTCTCTGGAGCCGTTCCCTCAAACAACAAAGCCAAGTATCAGACGGCGGAACAAGTTTCGATTTGACAATAGTCAAGGCCAACAATCAGAAACTCCAACAAGCTCAAGCGAGACTCTTCACCAACATTTGACTCAAGTACGTTTTGATGCAATCAACCTATTTCATGGAGGCACTATCATTTTTGGTGCTACATCTCCAAGTTATCTTTTTTTACTTTCCGAAAAACTTTCAAAAAGAAAAAAACTATGACCGAACTTGATAACAAGTTGTGTCATAACATATGACAAACTCGATATTGTTACTAAGTTGTCATAAAAGCAACATAGTAGGGGGGCCTAGGATAAAGGGAAGTAGGCTAACGTGAAAAAAGAGGACTTCAACATTTGCAAAGGGCCAATTGGCTATATTTAGCCAAGAGGCTTTCCATAAAGCGGGATGCTCTACTTTATAAGAGTGGCCAAGGCTATTTTGTTGATATTTAATGTGTACACACAACTAGATGGTTTCCTCTAGATCTTAAGCCTAGAATCTTGCCCCTACATGGTGGATCACAAGATGCTTTGCCGAGTATTACTTGGGAATGGGTTCTAGTGGTTTGGGATGCTAGAGCTATTAGCATAGGCTTGTGGGAGTCTATCTCTAGCCCTTATGCTCATGGTGTCTAGGAGGTGAGTTGCCTGCATATTTCTACTCTGTTTTGTTGACTGTGTTTGGACTATGTTTAGGGTTAGATCTTAGTGGGGATGCAATAGTTGATATCAGACCAGCCTCAACACCAGTGAAATAGATGCAAGGTATGTTTCCGAATGGTGCTAGGTATGTATTATGGTAGTGCAATGTGTTTGCAGAGATGCTAAAATTCATGAGGTGAAATTAATTACATTCTATGAAGCATGATGTAGAGAACTTTTGCATCAAATTATGTGAGAAAACCCCATAGGGTTATTAAACCTGCAGAGGGGAGGGAATACAAAAACTATCTGCAAATGAAAGAGTGCAAGTTTGAAGTGCTGGTTGTTATGAAAAAGAGAGTTAAACTGTTGTAATGAATTCATTGGGCAACAAACTAGGTAAAGCAGTTTGCAGGTGCCTGTAGATGCTTGGGTTGTTGAAAGAGGTCGTTTGTTGAAGTATAAACCCCCTCTTGCCCTCTCTCTCTTGTTCTCTCATCTACTGCTGGAATTTCCCCTCCTTTTTATTATGGAAACCCTCTCTTACTCTCCTACCCATGGCTGAAGGGAACCTCATGCTTGAAGAACCTACAACCACCATGCCTCCACTTGAAGAGCCTCATGGAAAGGAGGGCAATGAGATCAACTTTGGAACATAAGGCTGTAGTATGAATGGAAGAGATAATGTTACCTTTGACCTTGATCAATGTAGCATTATTTTTCTTTCCTTCATCTTCAGACCCTACATCCACATATGCCCCTTTTGTCTACAAAGGAAGCAATTGCCTTCTGGTTTGCATAGCTTGCTTTGCAGATGCCTTTGCTAGAGTGTGTGAAGGACTTGAGACTTGAGTTTGCATAGCCCTAGGAGGACGGACGTGCCTGTTCTACATAATTTTCTTTTGCTCAAGGTTGAGTTTTTTGTGAGGAGCCCCCATTAGCCATAGTGTCATCATAGATTTTTGAGTGACTAATTGCATCGTTGAGGTTTTTATTTTGGTGGTTCTTGACCTATAGCTTGTGTTCCTCTGCCAAACCATTTATGAAGAATCCACATAGATGAGCCTTTGGATTGTAGGTCCCTAAACCTCTACAGGTAGGTATCTTTCCATATTTAACTTCATAAAATTAGCAATGAGATCAAACTCATCTTCAGCTTGAAGGAACTCTTCCTTGACCACTTATCTTTGGCTCCTCCTTCAATTCACGCCACCAAGCTAACACTTTGTCTTTGAACATTCTTTTTGCCATTTGTATTTTCAATGCATCGGAAAAGGGATGAAAGGAGAAGTGTACTTGCCACCATCCATGCATCAATGCAACCAAAAGCGCTCTCCTTTTCATTTGAGAGATCTCAGGTGTGGAAGCTATAATCAAATTCGTCAAGACCTTCATTTAGCAGTTGTCTTCTAGATCAGTAGATCATCAGTAGTTTCTGGAGCTCAACCTGTAAGCATGGTGCCTTATAGGATGAGCCAAATGGAAGAAGATGAGATATCTCGGCAATTGTCACAATATCTATGCTTGGGGAAAAACAAGAAAATAAAATCTCCTTGGGCTACTCCAGTGCTATCAAAGCACAAGAAGCACATGGTCGGAGAATGTGTAAGAACTAAGGAAGTTGGACAATATGTGTGAGGTCCAAAAAGTTGAATAAAGTTACAATCAATAACTGATATCCCCTTCCTAGAGCGGATGATTTTAATTGATAGGATGTAGGGATCCACCTATTTTACAAAGATTGACCTTTGTATTAGCTATCACCAAATACACATAGCTGAGGAAGATGTCTTAAGACACGATTCCGAATCAGGCATGACCATTATGAGTCCTTCGTATTGCCTTTTAGACTAACGAATGCCCCTGTGACCTTCTAGCAGATGATGAATGATATCTTTCGTGAATATTTGGGAAAATTTGTAGTCGTATTCTTAGATGATATCATGGCATACAACCCATTCTCTCAACGAGCATCTCCACATTGTGTTAGTGATGCTAAGGTGTGAGGAGTTATATTAGACGGTGTCTAAGAGTCTTTCTTTTGAAGTTAGTGAGGGATTATCCAAAGCTAACCGTTCAATTGATGAGCGTCCGTAGGTCCAATAGCTCTATCCCTTGGAAGATAAGCTTGATGAGGCTTTTCAGATTCTCAAGTAGCAACACCTATATTGGCTTTACCGGATCCTAGCCAAACTTTTGTGATCAACGTTGATGCTAATGATTTCGTAGTAGGCACAACCTTATTCTAGGAGGACCACCTATAGCTTTTGAGAGTAAAAAACTAGATGACACTCGGGTTTGATGTCCTATTTAGGAAAATGAATATTATGCACATTGAAAACTTGGATATATTATCTATACAGAGCCAAGTTTGTTGTATTGATGGATGGCCAAGACTATAGTCTATTAAATATTTATGTGGTAGGCCTTAGTTGAGGGGAAGGAAGCATGGTGGGCTGAATTGATGCACGATTTTGACATGAGATTAGATATCGAAAGGGTAGCTTGAACAAATGTTTTTTTTTTCAAAAAAAATCTTTTATTAAGTATAAGAGACCCTCCCCGAGAAAACTCAAGGGAGAAACGGCATCATGCCATATGTGAAACACACCCTAACAAGATCAATAATAAACTAGTTCGGAGTAATGAAACAACCACGGTTGAGGCTGGAAATGCCATGTCAATCCAGTGCTTGACTCAGAGAAGAAAGGGGAGCCACTCCATCCCCTAAGAAATACAACCCTCTTGGTGGAGGCTGCCCGCGAGACCCTTGCATCCTCACCCATATGGCCATCAAAGTATGTAATATGTCTATCTAGATAGTGGCTAAGGTGTAAGTGGGATGAACCTGGGAACCGTCGAACATCTAGACCTCCAAATCTGCTATGCTAATATGCTTGCCAAAATCTGCGAAGATGTATCAATTGATGCACGTGTAGGTTTGTGTGGAAGTATCAAGACAACATCTAAGGAACATGACTCAACTACATGTCGTCGAATTTATAGAGCCCAAGAGAGGTCATGTCTCTCGTATAGAACCTGTAAAGAAAGGGAAAGACAAGATACTGATCAAGTCATATAGAAAGTAGAGTGTGTAAAAGTGCTCAATAGCTTAGCAATCCTTTTTCAAATAATCCGTGCCTATCTACAGTCCCAAAGACAAGGCTCAATAGACTCCTCAACAGAAAGACAACGAGCACAAGAAGAAATTGTGCCAAACCTCGACTTCCACTGGTTCACAACAATTTCTCCATGCATAGACAGTTAAAAGAGTGATCTTTCCGTTCCTGAGCGGGGTTTTTTCAAAGCCGCTTCCAAAAATATTTGTTCAAGTCTACAAAATTTTAAAAATTCTGCAAATGAAGCTTTTGGTCGGCCTCTAACCTCTCAAGATGAGCTGATATATCCTAGCATCGCTCATTGTGTAATAAAAGAAGGGGAGGCTCTTCTCTCGATGTTCTGCATCAATCCATTCCCATTCTTCCAGATCCCACTACAAATACTTGATTGGAATCCCTCCATTAATCCAAAGTCTTCAAGAGCCCAAGGGAATGTAATCTAGGTTAGGGTTTCGATACCATCTTGAATCCAAGAAACTCTGCTTCCATAGTCTATAGCCGTGATAGGCTGAAAAGAAAAATGCATAAGTATATTATCCGAACATCTGGATAGTCTGCCCCCAGAATCAACATCAAAGACTAGAGCATCTCTATCTGAACGTTAAAGTCTATGACGGATTCCTGATCTCATAAAGGTTCCCAGCCAAGTAGCATAAGAATGATATCTATCTCTAGGGATTATCCAATCCAAAGTTATAGCAGCATCTACCTATTGAATCCTCCCTACACTTCCTCTAAGGTGGCTTACTAGTTGTGATTGTTGTTAATCTCAAAGTATTTTGAAATCATTCTAGGAACCCACCAAGGAAGCAAGACCTCTCTTCCATCTAGACCACTACACGTAAGAAGAAAAACCAATTCTAGGAACCCACCAAGGAAGCAAGACCTCTCTTCCATCTAGACCACTACATGTAAGAAGAAAAACCCAAGGATTTGCCATCCTCATCAAGTATGCTATCATTCAACATGATAGACTACCTATCAATCTCTCCTCAAGAGGTTGGGGGCATTTTTTCGAGAGTACCCTTAAAGCTGGCCCAGGGTTTCATGATGGCAGCCATAAGAGGGAAAGGGGGGCCTTGAGAAGGGATGAAGTGAAGATCCACCTTGTACTATGTATCCAATCTCCCCTTGTGGAAGGAGATCGAGACTGTATGCATCGAATGAAAAAATACTTCCAAGGTTCCAATCTTGGCACAAGTCCTTTGACCACCATCTTGCATAAAAGAGCTCTGCTTTTGGGTCTATGATATTAAAGCCTCCTTCCCTAGTGGGGACAATAAGGGTTTTCCAAGAAACCTTGGCTCTAGTGTTTGCCAAACCATCTAAACCCCTCCAAAGAAAATTGGCCTTACAAGCAAAGTGACGCAGTCCCTGGAATGACACCAAGAGCATTCGAACCAAGTCATGGCCAACAATACCTGGTTGACACTTTGGAGGAGAGGTCAAGTTCAATCAATCAATGAGGTAAATCTTTGAGTTTTACCAAGATAGGAGCTAAGCTTTACTATTCCCTGAGAGGACTATGTACACAAATAGACCAAGACTCGAGATTTACCGAGATGGGAGCTAAGCTTTATTATTCCCTGAGAGGAGCTATGTAGGACCAATAATAATTTTGATCAGTATTGATAGCAAGTCTAGATAGGGAGCTCCACACAAATAGACCAAGACAAATAGCTGGTAGTCAGTTCCACATTCAAAATGGCTTGTTGTTCGGAAATTGAAAGATTTGTGTTTCAATGATGCAGAGGTCAAGAGGAAAATTTTATATGATGTCATGAAATTCCAACCACTGGTCATCCTAGAATTAGCAAACCTATGCCTTAGTAAGACAGACGTTTTACTCGCCTAAGATGAATGCTAATAGTATTGATTATGTGCTAAAGTGCTAGCAATGTCAAAGGAAATAAGGCATAACACCTCAAGACATGACGGTTCTTGCATTCTTTAGACATTCCTAAAAGCAAATGGGAGAGTATTTTCATGGATTTCATTGTGGAATTACCATGAACCCAATGAGGACATGATGCTTTTTGGGTTCTCCTCTGACGGTAGACTGAAAGAAATGCTAGGGGCTACAAAGAATCTTGTTTCACTTGAAAGAAGTGCTTTTTGGGTTCTCTGACAACAAACTACAAGAAGTGCTAGGACAAGCCTAAGGAGGACTCAACTTGAGAGTCGATTGCTAGTTTTGCAAAAGAAATTTCCCAATTTGATATAAGAGTAAATGCTTAAAAGAGGGGAAGAATGTTATGTTCCTAGATGCTAATCCTCGGATTAGCGGATTTACTTCAAAAGTTAGGGAGCCCTAGGATTAATGGAAGTAAGTTAAAGCTAGACTAGAGGACTCAAACATTAGCAAAGGACCAATTTTCTATATTTAGCCAACATGCTTTCCATAAAGTGGGATGCTTTTCTCTATAAGAGAGGCCAAGGCTATTGTGTTGGTATTCAATGTTTACATACCACTAGATGGTTTGGTCTAGATCTTGAGCCTAGACTCTTACCCTCTACATGGGGGATCATGAGATGCTGTGCTGATGGTTCCTTGGGAATAGTTTCTTGTGGTATGGGATGCTAGAACTAAGAGCATGGGCTTGTGCGAGTCTGATCTCTAGCCCATGTGCTTGGGGGTGGCTACAAGGAGAGTCGCTTGTTGCTTTCTATTCTATTTTTTTGATTATGTTTGGACTGTGTTCAGGGTTAGATCCTAGTACGCATGTTTTGATGATCAATATTGGTGTGTGAGCCCATACATTTTCTTCAGTGGATCCTTGAGACATTGTGAAGCTCTGTTGAACCAATGGTAGAATATATTATGCCAAAACAAATGCAAGGGCTTGGCATCCCAAAGAAAAATGCAATACCATTGCATTGTAGGCTTTTAAAAACTTGAGACATCTGAAGAACCTAGTTAAGTTGTTGAATAATCTCATGGAAAGGAATAGGTCACTGGAAGAGGTTAGAATGGAGATGGGGGCTAGTTTTCGATTCCCAATCAAGTATTGGACTAATATTTTTTATTTTTTATTTTTTTCTCGAAAAAGACTTCTATTAAGTATTGGACTAAATTGGTAGTACGTTTCATAGAAATTTGTAAACATTTCCATTTGTCATGTGTTGTGGGTGTGACTAGCTCCTCGTTTGATCATGCACGTATCCTGAACTTATTTGATGACTTAAAAGCCTTGAGGGTTGACATCTCTTCTCTAGTATTTGCGTGCCTCAAAAAGAGCAAGACAATGAGATAATAAAATTGATTTGCTGTTACACCATGGATATAGGGGACATTGATGATTCTGTTCCGATGCTTCCCCCTCTTTCTCCACTAGAATGGGAGGATTTAAAGGGCTCTATATGTGATTTGTCTAAGTCCTTACCTGGCAATGAGCGGATGCTTTGGTGCATGGTTGAGAGCTACCCTCAGCTATGTTATGATGATGAGAAAGATAATCTTTTTTTTGAATGTGGGGCAATCCATGGGATACGTACCTTTGCAAGAGATATATCTTGATCATTATGGGCATGTGCCACCATGGAATTCTTAAAACATTGGACATTGGTGACAAGCAAGTGACAATTGGTTATAACAATGATCCAATGGGTACCCCATCTGACAGGTCTTGCCAATTCAAATCTGTACTCTTATAATACTAAAGAAACATTGACAACTGTGCTTGAATTTATCTTTCTGAAATTATTAGCAAATCTCATTGTGGCCCAGGGCCCCCACTCTTGCTATGAACTGCAACGGAGTTTATCATACGTTCTTCCAAATCAAGTTTGAAAGGATGGAACATTTCTTCACTTTCAAAGACAATCTGCAAGACAGGCGACATTCTTGTCAAATTTACAAATCTGATTCCCGATTGCCTTAAGTGGTTTCAGTATTACAGACAAAACTCTGACATTCTCATTGGTAATATAATTTCTGACTGATCTTCAAATGAACGTCTTCCAAAACAGACATCCAATCACCAACATCATTCTCGTAGCAATTTGTTCCCTTATTCGGGTCCACCATTCCAAATAAAAACAGACCAAATTGTTAATGATATCATCATCATGATTAAAAAGTAGAAAATCGGAAATTTGCACGAGTTTGAGAAAGCAAGCTTTACCCATGTTTTAAATGCTGAACTTTTCCTTATTCTGACTTGGACATCGGAGACGATAGCTTTCATTTCTCCAATGGGCCTTCAGATACCGAGCTCTGTAACCACTGCTTTTCCCGTAACTGATTTCCTATAGTTTCTAGAGGTTAGGAAGAATCTATGGCAGGACAATCTACGGTGCTAGTGATATCTCCAATTGGAAAATTTCCATGTTCATCTGTGCTTTTAGACTGCTCAACTGGAATAACATGCCCATTCCTACTTCTCAAGCAAATGACAACTTCGACGTCATATCTATGAATGGCAACCGATGGAGAAATTTCTTTCATTTCTTGTAGTACTCGACCTCTTTGTCCAACTATTCAATTGCTGAAATGAGTGTTTTCTTTTAGAAATCATGTAGCCTGCTCTGAAGCAGCATAATATTTTGCTTGGCGGTAGGACTCCTCAGCATCAATAACACCCTGTTCTCAAGGAAATCATCAAATCGAAGATGCACTATACTTTTAATTGGTTAAGGACCCAGCGACCATTTCAAATTCTGAACATGCTTTCACCAAATAATTCTTCATGACCTTCTTACCTGAAGAATAATTATAGCAGCCTTCTTGTTTAAAACCTCATTGTATTCGCCGCATGCTAAATACTGCAAAGGAAAAAAGGATGCTAATCCAAATGTCACCGAATCGGTTCCAACAGGGGAGACTTGTAATACCGTACAATGACAATTCTGATTCCTCAGGAGAACACACTTACAGAAGCAGAAGCCATGTTTTCCAAATTTCGGAAAGAAATACATCAGGCAGAAGATACTGAGAAACTCTTTCTGCAGGTAACTTACTTGGACACAATTTGGGCAACCCACATCGACTGTACATTCACAGGAAACAAGCAGTTCTACAGCAGCCTGTAACAATTCTGCAAATAAAGGCTGTGCCTGAAAATGTATCAATCAGTTAGACATACTGACAAAATTAATCCCAAATTTATACTATAGCGAAAAGTTAGTCTTCTGATCTCCCTGTAGAAGTAATGCACAGGTTTCCTTAACCCATCTGGCTAACTTTTCTGATGAAAGGACTACCAAAAGCATAGGAACTTTAAAGCTAGAAACAAATGATGAAATAGACATTGCAATTTGCAATACAAAAAATCAGAAAGCAAGTTCCTTCAAGTATGATATTTTACGCAGCTGGAAATCCATCCCCTGAAAGGATCGCAACATCCAAACATAGGCATGCAAATAATCTTGGTCTTCCCAACTTTAACTGCGCGGTAAGTGAAGGTATGTCACTGAAGCACTGCTCGTGAGGTGTTGAAGATCATAACCTTGGTCTTCCCAACTTTAATTGTCAAGTCTCTCTCTCTGCAAAACACCTCTAGGGCCGCCAGATGTCTTTGCGGTCCCTCTGTTGAAGATGATATGAGGACTTTGTCATCCACATATAGTAGTATCTGTATCATCAGGTGAGCCAATAGTGATCCCTCATCTCCTAGAAGGTCTATAAAGGATGTGATCTCATGAACGTAGAGCCCGCAGAGAGTCGGTGAAAGTGGGCTTCCTTGCTTCACCTCGATCGTGCTCTCAACCCAATCCGATAGGCCTCTTGGAGCACGAACTCTCCCTCTGACGAACTTGTATAGGCTCATCACCCCCCAAATCATAATCTCTAGAATCTGCATCTCCTATAGCCTCCTATATTAGGCGGGATCGTGGGACCGTCTCAAAGGCCTAAGTCTACAAAGAAAGCGTAGACTTTCTCGCGTCTCGACCTCGCCTCCTCAATGATAGCCCTTAGAGTGAAGATGTGGTCTAGTGTGGAGTGCTATCTCCTACCCTAGAGCCTACTATCCATGAACCTTTGTGTGGCCGTTGATCTCCCTCTCTAGTATCGATCCATAAATCTTGGCCAAAGTGTGGCCAATTATAAGTGCGTTAGTTGCCAGTGTCCATGGGGTCTCCTACTGTGTGGATCGGTACAATGTGGTAGTGCTCAAAGTAGGTACAAAACCGTCGCATATAGCATAATCAACATCCGTGCTAGAGCCACAGAGCCAGGACCTCCTATCCATGTGCAAAGTGCTTAGTCTGTAGTTTCTCATGATCCTGTGCTCTCTAATCATGGAGCCAACGGAGTGCAGTGAACAAATGACCAATCGTGGACCGCACATACTGTGCATTCTGTGCAGTGAAGAAATGACCTTACATTCTGTGTAGTGAACAAATGACCAGTAGCATAGAGAACATATCAAGTATTGCCTGCATCGGGCATCGTAGAAAGAGCATGCATATGTGTGCCAAACATCTGGATCTGTGATGGGAATGGGCATCTTCCCCTCCGATAGAAGCCCCACCCAATGGTAGAATCTTTCCCTCAAAAGGATCTAATCACATCATCCATCATGTATGTGAGGAAAGCCCACCTCTTACGACATGTCAATCGTCGTGAGATCCACTGTGCCTGAAGTGATGTCAGATCACCTAAGGATCTCTCATGTGTGAAATGAGGTCTCATCTCTCTGCACTTATTGTCGAACCAAGGATTCTGACGCATCTTCCTAGTTAACATATGTGCTAATCGAGTCGTGGGGAAGTATCTGGTGGCAACATCTTGTACCACTAAGACAAGGGTGTCTGAGGCATAGACGAGGTCAAGATTATCTCAGAGTAGGGACAAAAGGGCTAAGTGACGCACATAGACTGGATCAAGGGCATGGTCAAAGTGGATCTGTGGGCATGGGAGGGGCCCTCCCTGTGACTAGCATAGTAGCAGAAACACAAAAGGCTAAATATGAGTGGTCAAAACTCAATGCGCAAGGAGGCACACGAAAGTCATGTATCCCGTGAGGCAAAGGCTAAGGGACCCAGCAGGTAGTCCACTGTACTTGTCCCCCCGCCATGTGGGAAACAAGTGAGCCCGCCAAATGATGACCATCTCTAGAGACCGTTATATATGATCAAATCATGGACAGTCCCCAACAGAAGTAGATGTCGCCCATACTCTGTCACATGTAGTGCATCTGCTGAGTGTCTCACTATCCCAAGTACTACTGTATCTAGCTCCGGTACTATGAGGGAATTAGATGCAAAGTCAAGCAAGCCCACCTGTCTATCTCATGTGTGTGAATTGAAGTCACCAAGCAGGAGCATATCTCCCTGCCTGTACTCTCACACCCCTACAGTAGGAGCATCGGAGGGAGGCAATGGTACGTGTGACGGCAGCTCAACAGGCGGGAAAATGGTCTGCATACAGAGATGTGGAATTGATCATCCGAGAGAGGGCATATAGGGAAGAAATGGAAGAAGGGAAGTACGCAACACGACGGTGTCTGACTCATGGAATGAGAACATTGAAGATGGCAGTGTGGAATTGCAATTGCACTCTCTTGTCTGACTTAGGGGGTTTCTCAGAGACCTACACTGACAGATCTGATCTTCTACACTGCGACACATGAGAGACCAGAAAGAGGGCCACCCAACAGTGACAACATACACCTGGGAGTCAGTCTATAGGAGAGAGATGAGGAGAGACAGTGGGAACAAGGCTCCAAGGGCATGACTGTCCTTTTCAGATCACACCTGAGACCACTCACATATGTGGTACAAAGAGAGGAGCATGCACAACATCTGTGGATACGAGTCCAGCTGCCAAATGCATGACTGTCGATCTTCACTGCAGTGTGCTATTTCCCCCCAAATACATCATCTTATGCATGTGAGGTCTCTGCAGAGGAGCACGGCTCATATGAGATGATACATGATGACATCACACAGTTTCTTTTCCCTCCACCACTTACATGACATGCATATTGCTTGTTTCTGTATTCCTCTGTTTCCCCTCTGTTTTCCATTTTCCCCCTTGCTGTTCCTCCTCACATCTCTGTGTATTTTCCTGCAGCCAAGTGTGGGTGTACAAGAGCCTTCAATGAGAGGTATTTTCTGAGATGGGGGATTCCTGTAAGTACCTTCTTGTGGTTTCTTGATCTTCTTAATGCTTATCTTGCTCTTGCGCAGGTACAGGACCAGCTGGAGCAGGTTGAGAGCAGGCCCAAGAGGTGGGCTGGGGAAACGTTGAGAGGCGGGCAGTCACCCCGCCTTGAGTGGTGCTGTCCCACACACTCTGAGCAGAGACGTTGGGGATGGAAAAAGCCCCATGCTGCTATAGAAGAGGGCCAGGGGCTGGAGCAGCCCCGTGTGTTACTGGAGGCACCATGTGCTGCTAGGGGAGGCTGCGTATGGGCGGGTGCGCTGTAAAAGGGGGGCCTGAGGCAGCCCATATGCAGTGTATGTGTGCGGTTGGGGGGGGGGGAGGGGGTAGGCTAGAGCACCCCCACGAGGCCAAGAAGCCCTGCACAGCAGAGCTTAGCCCGAGGGGAGGGGTTGCCGACGGGATGGAAGGGACTGACGGGGAGGGGGGGAGGGCACTGAGGGAGAGAGAGAGAGAGATTTATTAAGGTTTGTTGGAAGGCCAAAAAAGCCTATGAGACCATGAAATCTGAAATCATCATGAGAGTACGTAGGGGCGCTAGAGCTGTGAATCACACCTCTAAGAAAGAACTATTGATGAAACTAGGAACTGCAGGAAAGAAACTCCATGTGCCGGGGAGCTCTTGCCATATCGTGTCATGTGTCCTATATCATGTCTCGAGCATGAATAACTTGAGCTTTGCATATGCATGACTAGAATCCCATGTGGAGTAGAGGTGTCTTAAAAACGTGTCTGAAATCTGTTGCTAACGTCCTCTATTTCTCTCTGTATTTGGTACATCGGGATGCTGCAATGATGGTGCCTTGGATGGGAAGGGTGCTTGCTAGGCCTGTATCCAGTCTTCTTTCAACATGGCGTGCCTGAAAATCAAGGTCTCAATCCTGATATCTCCCATTTACTTCTTCTATTGTGAAGGACTGCAGTTTGGGGCCATGTCCCATAGCATGTCTCATGAGGCTAGACCTAAGTTGGGGTGACCCCCTGTATGAAGAGTGCGGCGAATCTCTAGTCTGAGTAGTCAACGAGTCTGATCATATCTGCGTATCCATGGAAAGAAAGGAAGTCTCTAGTCTGAGTAGTCAACGAGTCTGATCATATCCACATATCCCTCCAATCTAATAATATTTGGATATCGCATCAGGACATGCTCCTCGGTCTCCACCTTGTGTGTATCAAGAGCATAGGGCCCCACATCTTTGCGGTGTCATGTGGCTCCAATCTCACCTCTTGCCTTGTTCTGGAATCTATGAGATGAGATTCTGAGAGCTGGCCCATGGTGTCTCGTACTATAAAGGAGAGATGGACTTGTACTATCCCAGTGCCTGAATGAAGCCGTTCTCACTCAGATTGAAAAAATACTACCTATAAAAAAGGCCATCTTGGTCCCATGTGGCTGCACGAGAGATATCCATGTCCTATGAATGTACATCTACCATAGGTCATCCCAGATGACCTAATGAGTCAATTGTTGTGTCAAACGCAAGAAAGGGGTGTCTATTGAGTATTGATATGTTAGTAGATGGTCAACTCAATATGCCTTGCAAACACAACCATCCAAACTCGTGCATCCTAGCATTGCTCATCTCTCTCAGTGGGCATAAGATGTCATGACAAGAGAAATCACTAATCTATGATTAGTAGACATTAAAACATTATTATTATGTTATACGCCAATGGTGTAACATGTATTTGTATTTATGATGGACACCGATCGATTTGTTATGGCGGTGGATCATCTGAGTAGATAGGACTAGTCGAGCTGGAGCCACTGCTTCAGACGGCATCGAATTTGGACATGTGATACTTATTCTATTAATAAAAATATGCACACACGAGTCTAGGTCCTAGGGGCAATAGGAAGGGAAAGGTGCATTGACTGGTAGATGCATGGGTCATAGGCTAAGGGTAGGTGTAAATGGGAAGATGGAACTTGAGTGATCTCAAGGGACATTAATGAAAGGGTATCACCCTTTCATTGTGAATCTCAAGTTGCATTCTTGCTACCACATTGCATTCATCCGTCATCTCTCTCTCACCTTGCATGTAGGTCGAAAAAGAAACAAGTACTCTCACGAGGGTGCTCTTCCCCATTGGAGGGCCAATCGGCATTCAAATTCTGCATGCATTGCACACATTTGCATTCTCGAAAAGTGTGGATTTTCACATTTGGTATCAGAGCGGTGACGATCCACGAGCGGGACGAGAAGAGAGCGACAGTTGCGGATGATGGAAGTCGCAAGAGAGGTTGCGGAAAAGGATCATGACTGACTGATCTCGAGGTTCTGAGACAAGGGATTTTTTCGGATGTGAATGTACCCTTAAAATCCTTAAACCGTGAGGAAAAGGGATCCCCCGTTCTCCCCAACGGAAAGTCGGATCGGAATAAGATTTTAAGGGGGTGATCCACCCATTAAGTACCCCCTATAACGGTATCTAGAGCTCCAATCCGCTCAAAACAAGTAGCCCAAACGGAGCGTACCAGTTTACAGCAGAAATACAAGAAGAAAAGCTTGAAAGAGAAGGGAAAGGAGGTCATTTTAAGTGTCTTCTCAACACAAATGAAGCGGGAGTCGGATAGGTACCACCAACTCTACAACACTTGACTTTTGCTGTAAAATAAACCTCTTTTTTTTTTTTAATTACAGCAAGAGAACTTATTCCTTTTCCTCCATTACCCCAAGGAGAGAGAGAAAGAACACCTTCACCCCCTCTTGAAGAGGATGGATTAGGTGAGAGTTATACACATCTTGAGTATGATAACCCACAAATAGATTTACAGCAGTCTCTCCTTCAAGAACCTCTTGATAGGGAGTTCTCCTTTCGTAATGAAAGAAGAAATGAGACCAGCCAAGAACAAGGTGATGAGTTCACGCCTTCGACTCAAAACCCAGTACACATGGATTATAATCCAAGTGCAAGAGGAAGAGAGGAGACTCCTGTTGATAAGCTGGTTTTCCAGCTTAGCAATATGATCGAGCAGTCCATTATGACAAGATTAGGGACTAAGAGGACTTTAAACTTCGGGGATGAAGAGTTGAGTAACCCTTCTAAGAGGTCCAAATTCCAACCGCGAGAGAGAATTGAGTTTCCCAAATATGATGGGGCAAGGGAGGCTGACAAAATCCTCAATTGGATTCGTCATTTTGAGCTATACTTTGCCCATCAAAACAAGACCGAGCAAGAGAAGCTTGCTCTTGCCACATTGCATCTGCAGAAGGATGATCTAATGTGGCGGTCCTTGTCACAAACAAGAAAAGAACCTATTCATGAATGGGCTAAATTCGTGGAGCAATTGAAAGCCACTTTCATGCCACCAAGGCATGAAGAGAACCTAACCTTTCGTTGAAAGAGATTTAGGCAGTTCAATAATGAGAGTAATACAGATTTTACAGCCAGATTTTCGAAACTCTCTCTAGAGTTACCCGAAAAGAGTGAGGAAGATAGGAGAAAGAAGTATTTAGCAGCCTTAAGCCGAAAAGTAAGGTATGAGGTTGAAATGTTTAATCCGACCACGCTTAAGGACCTCACTAAGCTAGCTGAAATAGCTGAGAGGAAATTGAATCCGCATAAACCCTTCAACAAAGGAAATGAGAAAGCTATCGTGCAAAATGTTAACAGCCAATCACGTCCTGGATGGATACCATTTCCTTCCATGACTGACGATGAGAAGAAAAAGCTAATTAAGGAGGGAAAATGTTTCGGATGTAAGAAACATAAACCAGGGCATCCATGGCATAAATGTCCTACTCTATTAGCCAAAATTGTCAAAACCAATTCTGTAAAAGGGAAAGGCAAAGCATCCAAGCAGGAGGGTGAGGCTTCTACCTCCTCATCCCAAGACTCTACGATGAACATAGAACCAAGAGTAAATGCTATCCATTCAGCCAACCCTGGTGTATGGATGTGTGAACTGAATAGAGAGTAGGCATATTTATTGTAGAGTATGGATAGAGAATAAATATTTTTCTCCTCCATGTAGAGCGTCTGATAAGATAAATAGGGCTGAAATAGAAGAGTTGGAAAAAGAGATTGAAGGCCTATAGTTTCTATAGACTAAGTAGCTCTCCATCGCAAAATCATCCATAGCCAAGGTCTACCTAGTTCAATGAAAACATTTGGGTGAGAGAATCGTTTTCATACTGACCAATTTGTTGAGAATGTGTTTAAGCTTATTGAGCAGGTTACTGTAAAGAGATTTCAGCAGCTAAGTATTCATAAGAGGAATGTGAGCATGAAGAGATACTGAAGAGGCACTGCAGTGATACTTCTGCATTTTGAATATTCAGTATCAAGAGGAACCAGAACTTGAAGATGAGATTTAAGTTTGGATTCAGAAGAGATCGTGTACTACCAGGAGAAGATTATTTGCAGATTATGAAGAGGAGATGCAAATGCAGAAGTAAAAGAGAAGCGTACGCAAGAGAAAGAGACAAGAGAGGATCCAGAAGAGGGCTTCTGCCCATTCAAGCAGGAGGGAGTGTCATGACAAGAGAAATCACTAATTTGTGATTAGTAGACATTAAAGCATTATTATTATGTTATACGCCAATGGTGTAACATGTATTTGTATTTATGATGGACACCGACCGATTTGTTATAACGGTGGATCATCTGAGTAGATAGGACTAGTCGAGCTGGAGCCACTGCTTCAGACGGCATCGAATTTGGACATGTGATACTTATTCTATTAATAAAAATGTGCACACACGTGTCTAGGTCCTAGGGGCAATAGGAAGGGAAGGGTGCATTAAGGTGCATTGAATGGTAGATGCATGGGTCATAGGCTAAGGGTAGGTGTAAATGGGAAGATGGAACTTGAGTGATCTCAAGGGACATTAATGAAAGGGTATCACCCTTTCATTGTGAATCTCACGTTGCATTCTTTCTACCACATTGCATTCATCCGTCATCTCTCTCCCACCTTGCATGTAGGTCGAAAAAGAAACAAGTACTCTCACGAGGGCGCTCTTCCCCATTGGAGGGCCAATCGGCATTCAAATTCTGCATGCATTGCACACATTTGCATTCTCGAAAAGTGTGGATTTTCACATAAGAGGGCCTCCCTATGCTTGATGTCCCATCCGTCCAACCGAAATGCATAACCCATTCTAGATAGGTGATAATCTGGAATCAGAGAAAGAAAGAAACTTTACTAAAATATTCTGAGGTCTATGTCTTATATTACTGAGTGGGAAACCTCAACAGAGGTAAAAACCCACTAAAAAGTACATAGAGAAAAGCGGAAAAAGAACAATTGTCAAACTATGAAGTAGAAGGAGAGGACATGAAGACCACACACTTTTTTTTTTTTGGCGAAATATATTTCTCTGTGCGAAACCTCAAGAAGAGGAAAAAAACCCACTATGAAGTACAAAAGTTGAAAAGATTACAATTATGGTTCTGAGAAGAACCTCAAAAGTCTACTATGAAAATATTAACTTATTACTCATTTGAAACCACAACAGTCTGCTGATGAAAATATAAACTGATTACAAGCCACTTGGAGGAGGATCAAGCAAGATATCCTCCAAGGTAAGATTGTTCGCTTGCAGAAAACCATGTAACTGAGTAACATCACCATCAATAAAGCAAAGCTGTTTTTTACCCTTGTGGTTCGTTTTAATATAAGCTGGCAACCTGAACTTTTGAACCACATGATCAAAAACCTGTCTCAACCAAGGATGAGATGAGTCCAGTGAAAAAGTAACATCTGTATCCAAAATTAAGAGGCACTGCAACAAGATTCTCAGTAGAAGGAGTATGAAACTCCAAAGAGAAGGAAATATTTGCATCCTGAACATTTGTATCTTGTGCTGAAAGTGACAGCAGATTTTCCTCCACTTCTGGCATAGCATCAGAAGCATTGATGCATCTGACATAACAACTTCAGTCTTTGAAGTAGAAACGAGAGCAAGATCAGAAGGAACCTGATGTTCTGGCACTATAAGGAGTGGATCCGGAACTGCTAAAACAGCAAAAGGATTGGAATCTTTGACCAACTTATATCCTGAACTTTTCTCCAAACTTTAGAAGGTTTAATAAAATGCCTGACTTCCTGTATGCTGGAAGAAGAAATAGGAACAGCAGGAACCTGAACAGGAGGATCAGAAAGCTTCAGAACATAAGCTGAAGACTAGGGAGAAGGGCATGCTCTAGCAAAATGGCCTAATTGGCGCCATTTATAACAAGCATTAGGAAAAGAAGCAAAACGAAGGGCAAGCCAAAAAGGATGAGACAATCCAAAGTCCACTTCCAAGCATGAGTAACCAACTGCTCCATATCCCAAAGAACACACACCCATATATCTCTGCTTGTGACCAGAAAATCTTGCTTTGGAATGAAAAGAACACGGCCTAATAGAGCTGCAAGAGATGGCACATGCTGGATAAGAGGAACTGGCAAATCTTTTTGAGTAATCTAGACAGGGCAAAAATTGAGGAGTGAGCGGGTTGGACTGAACAAAGGATCCCAAGGCATAGCAACCACGAAATGACCTGCCCCATGAACTCCACCCAAGATAAGTAAATGAAAAACAGTGTCCACACAAACACAACGAGCAACATAAAACCCCTTTCCCAGGAACACAAATGATGTAAGCTTCTTGGCACCCACTACAGCTGAAGACCAGGCTTGTAAACTAGCCATTGTCATGACTCTTCCCATAAAGTATAAGCAAACACCAAGTTGATGATCCTGGCGAAGACTTAAAGGTTCAGGGGAGAGAGATCATCTTAATGAAAGTCCAGCAGTGGAAGGCGAAGTCACCGAATCAACACACAATTGACAAAGCAAGTCTTGTTGAAGTGAGGGAGAGGGGAAGGCAGAGGAATCAAACTTGGCAGCCTTTACTCCTTCCGAAAGTGACAAAGAAACAAAACTCCTTTTCTTCTTCCGAACGTATTGAAAAACAGGAGACATAGAGCTGGAATTGTCAGGAGAGGAAAAGGGAAGAGGCACAGCAGGGAATGGAAAGGATACAAAGGCAGACGTGGAGGAATCTAGAGCAGACGGTGGCAGCAAAAGGAGACTGAGCAGAGGAAAAAACAGGTGGGGCAGAGCCAAAAAGTAGTGGAGAGGAGGCGGGCTGAGAATGGATAGAGGCGGACTGCAGCCACTTAGAGACAGACGGCAGCGGAACGGATACGGACTGTAGTAGGACAGATAAACCCGATGTAGAGGCTAGGTAGAACGAGGAGGGAACGGGAGTAGGCGGAGAAGGGGAACACAAGGGCGAGCTAGAGCCGGAGGCTGTCGGGGTAGAGAAGGAGGTCGCCATCACTCCTCACCACCACTGAGCCTGCACACACGTTTTTTTTGTGAAATCTTTGATTGATTATAATACATGATTAGCAACCTCAAAACAAGGTGCTACAATTACATCAACTGAAAATTTCAGTATATGCCAAAAAAACCTCATGATCTATGCAGCGGGTCTGTAAGCGATCAAAGAAAGATTGCTGCAGAGAACGCCGGAAAAAGCCAAACAGAGAGAAAGTAGGATCACCAAAGACTTCACAATTCCTATATGTCCATAAAGTCCATAGTTCCCAGTAGCGAACCCAAACGAAGAAAAGATGAAACTCCGGTCTGGATGGATGAAACTCAAAAAGCCAAAAGAACTTCCCAAATGGAACAGATGGGGAATCTCGCTAGCAGGCGTCGTCGAAGCAGATCAAAAAACTCACGGGAGCACGGATAATGTCAAAACAAGTGAGGCACAGTCTCCGAAGAAGCAGAATATATGTGGCAAAGTGCAGAAGCAATATGTCGATGAGCCAATAGCTGTCCAGATGGAAATGCTCCCAAAAGAACTCGCCAAAAGAAAACCTATTGCCGAAGCAATACTTTATAGACCCAAAGTTGTTGTAATCTTTTTCTCCACCACTTGGCTAGGCGATGCATTCGCCAAATAGAATCACCCCTCTCTGAAATCCAAGGTTGAGGCAAAAGGCTTTTATACAATGCAAGCACAGTAATTTGAGATAGCCTCAAAGGACAAGAAGAGGACCCTGGAGAAGTCAAAGTCCAATCTTCCAACCAGTCCTAGAGTTCCAAAGGAGAAATCGAAACAAAAGGCGAAAGCATAGAAGTAATTTGTTGCCACAAAGGACGATAATGAGAGCCCAATCCATATCTGGTGGTTGCCAGAGAAAAAGGGAGCACAGTACCAGCATCATCAATAACATCAGCAACTGAGATGCCTTTAAACGAGACAAAGTAGGAACGTCAAGGCTCTTGTAAAGCCAAGGGAGGCTGAAAGACTTTCGACCAGTGAATGCTTTCAGCTCTCAAAGAATTCCCAAGCAAAGACTGCCGACCATTCCATTCCAAATGAGAAAGAACATGCTTCCAGTCAAGAAGCAGGTGGGAGACAAAAGGGCAGCCAAGCAAAGTGCCATCAGTACAACCAAAAAGAAAATCCCATTGATTGAGATGCCAATGACCAAACGCAAAAATACTAATATGAGTGACCAACAATCTAATCATAAGAGCCCAAGGCTGATCACCTTGCAGAAATTGCGCAACATTTTTCTTCTGTGGGCAAGGATATGCATGTGAATATCCGTGATGTTCAATCCACCATGCATCTTGAGAGAACAAATGTGATGCATCAAGAGCAGCCTGAGACTTTTTCTGCCATGTTTGGATTGCCAGGAAAATTTCCATAAAGACAGGCATGAAAGTTGTAAGGTTTGCCTTAGTGAACATGATCAATGGCATGTAAAGCCAAGTTGCCAGGTTCCAATACTCAAGCTTTTTCCGAAGCTTAGCCAAAACCCAATCAGTTTGTTATCAGCGAGTGAGTTCCCACCCCAAAGGGTAACCAAGACGACGAACAAACTGAGTGGATGGAATGATATCCCCGGGCCATAAGAGACTACGCCAGTCTTTGGAATGCAAAGGGAGCAGCTTAGACTTCTGAAATTTAACATGAAGACCAGCTGCCAAACCATAAACAGAGAGAGCTTGCATCAAGGCGCCAAGTTCATGGGGCGTATTCTTCGGGGTAAAGAAAGAATCATCAGCATAAGCTTGAGCAACCATGCTACGATGAGCATCCAATTCCAAGCCATGAAGTGATCCGGTAGCCACAAGATAATCAATATATTGCAGCATAGGATGAGTAGCAATGGCATACAGTAAAGCACTAAGAGGGCATCCCTGGCGGACCAAACAACGAATAGTCCACTCATCAAAGATATCCCTAGAAAGAATGCAAGCCCCATTGCGATCTCTGTAAAGCCAGTAGATAACCTGCTGCATTTTTTGTCCAAACCCCAAAGCTTGCATAGTTTGCGAGATGAAATCCCATTGAACTGTGTCAAAGGCTTTTGCAATATCTACCTGCAAGAGTAGAACATCCTGCTGCGTGTATTTGGCATAATCGATCTCAATATAAGCATTGGCAATGTTATCTGTGATATGGCGACGTGAAACAATGCCATATTGGGAGGGATGCAACCCATCATGCAAATAACCTTTAATACGATCAACCACCATTTTGGCAATGATCTTGTAAATGGCTGGCATGAGCGTGATTGGCCTCCAATCACCAAGTGAATCACATAGCTAATTTTTTGGAATCAACTTGAGAAGACCCTTTTTCCATGACACATGCATTTGCTTATTTTGCCATGCTACATTTACCATTTGCAACAAGGTGAATTTAAGAAGATCCCAGAAAGCAAGAAAGAATTTAACAGTGAGACCATTCCATCCTGGAGATTTCCATCTGCCACAAGATCTCAGTGCATCAGACGATTCCCTTTCAGTGAAGGGATGTTCAAGTTCCAAAGCCTGAGCATCAGACAGAATTGGATGAACATGTTGCAAAAGAAGCTAACGTGCACATACGACCTGAGAAGAAAAGAATATCCACATGCCCAAAATGAGTGGAGAAGTACTGCATACATAAATCAACAAGCTTTGAACGAGATGTTGACCAAGAACCATCAGGCATCCGGATCCGACAGATATTGACAGCCTGTCTTTTGTAGTGTAAGCTCTTAAAAAATTGCTTGGAAGAGCAACCTTTATCCAACACCACACACACACACACACACACACACACACATATGTACATACATATACACATATACACATACATACAAACATACATACTTTTTTTTTTTTTTTTTTGGTAAACCCATGAGAGGTATATTATCAGCAAGATTTACATGAGGGTCTCAAAAAACAGAGAGCCTCAACACACACACACACACATACAAACATACATACACACACACACACACACACTTTTCTTTTTTTTTTTGTGAAATCTTTGATTGATTATATTACATGAGTAGCAACCTCAAAACAAGGTACTACACACACACTTTTTTTTTGGGTGAAATCTTATATTTCTGTGTGGGAAACCCCAAAAGAGGTAAAAACCCACCAATAAGTACAAAGGAAAAATTTATAAGTAAAGCCTCAAAGCAAAAGTCATGAGGCAGCCAAGTAAAAAGTTACATATCAAGCTGGAGAAGGATCAAACACAACATCCTCCAACTTCAGATTATTGCTTTGTAAAAACTGATGCAATGTAGAAACCACACCATTAATAAAAACAAGCTATTTTTTGCCCTTGTGATTCTTCTTAATATAGCCGGGCACCCGGAATTTCTGAATCACAGGGTCAAAAACCTGTTGTAACATGGGATGAAAAGAATCCAGTGAAAATGGCACATCTGCATCTCGAACAGAAGGAGACTTTGGCACAGGCATCAGAGGCAAAGAAGCTAGATCAACATCTGTATCCTCCGACGAAAGATCTGCATCTGATAAAGTAGGACTCAACATTTCAGCTTCACTCCAAGGATCAACCTGAGAAAGAGCATGTGCAGCATCCTGTATGATCCCCTCTACAAGGGGCACATCCATATCTTGAGGAAAAGGAGGCTGATGATGCTCAACAGGAGTCGGATCCTGAACTTCTTCAGCAAGAGAAAGATTGGCCTGTGATTTTTCTACCTTCCTCCAGTAATGCTTCGGAGCAGTAAAAGAAGGCTTATCCAGTAAAGCCTTAGCAAAAACCGGAGGAGAAACCCTCACAGCCGAAGAAGGAGCAGGAAGAGTAGTCATGGAAGCAGAAGGGCAAGCACGTGCAAAATGACCAACCTGACGACACCGATAACAAGTTGTAGGAAAAGAAGCAAAATGCAGCTTGATGTGCATTGGATGAGCAAATCCCAAATCAAGATCTAGAGTAGATGGCACGGGCTGCATCATATCCCATAAAATGCATAGCCGAACATCATAGGTAGCCTGCAAGAAACCCTATCTCGGAACATGGAGAGGCCTTCCAAAAAAAGCTGCAAGAGTAGGAAGATGCTGAAGAAGAGGCACAGGCAACGCTTTGAGGATAATCCAAACCGGACAATGGATCAGAAGAAAAACATACGGATCAAATAAGGGATGCAAGGGCATCACATAAGCAAAAAAGCCAGCTCCAGGAACACTAGCACGACTGACAAGGCGCTCTACCACATCAGTCGAAGAGCAGTGGGCATAGTAAAATCCTTTGCCCAAAAAGACAAAGGAAGAAATACAATCCAGACCCACTGCAACATCAGCCCAATGACGAAGATGAGCTGAAGATTAAACCCTACCCATAAAATAGAGGCAGACTCCAAATTGCTGATCCTGTCGAAGACCGGAGACCAAAAGGCCAGAATCCAAGAAACAAACAAGCGGGGAACCTGATGAAGGAACTTCTGTGACAGAGGCAGAACACAATTGGCGAAGAAGATCCAGCTAGAGGGAAGCAGAAGGGCCATCGGAAACATCCAGCTTTGCCGATTTAATTGAAGGCGAGGCAAACAAACCACCATGCTTCTGCCAAAGAAAAGCACGAGGAGGAGGAGCAGAGGCAGAAGGAGGCGCTAAGGCAGAGAAAACAAAAGAAGCAGGTGTCGGAGCAGCAGGAAAGGAGGAGGAAGATGAGACTGGAGCAAAAGCCACCGAGGGCTACAACACAGATACTGAAGAAAGCTGTGCAGATGACTGTACAAGCTGTACGGTCGGCTATACAGCCTGTACGGATGGCTGTACGACAGGCACTGAAGGAAAAAGAGGCGGAGTAGACGGCTGCAGAGAAGGATGTACGGGGTGTATGGGGATGTGCACGGAGCACGGGAGCTGTACGGGGGGCTGTACGGGGATCTGCAGGGTGCACGGAACTTGTACAGAAGGCCGTACAGCTGATGGCAACTATACGGAAAGGCAAGGTAGGCAGCAGGGACGTCGAGGGTGACTGCACGGATGAAAACGGGGAGGAAGATGAGGCTGGCAGGGAGAGGAGGAGGTTTCCATCGCTCCTCACACACACACACACTTACCTCTCTCTCTTCTCACACACTTTTTTTTTTTTTTTTTTTTTTGGTAAAATCCATTGTATTTATAAGCTCATGAATTTACAATATGGGAAGTCTCCCACACACTAGCATAGAACTCCGAAAGAGAGCCCGATAGAAGAACTCAAAAACAAGTAGAGAACACTTCAAGGCAAGTAGCATCCAAATCCCTTGCAGCAAGACTGTCATGTAAAGACTGCTTAAGGGACATTCTGAAGAAAATATATGCCTGAGGAAACTGTTGACCCATCCTAGAATGCAGTCTCTGTGTCCAGATGGTCCATAATACCCAAAAGCGAGTCCAATGAAAGAAAAGGAGTAATGGAGACATCTGAGATGAGCAGCATCCAAACATCCAGAAAAGTTTCCCAAATCTGATAGAAGGGAACCGAAGCCGCAGTAAATGAGAAACATGAGTGATCAATGTGCGAGAGTGCGGGCAAAACCATAATAAGTGAGGAACTGTCTCGCGGGGATGAGAGCAACGGGGGCAGAAAGGAGAAGCAATGCGGCGAGCTGCCAATTTCACCCCAATGGAAAAGGCTCCCACTATACATCTCCAAAAGAAAAGCCTCTGTTTCAATGGCAATTTGGTTTTCCAGATTTTCATGAGACGGGATTGCCACCAAGATAAAGGCCTATCCAAATTCCAAAGAGTGTTGGCATGCTTGTCAATCCATGGCTGTGGAAGAAGAAATCTGTAAACCTTCGAGGAAGTCAGATTGTGTATCGAGAGTGTATGTGTAGCAGGAGGTATGGAAGTCAAATTCCAGTCCATTAATCTGTCCTGTGCAAACAGTGGAGGAACCGGAACAAATGGCTGCAACATAGTTGAAAGTGTTCTCTAAATGGATCTATGATGCAGGCCCAAGGAGAATGTCCTGCAAGCTTGTGGAAATGAAAGTGTATAGCCTTGTTGATCCACAACATCACCAACAAATCTTATGCCCAATTTCATGAGATTATATGCTTTGATAGGTGCCTGTAAAGCGAGAGGCGATGCAAACACCTTGCTCCAATGGATGCTTTCCAATCGAAAAGAATTGCCATGATGAGAGGAAGCACCTGTCCATTTTGCATATGAAAGAATTCTCTTCTCACACACACACACACGCACACACACACACACACACACACATATATATATATATCAGTCTCACCTTTCTTACTATTTAACACATGGAGTACATGCATGAAGCTGCTACGTCCATCTCAGAGGAGATATGTGTGATTTCTTCCTCCATTTGAGGTGCAATCACCGTGGCTGCTCCTAATCTAACTCCATGCATTTTGGATGTTTCCTAATCAGCTGCGACTTCTCTTTCTTCGTCATATGTATGGCTCATTGGTGTGAGTTGAAGCGTATGTGGTACGGCTATTTGCCTATAGTTCATGCTCCTCCAACAAGTCCCGTAGGGATGAGGAGGAGCTCTACAATATTTTCAGCTGCAAGTTGTCTACATGCTAGTATAGAAAAGTTTTTGGGTGATGTTCTCTCTTGTATCAATTCTATTGAGTATTGGGTTGATTTCAAAATCTTTCATCAAGCATACACTCTCTTGTATCAATTCTCTTGTGTTGATTTTGAAATCTTTCATAGAGGTGTATGCTTGATTTCTTGTTCTATATTGCATCAGTTTGGTATCAAAGCAGGTGATGCCACTATGGAATCGAAGGGCGAGTTAGTGAAGCTTGTGACTTTCAATGGTGTAAATTTCCTTGCATGGCGATCGAGCGTTCATCTCTACTATATGGAGAAGGGCATGTAGTCCATTGTTTCAGGGACAGAAAAGAAACCGTCTGGCAAAGCTGCACAAGGCTAACTTAAATAAGACAAGCCAATGGGAGACTAGAAATGAAAGAGCACTCAAAAATCTCGATAGAGAGTTGGGGAGTAAGTTTAATCATCATCTGGACTTCAGGAGATCCCCTTGTGTGAATTGGGTCACTGTTGAAATACTGTTAGGCTGCCAGTTGAAGAACTTGAAGGTATTATTGAAACAGGAGTTCTTTGGTCTTCAAATGACTACGTCGCTAGGTGAACACTTGAATAAGATGCGTTCAATGTTTAGACAATTTGTAATCTTGGGGTTCATGTGATGATGACGGCTCGAAGACAGTGATTCTTTCCATCTAGCTCTAGCTTTTGATGATATAATCAAACTCTTACGGGTCAAGATGATCGCCACCCTCTTGTGGATGAAGAACATCGACAGATATTAAGTGTTGGTATGGAGCAAGCATATGCATGCAAAACTTTGAAACGGAAAGAAAAACGATTGGTATGTGGCTATTATGGAAAGCGAAGACACAAGGAGCAAAGAAAAGGGATGACACTGAGAAGAAGAATAAAAACGCTAAGAAAAGGATTCAGCTCATGCTGTTGCTGAAGAGTTTGCAGGATTGTGCATGGCGAATGATTTGTTTGGCAAGGACTATGCCTTCTAACCAACAAACCGTGCAAAATAAACTCCATGCATTTGCAGTGTCTAGAGGTCAGTTGTGCCAAAATACCCTTTAGGGTTGAAGCACAGTCATTTTTTAGTCCAAGGTCTTTTCTGATCATGAGCCAGACGCTTGTCAATCTGATTTGATCAACTATGAGTATGAGAGGGTGGATACTCTTTGATTTTCTCACCCTGGTTTTATGAAGAAATGTTGGTATCTTCTCGAGCAGCATCTCCTAGGAGGGCTACGTTCCTTAGGAGAGGTTTCCCTTTCTTTTCGGAGTCCTCTACAGGGTTACAGTGGATTTTCAGCCGTAGCCTTGGATTTTTTTCTACCTCCTTTTGAAGGGAATTTCATGCACTGCATGTTGTATTTCTGCTTTGAGCTTGCTCTTACGGGTTTTCTTCATACTCAATAAAAGTCTTTTTCATGAGAAAAAGAAAGAAATGTTGGGTATCTGCTGCTCAGTTTCTTTTCGAGTAGACCTCGATCAGCGGCCTTGTCTTTGAGCACTGGCAGTTTGTCGACATCAGCTTTCTTAATTATTAGGTAATCTTGTATTCACCAATCCTCAGCTTGAGTGGTGTGTTAGGATGGGTAAGCTTCATATGGGTTGGAAAGGAGGGTAGAAAAACCATTTGACACGTGGAGTAAATGCATAAGACTTTGGTGAGAGGTTTCTACATCCATCTTGGAGGAAGTATGCACAATTCCTTCCTCCATTTGAGGCGCAATCACCATGGCTGCTCGTCATCTAACTCCATGCGCTTTGGGGTTTCCAAGTGGCTTGCAACTTCTCTTCCTTTGCCATATCTATGACTCATTGCTGTGAGCAGGAGTGTACGTAGTAGGCTTTCTTCTTGCATTCCTTGGCATAGTGCCCATCTTATTGTAGTAGTACTTGACCTTCTTCTTCTGTGAGTAAGAACATCCCCATCATTCTTTGCTAGAGATGCTAACTTTCCTTTGCCACCTGGGCATTCAGGGCCTTGTCAGTGTCTATGCTATCGTACATTTTCATTCAGAATTCTTTTTCAAGGATCATAGTGCTGAGCTCCTCAAATGTGTCAGTGCCATCCTTATGGTCGCTTTCTCTACACAAGCCTTGGCAAGTTCTTGGTGTCTACTCAAAGGCTAACTCGTCTCGAGCCACCTTAATCTTGTTGGGAAACTTCTCAACCTCCTCACTCTCTGCCAGATCCAGTGCATAGAGTTGGTTATGAAGATTCAAAATCCTCATGGATTTGTCAGCCTCGTACCAATTCTTCTATATAGTCCATGCAACATGGGCACTATCTACTAGATGGATCACATCGTCTTGTGATCTATATGAGCATTGCAAATGCGTCTGCATCCTACTCCTTCCATGCCAGAAACAAGGCTGGATCAGCTCGTACAGTTGTATCACCTCAGCCCGTTGCTCAGTTTTTGTGAAGGTATCATTTGTCACCTTTCACAATCTCCATGACATAAGGAGACTCTTTACCTTAATAACGTCTAGTTAGGCTCACCCTCCGTAAAGTAGGGATAGCAAGGCACTTGGTTGATGCTATTCTTGCTCTTTGTCTTCCTACAACACAAAACCAAAGGCACAACAAACTAAAAGCACAGCAAACTAAAATACCTGCTTTGCTCAAATGGCTAACTCGATCTGGGGCATGCTGCCCTTGTTTGCTGCCGTTCCTCCTCCTAAACAATTGACTGGATCTAGAGGGTCCTTCCATCCCATTTGATGCAGATCCATTCACTAGTCAAACCTACTTGAACTCTTGGTCCTTCCTTGGTTGACGTCTTCAACCAAGCTGATGTAGATAAGCTTCTTTCAAGCATGGACAAGCAATAACTGTAGGTGTACTTATCTATAATCTTCTTCAAGTCACCTCTCTCAACTGAACCCTTTTTTTTTCTCAAGAAAATTACTTCATTAAGTATGAATGAAAACCGCGAGAGCAAGCTTAAATGCGGGAGTACATCATGCAATGCATGAGGAAAAAACCACTCAAAGTGAGCTAATAAAGAACCAAGGCAGAGGCTGAAAATGCCATCTCAACCTTGAAGGAAACTCAAAGAAGAAAGGAGATCCCCTCCAAACTCTGAAAAAAGTAACTCTCCTAGCAGTGGTTGCTCTGGAGGATCCCTACATGCTCACCCAAATGGCCATCAGAGTATGTACTGTGTCAGTCCAAATACTGGCCATAGTCTGGGAAGGGTGAAGCCATTTCACTCTGATACCATGTGAAATAATTCACCATGCATGTAATAAACAAGAACGAAAGCAATCTTTCCCCGAGAATAGTTCATAAATGAGAGAGAGAAAGAAAGAAAGAAATAAAGTTTACTTAAGTCTTTAAAAACCCGAAGGGCCTATGAGACTAGACAAAACTAGATACAATAAAAGCTAAGGGTCGGGGCCACTAAAGTGGGTATCCACATCCAAGGAAAATGTTTGAGACGAGAATCTCAATAGAGAAATACACCACGATGTCTCTAGCAAAAGTTCACATAATGTAGCATGATTGTTTGCATGAGGGCTAGTTGGTCAACTATCCAAGTCAACTATCCAACAAAGCATTGGAACTTTTGTATTCTATTTGGGAAACCAAATCTACTGTTCGGTTGAGGATAGAGAATATTATCTCTGAAAACAATGGCCTTGGTGAGGACTAGCGTCATCAAGAGAGGAAGACAAAAATAGGATGCCACTAGTGCTCAACCTGGTCAGTTTGTCTATGCCCCTCTCTCATCCTTGGTGGTCTTTGAGAGGCAGCTCGTCGTCTGGTGAGTGCCATCATCACTCCACTCGTCTGTTCCCCAAGTTGAAGAGTAAAGAGATGGTCCTCACGAGTAAGTCACCGTGAGGGTGAGTTTATCATGTCGTGCTCTCTAGATCTTGGCTATATCATAACGCTTATGGCCACTGGTCTAGATCACCTAGGTAAAGAAAACTGTCCTCTGGCCAAACTCCAACTCGCCTCTGCCATCAAAGGAGTTGGTCTCTATGTCGTTGGGCCTCGAGTAGTAAGGTCACCACACGCCGTTGATCGAGATGGACCGGGAAATCTGAGAGTGGTCCAACTTTGCTCCTAAATAGATAGTAGTGCGGTGTGCCATCCATGTATTCTCATATAGTACATAGGGGATCTAAATGCAAAGTTCCCCTCTTACCTAATCTCTTGCATATTGCATAAAGTGCAGATTTTTTTCTCATGTGGGATGCTTGTAGTCAGTGAGAGGACACTTGTAACTGACCAATCAAGGGATCCCAATATAGCCAAAGGGATTGCTAAAACCCTCCCTCGATATCTACATGTAGCAATCTATATAGAGGTTGAGTTTTACTGACATCTCATGGGCTTCTAGCTAGGTCCTGTATGTGTGGAGTTGTAGGAGGTCCTCTCTAATGACTTGGTTCACCTTGTGATAGGTGAGCAGAATGGATGCGGCATACTGAAACGGTGGCAACCTGTCCATATGGAGTCCAGTGCCTATGAATGTCCATATGGAGTCCAGCACAAGTTCTTCAATGGGAAATCCCCACAAGACACATCACCTTTTGCGTATGCTGAAATTCCTTATGCCTTGAAGGCCCTCCCGGTGTGCAAAAATGCCCAAGAGAGGATGACCTATCTCAAATCTTCTTCAAGCAATATTTGGACCTAATCAATGTACCTCTCTACATGGCCTTATGGGATATTTTTGAATCAGCATAGATGTCGGATTTGTTTGATCCCCAAGCAAGGGGATAGGAAAGACATATGTCAGTGGAGATTGGTCACCTCCCTAGGCACAACCTATAAGACTTTAGCCAAGGTATGGACCTTGTGGCTGCACCCTTTACTCCTAAATATCATCCATGATACATAGACTGCTTTGTTTGTTGATTTTCTCGCAAATGCCAAAGAGAAGTTTTCTTAGGGTGAGACTCTTGGTTTTCAAAAGATTCCGACGGGAGAAACCATGAGCGGCTAGGTCACGATTGATATCTCAGCAGAGAGCAATCGATCTACCCAATCCCAGAGTGTTCATTGTCGCAAAATCCTTTATTGGAGTGAGGCCCAAGTTTCCATGTTTACGTAGCCAAGTCTTGGCGCATAGCGCCCTGCTGGTGTTTTCACAGAAGATGCATGAGGAAGCTTAGGTACTTGGTGTGCAATCTTCTTGTGGGCAGTTTTGGATGGCACAAACGAACAAGGCCAAGGTTGCTTGGTAAATGGTGATTGTAACCCATGCCGAAGGGGCCCTAGCACCATTGATTTGGACATACAGAGTCAAGCCGTCCCAAGCCATGGAAGCACCATTGATAGGGAGGGGCTCCCCATTGATGAGGAGCTTCAAGATTCTAGTCATGCCTATGGACTAGCCTTTGGCCAAGGAAGATCTCCTATTTTTTAGGCTAGCGGCACATGGAGGCTGGCCCATGGTTGGATTAGGCAAGGATAGACGTCACATATCATTGTTGCACAATGGGGGACATGGAGACAATCACAAAATACCTATGGATCTGTCCGACGGCCTAGGGAGTTTGATTGTGTTCTCTCAAGATTGTTACAAGGACACGACAGGTTGATGTGGGGTATGGTATCCGAGGGCAGCGTACCTTTTCCATCGCATCTCCTCAGTTTACTTGGTGGGCATGGTGAGAATCACTAGCCAAGAGATCCAAGATTTAGAACCACCCTTCATGAAACGCCTAGTAGACAACGGCCAACATCACCACCTTGAACATATGGGTTGTGAGGTGCTAGTCTACGGTGGGGGCAGCAAGTTTATCACTCTGCCACCATCATCCACATCTGGCTCATATCATCAAGACCACGCAAGAGCGCTTCTAGGCTTGGCCTGCAAGCATTTTCTCCATGTATTCATGGATCAAAGAATCTGTTGGTTATATAGTCCACCACACTCGTCGTTGGCAGCTCCATTCAGGGTCGTCTTCTCACTTTTACATAGCTCTAGCCAAAAGAAGAGAGCTATGACAAACATTTAATGGTTTGTCTGACGTTTTTGTTTCATCCTTCCATGCCAGTCCAAACAAGCTAGAATATAGAAGCAATATTTAAATGTTACTACAGTAAATATCCCACAACACATGATTCAGTCACAAAATATCATAAATAATTACATGCTTGCCATAATAAACCATAGACACTTTATCTTATTTGTTGCACTATGCTTGAGTAAAAAATATGACGAATTTTACAGGCCAACAAGCCTACTTCCATTTACTTTGACAGATATTTCTTTACAAGCATTTCTTTAAAGGATAATAATGCATTAGATCAATTTGGACGAAGTCCAAAAGATTTACCAACATAGGCAGTTAAGTTATATTCATACTTGTTATTTTGAACATGGACAGAATGCACATGCAAAGAACTACATCTTCTCACTACCTGTGCTGCTATACCAATGCCTCCCGAATGCCGGTCAAACACAAGAAGCCTTTCTGGAAAGTATCTTGTATCATGAGGATTTGCACATTCTGTACCAAGATCTGAGGCGTTACACAAGATATACCTATAAAGAGAATCAAGTACCCCTGTCAACTTCATATTCTTCCATTGCCCTAGCTGTTATATACAAAAAAGGACATTTCACTTGCCTTGGGGTCTCCCCCTCTCTTTACAACAATCCCTTTTGTACCCTTATCTTCGCTGCCCCCCCCCCCCCTTCTCTTTTTTGACTCTCACACTCTATATGAAAGATTCACCTTGCAAGTACATATACTTTTTACGCATTTTTTTAAAAGTTTATTGAGTCTACTGTATGATTTTTAACCTTTTTGAGATAAACAGTTAAGTTGTTCTCTTGAAGTATCAAATCTTGTATATCATTTGGTCTCAAAGACACTGTAGGTCTCTCCCACACACCCACAAAATTGTATTTGTTGTTCAACAAGGTGAAGGGAAAATTTGACTTGGTTGTTTTGGCCAACAGACTGTTGAAACCATGGTCTAAGTGGAAAAAACTACTAACTTCCGATGCATTTCAAAACATTATAATGTTCTCATAAATTCATGGTGAGTTCAAAAGAGTTTTGATCATTCTCATTCTCATTTGGTTTTCGCTCAAAGGTACAGCCAGTTTGAGGACCGATTAGTGCTGATGGTTGTAGCTAAGGTATTCCCATATAAGATAGGAAAAGCTTTAGGCTCTTCCTTTGTTGCAAAACATACCATGCAATTTTAAAGCATTTTGACTTTTGAAGATGTTAATAAATATATCTCTATCTTGTATGATTAGGAGACGTCAGGAGATGCATTTCCCAGGGGTCATGATATGAGAGGGGGTGATGAATCTATATAAGACAGTCAAAGGCAGAGCGTGCACCCGAGGACGTCTGTCAGATTGGGTTAAGAGTATGATCGGAGTGAAGCAAGGATGCCCCAAATTTTGCGATCTACCTTGATGAGATGTGAGGGATCCCTACTTGCTACTTTGAGATACTCATACTATTATATTCTGATTACATAAGAGGTGAGGGATCACTGCTCGCTGATTTGATGATACACATACTATTATACTTTGATGACATAGTCCTTATATCCTCTTCAACAAGTTGTCTCAAGACACACCTAGAGGCTCTAGAGGTGTTTTGCAAGGGGAGAGACTTGATAGTTAACCTTGGCAAGAATAAGGTCATGATTTTCAACACCTCATGGGCAATGCTTCATCGACATAGCTTCACTTATCGAGGTGAGCCAGTAGAGATAGTGCAGTCCTACACATACCTTCGGGCAGTTCTCACGGGCCCAATTTTCACGATGATCCATGCAGCTAGAGCACGGCTCACACGTGGCCAAATGGGGCTCTAGCTGGACTAGAGTGACATTGCTTCCATACGCAGTTCCGGGAACTCCTGACGAAGGGATGGCTATTTGATACACTAGTGAGGCCAAGCGCCATACATGCATCACCCTTCTGGGGGAGTGACCTCTCGGCGATTGACAAGAGGATATTGGAGGGATTGCAGGTGATTATGGGTTTCCGAATGATTCAGAATAAGCCCTCAGTCCCCCATCAGATAGATGACACCACCACTCTAGATCGATGCCATCTTTTAGACAGTGACATATCTTCGCAAGGTTAGGTCTCTACCTAGTTGGAGATTACCGAGATTGGCAATAGAGTCATCCAAACGACTAGCAGATAGAGGGGTCAGCACGGCCTAGTATGCACATAGATGGTTTGCCAATTAGAGTATTCAGATGGACCGACTCATGTCCTTTCAATCCATCTTGCATGTCCCATGAGATGAGATCAATTGTATCATATGGTTAGATCTACTCCAGCTCTACACGTCACAAACTTGTTTTTTTTTTTGGGGAGGGGGGGGGATTCCCCACTAAGATCCAGTTTTATCATGACCAGATAGATCGATCATTACAACCACATACCTGGAGGACAAACGCATCTCACATGCATTGAGGATTGCCAAACAGATGAGTCTCATCCCATAAGCTGAGGATTGAGGCAAGGAGTCACATGCACACCTAGAGATTAGCGGCGGATATGCAAGCCTTCCACTGTGGCTCACCTAAAGATCAGCAAATATGCAAGCCTTGCACATTGGGAGGGACACAGAGTGATACGGCAGGCAAATCATAGTACATTGGACCACATGTTTACATTGAGGGATGTCATTGAGGTGGTCTGAGCATGGAAGCATAGGGTTTATTATTGATTTGTGGATTTTTGCAAACCTTCAACACTGTATCACAAGCTCGTCTTTTCAAACACCTACTTAATCTTGGGTATAATTAGGACATTATTTGGGTAGTCCGAGCACTATATGAACGGGTATCAGGTAGAGTCACGACTTCGACAGGCTAGACAAAGGAGATTATGAGAAACATCGTAGTTAAACAAGGTTGCCTGTTATCACCGATCTTGTTTGGCCTATATATCGAGGACCTCGAGGCCTTCATCATGACTCTAGGAGGTGCAGGTTCTTGTAGGACATTTATGTCACTAGTATGGACATGTAGGCTAGTCTAGGTTCATTATTTATTTAGACTTGCTTATGTTATGTGACACACTACGGGTCCGTATATATACCTAGTGGTCTCCCTCGGGGCACTATTGGTCATTGTACTCTTTCATCTTATCTATTAAGTACACTCTGGGACCGTACCCTGTAATAGCTGGTACGATGATGAGTGTAACGCCGTCAGCCAGATTGGAAATAAAAAACAGCCTTTCGAGCGAATCAAAGATGCTACATGAGTACCACCGTCTGGTACACAGGAAGAAACTTGTCTTTGTGCGTCGGAACAAGAAGGAGCTACTGAACATTCTATTCGGTAATAACTCTAAGAACTTCTGGCGGAGATTTCTAGAGGGACGGTCCCCCCCACCACTCACTGACACTCAAGTGTGGTCTGATTATGCATGCACGCTCTATGATATCCCAAATCAGCCAACCCCTAACCTATCACATATGCCACGCACCCCACATCTTGCACCCTCTTCACTAAGAAGGGGGGGTAAAGGATGCCGTAATGAAACTTCATAATGGTCGAGCGAAGGATCATGAGGGTCTATGCACTAAGTTCATTGCATATGGGATTAACCTCCTAGCCCTGATCTTAGCCAAGCTATTTAATGAAGCCGTTTGCTTGGGGTTTCCATTCACCTGGACCATCAACACTATCTCACCCATCCACAAGGAAGGGGATCCCATGAACCCGGAGAACTACAGGACCATTATGATTGGACATGTCATGTCCAAGATTTATGCATGTGTACTTGATTCTGAGGTCAGCAGATTTGCGGAGTGTCGAAGACTCAGAGCAGCAGGACATGCCGATTTCAGGCGGGATCATGGGACCATGGACCACATTCTCGCGCTCACATGTATCATCGAGGAGATGAGGGCACGGAAGCAGAGTTTTGTGAGTCTCATGATTTGAAGGTCAACTTGGGTAAAACCAAGGTTATGATCTTCAATACATCTTGAGTCGTTATGCGCAATGAGCATTTCACATTTGATGGATCCCCTGTTGAGGTAGTTTCATCATACACTTATCTGGGGGTCGTCTTTTCCAGACCCACCTTCACCATGAGACCCACGATGCAGGCGTGCCTGAGCAGAGAATATGCTTCATTGGCTAGGCTAGAGAGATAGTGCTTCCACTCTCATTTTCAGGATCCACAAACCAAAGGGTTGCTTTTTGA
Organism: Dipteris shenzhenensis; assembly: GCF_047967505.1. Classification (NCBI taxonomy): domain Eukaryota; kingdom Viridiplantae; phylum Streptophyta; class Polypodiopsida; order Gleicheniales; family Dipteridaceae; genus Dipteris; species Dipteris shenzhenensis. The sequence goes on from NC_141627.1 coordinate 35,288,363, forward strand.
CTCCTTGGTCCGCCCTGCACGGATGGATGGCAGCCCATGCTGGGGGCAAGATTTGTCGGATACAGAGTGGGCCAGGGTGGAGCGGCTACAGGTTCTCATGTTATCACAGACGATCTGTGGTAAGCCATCTATCCCTCACCAGATCATTCGAGCGGAGTTTGGGTCACCCCCATTACAGCTAGATGCTGCATTTCAGGTCATTACATATCATTACCGAATTAGGGAGTATGGGGACACGCACAAAGAGATGGTTTGCAAGACTAGAGCTCCACATGGACAGACTACCCCCTTTCCAGTACAGCATGGATGCTCCTCTCTTTCCCCTCTTATTACACGAGGTCAACTAGGTTATCCGTGAGGATCTACTACAACTACACACATTCCGGACTTGGTTGGGCCCGAGTGATCTTCCAGTGAAGCTGGGCTTCTACAGAGATCACTTCTTACATATCATAGCAAAGGGTTTCATTGATCCACCAGGATACACGCAAATTCACCTACCCCACTCCATGAGGATCTCCCTTGGGTAGTTTCGGGTCTCTTCACACAGACTTCGTATCGAGAGCGGCCGAACAGAGCGGTTACCCAGGGAGAGGCGCATATGCACACTGTGTGACATGCAGGAGGTTGAGACAAAGAGGCATTTCATCTTCAGGAGTCCTGTTTACTATGAGATCTGAGGGCATTTCTATTGTCTATTCAGAGATAGTTATGGGATGTTGGCCCATGCCCTCTCCTACCCAGACCAGCGATGTTTGCCTGGTTTCATTCATGAGATGCTCAAACACCACGATAGGATACTCCGAGCACGGAGACAGGAGAAGACTTCTCCCTCGATTGATACCTCTCAGAGCTCTATCACGGAGTTCTTTCATCCAGATCACATAGACCCCCACGAGGCTAGACCTCAACATGACCGTGACCAAGGGCCTGTGACCCGACAGCGCAGACAGAGGGTTGACTCACAGATCACACTTGGGGACATTCCCTCCTTATTTAGGGTCGGAGCCCCCGACCGACAGGGGTCACCACAGCCTTGGTTAGACACAGAGCTACGACCAGGAGACGTACCAGGACTGCACCCTTGAGGGGGCGACAACATTCTATTGCTGACCTCATGCCTCCGCTTCCACAGCCTCATCCTTCCTGATGTCTTGTTGTTGAAGATGATGATGACAGTCTCATAGACCCATCGGTCTTCCGAAGACTTTAATAAACTTTCTTTCTTTCTTTGTTCTTCTTGCTTGATATGTATGCTCATGCTGCTCTCTCTCTCTCTCTCTCTCTCTCTCTCTCTCTGTCTCTCTCTGTCTCTCTCTCTCTCTCTCTCTTCGTGTTTCTACATATGGTACCAAAGCAAGGTTGCTAAGTAGTCGATTGTTGGACTTGCTAAGATTGCAAGTGCTAAGCGGTACTTGGATTTGCTTGGTGCAAGGCTCATCCTTCGAAGCATTAGTGGGGATTTGGAATTATGGCTCAGGCTGATCTATGTGCCGCAGAGGTAACACTCCTCAATTTAGATAAGCTGGTGGCTCTCAGCATCTCTTCGTGAGACGATTCATCAGAGTTTGAAGTGAGGCTGATTTGTCAAAATTTGTGGAGAACAATCATTCATCAGATCTATCTGAGACTGAATTCGTCACATTTTGAGGGGACAATCATTCTGAGGCCATTCGTCATAAGACTAGAGTGAATCGTCAGGTTCTGGTAGCATGGATGTTATCATAGAAGCTCTTTGGTCGTATTTCATCAATGGAATCCCTTCTTGCCTTTGGGAGTTGCAAGCATAAACATCCTTGAAACTCTACTACTCAGACACGAACAGCAGAGTGAAGAATTGATAGTCAGGGCGAGTCTGTGATGAAGACGAGTATGGCAAAAATAATGCTGGTTGGGTAGACCTTTGTTCTCCACACGATTGTTGGGTATCATTGACGGAGGAACAATGGTGTGGGGACAAGGAGTGTTTCCAGAAAGTGTGGATCCACAACCCTGAGGGAAGTAGGACAGCTTCATCAAGATAGTTTTTGAACGAGCTGCTTAGTTGTATGCTTAAGGCTGGCAATTGAGCTGGGAGATTCTATGGGCCTTGACTTCATACTACAGTCCTCTGTATATGCAAATCTACATCAGAAATTTTCAGTATTTCTTTGTGATCTTTGGCCTGCCTAGTAGTTGGGTATAGGATTTTATGTCTGCAGGTCTCTCCACAATCATGTCACATGAGAATTCCTTTCATTTTTCAGAGTCAGATAAGTTGGATGGAGCAACTTACGCCATGTGGGCATTCATGGTGAAGCACATTCTTATTTGGAAAGGCCTCTGGGAGTTTGTGATGGGAGAGGAGACTCGTCCTCTTGATGTGCCTCTAGCTCCTATGCAAGGAAATTCATCTGGTTCTTCCAATACTGCTTCTATTATCTCATCAAAGAAGAAGAAGAACTTTGACAAGCGCTATGGGCAAGCCATGTGAGTGATAGTGAATTTATTCAAGAAATTGGAGTGATGCGTACTCTAAAATATTGCAAATTGGCAAAGGACGCATGGGATGCATGGACAATGTCAAGAATGAGGCCACATTGTTGGCATTGGAAACTCTGTTCAAGGAGCTATTCTTGAGCACATAACTACACTGACTAATCTATGTGATCACCATACCATCCAATACGTTCACATTGTCCCTGCTTATTTCAAATAGCATTTCTTCTTTAACATGAATTGCAATAGGCAGTTCCCTTGTGAGGGTAGAAACATTATTTATTTTTTGGCAAGATTGCATATTATATATACAATGATCTATAGGATGTAATGTATGTTCATGGTATTTAGTGCCTTATATTACGATCAATCACATCCTTGTTCATGAATTTCTCTAGCATTTAAGATTTACAAGTTTATGTCATTTTGAGTATGGTGGCAGAGTCTGAAAGAATTGAGATGTCACATGAAGCTTTTGTCTTTTTGGCTCTTACCTTTTTTAAGCTCATAACATCTAGTTTCGTATGCTAATATGTGTTCGCAAAGACCTCCAATGTGTCCTTATCCCTTTGAAATATCTAAGGGTTCATTCTAGGGCCAAGTTAAGATGAATCACCAAATGAAATTATGTTTATTCCTCCAAAATAATTTGTATGGTTATGCATATCTTTTGATGATGGGGCAGGGCTGTCATTGCAAGAAGAGTAGCGAATGTGTAGCTTTATGAGAGGCTCAGATTCTTCTAAACATGGTTCTGCTCTCCAAGATAAAGCAAAGGGGAAGAAAATGCATCACAAGCTTGCCAAGGCTTCACAACAACAGCAAAAAAAGGTGCCTGGTAAATGGCAGCTAAAGGGGGGAAATGCCTCAAAGATAGAGATAGCCAAGGCTTCACCTGATAATACAAAACCTTTTAAAGATAATTGTCATTACTATGGGCTGCCTACTCATATTGCCTCCTAATGTCAGAAAAAGTATGCTAATTCACTCAAGAAAGGAAAGGGAAATGTTGTTACAGCATCTGATGATGTTCAGCAATCTTTTGAGCAAGCATATACCATCAAGGATGACAAGGATTATGTGTTTTGGCTTGAGGAAGAGCTGCTATGCAGGGGGGGAATGCCTCTAACAGAAAAACAGCTACCTGAGATGCCAAAGGATGATCATAGTACATATGCAACAAATGTTCAAGCCATGGCTGCAGTGCAAGAGGTTGATGACACATGCAACAAGTGCTGAAGCCATGGTTGCAGTGCAAGATGCTTGGTGTATTGATAGTGGTGCCACCAAACACATGACTCCCCGCACAGGGAGTGGTTTAATGAATTTTCTCCACTCTTGGTAGATTTGTGACAAGTGCCAATGATACAAGGAAAAAGGTATTTGGCATTGGTGATATTCCCGTGCGGTTGCTCTGTTCAACAACACATGCTAGTTGAGTGTCATGATTTGCAATGCAAAATCAATGATCCCACCAAAGATATGGCAGTGTTTCCACAAGCACATATACTAATGGTGTGTATACACTTGATGCTGAACCCATTTCAGCTCCAGCTATGGCAGCTAGTGTTACAGATCTGACATCTCTTTGGCATGCATGGTTTGGGCACATAAACAATCACAGCTTGAAATACTTGCAAAAGCGCAACGTGCTGCAAGAAATATGAATTCTGTGAGGATTGTGTTATGGGAATAATGCATGGCGTCAAGCATCAGTTTACGACTCCATACACTCAACAAAATCTTGTGGCGGGGAGGAAAAATAGGTTCCTCTTGGAGATGACCCGTTGCATGCTTTCTCAGAGGAATTTGTCCAAATCTTTTTGGGAGAAGCTGTGATTACAACATCATATATTCAGAGTAGTTGTCCCATCAAGGCTTTGGTAGACATCACACCCTTTCAAGCACTGTATGGAAAACCTCCCAAGGTCGCACACTTCCGTATCTTTGGTTCAATGGCATATGCTTTAGTTCTGGACAAAAACAGGCCTAAGTTGGATAACAAAGGCACTAAATGCATCTTTACTGGATACAGCCATGCAAGCTAAGGCTACAGGCTGTGGAATACAGTACACGATAGCTCATTATTAGTAGAGATGTTGTCTTCAATGAAGCGAAGGGCTATACTGACATGAAAGATATTTCAGATTTGAATCCAACCTTTTACTGTCATTGATTTTAGTGAGGCTACAGATGATGTGTTGCAGCGCCAAACAAAAAATTCAGGACAGCAAGAAATGCCCACACAGCCAGAGGAAAATGCTGTTGAACAACAAATTATAACCTATCAGAGGAGGCAAAGGCCTCAGCCTGCTCCCGTAGCAAAAAAAATTTTTTCCCAAAAAGATTAGTTCATTAAGTATGAATGAAAACCGCAAGATCAAGCTCAAATGCGGGAGTACATCATGCCATGAATGAGAAAAAGACCAGCTCAAAACAAGCTAACAAAAATCCTAGGTGGAGGTTGAAAGTGCCACCTCAACCCTGAAGGAGACTTAGAGAAGAAAAGGAGATCCTCTCCAAACTCTGAAAAAAGTAGCTCTCCTAGCAGTAGCTACTCTGGAGGATCCCTGCATGCTCTCCCAGATGGCCACCAATGTGTGTATAGTATCAATCCATATACTCGCCATAGATTGGAAGGGGTGAACCTGGGAACCCTCCATCGCCCCCGTACATCTAACCCTCCAAATAACTGACTCCAAGACGCTGGCGATCAGCCCACTCTTAGCAAGACAAGGGGTGCCACAAATAGACTTCATGAAGTAAACTATGCATTCATGACCACAATGATGGAAGTTCTAGAGGAGCCTACTAATTTTCAGGAAGCACATACTGATCCTCTGTGATTGGATGCAATGAAATAAAACATATCTTCTATCTACAAGAATGCAACATGAAAACTAGTAGATCTACCAGTGGGAAGATCGGTCATTGGTACGAAGTGGGTATACAAGGTGAAATATCATGCCAATGGTGAAGTGGAAAAATATACGGCACGCTTCATTGCCTAGGGATATTCACAAGCAGAAGGCATTAACTACGAGGAGACATTTGCTCCTGTAGCCAAGATGACCACTATCAGGTGTGTTGTGGTCATGACTGCCTCATATGGTTGGCCAATATATCAGTTAGATGTCAAGATAACCTTGTTGAATGGAGACCTCAAAGAGGAAATACATGTGAAGAGAGCCCTAGGCTTTAGTGTTGCAGGACATAAACACAAGATGTGCAAGTATATGGGTTAAAGCAAGCACCACGTGCTTGGTATCATCACATACATACATGTCTATTGTCACATCAGTTTTGCATTACTCCAAGTAAGCCCAACTTGTATGTTCTGCAAGATCATGACTACATATTCATCCTCATTTTACGTGTGGATGTTATTATGCTCACTGGCAATGATACAAAAGGTCCAAATTTCAAACTGCATAATGGGCCGTTGTGGTGCCAAGACAGGATTTATTTAGTGCCAGACTCAAAATACCGCTAGCTAGTTTTGCAAGAAATGCACTCCTCTCCCATGGCACGACATTCAGGCATCACTAAAACATATGAAAGAATCAAGCAGAGCTTTACCTGGGAAGGCTTGTGGAGAGATTTAGTTAAATACGTGGCTGAATGCTGGCCTTGCCAACAAAATAAAGTGGACAGCAAGTTACCCGTAGGCCTCTTGCAGCCATCACCCATTCAAAAGGGAAAATGGACACACATAGCAATGGATTTCATCAGGGATGGGACATCTTTGTTATGGTGGATAGAATGACAAAACACGCTCATTTCATACCCACTAAGACCTGGTATTCAATATCGCAGGTTGCTCAACAATTCATTGAACATGTCTTTAAGCATCATGGTTCCCCTCAAGAAATTGTTAGTGACTGAGATGCAAAGTTTATTGGTCATTTTGGCTGGAGATATTTACAGCAATGGTGGGTACTTTACTCACACCTAGCACTGCTTACCATCCTGAGACTGATGGAGAGTCGGAAAGGGTGAACAATTGGGTGGAGGAATATTTGAGGCATTTTAGTCATGATACTCAGAAGTCTTGGGATAAATGGTTGTCACTTGCTGAATTTTGCTACAACAGTATTAAGCATCTCTCCATTGGCATGAGCCCGTTTGAGGCAATGTACGGATGTAAGGTCGGGATGCCTTCTTCAATTGGTGACATGGCTGTGAAAAATCAGCAAGCACGGAATGGCTTGGAGAGGATGGATGCCCTTCTGCAGTTGGCAAAAAGAAATATGCAGGATGCCCAAGCCAAGCAGAAGAAATATGCAGATGAACGCAGGAGATATTTGTCTTTCAAAGAGAAAGATTATGTGCATTTGCGTCTCCATAAGAACCGTTATGCCTCACTGAAAGGTAATACCAACACAAAGCTTGCTCATAGGTATTACAGTCCTTACAGGATCATCCGTAAGGTTGGAGAGGTAGCATATCAGTTGGAGCTACCCAATACCTCCAAGATCTAAGATGTTTTCCATGTGTCTTTGCTGAAACCACATGTTGGACAGCATGTCCCTGTTCTTCCAGAGTTGCCACCTATGGATGAAGAGGGCCACATCCTCTATGTCCCGGAGCGCATCTTGGGTTTCAAAGACCATGTACTCTGGAACAAGGCCTACGTGGAGTATCTTATTAAGTGGCGGTGACTCCCTGAGGATGAAAATTCATGGCAGCCAGAAAGCATTGTCTAGGACCACCCCTATCTCCTATAGGATTGATTAGTAGTTGTTGCTGCTGCACTTTTGGACAGTCAAGTTGTGAAATTTTGAGGGCAAAATTCTATGGGAAGGGATGACTGTAATGAAGGGGGAAAAAGGGGCCAAGTTAGAGGTCCTTTAGGTGGAAAATGTGGAGGGACTATATGAGTATCCATCCACCCCCTACTATATACTTTTTGATGTGACATCTAATCCTATCTACTCTCCCTTCCTCCTTCCTTCCTACGCTCACTCACTCTCTCTCTCTCTTCCCTACTCCCTCTCAATCTCTCCCTCTCTTTCCTACCTCATTCTCTGTCTCCTACTCCTTCTCCTCTCTTCTTCCCCTATCTCTCTCTCTCTTCTGCTCCCCTATCCCCTCTCTCCAAATCTGTCCCTATCCCCTTTTCTACAGGCTTATTTGCTGGTACTTATTTTGAATGCTGCAAATTTGGGCACATGGCTTCCCAATGTCTCTTACTTCTGCATAAGATCCCCCGGAGGCACTTCCTACATCAACGAAAAATAAGGTTGCTCCTAGGACTTTTGGATCTAAAAGCAAAACAATCAAACCAGCCAATGCTGTCTTGGACAAAGACAAAGGTAAAATCAGTGATGTTAATGGTATGACGCATATTGTTACTCAGTCAAAAGCTAAGGAAAAACTTGCTGATGGTGGATGGCAGTCCCCAAAAAAACAAGCTATGGTTAGGAAGACCCTTTCCATCCTGCACTTGGATTGGCGCTTCCTCTAATGGGCATACTCCTACAGAGAATTCTGGTATAGGCCTTCCTTGGGCTGCAATGATTGAGCATCGTATTTTATTCTTGAAAGATGACGTTGCTCTTCTGCAGCCCAGTCAGCATGATACAGTGTCACATCAGGTTCATAGCATGGATCTTGAGATGGACATTTCTGGGAGATAGTCTCTGTACATATCTGTAAAAATGCTAGAAATAAACAAAGTGCTTGACTTGTAATGTGCAAGGGTCATGTGACTTACGAAAATGGGAACTTGTATTGGCTTATGCCAATAATTTCCAGCCCAATGTAGTCACTCTACAAGAGCACAATCAGCATGCACATGCAGGCTGGGCAGGGCGTTCCGCTAGATATGACATTTTTTATGCGGGACAGCACTCCTTCTCTGGTAAGGTAGTCCTTATGAAACATGCACTTCAACTTCTTGTAGCTCTCAATGATCAAGAAGGTAGATGGATTGCCATGTGATGTCTTGTACAAGAGGAGATATTTGCTTTTGCCTGGGTATATATTGCGCAGTCTTTCCATAGTAGAGCTTTGATATGGCGGCCATGTGGCAATATCCTTGAAGACAACATGCTTTCATTTGTGGCAATTTTAATCATGCTCCCCAGCAAGTGGATAATACATCTGGTCATATGCATATGCTGGTTTTTGAGTGTGACCATTGGACTCAACTAGTACTTCACTCGAGTGTTGCAAACCTATGGAAAGAAACACGGTCCTTGATGCCTGCTTACACTTTTCAGCATAATGCACAGTCAACCTATCCAGCATGCTTGGATGCTTGATATATGGTTAATGTGCACCAATATGATGCATTCACTTGCTATGTGTGGGTGGACTATGCATATTTGCACTTGGATCATTCTCCACTTTGGTTAAAGCTGTCTTTTTATGAGACGCAACATGACATGCTGCACAATCAAAGGCTTCTTATTGTAAATAATAGTTATTTGCAAAATGAGGCATACAAGGACATGGTCTGTAATGCCATTGCACCTCTTTGGGCACACAATCTGATAAATGTTGAATATGCATGGACTGCATTTATTACTCGTATGCAGTATGTGATTCGTGAGTATGGGAAGAATTACTTGCAATCATCATCTTAGGGGGGATGTTGCCAAGGCTAAAAACCTGTGTCAGGTTTTGACATAAATTAGTCACTTGAGGGATTTATCTCCTACTGAGGGTGCTCATCTATGTTAGGCTAGGCATCTTCTACAATGCGACGGTCACAAGAAAATTCAAAAATGGGAAACCAAGGCCAAGCAAATAGCATTTTCAAACAAGGGCTGCTTATCTAAAGAAATTTTAAAAAGCCCGCATCATAAAAGACAATGTGAAAACATCTGTCGATGCAAAGATGCTAAGTGGTAGCTGGACCACACGGACACGTCTAGCCCACGCCTATATGAGCCACTATGCCAAACAGTATGGGCATAATTTCCATCACAAGATGTGCAATTGGCTTGACCGGAGATTCTTTGGCATGTGTCTCCAATTATGTCCCATGCACAGGTCATCCAAATTGAGGCACCCTTCACTGAGACCAAGTTGAGAGATGCAATAAGGTCAATGTGGCAAATGGAAGTCTCCGGGCTGGAATGGTCTCACTATAGAGTTTGTCCTTGAGTATTGGGATGATCTTTCTCCTATATTGCTACATATGATAAATTCTACATGGGAGACTCAGCAAATGCTAACTAGTTAGAAAAAAAGGTTGCTCAAATTATTCCCTAAGAAACATTTGTGTGAATCTTTTGCTGACTAGAGGCCTATTACACCTATGCCAGTCATCTAATAGCTCGTTGCTAAGATGGTGGTCAGCCGTATCAAAGGTTTCCAACAAGTATGGGTTCATTCCCCAAAAACGTATTACGGAAAATATTGCAAATACTTATGTTGGGATAGACTATCCAAAGTACAACCACCAAGATGTTCTCTTATTACAAGTTGATATTGCAAAAGATTTTGACAAGGTGCAATGGGATTTCATCTTGCAAAGTATGTATTGGATCCTCACTAAGTTTAAAAAGATGTTGGAATATTGGAAGTCTTTAGAGCACCTCTACTAACCAAGGATGCATGGCTGTCTAAATATTTTTAATATGCACCTACATATTCTGGCTCACAAAGGGAAACTAATGCTTGAGTTTATGCAAGGTCATCAGCCCTTGAGTGTCATGATGCGAAACTTGATTTCACATTTCATTACTGATGCATTTGGCCAATGGCGGCCAATCCATTGGGATTTTCTTCTTGGTCATATTGATGGCAAGGTTCAAGGATGCCCTTTTGTGATCCGCATGCTTCTTGACTTAAAAAAGCACATAATCTCTCATCTCAAATGGAATGGTCAGGATACCCCTGTTGGTAACTCTTTGCGTGTAGAGAGTTCACATTGTTCGAAGCTATGTGCACTTCCATCACCCATGTAGGAGCCCAAACACTCGCATTTTCTTTAGTCCAAAGGGATCCACACCGTGGGAGACATGCTTAACGAAGCAGGTAATGTGTTGTTCTTTCCTGCAGCAATAGTCAGACAATTTGGATTGGGGCGGCATTATAGATCCCTAATGTCACATATGCTCCATGACTTTCAGCTAGTACCCTGTCGTGAGCTCACACATCGTCTCAAAGACTAGACTCTTAATTCATATGATTCTTGATGTCATTCATTACTGTTGGCTGATATAATGGTTGCTACGTTGCACAAGGATTTGCTGCCACCCCCTTGGATTTCAGCTCATGCAAATCGTGTTTGGTCTATGACACGTGATGCATCGTGGTGGCAAAAAAGATTGCAACAACTTTAGGCTTGCAAACTCCCTCTTTGTCAACAGGTTTTCTTGTAGTGAGTTATGCTTCATGTTATTCCATATAGGCAGATCGTGTCACGTCGACATATTGCTCCTACTACTCATCACAGTTCCTGAGAGAGCCCATGGCCCAGCATTGCCCTTCGACTCGGGACTTCTTATTTTTATTGCAACAGCTTCTATGTACATGTTTTCCTAATGTTTTCTTTGGCAAGCTCTTTTGGTTATTCAGGGTTCACCTTGTTAGGTAGGGCTATGATCTTTTTTTCTCTTTGGTTCGCTTTTAGGCAAGGCTCTATGGAAAGACATAAACCATAGAGTCTTTGGTGATCCATCCCTAGACAAGTTTCATTCCTCCCGCACGTCTCTGCAGCAATCATCCTTTGACTACCTATGTGCCCGTGATCTGTTTATCCTCCATACTTGTCGTAAATGCCATCTTTTGATGTTGTAGCTGCTGTTGGGATATGTGTGATCAAGGGCTTGCTAGGTGCATGTGTGCATCCACTAGTAGTCATATGGTTGTGTGTGTGTGTGTAGGAGAGGCACACTTCGTGCCATAGACCATGACACATGTGATGATGTAATGCAAAGGCCCCCACATCGGGTGGTGCCTATGATTGTGGAGTTCCTATGATTTAGGAGTTACCTCCTTGGATGTAGGAGAGGTGCCTATGATCTAGGCCACCCTCTCCCCATTTCTATAAGAGAGAGTCACCTCTCTCACAATCAAGAGAACACACTTCTGGTTTGCATCTTGTATTCTCACTTGTCTTCCAAGATGCATCTCTTCTATCCCACGTTTTCCAACATTTGGTATCAGAGCTTCAGGTTCTAGATCTTGCCTAGCCTAGCATTAGATGCTCTCTCTAGCATGAACCCCTAGTTTTTTCAAAGATTCCTCATTATCTCCATTTTCCCCTATCCTTCCAAAATTTTGTGTGAGCTTGTTCTCTACCTACAAGCAACCATTCCCAGAGCCCTTTTAGACCAAGCATCCTTGAATATGGGCGACCTCCTGGCTGCAAGCAATTAGAATATATTCCCGCATACACCCGTGCTGATAGCTTCTTCGCTCGACGAACTTTCACACAATTCTGCCAAATGCCTCGACTATTCGATAATTCCTTCTAGCCACGGGTGGGCGACACCACAAGCTCCATTGTGTCCAACTCTGAGGCCCAATGGTTCTTCTAAAGAGGAGTAATCACCAAAACTACAGTTCAAGAAGGCGCACTTCTCCTAGGTGACATAGCGCACTATTCCCCATATCATTGCTGGTGCTTGTTCTTTGGTAATCAAGCTTTCATTCTGCTGCAAATGCCCCTTGAATGCACCCTTCAGCCGTTTGATTTTTGCCCTCCATTCCTTGCCTATTGCTGGATTTGATTTTTGATAGCTTTATGGTCAAAATGTTGAGTGATCAAACTTATTTTTTGGGGCTTTTGTGAAAATCAGAAAGTTCAGTATTTGTTTGCATCAGTCGACCACTCATAGGGTCTTTGACTGCATTACTTTGACCACATTTGTAACTGGTTCAAAACTTCTATGTGAATGGTCAAATAGTCTTTAGTCAATAATTCTTCTTATGATGGACTTGACTTTTGAGCATATGATGATGTTTGGAGAATTCTCATTGAGGGGAGGTAGAAATCATGATGTTTTTGAGGCAAGAGTCAAGAAAAATCTCATGAAGACCTTCATCAACAACAAGCACAAATTGAAGTGCTCAGGACAAGGTGTAAGCATAACAAGGTGGAGACATGCCAACATATATGGAGATGAGCAAGTATGATATGCATATGGTGAGACAAACTTGGATCACCAAAGACTCAATGGTTTCTATCTTTCTAGAGAGTCCAGAGTGCCTAGTAGCAAACCCAGGTAAAGAACAACTTAAAATCCGACCGTGGAGGATATATCTCAGAAATCCAAACAAGCTTCCCGAAACAAGCCTAAGGAAATCTCAATCGCAATCTCTACCTAAGGATGCCCAAGAAATCACGTGTCCCGGGGCAGTGCCAAAAGGTATGAGACATAGACTCCCTCTGCCAAAGGAAGCACTGGGGAAGCAAGCCTGAAGTCGCTGCAAGAAGAACAAGAAGTCCCGGGTGTGAGAACAATGCTAGAAAAGATGAGACGTTGATTCCCGAGAGGATAGAGACTGGTGACAAAGCAATATGTCTGTGTGCCATAATCTGTCCAAAAGGCATAACCCCAAGCAAAACTCACCAAAAGAAAAGTTGTTGACGAAGAGGGATTTGGATGCCCAAATCTGTTACAACCTTTATTTCTACCACCTGGGAGGATGATTCATAGACCAGCCGGTTTGCATGAGCAGATCCCCAAGGTGGGGGTGGGGAGAACCTTGTATAAGGTTGCAACTCTGATATCATCCATCAACAATGACCCACACACCAGATCATCAGATTGGATGACCCAATCTTTTAGGCGGTCTGTAATCTAGAGACGTGCCACTAGCTAGACGTCATATAACCTCTGAGATAGTACATGCCATAAGGTCTGGAATGCTGTTCCAACCTAAACTTTCTGACTGCATCTGGAAAAGATAAGACCATGCCATTTGCATCTTATACATCATCCACTTTGCGTATGCCTTTCAGCTCAGATGAAATAAGATCAAAGCATACACTTTCTTTTTTCTTTTTCTTTTTTTGGTCGGGGGGGGGGGGTTGAAATCCATGTATTTTTATATTAGATTGAACCACACACACACACACATGTGTTGTCTTCCTAGCACATCTTAAAATGTCTTTCCAAATCCCTATCTCCACTTCAAGACCATGTGAGGTTGGTCCTCAGACGTATGCTGAAGACTCATGCTTTGAACCACATGGTCAGATTGAAAGAACAAAGGGGCATTGAGCAATAAGCAAGCATTTTCAATAACCATCCTGTTGTATAAATGGATCATGAGTTCTTAAAAATATTATCCCAAAGTGTAGAAAAAGGACAATATAACCTTACATTGGCATGATGTTTAGAAGTGCATGAGATGCTGCATGTAGACCTGCTCGAAAGGGAAGCCCTTTGTTATCCAACTCGCTCTTGATTTGATGTGGTACCCTGATCCATGCTGCCTATCAATCCCATTCAAAATTAGAAAGTCTACATACATATTTACACAAAAGAGGGGATTCATAAAGGTTTCATTTATACAAGGATGGCAATGCACCCTAACCACACATTAAATTTCTTCGTTTGCACTGTACAACCTTAAAAAGCATGAAAAAGAGGGGTCCAAAGGGATAGAATAACCAATGCAATGGCAAAGTCTAGGCTCAGGAGGAAAATTGGCATGGCAAAAAAATAATTCAGGAAAACTTAATCAGCAAATTATAGTTCTACTAAATAAACTAAAGCAAGATGCCAATACCTGTGACTCATAGGAATACTCCGGAAGAAAGAGATCTACAGAATCAAATGTTTGATTAGTTCCCTGCCATATACGACGAAAACCAATCCATCTAGTGGTGACTCTACATAAGCTCGCTTGCGCAGTAGTTGTGGGGCAGTTGCAATCAACCACTTTCCTTGGGTATGCCTGCCATTAAAAGGTAAGCGAAGGTGAAGTGCCGCAATTAATAAGTAGCACTTAGGAAAAACTAATTGAAAAATGACTGACTTTGAAATATCCCTATAGAGGTAGTAAAATGGAAAGAAAACTTTACAAATTTAGAAGAAAGATGTGAAATAGAAAGTGCAATTTGAAAAAGTGAATATCGTTGTCATTTACAAATTGCAATAATATAAGTTGTATAGAGTTTTCAACACATGTGCAATTTGACTTTGGCTTTGATCATGTTGACCATGTTGCCCATCCCAGATGTATTGTGCCAAGAATGCAAACCATCCAAATTACCCTATAATGCCCACCTACCGATTGGATATCAACTCAAATCGGAGGAGTAACCATGGTTGAGCAGCCCAAGCGCCTGACATCCCCATGAGATGGTGGCCTAGGAGGCCAAATGGTGTATAGATAGCTTCAATATTATTTGGCACACTACCAAATAGGTTACATGTTTGAGTGGACCGTTATCCAATAAGAGGTCACACATGGATCAGGTTGCTCTTGGACACCTTGTCATAAATGGAACCCAACATCCGTCATCACTGCAAGTCTACTCCCTAGCTTGCATTAGCATACAACCTCCTCCTGAGTCTTAGCAGTTCTAATGCAATTAATGAAGCTCCCTTCATAGGAGCGCATAGGTGTGGGGCTTTAGCCATCATTGTACTCACTCTAGTAGAGTACAATTTCGTCTCTAGCTCTCCTATCGTGCAATTTCAAATTTTAGTTTTGTGCAGTGAATGATCTTAACTCTTGTAAGTGTTGTTGCATATTCCACAAGTAGTATTTTCTTACACAGTATTAGAGCTACGGCTTGGTACAAGATTTCCTTTCTAATGGATTTCTAATAGAGTCCTACAAGGACTTCGGCAAGACCCCACCGACCACCATTTGGTATTGATGGAAAGCTAAACGTTTCAGGACAGCTTTGGATTTGTTTAGCCTTGTAGTAGGGATACAAATAAATTGATATAAATCCGATGGATTTTGGATGAAAGATGATGACTCTCTTGCCTAGGGGTTGGATTGGCCTCAATTGCATCCAAAGAGGCTTTTTAATTAGGTATCTGGGCTATTTGGTTGGCATAGTCATTGAACAGTTTGCTCCCATATCGGAGAGTATCAAGAAGAATTTCCTCTTTTGGAGCTCAGCTAGGCTAGATCAAGCCTCTAGAGTGGTAGTTGTTAACTAGATTGGTTTGCTTGGTCACATTGGTGCTACTCTAGGGCATAGTTGGTTCCGTATTCGTATGGTTGGCTGAACCACACGTATGAAATAATTATTCCATATGCATATGGTATGGCCAATCATACTCGGCTTTTTTTTTTTTTTGGGGGGGGGGGGGGGGCAGCATTTGTTTGAAGTTGAAAGTTTTGTAGCTCTCTACCAATTAAATGTGTACAATGTATATTTTCCTGTTTTTTTAAATTGTAAAATTAGGGTCACGTATGATTCAGCCCCAACGGCTGATCCATACTCCAATCATACTTCCGTACCCATATGCCGTATGTGTATGGTAACATATGGAAAAAACTATGCTCTAGGGGTTGCATTTCTTAGTTTGAGAGACCTATCAGACACTTTCTTTGGAGTTTACTTGATAGGCCCTCAGATATGAAAGCCCGAGTGGTTGGGAGAATTTGGTTCTTTCAGCCCAAGAGAAAACAAACACTTTTTTTGGTTTTGGTAAAAGCAATATCTCATTTAAAAAGAATATAGCTGCCCCAGAATTGGAGCAGCTACTTCTCAAAACTAAAAGTAGTGATAAAAACATTTACAGTGGGCGAGAGGAAGATCTCCAAGGGAATGTGCATCCTAGAGAGAGTGATGATACAAGAAGGAACAAAATAATTGATAAACATCCACCAAATAGCACCCATTCAGTCGAATGTTATAGGCATGATATAATGACCACAAAGCCCAGTAACAACAACAGCAGAGGTACTGAACATAGGCTGGTGTAGAGGCATAGCGACCAAACAACTAGAACTTCCTGCCAGCTAGAGTACACACACTTTTTTTTTTTGGTGGTGAAACCCATATAACTTTATACTACAATGAGTAGTAGAAAAGGAACATGCTAATACATCAGAAAATGGCATTATAAGAAGGACAATAAAATTGACGAGCACATAGACAATCATAAGATGATTGTTGTAGTGACATCAAGAAAAAGTGAAACTTGGAGAAGATGGGATCTTCAAAGACTCTAAAATACACACACACATACACTTGTTTTTCTTTTTTTGGGTGAAAACTTTGAATGTTATATATTACAAGGTAGCTATCATAAAAGTGGGAAGCTGAAAAAGTACATCAAGAGAAAATCTCCGTGTAGGACAAAGACATATCATAGCAAACAATCAAAGAGCGATTGCTGCAAAGAATGACGAAAGAAAACAAAAGTAGAAAAAATAGGATCATCAAAGACTTTGTGGTTTGTATCCAGAGAGTCCACAGTGCCCAGTAGCAAACCCAGGTAAACAATAACTCAAAATCCAGTCATCGAGGATATATCCCAAAAAGCCACAAAAGCTTCCCGAAAGAAGCTTGAAGAAATCGTAGTCGCAATCTCTATCGAGGATGCCCAAGAAGTCCCATGTCTCGGGGTAGTGCCAAAAAATATGATATATAGACTCCTCGGAACCAAACACCGACGACAAATAGCTGGAGTAATACATCTGCATGATAAAAGCTGTCTAGACGGAAAAACCACTAACAGAAAAAGCCAAAAAAAGACATGTTGTCTAAGAGGGACCTTGGAGTGCCAAATCTGTTTCACTCTTTTGCTCCACCTTTTTACTTAACGATGCAAACATGAAATCTGATTAGCCTGCGGTGGAGATAGCAGAACTTTATATAAACACTGTCTCAAAGTGAGACAACTCTCTCTCTCTCTCACACACACACACACACTGGAGGGTTGAGCGTTATTGACCCTCATTTTTAGTGCTAAGCTTTGCTTTGCAAGCTTGTGGTCAACAGCTTATGCCAGGTCCGGAGCCTTGGAAATATTTCTTTCTTCGATCTATTGGGTCTTTCACTCCCTCTTTTGGTGGTGATTGGATGGTTTTTCCTTTTGCAAACATATCATTACAGAGTATGGAGAGTTTCAAGAACTCATTAAGGAGGGTTCCCCTAGTTTTGTAGAATGAGATAAGCAAGCAGCTAGCCATGTGGGACAACACTATTTTGGATGAGAGTCATAGACATGTTGGTTCGTCAAGATATATGCAGTTGTCCAAGTGCAAAAGAGGCCCCAGTTCTTCTTTGGGCTTTTGCAAGGCTTTCAAGGATCTTCGTGAAGATCACAGAGTTCAATTGACTAGTCACCTTAGAGAGAATGGTAGGAGGATAGATGCAACTATCTCTCTAGAGTGGGCCTCTACAGATAGGGAACAACATAGTTGGGTGCTTTTTCAAAGCACATGCGTCAAGTCATAGGCCTCTTGTACTTTGGCCTTCAATGTGCGGTATGGTGGCAGGATGTATGCTGCAAATAAGTGCTTTGCCAAACTCTTTTCAAGAAAAAGCTATCAACACTACAATATCCCCCAAATTCTCATATGGTTTTTGGTGCACACTTGGAGCTAGTTAGAGTTGTGGGCTTTGTTAAACAGTGTTGTTTTGCTTCTGGCTGGTTTGTAGACCCTTGTCCAGAGGATATCCCTCTTGGTACTTGGAGGCTTTGGCCTGTTGAGGCGTCCCCATAAAGTCTCTTTAGCAAGACTTGGGGGGGCAATCACACAAAGGGTCTTTCCTCTTTTGATTTTGTAGTAAGTAATGCGAAGAAGTTTCAAATTGCTACGATAGGTTGGAGACCTTCTAGAGTCCATCAATGAGAGAGCTTTCAGATCACCTTGGAGATTTAGAGATCTTTTGGAAGGAGACTCTAATGTTCATATAGAAAAGTCACTCACTCTTTTTCGCTTTCTATCCATGGAGGGATTGCAAGCAATTTAGTGGAGTGTTTTTGGGGCTCATTGATCTTGGCCTGAGGGCTCTATAGCTACTGAGGCTGTTCAACATGGGCTTTGGGAGTGCAAACATGCTAGGACCATTTGGATTGGATTTCAGATCTGCTGTGCAGATTTTCTCCCCCCCTTTCTTCAGTACTTGGCCTTGGATCTCTTTTCAGAGTTAAAACTCCTCTTGGGCTATCTCGGTCCAGCCCAAGATGTGCATTTTTTATAGACTTTAGGCTTATGATGTATAGATACTCTTTTAGTCATGTCTAACGAAGCTTTTGAGAAACGCTATCAAATGCTCTTTGGGTCTCAGATATGGAAAGGAACCTCCTTTCACTTGTGGCCATCAATGACGGTGACTTGCATGTTCATTTTGATCAAAGTGGGGCTATCATCCTTGACAGCAACGACAAGGTCGTAGCCAAAGTTATTTGGTGGAACTTGTATGAACTATCAGCTTTGTAACATAAGCTGACGTGGGGGGTAGCCGACTTTGGCATGAGATTTATGGGTATCTTGATATGTAGGCTTTGTTGGAAATGCTGAAAAGTAAGCTAGTTGAGCATTTGCCACCACTTTTGAATAGTCCCTATGTATGTGAAGCTTCCATGATAGGCAAGCAACATCCAAAAAACATTTCTACAAGAGACCAGTTTTAGAGCCAATGCTCCTCTTCAGCTCCTATGCATTGATCTCATCGGAAAGATGAGTACTATTGCACGTGGAGTTCTTCCTATTTCTTCCCTTTGATTAATAATTTATGTAGGAAGACTTGGGTGTATTTTATTAAGGAAAGTCTCAGGCTTCTGATAAGTTTAAAGAATGGCTGGCATTGGTTGAAACTAAGATAAGAATTGAAGGAACAAACTGGAGATGGTTGTGAACACAAGTGAGCAAGAAGTGGTCATCCAATAGAATGCTCAATGAAAATGAAGTGCAAGTACTTGGTATATATAGTATCCAAGTACTACACACCAAAATAGACTAAGTCCTAGGCTATCCTACACCACCATATCATTGTATGTGTCTACAAATTCCCTCTCAATGATATGGATGAAGTACTCTGGAATGATCTCAAAAGTACCTGCTGTACGTAAAGTACCATGGTTGCACAAATTCATGTGTGTGGATATAGCAACCTATGGGAGTAGAAAAGAAACAATGTCATTTTACAACCCCCCTTGACATTGTTTGATGTCTCTGATCCCTAAGCCATTTTGATGACGTGTGAAAGAGGTGCTGATAGGCTTTTGGTGAAGATATCTGCCATAGTGTCCTCAGTGGAGCAATAGATGAGGTCAATGAAGCCAACTGAAATACAATCCTATATGTAGTGATGATGATTTTCAATGTGTTTTATGCGAGCACGAAAGAAAGGATTGTTGCCAATGGCAATGCCACTCTGGTTGTCACAAAGGAGAGAGGTTGCCTCACCATCCTATGCATGATGCAAGTCATGTAAAAGCTTTCTTAACCACATGCATTCCATGGTGGCTACATTAAAAAGTAAATTTATAGACCTATGTATGGGAAATTATTTTGTATGGTTCTTAGGGGCCATAGTTTCATAGGTATATACTAGGTCTTGTCCTATCACGAGACATGTAAATTTATAGACCTATATGGACACACATATATAGGTCTATAAATTTACATGTCTCGTGATGGGACAAGACCTAGTATATACCTAGGAAACTATGGCCCCTAAGAACCATACAAAATATTTTCCCATACATAGGTCTATAAATTTACTTTTTAATGTAGCCACTATGGAATGCATGTGGTTAAGGAAGCACACATGTGATTATACTCTGCTTCACTAGAGGAAAGAGAGACTCGGTCTTGCTTCTTATTGAGCCAAGAGATACAAGCTGAACCCAATCAGCAGCAATAGCCGGAAGTGGATCTTCTATCGTCAATGTCAGTTGGACAACTACTTTTTTATAAATTTTCTTCGTCAATCAACAACCTAGAGAATTTTCTTCCTCGATCGACAACCTTTGGTTTACTGATTTGTACGGTTGGTTTTTTCAATAATAAATAGAAAGCTCTTATCTCATGATAAAAAAGTGTAAAACCTTGCGTCGTCAACTCAGATTCAAACCAACCATCACCTTCTGCCTAAGAAGAAAACCAAACGAGAGTATAATCATCTGGTCCATCAGAAGAAGAGGGACTTTATCCGTCAAAGTGAGGAAGAATTACTAAACATTCTATCTAGAGATAACTCCAAAACTTTTGGTGGAAGTTTCTTGAACGGAGGTCCACATCCCCTCTCACAGACTTTATCCTTGCCTATATAGTAGAAAATCTAGTATGACAGCAATATTGCTTAGCGTTTCAGTGATCTATCTAGAGGCAAAAAAGTGATTTATTTGAAGGGAAAACTGGAGCTTCAACTCCACTCACTATACATATTCTTATCTTTGTCATACTTCAAAATATCATCAACTAGCCTCAATACTTGAAGACTTTGTTTAAGATGTCAATCTGTCAATTTAAAGCAGAAGATTCAAATATTCCAGAAAGAAAAGTTCCAAGGTTTTGTTCTCACAAGCTCCCCACCAATCACATACACATCCGTGAAGTCTCGGGTTTTTGTGTAGTATTTCAGATCTGCTTCTTGACAAACGGCAACCTTTGCCCCAAGGTCTAAGGTTTTCACTAGATAAGTTTTGCCTTGATGGATGTAAACAGCTCCTTCATATACCTACCAAGCACAACAAATAAAGTTAAAGGGCAAGCAAGATCTCTCTCTCTCTCTCTCTCTCTCTCTCTCTCTCTCTCTCTCTCTCGTGCGCCGGCACACTTGCACATGGTAAGCCTTTAGGCCCTCCCTCTGGTATTTATGCATTTTACTACATTTTGTCTCATATACCACTTTTATATTGTGAACACGTATTCAAAATTTTCTGCCTGTTGTTGTTTGTGCTCTTTCAAAGCTTCCACAAAATGCCCATCAACAGTTTCTTGTACCTGGAAAGTCAGTACATCAACAAAGAAATACAATATGAAAACTAACCTGAACCCACACCATCTTTTTCGATAGCCAGCAAAATGGTAGGCAAAGACTTCTATTAAGTATGAATAAAACCTGCAAGAGCAAGCTCAAAGCAAAAAAACTTCTTGATAATAAAACCTTAAACGGGCCGATAAAAGCTCCTCAGAGCGAACTAAAGAACATCCAAGGATGAGGCTGAAAGTGCCATCTCAACCTTGCTGTGGTCTCCAAGACAAAGGGGGAGCCACTCCATTCTTGAAGGAAAATGGCCCTAATGGTAGAAGCTGCCCAGGATGACCCTTGCATGCTCACCCAAATGTCATGGCCATGAGCATGTGTATTGTATCTAACCAAATACTGGCCATAGTGTGAGAAGGGTGAACCTAAGATCTATCCAAGGCCTTTGTGCATCTGGCTCTCCAAATGTGCCACTTTGAAATGCACCAATATCTCCAAGTGGCAAGGGCTACAATCATTTTCTAGGACATTTCTCTTTGCTACCAATCTAGCTTAATACTTTTGATACTTCCATTAGTCTTGGCTTTAAAAGATAGACTGACTTATTCTCAACGACCTTTAGCTTGGTGGTAAGTCTACTAGTTCCCAGGTCTTGTTTTGTATGTTACTATCATACTCTATCATGGCTTCCTATCACTTGGGATTTTCTTGTTATAGAAATAGGCTAGCCGTCCTAGAGCATAACGACTGAGCAGGGTGTCCCACTTATAGTCTCGGAGCCCCTCCATAAGTCACCCACACCGGCCGCTACAAAGCAGACAACCGATACAAAGACCACAGCCACAAGACAGACCACTTGGATAATGCAGTCCACTTGAGAGGACTCGGAAGAGAAAACTCAAGCACAAGCCTTATTACTCCTTGATACCAAACCTCTTCATGTGTCCCTTATTGGTGCATTATCTGTAGGATGCTGCATGGACACAAGTACCCAAATGTCTCCTCTTCATCTCATAAAGATGACCATCCAAACATCCACAGAGCATTCATTTTTTGCAAAGTTCCTGGCCATTGCCCATGACATTTTGCGTGTTTCACCTTCACATGAACCAAGTGGCATTTTGCACATTGTTCCCAGCCGAGCCAGTTTTCTATTAGCTTATAGAGCTTTGGATGTACCTTCAGCAGAGGGTACTCGCTCTAGCTCCCTATCTTTGGATTCTTCATGTCCTTGCACCAGTTTTCCATTGTCCTACCGAGCTTTGGACGTACCTTCAGCATAGGCTCCTGGCTCTAGCTCCATATTGTGGATTCTTCACAGCCCTTGCAACAGTGGGACCAAGGGTGACCTGCCACCTGAAATTTCAGTGTATGATTGAGCTTGCTAGGAATTTGACCTAGCAGTCAAGGAGAAAGCCGAGAAACACAGGGAGAACTTTCAAGCCGAGTGCCACTTTATAATGGAAAGTTTCAGGGAAGTGCCTCAATCGACGATGGCCAATCTGCCTGCATATTATACACGGCAATTGCGTCTAATCGAGTAGCTGACGGGCTCCACTATCTTTGAAGCCAAGACTATGAGGCAGCATGTGTTGACAGTTTGCAAGTTTCCGACTGAAAAGTGGATGAAGCCATTTCCTATACTTCACACTATAAGCCTCACTTCAAGGACTTAGGCATGATTCACTCCGATGCTAAAAATGTGGCACGACAGTGAACTCAAGACTAAATCAACACCCAGAGCGTAAGCCTGTCAACATTGACTCGCTCCATCCTTGGCCACCAGCACTAACTTCTAGGCACCCAGAACCCGAGGGCACAAAGCGATTTTGCTGAGATCATCGAAAGTCCCTCGTTCTTCAACTACCTCCCTTGTCCTTGCAGTAGCAGTGACAGTGCCTGGCTCCTAAATGACAAAGAAGTACATGGAGCCTTCGCAAACAGAAGCCTACTATTTGGCCGTCGAGTTTTGAGCAAAGGCTCTCATCGGGTCAAGGAAGATGTGAGGACACCGCAAATATGAAGCTGAGGCGAAATTCAGGTTACCTCAGGAACTTTGGTCGAGACCACGCAATGTTACCACAGCCAACAAGGATCGAGACCATGCCAAGCATGTATGAAACCACGCTAACACAACAGCCAAGCGATGTGGCCCCAAGCTACCAGGAAAGGCCAACACTAGTTACGTTGGGAAGTGAATCAATAGTAACAGTTCTGTGAATACCAAGATCTTGTTTAGGAAGGCAATACATATCAATTGTATAAGTCTTGGGCTTCTTGCTCTTACAAAGGCACATCAACTGGCCACAAAGGCTCTACCACAATCATCAACACACACACACACACACAATATGGTGGCAAGCTTCCATAGCTAAATGCATCAAATAACTTCCAAGGAGAACCACTTCATCACGTGCTTGCGAGCAGCTCACAAGCCTTCAAGCTCCAATTAGAAGTGCTATTCAGCTCTATGGAGATGCCAAAGGTCGCGTGTTCTTCTCGAAATCCTGGAGACCAACTCTCATCGAACCGTCTGGAGATCCAGAACGAAAGCGGCTCACTCCCTCCTATTCCTACGTAGCTAATTGTATGCAATGATGCCACGTGGACACACTAACCACATCCAAATGTACAATGCAATAACACCCTAACTTTGAAAACGACTCCATGAGGATGAGCACCAACTCCAACAACAGTGGTAGGTACAGACTCTATGCTCAAACATTCTACCTCTCACCTCAGCTTGAGGATCCACAATCAATGAGAGCAACAAGATCCTTCTAGCTTGCATTGAACGTAACAAGACAAAACTAGAGTACGGAAGCAAGCCCATTCTAGCTAAGACTCTACACCTATATACCTAACTCTAAGCTCGGTCGGGATGAGCTCATTTGATTGAATAGTGTTTTTAGTCTTGATTGAAACATAGAATTCTCTTTGTTCACAGCTCATTCTTAAGTCCGGTGATTGAATTTATAATTGTATGTGTGATTAAAAGAGCTCTTAAGCCATCGATGGTATCAGAGCTAGGTTCGGAAGTTTTGTGAGCTATTGTCTGAGGTCTCTCGTCACAATTCGGTGAAATTGGCACTATGGTGCATGCATGTCTAGGAAATCCACTCTAAGGTGGTCCACCATCCCGGTTGTAAGCAAACGAAGAAGTAATCGAAACTGCTTGAAATAGCTTCGCGTGACAACCCGTGCAGCTGTGGGTTGGAATACGTGTCGACCAGTAGGGCAAAGAACTGCTAAACAACTGGCGATGAGCTATAGAGAACTCGGGGTCTGGAAACGTCTCAGGACAGAGGCCCTGACCTGCTCCGATACCACTATAGACTAGGGCAAGGAAGGAAGCATAGGAGGTGGAAGCGATGGAGAGAAAATCTGTACTGCTGTAATGATTGCTGCAATGCAATGAAAAGTACGAAGTACACCCAATATAACAAAACCCTAGGATAGGGTGTCCTAGTAGTACCTAGTGTACTAACTGCCACATATCATAAGTGCCCTAACTGACTATATCTAGGCCTACAAGGCACATACCAAGGAACAAAAGGAACCAATGGGTAGCCCATGGGATGGCCTACATAGTCAACCAATAAAAAATCCATATTCAGATGTGGATTGAGGTACATATCCCATTTGACCCTCATTTACGCCTTTTGTCCTTACTATGGTGTCATCATAGATCTATGCATGTTTTATGAGCTCATCAAAAATTTCTTCTCCCTTTAACTTTTTGATGTTCTAAGCCACTTATTCTCTGAAACTTGTCTATTCCTTTGAGTTTGAGCACAATTTTCTTGTAATTGGTGACATACTCGTTTAAAGATTTCCGACCATTGTGTGGTGAGGTGAACGAGGCATAGCATCTTTTTCAACTTAAAAACAAATGAATGAAACATAGCACCAGAGTCCCAAATGGTTTGTAGAGCTGAGGTGATATGATCACCAATCATTTGTCAATCCATCTGAGCTAGGACATTTGCTCTTGTGAAGGGCAAAAGGAGCAGTCTTGAATTCTAGAACTTGAATTCTAGATTGGTGAAAGGTTCGTTAAGTAGAGCCCTCATATCTAGTTTCACCAATCTTGGAATAATCTGCCAAATCCTCTACCTAACATCACCTCTCGTAGGAGTATCGGGGTTTGGAGTAAGAAGGAAGTCATAAAAATCCAAAGCAAGATAGATGATGGCATTAGGATCTAGCTATAAAACCCTTCCAACTTGAGAAATGCTTTCTCTACTGGTCTATGTCAAGAGTAGAGAAAAAGTGTTATTGACTCTCCCTCCCATCTGAATCCAAGAGGAATCCCATGCATGAAAGCCATAGTCAGCTTTTGATCCAAAAGTGCTTGCTATTGAGCCCTTTCTGTAGCAAGGCACTCTTGAATCCAAGCATCTTCAAGCCCTTCTACTCTGCACTATGTAATTGCTAACGTCTACCAAGATCCTGTCTCAAAAGCTCATCTCCTGATACGCGTAGTGGAGTGATAAGAATCACATATACCAGAGAGGGCTGCTGCTACATCTAAAGGTGAATGCACACCACCCAACCTATTGACACTCAAATCTATAACATTGTATCTAAAGGGCCCTCTTTTGTATACAAAGCATCTCAGATGTTGATACTCATAGAATTGACAACGAAAATACGATATGGCATCCTTATTTTTCTCTCATACCTCCTCATTGAAGATAAGTAGCTTCAAGTCTTTCAAAATACTAAAGGCTTCTTTCGCATGAGACGAACTTTTCATGCATGTTGGAGCACGTGTTGTACTTACACTAGAAATCGGTATTGAGACTTACTTAACTTTTGAGTATTGGTAGTAGGATTTTGCAATGTAGTTAATATTGCTTCTAATTGATTTTCAAGCTCGATACTTTGAGTCCTAAAGCTTGGAGAATTTCAGGCATGAAATTTTATGATTTCTCAAATTCCAACAATTAGTGTGGAGCTAACCATTATAGTCCTGTAATTGGTGACTGAATTTTTGTCTCCCCCTTTGAATAGTGGCTAAACCCAATTCTCTTGCCAATCAAGAGGAAAGCAATGATGTAGAGCATTTGTCAGTATGTGTGATAGCCAGTTTCGTGTCCTATCTTCTGTCCATTTTAAGAGTTCAACACACATGTGCATGTGGTCAAGGGCCTTTCCATTTGCCATCTTCTTCAACCCTGCTTCAATGTCCTCAAAAGTGAAAGGGTTGACGAGAGCATATGACAGTTCTTCATTTCATGTCTGTTGCATTGGCATGGTTATAGAGTCTGATAACATACTCAAGCATTTCCTCATCTGAATATTTCCCATGCATAGAGAGGGCGTGGAGCAATATACTAGTGACTATAGTCCATAGAATAAAATGATTAGTCTAACTTAGTTGCACTATTGATCTACATACATCATACATGGAACTAAACGATACAGAGAGGTTCGACTTGAATATTGAAAGCTGAAAGTTGAAACCAATTACTTGATTGAGATTGTAGGACCAGCCTTGAGATGGGGCTAAGAAGCTAGGCAAGGGCACTGTGAATGGGCTGAAAGAGATGGCAGGGACAGCGTGGATGAGGTGTGAGAGGCTTAAGTAGGAGTGGATAAACATGTGTGCACAAACAAGCGCCAAAGCAGACCTATTTAAACAGTGACGAGACTTTGTCCCCCCC
The DNA here is from genome assembly GCF_047967505.1 of Dipteris shenzhenensis. Lineage (NCBI taxonomy): Eukaryota > Viridiplantae > Streptophyta > Polypodiopsida > Gleicheniales > Dipteridaceae > Dipteris > Dipteris shenzhenensis. The sequence goes on from NC_141627.1 coordinate 35,315,333, forward strand.
CCCAAAAAAAAAAACAACAAAACAACAAAACAACAAAAAAAGAAAACGAAAAAGAAAAGAGAGGTGCACATATTGTATGGTACAGAGTGGGAAAATCTTTATGGTACTCGTATCAAAATTGTTATTGATATTAGTGAGACATTAAAAAACCTAAGGGCTGACCTAGAATTTCCTCCTAGCAGTGGATTCCAGAGCTCTCTTTTGTGCCACACCTTTGAAGTACCAACTGATCTTAGACATGCTTCAGAGAGACCAAGACTCTCGATGGCACCTTTGTTGGGCACACATAGAGCTCAAACTACTCATGGCAAATAATGGATTCATAATACATATTAGGACAAGGCTAGAGTTTTTGCTAGGTTCACCAATACTCTATCTTATCTTTTGTTTTTGGGTTTGTGATAGACACCTCTAGTTTCTTGCATGGGAGGTGTACTTTCAGGTTGACTTTAGTCTCTTGCTCTTATTGGCTTTTTTCTCCTTTTGCAAACATTAATAAGCATTTCTTTCTTTCCTTCTTTTCCATGTGGTCTTTGATTTGAGACATAAGACCCCTTTCCTTGTTGAGCTCCTATGGAACGCTCCCACCTAGCCCAAGGCTTGCCATTTAGGTTTTTTTTGTGGTGCCATGTGTTCTACAAGGAACCTTGGTACATTTTTGAGTCAATAACTCTCTAGGCCTTCCTTATGTACCGCTATCTTATTACCTAGGCGTGGGATTACACCTAGACCCCAACGCTTTAACCCCACCACTACAAGCACTATCAAGCAATGATCTAGGTATCATAATTGTTATAACGTAAGAACATTGGCATCATAGCACTTCATCTGAGAAAAGGTTAAAATTAGGATATCTATATTTTTTTTGTTGCTTTGTCTACAACAATCCAGAAAACTTATTACCAAGGCTTTACTAAAAAAGAACTTCTTATGGAGATATTGTTGATGGTCTTTTTCCGTCACCCCTCGGTTGACTAGTGAATCCTAGTGCTCGTTGCTTGGAGTGAGTGCATAGTGTGTGGTAGGAAGATGCCCTCTCTCGCACTGCTGGGGTTGCTTGATATGCAAATCCTACTCGATGCTTGGGGTGAAGAGTTAACAAGAATACTCCTAGTGTCTCGGACTCGTTCATCTGGAGATCAAATAAATCTTGCTGAAGATTCAACTTCGAATGCTTCTCGCAAACTCCGAAAAGTGTTTCCAATGTTCGCCAATTCTTTGTTGCCGTGGCTTTTACATCAAGATGATGGAAGTACTCAAGTGCTAGAGCTCTCCCCATATAGCCAATTGCCTTCTCATCCTTGTGCTCCCACATAGGAATTTGTCTATATCATGAGAGCATTCTTTCGATTTTTTCTCCGTAATAGAAACTATATGCCAAAGCCCTTTTGCATGAAGTGTGAAAACCTTGTAGGATTCAGAAGAGCACGAAAACAAGCCTCAGCTAGGACGTCGAGAGAAGATCTCTTTCTATGATATCACCGCCAATCCTCTTTGGTGCTCCTCCAGCCTAGGCACCTACTCTAGAGCAGTCTCCTTGCTACATTTCGACTTGGTTCTACATTTCGGAGAAGCCACAGCACCGACTAGCTGCTGCAATGCCTACAGGTGTTCCTAGACCAACCGACTTGCACACGTGTGACCTCCTGCTGCATTTCGAAGTGTCCCATATTCGTTCATGCAAGACAACTAAACAAGCATCGGATCAGCTTGCCTCCTTATATTAGGTCCGGAATGAGGCTAGAGTGGCAATGAGGCTAGAGTGGCCCATCTCCACAAGCAATTAAAGGACTTCAAGCTTGAAGGGGATGGTAATATGGATGCCTATCTTACTAGTGTTAAAGATTTGAAAGAGCAGTTATTGATGAGGTAGTATCCATGACACTTGATGGCTTGCATGATTCAACAGGGCTTTGCCACTACTTTGTGGTTCGTTGTTGCCATGGGCGATCCAAACCTTTACACTTTTGATCAACCGGTTGTCCTTTTGTTACAAGAAGAACAAAGCCATGTGAATAGAAATGCTTCTATGGCTAGTGCTCAAGCCCTTGCCACTCAGCATAGAAATAAGGGCAAAGGCAATATTTCAGCTGGTAAGCCCTTCATACACATCCTCTGAGCATGAGATGGAGCTGGCTCGCTTCGCACGGGAGCACGTCCGCTTTAACCAGGAGCAGAGCTGCATCATACAGGAGCAGGCTAGGGCCATTCGGGAGCAGGCGGGTCTTATTCAGGGACTCAGACAGGATATCATGCAGCTGCGACAGGAGGTCATAGCCATACACACTGCCCCAGGGAGTACCCCGGTGGTCGAGGCACAGATTGCGAGCATGCAATCTGCTATTGAGGAGACTTCCAGATGGGTTGACGTGTCTTGCACCATTTGGAACTGGAATGGTACCTTATGGTCAGAACCAAGAAACTTCTCGGAATCCTATACAGGCCACGACATAGTCTTCTATACAGAGACACATCAGAGTCCAGAGCGCCCTCTTCCAATAGTCAGTGGATATACATGCGAGTCAGCCTACGGAGATGAGACGAGGGGTACAGGAGGAGTTCGAGGTTCAAGTGGAATTGCAGTCCTTTTCAGATCCACACTTCGGGGGATCATTTCAGTAGAGCAGAGAGATACACATTCCAGATTTCATTGGATCCGGATACGACACATGGACAGCTAGGATCTGTTTGTTGCAGTTTGCTACTTCCCCCGGGAGACCTCCCACTTTGCCAGAGATATTCGAGGTGATGATGAGACATCCCCATTTGCTGTCCTTTATTAGTCCATCGTTGACTTTTCTAGCCGCGGAGAAGTCCTTCTAGTGGGGGACTTCAACGCAAGGACAAGGGCCCGTCAAGTACCACTTCTTGATTTCAGAGATGATTCCACTCTACTAGCAGATGTTGACCTTGAGGACATAGGTATGCTACGGGTTTCGGCTAACAGGCGAGGTCCATTCTCATCCTATGGGCAGGCCCTATTAGACCTAGGCAGGATACATGATCTCATTATCTATAATGGTCTTGACAGATGACCCGCTTCAGGTGGTTTCACATGCTTTCCACATGGGGGGGTCTCCAGTGTTGTTGATTACATCATGGGATCCCCTGTCTTCACATCTCGCATTACTGACTTCACTGTAGCACCTCTTCCCCCAGGGGCTGATCATACATACCTTTTCTTTCGCATCTCCACCTCCCTTCGCACAACACCTTCCACCCCACTCAGTGCTTACTCCACCTACCACGATATACGCTTTGATCGGGATCACTCACCTTCTTACTCTAGCCGTTCACTCACCTTCTTACTCTAGCCGTCTGTACATACTTCTCGCTTATATTGACTTCATACCCCTTTTAGAGGATCGTGCTTCCCTTTTCACCCGCTCACTACACGAGGCTGCCATTCACGCTTTTCCCCACACCACCCGCTCCACCCGCCCACCACCCCCTGGAACCGTACCCTGTAATAGTTGGTACGATGATGAGTGTAAGGCCTTACGCCATCAACTTAGATTCGAAACCAAAAACAGTCTTCCGAGCCCACCAGATACGCTACGAGGATTGGTACAGAGAAAGAAACTAGACTTCGTTCGTCGAAACGAGGAGGCGCTACTGAACATTTTGTTTAGTAACAACTCTAAGGACTTCTAGCGGAGATTTCTAGAAGGACGGTCCCCTCCGCCACTCACTGACACCCAGATCTGGTTTGATTATGCACGCACACTTTATGACATCCCAAATCAGCCAGTCCCTAGCCTCTCACACATGCCTCGTCCCACATCCTGCACCCTCTTCACTAGAGGAGGGGTAAAGGATGCTAAACGACCGAGCGAAGGATCATGAGGGACTATGCACTGAGTTAATTGCATATGGGATTAACCTCCTAGCCCCTGATCTTAGCAAAGCTTTTCAATGAAGCTTTGCTAAGATCAGGGGCTAGGAGGTTATGCTGAACGGTCGAGCGAAGGATCATGAGGGACTATGCACTGAGTTAATTGCATATGAGATTAACCTCCTAGCCCCTGATCTTAGCAAAGCTTTTCAATGAAGCAGTTTGTTTGGGATTTCCACACACTTGGACCATTAACACTATCTCACCCATCCACAAGGCAGGGGATCCCATGAGCCCCTATGGCACTTGCAGCAGGAGGAGATCAAAGGTGCTGGTATGCACGTACAGAGAGATGGTTTGAGCGACTGGGGCTCCACATGAATAGACTACCTCCCTTCCAATATACATGGATGCTCCGTTCTCTGCCCTCTTATCACACGAGGTCAACTAGGTTATCCGCGAGGATCTACTACAGCTACACACTTTTCAGACCTAGTTGGAACTGAGTGAACTCCTAGTGAAGCTTAGCTTCTACAAAGATCACTTCTTACATATCACAGCGGAGGGTTTCATCGACCCACCAGGATACACACAGATTCACCTACCCCACATCTCTCTTGGGCAGTTTCGGGTCTCATCACACAGACTTCGCATCGAGAGCGGCAGAGCAGAGCGACTATCCAGGGAGCGGCGCATATGCACACTATGTGACATACACAAGGTACACAGGTGTCCTGTGTACTATGAGATCCGAGGACGTTTTCACTGCCTCTTCAGAGATAGTTATGGGATTTTAGCCCATTTCCTCTCCTACCTAGACCAGCGGTGTTTGACAGGTTTCATTCAGAAGCAAAGCCCTGGTTAGACGCAGAGCTAAGACCAGGAGACATGCCAGGACCGCACCTCTGAGTGGCCGACGGCACTCTATTGCCGACTTCATGCCTCCACTGCCTCATCCATCCTGATATCTTGCTGTTGCTGGGGATGATGATGATATTGATGATGATGCTGAGATTGATATATATAGTCGACCATCGACATGACTATGTTGTACTTAGGACTTAGTACTGCCGTTCTGCATTTTTTGCATTTTGCATTGGTATGGACGCTCGTTTGGTAGCTCCACTACCACAGCTCATTGTATCAAGATTTTCACAGTCTCATAGACCCATCGGTCTTCCGAAGACTTTAATAAACTTTCTTTCTTTCTTTCTTTCTTTTTGATGCATCTTCTTCTCGAAACAAGAAAAAGAAAAAGAGATGTAACTATTGCAGGAAACGTGGGCATAACATCACTGAGTGCAAGAAGAGAATTGCATCTAAAAAGGAGTCAAGTCTTGCAATTTCTTGTGCTCCTAGTATAATGATAGGCATGAGACAACCAATTTTGCACATGATCAGCATTGGGCTTTTCTGATTACTTGTCAGTACAATCCTTCTAGTCATGATGCCTCCATGACAGTTTCTAATGGTTATGATGCCTGGTTATTTGACAGTGGTGCTAGTAAGAAGATTACTTCCTGTCAGAAGTTTTAGCTCACTTGCACATGCACCAAAAGGGGGCACAGTTACATGTGCAAAGCATCTTATACAATAAAAGGCATCGGGCAAGTTGCCAGTATTTTAGTATCCGGTGGTCTAGTCATTCTACACAATGTACTATCTATACTAGGCATCAGCAAAAACCTCATATCCATTTCAGCCTAAGCTACTTGTGGATATCAGGTTCTGTTTGATGGTGTTACCATGGTGATCCACAAACAGGCTTTACCATGGTGTTGATTGGCACATTGCTTAGAGGACTTTATAGACTTGATGCATAGAACAGATGCTTGGATGATGTTGGACTTGCAGAAGTAGATACTTATGCTGTTGATGCTTCTGCCATGGCAGATACTCATTTATGGCATGAGAGGAGGTTTAGACACCTCAACTTCAAAGCTTTAGTAAAGTTGCATAAAGAAGATATGGTTATTGATCTTCCTAAAACGCATATGCCTTCAAAGCATGTCTGTGAAGCATGCTTACTTGGAGAAATGCATTGTTTCGCATTCCCCAAGGTTGGGAGGGTTAGTGCACCTCACAAGTTGTATTTGATTCACACTGATGTTTGCAGCTATTGGGGAGGATTTTACTAATGTGTTTGACTTTACTAGATACACTTGGATTTTTGCATTGAAATCCAAATCTGAAGTTTTTGCATGTGTAAGACATTTCATTGCCCTGGTAGAGAATGAAAGCGGGCTGAAAATTGCCAACATCACTACAGACAGGGGGGGGAATACATGTCTAGGGAATTTTCTGATTATTTGAACTCTCTAGGCATACATCATCAATGCACTGTGCCTCACACTCCTCGGCAGAATCCCGAGACTGAAAGGAAGAATAGATCAATCATGGAGATGGCCTAGTGTATGCTCAAAGGAAAGCAAATGCCTAACAAATTGTGGTTGGATGCAATTATGTGTGCAGATTATATTTTGAATAGATGCCCAGCAAAGGCATTAAAAACCATCACACCTTATGAGGCTTGGACGGGACATAAGCCCAGGATTTCTCACACAAGTACTTTTGGTTGCTTGTCATTGTTAAGATATATATAGATAATATAATAATAATATATATATATATATATATCCAATATTAAAATATTTCCAAAGTGATTGAAGTGATGTTTTCTCAGCTATGTGACTAGATAGTGGTCCTTTGATAGGCTAAGGACCATAATGTGAGAAGAAAGATTTCATTTAAACTAAGTTTAACATTTAAAATATGATGTTTTCTCAGCTATGTGATTAGATAGTGTCCTTTGAGAAGCTAAGGACCATAATGTGAGATGAAAGATTTTATTTAAATTGAGTTTAAGACTTGGAAAAAATTGGTTGGATAATGTTAATGAGAGAGGAAGAGATGTCGCTATGATGATGGTAGCACTTTGTGCGGCAAAAGAACGATCTAAATCTGAATAGTGTCCTTTGACAGGCCAAGGACTGTGATATCATATGAAAGATTTTGAATATCTACATATATTTATATGCCTATATATATCCAAGATTAAAATATTTCTAAAGTTATTGAATGATGTGAGAGTGATGTTTTCTCAGCTATGTGACTAGATAGTGTCCTTTGACAAGCCAAAGACCATAATGTGAGATGGCTGATTTCGATTAAATTGAGTTGAATATTTGATATAAAGTGGTTGGACAATGCTAATGAGAGAGGAAGATATGTCTCTATATATATCCAATATTATAGATATTTCCAAAGTGATCAAAGTGATGTTGTACAAAGCTTCAAAGTGATCGAAGTGACCAATACTATATATATTTCCAAAATTGACACCCAAGGCTGATGTTTGAGAGACTAGAATATTAATAGAGGATACACTGCGTTGTCTTGGCGGGAGAGTAAACCAATGACTGTCAGTATGAGAGCCAAACACACCAAAAAGAAAAGACAGGGTAAAGAAATCCCAATGAATCGACCAACCGATCAACTGACAATCTAAACAGAACCTATGTATGTTGTCTGGAGGACCAACTCCATCCATCGGCTAGGATAGGTCATAGAATGCATGACCTCAGTCACCAGTGGCTCTAGATCTGGTGAGGGCTAGCACTACCAAGAAAGTAAATAAATAAGAGAGGGTTGCTGGTACTGAAATGCGAAACAGACGAAACGTTTCGAAATAGGATGAAACGCTCTCAACGAAACCTTTGTTTCGCCCAAATCAAAATAAACGTTTTTGCCCTGTTTTTTCTAGAATTCAAGGTGTTTATGTTTTGAATTTCCTGTTAGTATCTTGACTTTATATTTCTCTTTGTTCACTCTAACTTAAATATAACATATCTTTTTGTTGTAGATTTATGAATGGGTGTCACAATTTAAATATTGAAAATGTAAACACGTACATGGGTTTAACCAATTACATGCGTTCTCCTACGAAAGGATAGAGCCACCCTGATCACCTTTCATGATTCCGCTCTCTAGTCTTTTTCCCATACCACCAGATCCACCCGCCTGCCACCAATTGGATCAGTCTCTCGCAATAGCTAGTATGATGATGAGTGAATGAGGGACGTCATCCGCTACCGAACTTTTTGTTCAGCACTGAGCACTAACTCTGAGGACTTTTGGTAAGGCGAAAGTTTCTAAAGCGAAAGTCCCATCTCATGGACTATCATGTGACACACATGCACACACCCTCTATGACATCCCTCACCAATCAGAGATGTCTCGCGGCATTCATTCACGAGGGGGTCCGACACAGAGAGTAAGCATTCCTCTAATGATGCACCTACAAGGTTCATCCCAAAACACAAGAAAATGACAACAATTCCACCTTGAGTTGAGTAGGGAATCGACAGAAAACTCCAACCACAATTGGCTCATACCTACCGGGCTTTTTGCCATTACATTGAATCACGAAGTTTCAACATATAGTTGCCAAAGCTCAAGGCATCGTAGCCTTGAAGAACCTGAAATAAAAGAAGGCATCGTAGCCTTAACAAACATAGTTTATCCACACAGGACCAAATCACTTACACCTGGTGGTTATCCACCACAAAGGATCAAACCACCCTGAAACACAGGTCACAAAGAGCACTTAATCTGTCCGCCGACTGCAACTTGAAGAAAGGTTTCAACCCAAAAAATACCTACAAGAAGTTGACGATCCATTTGCAAAGATCCAGAACCAAGGCTGCCAAACTGGCCATCCATAAAGACATACTATTCTCAATCAGATCATCCAAGTATTCACCCGCCATTGCAATTCCAATCTTGTGTATCTCCTATTTAATAGAACTGAAATGAACGATTCACATGTAGGCAGAGAGCCGCAAAACTTAATGGACTTATCATATAATGAAGCCAAAAAGTTATCATTGCATATCTTCATTGCATATCCTCGTTTCATGCTCCTTTACTGCTATAAACCGATCCGTGAACCTCCTATAGTCGCACCATGCATGATTTGACTCAATGATGCAGAATTTGCAGGTCTTTCAACAATTGCTACCACAGGGCTTGGACGAATAGACTCCGGAAACCTAGATGTTCATGCGCTCACTGATCTTCAATACCTTACCGACTGATTTGTTCAAAATCTTTCAAAAGAATCGAATGACTCTCAACCCCTAGACGTCTCACACATTCTTAAGATCGAATTGCTCTAATACCGATTGTTGGAATTTAAGCACGCAATCTCTCTCATAATGAAAGACAACTTATCACATGAATATAGTGCTAAAGATATAGGACACGAGAAGGTAGTTCATACCAAAAGAAACTTATATTATGGTAAGGGCTCAAAGACCTAGACACCTCCACACATCCCTACGGGGCTTGTCGTGGAGGTTTACAAGAGAATATGACTAGCCATAAAGCCACAAAGGATTACAACTAATGCACTGCGTAAAATGACGAAGGGCGACTCACACAGAGTCACTATGGACGATCACATAGGCCTAGATCCAGCAAAACACTTGCTGCGACACATATAGCTAGCACAAGATAGAGAAACTCCTATCACACACTAAGAAGATGGTGACACAGATTACTAATAAAAGAGCTGCAATATATTCTAAGAGCTACACTAGCTCCTTACATCTGCGTAGAGACAACCGACACACGGTTATCTTCAGCCCATAACACCTTGTATGTTATATGGAAGGACATGCCAGCCTTGCTGCTTGCAATCTGCCGCTACCTCTAAGGACTCCAGCATTCTCGACCGATACAAGAGCACCATATAATATAATCAAGTGACCTCCAAAGGCCGTGCAGCTCCATGAAATCTCTAAAGACGGATCCAAAGAACCTTAAAGTGTCATGAGGAACCCTCATGACCATCGCCCTCTACGAGTGCTCTAGGAATGATCTCAATCCTCAAGAACCATGAAAAGCCAACACTAGATGCCACCAAAGAGAATTCCTTGCATAGGTGACAAGTACATTTCCTCTTTCCTGTTGGGCAGATTTTATAGATTCTTGCCTCCTTGGGGAATTCTTGGTCTGGCCCATCTATCTTTTTCTACCTCAAGATCATGGGAGCTGGTTATGTGCCGTTTAAACATTGAGATACCCTCCCTAAGATATTCCTTCCCAAACACATCCTCCAAAAACACAGAGAGAGAGAGTGCAGTTCCTAACTCATGAGAGGTACCTGCAGGGTGGAAAACCATAACCTACATCACACATAGCAAGGACCACATCTCAAAGGTGACTAGGCTATAATATAAACATAAACTCTCAAAGACACAAAACCACACACCCATACACACCATCTTATATAATGTTGAATCTCCATAGAAGTTGTTCTCTTAACAAAAAAACATAACAGGAGATGATCCATATTGTGTTAACAATTTCAATTAAATCAATAGAGCTTATACATCTTCTTGCAACGTGATCTCCATTCCCCGGCGGACAATAAGGAATATGGTTCAATGCTACATATATTGAACCATTTTGTCAAGCATGACTGACATGTTACGCTCAAGTTGAGGTAACATGACCTCGGAAGGGTTAGTCGACATTTTCCTTTAAAGGATCAATGTTTGTATTATATTTGTTTGGGCTTCATGTAACTCGTCAAAGGATTAATGTCAAGGTCCTTGATGAGGGTGACATTGCATAAGACTAGGTGGATCTAAGGCTAGGGGACCTAAATGCATTAAATGTGCCAAGGGGCAAATGAATTAAACGATATCCCAAGAGAGGTAAAATGATGCATTTAGGTGATGCCCTCCAATGATGACATGTGGCAGACTAGATCCATCTAGGGATATGTGGGCTATGTGTGTAGCATGCCGTGGTTTTTTTTTCTACTTACACACTTTTTGAGCTGCTACAGCAGAGAATTGGCTGGGTGGAACATAACTGTGCCAACACCCGTGATTCCAAGTTAGAATATAGTTTTGGTACACAAGTTTTGGATTGTAACATTTGGTATCAGAGCTAAGTATCAAAATAGGGAGATGAAGCTATGGAAGAACAATGTGTGGAGCATCGGGCTGTGCTGAATTTTAGCAGACGAGGCTGTTGTTTGGATTTTTCATTTAGCCTTAGCGAGCTATGACCGCGAAACCATTAGAGGAGCAAGATCTTGTCGTACGAGATTGGAGTAAAAGACTAAGGCCGTATGTCGTGCGGGTGTAGATCGTTATGTTCCAGGTCTAGCCAATTGTGCGCAAGGAAACAAACGTAAACCTTGTAGATCGTTCGTGCTTGTTTTGTTAGTGTTGGGTGTGCGTTGGGACATGGGACATCAAACTCGCGCACGCGAAGGTTCACGAATTGCTGCCTTCAAGGCTCTTTGGCATCGCGGGAGCTGGGTGTGGTAGCTAGAGATCCTTCAGCTATTGCATGTGAGAAACTATTGGAATAGAGTTGGCGTTCGAACCGTGGAGTCAGTTGCTCTACAAAGTTCGTGCGTTACGATAGTACAGTTGTCTTTGCTAGTCGTGGGCTTGGCTATTGGGCCTGGCAGCTAGCAGAGCTACGTGCGTTTGCTGTAAACTGTTCTTGGGGGAGCTTGGTAACATTTAGTCGTTGAATACGGGTCAAGACTATGCTCACGAAGACTTGCCTCCTCAGCAGAAGCCAATTCGACGACACATATTTAAATCGGAGAAGAGGCTAGTCTCGTGGGTCTGCTCATATGCATGAATTAGCTCAGGGAGCTCGGCTGGGTACTGGAGTGGCTTGCACAGACAAATTGACTCACGATACGGTTTGCATAGGGAGAGCCTTCACCAATCTTTAGAAGTGACCAGGGAGCATCTTTACCTCTCTATTGTTATTTCTCTGTTTCATCTTGGTTCCCAGCTAATTTCAGTTGATGCTTATGGCTTCATAGTTGTGGATATTTGGAATTTGGGTTAGGCCTGTTTAGACACCTTTTGTGGTTGTGAGATTGAGAAGCAGTTTATAGATACAGTTATTTGAGATTGCAGAAATTTCCTAGCATGGGAAAAGAATTGTGAAATTCGGTATGTGTGGGATAGTTGAAATATTTATTTTTATTTTTTTTAAAACCTAATTGACTTAAATGAAAGTTGAAGAAGCAGCTTCTAGGGTGGATCCCGTAGAGTCGGGAGTCTAGCCGACCCTGCAGGTGTTGCACCCAACAGGCCATACACTGTCTAGTAGAATTGCATTATTGGAGGATGCCTTTGCAACATATTTTAGCTCAACAATTGCAAGCAAATGTAGGGCAGTCCGAGCTCAGAAAAATGGTTCATAGTATGTCTACTAGACCATCTCGTGAAGAGAAAGACAAAGCTCCAATGGAACCTGAAACTAGTGTTCATACAATCGACCCTAGGAGAGCTAAGGTGCCTAATATTGCCAATTATATGCGAGATAAGTATTCCGGTCGGATGTCTAATTGTAGTTCTGATATCATAGAGACCTGGTTACACAAACAGGACGAGGCCTTCGCCATTTGTGAAATCATGAATGATATAAAGAAAATCTGCGAGGCCACCTACATGTTTAATGAGACAGCGGACCCACATGTTTAATGAGGCAGCGGATAAACGGTGGATAAAACAGCAGAAAGATAGAGTGACACCCATTACTTGGGAGGGGTTTAAAAAAGAATCTTTGTCAGAGAAATTTATCAGTGGCGGAATACACTGATAAGTTCAGAGAAAGTGTAATGAAATTTTATGAGCCTCTACCTCAGTCGGTGCAGGTAAAAGATTTTATCTTTGGCCTGAATGATCGGATCAAGATGGAAGTTCGGGCTAAGTATGCGAACACGCTAGATAAAGCAATTGCCATAGCCTTGAACTATGAGGATGCCAAAGGGAACAGACCAAGTGGGTTTGTGCAGGTTGATATGAGTACCCAAAGAAAACTGGGTTTAAGAAGTAGTGGATTAGCAAAGGAAGTGCCTCACAGCCTAGTGGTCAAGCCAAGCACGCGAAGCCAGTTAAGAATCCTTCTAAACCAAGTACCACCATTGGAGTGAAAAGAGAAGTAACACCAATGGCAGCCCAGGCTTGGTCAAAGTCTTCTTTAAACCCAGAGCAAAGAGAAAAAGCGAGGAGAGAGGCCTTGTGTTTTGGATGCCTTTAGCCTCATCAATGGAAAGATTGTCCATGAAACAAGGATCGTTAGATGGCTGAGATGGTAATCTCAGAATGTGACATGGAAATGGAGGAAAGTTCTAGAGCAGAACGGATGCAAATCCAGCTAGCGGGATGTTCTCAAAGGTCAGTACTTGTTTTGTTATGTGTGTCTGTTGCTAGGCTAGTAAACAGTGCACATGATAATATCCTATCAAAGCCCGCAACAACAGGGTATACATCCTTTAACGATACGGAGTTAATTAAGATGAGGAGGCAAGTAGCCAATCATGACGTCATTGTGTTGTTTGACGTAGCGTCAACGCACAATGTAACTAACTCCAAGCTTGTAAAGAGGCTGAAATTAAAGACTAGCCCATCTGACTATGCATACACAATCACAATGGCAGACGGAAGTTCAACTGAAGTATGGGACCAAAGGGTTCCCCAGTTGGAACTTTGAATTTAGGACTATACAGAGAAGCTTGATTTTGAAATGACAAAGCTTGCTCACGCATATATAGCCTTGTGTAAGGCTTGGCATTCTAGAGAATCCAGCCATAGATTGGAAAAGGCACATTTATTAGTTCAAGATGAATGATGTGTTGTATGTCTTACAAGGTGAAAAAGATATACCTCAAGGACCGTTGGTTTCTATAATGGAAGTTCGAAAAGCTCAAGAAGAGTTTTTGTTTCTTTGTACAGCATCGGTATAGCCGATTGATGGTCCTTTGGCTAGCACTGATGCTACCCAAAATGGAGAGATGACCAAGTTGGCTGATCAAATAGCCGAGGAGTTCTCTGATTGTTTTAGGGATGAGTTACCTCCAGGCGGGATATTCAGCATAAGATTGAACTAATCCCAGGGGCAAAGCCTGTAAATAGACCTCCCTATAGGTTAAGTTTTACCGAAGAAGCAGAGATATGAAGACAGCTAGAAGAATACCTCAAGTTAGGACAGATTCAACCCAGTTTCTCACCTCTTGCTTCGCCAGTGATATTGAAGAAAAAGAAAGATGATACTTTTCATCTCTGTATACATTATAGAGTATTGAATAATAGTACTGTTAAAATAGGTATCCGATGGCTCGGATCGATGATTTGCTAGATGCATTACATGGGGCCATAATTTTCAGCAAGATTGATCTTTTGAGGGGGTGGAAATGGATCCAAAGAAAGTGGCTCCGATACTGACTTGGCCTATCCCTCAGAGTTTGACCGCTTTGCGATCATTCTTGGGATTTGTTCAATTTTATCGAAGGCATATCAAAGAATATTCTGAAAGAGTATCGCCATTGACTGATCTAACCTCATATAAAGTACCTTTTATATGGGGACAGATTCAACAGGAAAGTTTTAACACCATAAAACAAGCTGAGGTCTCAAGACCAGTGTTAAAAATAGTTGATCCCAAGAAACCGTTTTTCCTTGAAACGATGCAAGTGGCATTGCGGTAGGAGCAGTTCTCCTCCAAGAGAAAAGGCCAGTAGCCTTTGAAAGCAAGAAGCTTTCTCCCTCTCAACGGAATTAGCCAACTCATGAATTAGAGTTGTATGATGTTGTCCATGCTCTGAAAACATGGAGACATTATTTGTATGGATCAGAGTTTTATGTTGATGTTGATCATGATACCCTGAAACATTTTTGTAAACGACCTAACTTGGGAGGCTGCCAAGCTAGGTGGGCAAAACTCATGCAGGAGTTTAACTTGATAATTCGGTACCGAAGAAGAAAGGATAATAAAGTTGCTGATGCGTTGTCACGCATTATACATAATATGAGTTTCACGGTATTAGAGAGTGCTCTAATGACCGAAATTATAGAAACTCAAAAGGTGGACGAGTTCGTCCAGAGCCTTTGGCCTAAGGTTCATGTATTTAAACCCAGGGGAAAGGATGACCTGGCATCCAGAAAAGGCTAAACTTATGCAAGATATGCCATAAGAGATGCTGAAAAGAAATGGCAAGGTAGTAGTACCTAGTTAGAATGATCTTAGGCAGTGATCCGTTACTTCTCCTCTGAATCCAGGACCATTATCTAAAAATAATCATTCAACAATTCCATGATAGCCCATGTGCGGGACATCCAGGAGTCGAGACAACGTATGATCTCGTGAAGAGAGATTTCTTTTGGTCAAAAATGAAAAAACATATTCATGAATATGTGACACGTTGTTTTTCGTGTCAAGTAACGCAGAGCGGGTAAAGCCGACCGGACTTTTACAACCCTTGGAAACACCACTAGGTAGGTGGGAGAGCATTTCCATGGACTTTATTGTAAGTCTGTCTACAACACAAGGTGGATATGATTCTATCCTTGTAATAGTTGATCGTCTTAGCAAGATGGCTAACTTCATTTCAACTAGAGAGTCTGTTAGTGCCCCGCAAGTGGCGGATTTGTTTATTAAACATATATTTCGTCTACATGGATTACCCAAATCCATAGTGTCAGACACGGATGTTAAATTTACCAGTCAGTTTCGGACTGCAGTGTTTGAGACACTAAGGACTGAGTTGGGAATGAGTAGTGGGGATCTTCCAGAAACGGATGGTCAAACAAAAAGAATAAACCAAATTTTAGAGGATATGCTTAGAGCATATGTTTCATTGAGGCAATATACATGGGACAAAGGGTTGCCATTGTTAGAATTTGCCTACAATGATAGAAAACAATCCTCTACAGGGTTCAGTCCGTTTGAGCTAAACTATGGTTGTAGACCACCAAATCCAATTACAGTTGGGGTACCTCAGAAAGTGCCTAGTGCCACGAACTTTGTGGATCAAATGCGGGAGATGCTAGCACTTGCGAGAGCTAACATTCTCTACAAGATTAAGTCCGTTTGAGCTAAACTATGGTTATAGACCACCAAATCCAACTACAGTTGGAGTACCTCAGAAAGTGCCTAATGCCGCGAACTTTGTGGATCAGATGTGGGAGATGCTAGCACTTGCGAGAACTAACATCCGCCAAGCTATGGATAGAGCTAAGGCGTATGTAGATAAAAACAGATCCGTTAGAGAATTTAAGGAAGGAGAAAAATTTTCTCTCAGAGTTCCTTCGTACTCTTAAGTCTTTGACTGTAGGAGAGTGTGCTAAGTTATCACCCCGATATTGTGGGCCATGGTGTAGCATGCCATTGTTTTTTTTTTAAAACTTTTTGAGCTGCTACAGCAGGGAATTGGCTGGGTGGAACATAATTGTGCCAGCACCTGTGATTCCAAGTTAGAATATAGTTTTGGTACGCAGATTTTGGGTTGTAACATTTAACAAAAGCGATCATTCAGAAAATAATCCATCCAAAAAAAAAAGACGCTTACCTCAAAAAAAGCCTTGCTCCCCTCTACCTGCTCGATAACTTGATTTGTTGCTTGATTGATTATTGTGTACTTTTCTGGATCGATAGCACGGATACCCATAGACTGAGCAGGGAACTTCTGGTGACAACCACAAACAATTTGATGCAATTCACCTACCATTATTGCTGCAATAACTTAATAAGGAGACATTAAACATGCATGGTGTACAGAAAGGAAAGTGACAGTGGATGAGGGATCATAACACCTCCTGCCCAATGTAATGCAGAGTATTATCCTGAGAAGATCCAATTGGATTCCGACCTAGATGTCCCTTGTTTAAGAGTCTGGAAATGCTTGCTTGTAATCCGGAACCAAAAAAACATTCATCATATTGCACATTCACAGGGTGCTCCACCGCAGCACAGGCTATGTGCTCATCCAACACCTAATGTTGTTTCACAATGAAATCCATGTGCTGAGCAATCAGCATGTAACCACAATTTCCAACACATTGTAACAACGAATTGCCTGCTCTATAGTGTGAGCTGTTCCAGTTTTCATTGAATAAGGTACATTGACTAGTTCAAATGAAGACTAGCCATGATTCCAAAAGCATGTCAAAGCTCATAAAGTGCTAACTACTACAAAGAGTATGTATAATTTTTAAATGCATGGTCTCTATACCTCATGCATTTGACAATGGTACCTCACAAATAAGTAGACAATGAAAGGGACACACCTGAGGATTGGAAGCATCAATTTGTGCATGCTCAATTGCACGAGAAAATAGTTTTTCAGGATGCTTCATAAAGTATTGATCAAGTGGACTTTCAAATGCGACATAGACTGACAAAGAAGCCTTTTCTCTTCTTCCAGCTCTCCCTGCTTGCTGCCATAAACTGGATGTCACCTTGAATCAGTTCCTAAGTCTTAGCTAATAGTTATATGCTAAAACCTGCAATCAAAAATTCTGACAATCAACAGCCAAAAAACAATATAAAGTACACCTTATCAGATTGAATCAACCTAAATTCTTATCAACTCATTTCCAACTTCTACCATAATAGATGCTAACATACAGTATCTGTAACTCATAAGAGATCAAAGCATATGTCCGATCAAGTATGCATCACTACGCCTTTTCCAAAAGTCATTAGTGGCTTTCCCCCATGTTTTATCTTTTCCAATCTTCACTGCCCCTTCTATCCCCTCTGTTGGTAATGCTTTCCTGCCCTCTTTTGCTTTCATTTTTGTTCCCTTGACTTCTCAGCCTTTTTTGTCTTCCCTGTCACCTCTACTACTGTTCTTTGTCCTTTCGGTCGACATTCACAAATTTCCCTTTCTGTGCTATCTTCGAGTCTTCCGAATTCCTGGTTCTCTCTAGGAAATTTTCAATGTATCTTTCTACTTCTCACCAATATTTTCTACTTGAGTACTAGAAAACTGTAATATAGGGCTGGAGCATATTTGATAATATCTTATTGTTTTGGCAAGCAGTTGAGTAAGCATTTGGATATCCTTCTACTTCACTTTGAAAAGGCATAGCACAGGGTGGGCTGGGGTTTCTTGCAAGGAGCTTTACAATGTATGGGCTCCCTCGGGCAGTAGATTACAAGTGCTTCCCCTCTTTACTACTCAAGTTAGAATCAGGATCCTTTTTTATTTCTTTTATTTTGAAAAATTAACTTCTATTAAGTATGAAAGAAACCACCCGAAGTATAAACCCCCACGTCAAAATACATCATGCTGAGCATGAAAAAATTTATGGCATCAACGACCATAAAAATCCTGAAAGAGCCAAGACTGTGGCTGGAAACACCAGATCATGCTAGAGGGAGATTCAGAAAAAAGGGGTTGTTTTTGAATTCCTTAAGAAACAACCCCATCCTTGTTTTTTTTCAAAGAAAAGACTCTATTAAGTATGAATACAAAAACTCAAGGGCGATGAACATCATGCGAGGCATGAGAAAACAATACCCTAATAGGGCAAAGTCAACTTCATGTAAACGAGCTAGAAAATATCCAACGTTCAGGCTGAAAATGCCATCTGGACCCTGTTGTAGATTCCAAGAGGAATGGTAAGTTGAGCCCAATCCCTCAAGAAAACACTCCTCCTGATAGAGACTACCCATGAAGCATGGTTGTCAAGTGCAATCGTGTACAATGGGTATCGTTCGAGATTAGTGCAGTACTAAAAGAACAAAAATCCTTGAGCATATGTTCCATGATATGTTCGATGCAAAAAAAAAAGACAGATATTAGAGTTTTAGAGTAGGTACTTGTACAATTTTTTTTGAAATCTTGTTGAGACTTGATTCTTGAAATACAAACATGTTACATAGGTGCAAAAGAAGATGATTTATGTCATAAAGTGCCAGGCAAGTACCTCGGCCCTCCTACAAAAAAGTAATGAGTACAAAAAAAAAGAAAGGTTTAAACTATCAAGACCAAGGACCATGGTGCAACATAGATGTAAAAGGTTTTGCAAAAGGTGGTCAAGACTGAAGAGACTAGAGGCAAGAGTCTAAGTTGGTGGCACTTGTGGGGCAGCAGAGTATCCACAGCCCATGGTAGGGCAACCGTATGCTATGAGATGGAACTCCGAGAGCACATTGACCACGTGCTGCTAATGAGGCTAGCCTGATGAAGTTCCTTGTCCAAAAGTGTAGCAATCATTTACTTGAAGGTAGCTTCACTGCTCACATGCAAAATCTTTACAATATCTTCATATGCAGGCAGGAGACTTGAAAGCCGCATAGCCTTCATGTCTTCGTCATCCAGCAGCTGCTTTGTGTGCTCTCCCCAAGTGACATTTTCTGCCATCTTTAAACCCAAAATTTTAGATGGACAGTGGAGGTAAGGAATCAACAATCCCAGAACTGCAAGCTCCCCGTCAAACTCAGCTCCCCTTCCCTTCCAGCCCTCTGCCATCTAGCTTTCTGTCCCTTCCTGCCCTCCTTGCTTTCTACCTGATTTTTCTGTAGCTGTTGCCTCTGTAATCGCGATTTCTGGCTGTACACCAATCACAGTACAAGCAAGCAGTACAATTGCTGTACAAATAGGCTGTACACAGGGCTATACCTTGGCTGTTTCGCCTCTGTTGATGCAGGCTTTCCAGTGCATTTTGTCATGTTGTCAAGCTGTAAATTGGCAGTACACTTGCCGTACAATAGGCTGTACAAAAAGCCGTACATCAGGCCATACCTTTGCTGTCCTCATATTAGACTCATTTGCCTCCATTGATGCTGCCTCCATGGCCCATTTTACTGTTTGTTACCGGCCCAAAAGTTCGATGTTCATTTGAGAAGTACAGTGGGCTGCAAAAAGCCATACAATGCTGTACAAAGCTGGCTGCAATCAAGCTGAAATAGGTTCGAAGCTCCAGCTCCTTTTGACTCCTGTTGCAAGTGTTCAATTACCGCCTCAACTTTCAGGCTCCAACTATTGCAGAGCTCCTGATCAAGGCAATACCAGCCACTTCAGCTTTCTCAACTCCTAACTCACCCCTCTCAGCCTCTCTGTGTCACTGTCACCCCCCCTTTCCTTCCCTCTCCTGCCCCCAAATCAGCCTCTCCTTCAGCTCTACTCAAACCCTCCTTCTCCACTCTCAGTCCCTCCTTCCTAACTCTCCCCTCTCTGCCCTTCCCTCACCCCCTCATCCCCTTTCTCTCCTGCCCCTAGCTCAGACTCTCTTCCAGCTCTACTTAGCCCCTCCTCTCTTCTTAGTCCCTCTTCCTAGCCCCTAACTCAGCCTCTCCTTCTATCTTCTCTCTGCTAGAACTGTGTTAGAGCCCCAAGCTCCATCTCTTCCCCTTGAGAGTTCCTCCAAGCTCTTCCCCTTAGAATTCCCAGCTTTCCTCCTCCCCCGCTCCTCCTTCCTCTTCATACGACCGACGGATCTTCATCAGTTTGAAGTGGCCTTCCATCCAATGGCAACCCATTCATCAGTCCTCATCCACTTCCACTGGTCGCGAGAACATGTATTTTTTTAAAAGACAAGCTACTACAATACAAAAGAATGTGGAGCTTGAGAGCTCCACCAACACTCTTTGTACACATCCATGGGTTTCACCCTTCCAGATCACATGCTAAGGACTGGATGCTTGTGGCCTTGCCGTCGGACCTTTCCCAGCACCTCACTGATATTTGACTTTTGGGACGAGGTTTCTTTCAGGTGGCTTTTAACACTCCTAGAGCTGTGAGCACCATGCTCAATGCCAACCCTCTAGTGCTTGGTTCTAGGAAGATTTTCCTCAGGTCCTTCTCTCTTGGTTTCACCCAATAGAGGAGGACACGCAGACGAAGTCTCTTTTCATCAGATTTCCAAATCTGCCCTAGGTGTATCATCGGCTACTTGCCACGATTGAAGCTACTTTTGGAGTAATCACTGAGATCCCCCCTCCCTTTCCCTCGTTTACCCTCTTCAACACAACACAGGCGATCAAATCGAGATAGGGTTCCTAGAGTTAGGTTCATTGTCCCTAACCCAAACATTTTAGATGATCATATCATGCTTCAATGCCCGGATGGCTCTCTTTTTCAGCAGAGAGTAGAGATGAGGATGAACCAGTGCCACATATGTAGGATCTTTAGGAATTTTGCTAGAGATTTCCCAAAGAAGAAGAAAAGACATAAGAGAGCTTCTAGTGCGGCCCCCCCTCGCACTCGCCTTAGTGTTTCTTCAGCACCGCCTCACCATCCGACTACAGCTCCACATCTCGTTCTCAAAGCCCCTCGTTGGGGTTCAAGTTAGAGTTAGAGTCGCTCCACCACACTCAGATCAAGAGGGATCCTCTCACATCCCAGAATCTGCACCTTTGGGGGCTTCTAACATTCCGGTTCTGGTCACAATTACTGAAGCTCGGATGCTTTTTATGCAAAGAATTTGCATATTTGGGTTCTCATATGTAGAAGGGAGTGGCCACAGCTCTCTTTGATATTAGTGATTTCTATCACTTGATACTAACACCAGGAAGCGTGAGATTATTAGAAAGGAAATTGGTATTCGCCAACGTTGGAAGCCCAATAAAGAGAGGAACATAAATGAGCTATTGATGCTTGGATTCAGTAGCATCTTAATGCAGCAAAGGATCACTAGCAGATATCGTTAGATTAGAGAGCAGGGTATGCCTTTTCATGCACGAGTGGACTCACATGGGAGGTAGAGTCAATAAACACTTTTTCTTTACCCTGGCCCAAGAGATAGTGGAGAGAGTGTTTCGTAGCTGATTGACTCATACGGGGTGTTGCAATTAGATCCTAATGCCATTTTGTGTATAGCTACTGATATTTACGCCTCCCGACTCTGAGCAGATCCTGAGAGTGTGGCTAGACCGTGGCACTAAGGGATGAAGTAGACAAGATGCCATCCCAAGAAAAGGGGGCTTTGCTCCATAAGTGACTAGGTGGTGTCAAGGGAGCTCAAGTTAAGAATAAAGACTCCTCTCCCATAGATAAGACTCCATAAGTTAATAATAAAGACTCATCTACCATAGATAGTAACCTTTTGAATATGGTCGCCATCCAATTGTAAGTGCACCTAGCTCCTTGTTGGCGTGAGGCCAACTATCCTATCTTCCACTTCTCCGTCCTCAAGTGATTGGACTGCTTTCTATTCAGCATTGCCTATGAGATTGTAAATAGGCAAGGATCATATGATAGGAGATTGCCACGATTTTTAGTATGTTTGCTCCTTTCCATTTCTTTATGATCAAGAGCTCAGTAAGCTGGCTCTCTCTTTGGGGACCTAAGGTCTTTTATGAGAGGCATGACTCTACTTGGATACGACGACATTTAGTTGAGTCGTGCTCTCTAGATGATGTTCCCTTCTCACACTTCAGGCCCGAACATGCTTCCGTGCATTCTTCTTGGGAGATACTGGCGAGTCTTTCAGTGTGCCATGTCTAGAGAGCCAGATGCCAAAGGCACACACAATGTTTGCTAAGCACAATTTTATAAATAACATCTGATAATGCACTACCACATCATCAAGAGGTGGGAGTCCAAGATGCTGCCATTTGAGCTCTCTTGCTAGACCCGGAGGGGTCACCTCAATTGTCATGCTAACATTGAGATGCAAAGTGCTTCACAAAGATGGAAAAGATACAAGAAAGGGAACGGAGGGAGGGAGGAAATGGATGGCAGGAAGGGAGGTAAGGAAATGAGGAAGAGGAAGTCAAGAAAGCAGGATAGGGAAAGGGGGATCAATAGGCACGAATGAGAGTAAGGGATGGAAAGGGAACGGAGTGAGCAAGAAGGAGAGGAATTTTAGTCTAGGCCTGGGGTTAGGAAAGAGGAGACACAGCCTCTAAACATTTGATAAATTTCAAAAAAAAAATGAATGATTTTATTAAAAAAACCATAGCAGCTGCTTGGATTGCGCACCAAAAAAGAAAGCCTTGGGGGCTTCAAACGATGACATGCTCAGCCACAATGGGGCTGAGGCCAAGCAGGTAGCAGCCCTTTGAAAGGGTAGGCACAGCATCTCAAAAGCCCATGAAACACGCTGGTCCAAACCGTGGTGCAAGGCCCGCCCACAAGCTGTGAAGCAGCTTGCCAAGCCCACCAAAAGGCTCACAATGACAGACTGCTGGCAGAGGGCTGTGGCCGCTCTCTTTCGATCGAGCCCCACCTAGTAATCTTCGACCTCTGCCATGTTCTGCCAGAATGGAGTTTAGACCAAGTAGGTCAAACGCCCTTAGAAACGGGCAGCACATCATCTCAAATGCTGCCCAGAAAGGGGGCTGGTCCAAACAGGGGCGGCAAAGCCCGCCCACAAGCTATGAAGCAGCGTGCCAAACCCTCCAAACAGGCTGGAAGACCCGCCGCAACGACTAGACGCTGGCTGAGGGGGAAGAGAGCAGGAAGGCTAAAGAGGGCGATCACCTCAGTCCAACGGATAAAGGAAGAAGAGAAAGGCCAAAAGAGACATAAAATTACAAAAGGGACGAAGAAAGCTTGGCTAGGCGGAGGGCGGGGAAGGATAGGAATGGGAGCAAAGCAGCACAAATCACAAGCAGCGAGCTCAAGTTGATCTTTCTTTTGAACAGGTCAATGAAACCAGGTGAGGTGCTCTTGCCCTGGTAAGTTGTGTTTTATGAGAGTGTTCAAGGGGTTACCAATCAGATATTTAGAATCTGCATACTTGAAACGTGCTCATAAGCACTAATTCTTTGTATAGAAAGGGCTAGGCCCCATATCCCTTCTAAAGATGGTTTCTCCTAGCCAAGCTCATACTAAACCATCAGCCTTCAGAACTCAAAATGTAAAGGCAGATTAATAGCATAAGACCTATTTATGGTAATTATATTGTAGACCGAACAAGAAAACTTTGTTAATAAGTACCACCTATGTTCCAACCAGTAACCAAGTATAATATGCCCTCACTATTTCAAAATTTCTAGAATCTCTTACATAGATCAATGCTTGATTAGAAACCTGAACAAAGAAACTTCAAACAAACCTTAAAATGGGTACTACTAAATCTAGTACACCCAGACGGTGCTCAACGATGGCTAAAAATGGAGTGCCAAAGCAGTCAATATCAAGACGTTTAAGGGCAGTATCAGTTGTCATATCAATGGCCCGACTGGGGCGACAATGTTTTCAGGCGCATTTTCAGGACCCCCGACGAAGGGATGGCTATTGACACATTAGTGAGGCCTACATCCATGTACGTGACACCCTTCTGGGGATGTGATCTGACATAACTGAGTGGTGACGCCTAATGAGATCGACATTATCATACGGTTAGACCTACTTTAGCCCTATACGTCACGGACATGGAGGAGGCCAAAAATTCTCCACCAAGACTAGATTCTATCGCGACCAATTCTTGAGAGTATCAAAGGACGGAGTGAGCATTAGACCCCGATATTTGGAGGACAGGCGAGTCCCACGTGCCCTTAGGATTGCCATTGGGCAAATGCGATTCTTATCCCATCAGATGAGAATTGAGGCAGGGAGAGCGCAAGCACACCTAGGGGGAAACGGATCTGCAGATTGTGCACATTGGGTGAGGTTAAGACGGAGGAGCATTTCTTATGTATCTGCACCGTTTACTATGAGATCCGAGGACGCTATCACTGCCTCTTCCAGAAGGGACTTGGATTCAGGCCCCTCTCCAGATTGATTCACTTCCAGGACCAAGTCTGCTTCGGTCTCTAGCTAATGGAGATGAGACGTCATAGAGAAACCCTTCTGCGTTAGATCATAGAGTGAGACACAACTACTCAGCAGGGGACTGTGGTGGATCGAGCTTGGTGACACATCATAGACTTCCACACACTCGATTCTACCCCTGGACATGTCGGGATAGAGGAGGAGGAGATCGACGACATGAGAGCAATATGGACCAGTGAGATGAGACGACGATGAGAGACACAGCTAGAGACATTGGCCACCCACGATGCGATAGAGGACCAGAGCACACACGATGGAGGTCCATCCCCTTACAACTCTATTGCGAAAAGACCGCCCAACCAGAGTCGTTACTATTGATATGACCCACCGGATACAAAGAGCTCGGAGACCACGCCCTCCACCACAACGTGAGACAACCAGGCAGACACAGATTCTATACATTT
Source organism: Dipteris shenzhenensis (assembly GCF_047967505.1). Classification (NCBI taxonomy): domain Eukaryota; kingdom Viridiplantae; phylum Streptophyta; class Polypodiopsida; order Gleicheniales; family Dipteridaceae; genus Dipteris; species Dipteris shenzhenensis. The sequence goes on from NC_141627.1 coordinate 35,340,126, forward strand.
TTGCAGCTCACAAGAGGGCCACCATGGCACCTGGATATGTCTTCTAACTCCTACTCCAAGACTGAGTCTAGCTATTAGTTGCTAGTTTTGGACTTGGAGTTCACATGTTTTGTATCTCTGATTTTAGTCTAGTATAGTACTTAGCAAAGGGTCTTAGTGAACCCCTTGCCTCAGCCCTTGTGTCTTGTATGAGCATGTGTCACTTAGATTTTGTATGAGCATGTGTCTTGTATGAGCATGTGTCTTAGTGAACCCCTTGCCTCAGCTCTTGTGTCTTGTATGGGCATGTGTCACTTAAATTTTGTACTTTGTCTCATGGGCCGCGAGGCCTTTTGAAGACGTTAATACATCATTCATTCTTTCTTTCTGACAGTCTCCTTAAATGAAGAAGGTCCTAGTGGGTCGCCATTTCCACGGACTATTTAATCCATGAATATTTTCCCTAACTGATTCACAAAACAATAGCACAATTCCCAACAAGCTGTGAATTTAGCCTAAGAACCAACTTATGCCATAAAATTTGGTGCACAAAATCGTAGTTACTTCTATTTGAGATTGGAATGCCGCCATTCCAAAGAGAAACTGACAACTTTCTGTCACTTATGTTTTGAAACAAGCATCATGAATGAGAGAAACTTAGATCCAACCTTATTATGCTCTAGAATTTGATGCATTCATGCAAAAAAAAAATCCTTCTATTTGAGATTGGCATGCAGGCATTCCGAAGATAAACCACCGACTTTCTGTTGCTTCTGTTTTGAGATAATCATCTTTAATGAGAGACATCATACCTAGCTACAGTTCCAGGGAAACCAAGGTGAAGAGTTGCATCAAGGCTACCAACATCAACTCCCAGTTCAAGAGCATTTGTGGCAGCAACAGCACGTAGCTTTCCACCAAAGAGGTCACTTTCAATGTCCCTTCGATCCTGCTCTCATCCATGTCAAACAGAAACGCACAGAGGTTGAATCCATTTCATCTTTCTATGTAAAATGATGAAAGTTATAATTACAATGCTATTTGCATTTGAGATACACCAGCTATAGAAAAGAGCCTGTGAAGCACCTCAAGTATGACAATATCGTATTTTGTTGCATCAGATAAGAAAAACTTAAAAAACATATAGAAGAGAGGAAACATGCAGCAGCACACAAACACAATCTCCATCTTATAGATGCAGCTCTACAAGCTTCCATATCAAAACTGATGTGTTTGCTGACGATTCAAAGTGTCAATGGCCTTGGCAGCTAGTTGTTGCAAGCAGCTCATTCCATTCACCCATCATAATGGCCGAGTGAAAAGCACTTCAGCCCATCGTCATACATCTTGACATGATGTTTACAAATGTGACCGGGGTGTCGCGCATGCACACAAAGAGAGGAAGGGAGGGGGCGGGGGGGAGGGCACCTCAACAGGATGACACTATTGCTCGAGAACAAAGCACCAACAGATGCCACAGCTGTTTTAATCTAGTAACTTCAAAGGTTTGAGATGAATCTTGTAGGGTGTAAGCCTCATGCCATGAGACATAAATGTGATAGAATGAAAGCTATCCTTTAATAACATGATAAATATATATATTTCAAAAAGAAAAAACCAAGGGCTAAGAGAGCTTTAAACAGCTCAACTAAAATCCAAACATTGCATCATTTGGTGTGTGTGTGTGTGTGTGTGTGTTGGGGGGGGGGGGGGGGGGCGGGGGGGAGAAGGGAGCAGTTACTAACTCATCCTGATCATGACAAATCAATGAAACACTTCAGGTGGGATGGCCCAGTAATAGGTCCCAATCTTAGGCAATATCAAGCAGCAACTAACGAGGAGGAGAACAATGCCGCCTTGCCACATCTGTGGAAAAAAATGTCCTTTATCAGATCCTATGTGCACAAGATACTTCAGAGAGGATATCAGAGATAATCTTAATAAAGGTTCATCCCTAGAAGCAAGTAACATCGAACATGTTGGAATGGAGGCATGCAGAATGTCAGTCAATAAGGAGGTGTCTCAGTTGTGGGTCTCAAGTGATGTGGGGTCAAACATGTCTAGTTGCTCAAGACTGTCTACCCCCTTTCTGCCTCGTTTCTTCCCTTCCCCACTCTCTAGTCGTCCTCCTCCCCAGCATGCCTGCCCCCCATCCCTCCCTTTCCTCTCACCGTACAGCTTGTATGGATGCCCATACAGGTCCATACAGCTTCCCTCTCCTACCTGCTACTTCCCTCTTCTCTCAGTGCTTTTGTCGCCTTCTTCCCAGACCTCAGTCCCACCTTCTCTGACCCCCTCTCCTTCGCTAGTCCAGCCACTCCCTCAGCCTGTTAGTTTCCTTGTTTAAAAAAGTGATGAACTATGGACTTAGCTCACTAAATTACCCTTGGGGTAATTTTGGGTTAGGATTAATAAAAGGGAAAAAAAGAGTGGTAGGTAGGCCATTCTAGGACATCCATGACGTTATGTCATGGATAGGGGTGAGAGACTACAGTCTCTAAGGGACCACATGATGTGGCAAGCCCCCACATACATGTATCAAGGATGAAGACGATGGTTTCCACGTGGCACCATTCTGTTGGTCTATCTCTTGTGGAGGGCGCTGCAACCTAGCATGCCCCCCGTTCTTGTTTTTGTTCATGGTATCCGATGCATTGAAGGCTAGACTTGTGAAACCCACCTGGGCAGCACACACAAAGCTGAGCATAGGTATTGGAAGTTCTTGAGGAATCCTCTGTAGAGGGAGGCCTCTTCTAGAAAGGAGAGAAATTTTTGAGTCATAGCTCACTTTTTTTTCCCCAAAGAAAAGACTTCTATTAAGTATGAAAGAAACTCCGAGAGCAAAGCTCAAGGGAAAAGTACATCATGAGAGGCATGAGAAAACAAAACTCTAATAGGGCTGAAAGTGCCACCTCAACTTTGAGGGAGACTTCGAGAAGAATGGGCACACCCTGCAAAACAATCCTCCTGGTAGAGTCTGCCTGTGAAGACCCATGCATGATTTCAAATGGCCACCAAGGCGTGTATTGTATCTGTCCAAATACTAACCAATGTGTGTTTAGGATGGACCTGGGAAGTGGGAACCATCCAAAGACTCTATGCATATGGATCTCCAAATATGCCATGCTGATATGCTCGCTAGAATCTGCCATGAAGTGTCCATAGAAACATATGCAGGTCTATATGGAGAGCTAGAAATGGGATCTTGTGACACGACGTAAGAGGTGAGCTTTCTTATCACATAGGATGGATGAGGTGATTCGATCTTTTCGAGGAGGTGACTCCACCTGTGTTCGGGAGCTCCTGTCTGAGGGGAAGTCACCTATCCCCATCACAAATCCTAATGTGTGGCACACTTATGCGACATTCCTCTATGAACCACGTCTCAAACACAACCGTATACCCCAAACCCACCACTTGCAGGCTGTTTACAGCACAAAATGCGTGAGCTGCTCTATGCCAGCTGCACAACTGGAGAGCTCAGGACCACGAGGGGCTATGCCCTGAGCATTTCACACATGGATAGGAGGTCCTAGCCCCGATTTTGGCACAGATGTTCAATAATGCCGTGCGCTGCGGTTTCCCCCTACTTGGACTACCACCACCATTGTGCGAATACACAAAGAAGGAAAACCCATGGATACTGGGAACTACCACACTCTCATGACTCGTCACAAACTGGCCAAGATCTGTGGGTCAATACTAGAGAGAGAGAGAGAGAGAGATCAGCTCCTACTTGGAAGCACACTGGCAGAGGGCACAAGGGCAAGCTGGTTTTCGGAGACAGCATTCCACCCTTGATCACATCTTCACCTTGGGGGCAGTCATCGAGGAGGCAAGGTCGAGATCCCAGAAAGTCTATGCTTGTTTTGTAGACTTTCGGAAGGTCTTCGATATAGTCCCACAATTTCGCATGATCAGGTGACCTCAGGAGATGCATATCCCAAGAGACATGATATGGGGAGTGACGAGCCTATAGTCGGTTAGAGAAAGAGTGTGCGCCCCTTGAGGCATGTCAAACTGGATCGAGAATACAATAAGGGTAAAGCAAGGATGCTCTCTCTCAGTGACATTATTTGGGATATACATTGATGAGATCATGGACTTCATTGACCATATGGGGAGCGAGGGATCATTGTCGGTTGACCTGATGATAAAGATATTACTGTACGTACATGGAATAGTCCTCCTATCTTCCTCAGCTGCAGGCCTACAAAGGCACTTAGAGGCCCTAGAGGTGTTGTGCCGAGAGAGACCTGACAGTCAATGTTGGCAAGACCAAGGTTATGATTTTCAACACCTCACAAGCAGTTCTTCATCGATACCGTTTCACTTACCAAGGGGAGCCAGTGGAGATTGTGCAGTCGTACACTTACCAAGGAGCAATATTTGCATATTCAATTTTCACAATGTCTCATGTAACCAAGGCACAACTTACACAAGGGCAGGAAGCTCTGGCTCGACTAGAGAGACTATACTTTCAGGCACATTTCCAGGACCCCCCGACTAAGGGATGGCTATTCAACACATTAGTGAGACTGGCAGCCATGTACGCAGCACCTTTCTAGGGAGGCGACTTGTCAGCGACGACTAGTGGCGGCGCTTCAAGAGGTTGCAAGTGACTATGGGCTGCAGAATAATTCGGAGCAAGCCAACGGTCCCCCACCAAATCATAGAGGCAGAGTTCAACATTGAGACTGCTCCAGGTTGATGCCGTCTTCCAAATGGTCACTTATCTCCACAAGGTCTGTGCATTACCTAGAGGGAGACTACCAAGATTGGCACTAGAGTCGTCTATACGACTTAGTCAGCTGAGAGGGGACTTAGCATGGCTTGGTATGCACGCATATCCAAATGGTTTCGTAACCAAGGTATTTAGATCGGCCGTCTCCCCCCCTTTCAATACAGCTTAGATGCTCCTGATCGTCTGATTCCATGGGAGGAGATCAACCATATTGTACGGTTGGACCTGCTCCAACTCCATATGTCACAAACTTCGGGGGGGGCGGGGGCTGCACTAGGAGCTTTCCATCAAGATCCAATTCTACTGTGATCACTTCCTAAGAGTAACGGTAGATGGAGTGATCATCGAACCCCTGTACTTGGAGGACAAACAAGTCTCACTTGCTCTGAGGATCACCTTGGACAGGTGCGGGTAACATTCGATTATTAGGACGAGGCTTCTTCCACATGATTTTTTATCCTTCTGGTGCTGCAAGCACAGTGCTACAATCGAGTCCTTTGACGCTTGGTTCCATGAGGATTTTCCTCACTCTGTTCACCTTGGGCTCTGACCTGGTAGAGAACAATAGACGGATTACCTCATTCTTCATCAGTTTCCCAAGTCATCCTTAGGTTTATCATCGTCTTTTTGCCACAATCGAAGCATCATTTGAGGCTGGTCACAAAGATCCCCCTCTCCCTGGTTTACCTTCTTCCGTAGCGGAGGCGATCAGATGTGGTGGGATCCTTGGAGGTAGGGTCTTTTTTTAATCGTAACGTTTCAAATGACCATATTATGCTTTAGTGCCCAAATGGTTCTTTATTTCGGCAAAGAGTTGAGATAGCAAGCAGAAAGAAAGAAAGAAAGATGTATTACCGTCTTCTATAGGCCTCGCGGGCCTATGAGACAAAGTACATAACTAGAGATAACCCATACAAGCCCACTGTGGGCTGAAGCAAAGGGCTTGCTAAGGCCCTTATGCTGGGTACTAAATTAAATAGAAACTAAAGAAACAAAAGTAGTACTCAAAACTCAAGATTCAACTACATAGCCTGGTGCAAGGGTAGCTCTCCTATGAGCTGCAAAATAACCTTGTATATCTGTGTCTGTTGAGTCGTCTCTCTTGGTGGTGGGGGCATGGTCTGCGTGACCTCTGTATCTGATGGGCCATGTTGATGGCGACTCCTTTGATCAGGCGGTCCCCTCCAAATATTGTTGTGATGGGCTGAACCACCATTGTACGTGCTCTGGTCCGCCTTTGCATCTCTAGCTGCATATCTCCTCGTCGTCTCCTCATCCCACTGACCCCACTTGGCCCTCATATCCTCTATCTTCTCCTCCTCAACTCCAGCATGTCCAGGGGTAGACTCAAATGTGCATTGGTCTCGTGTGTCACAATCACCTCCTGCTCTCTAATGCGATGTAACAAAGTCTCTCTGTGTCGTCGCATCTCCATTAGATAGAAACCAATGCAAACCTGGTCCTAGAAGTGAATCTGGATCTTCTTCAAAGCAATTTGGAGAGAATTAGAGTTCTCACGAGAAGTCTTCCTTCTACAAAAATTAAATGAAAAAATAAGGACTGTAGATAAACATCAAAGGAGCTAGGATTCATAGTTTGAAAAGATGGTTACATTGATAAGAAGGGTTATTTTATTTTGGCAATGCAAGTAATGTATGGGGCTCATATTCCAGTCATAGATGATGGCAAGGTCAAATGAAATCCAATATGAAAAGAGGTGAATAATGAATTTGAAAAGAAGGTACAAAGTAATCAGGCGTGGATGACCTCACTGGTAAGATGTACATCTATTAGGCTAAATAACCACAGACTAGCGAGATGGACAAAAAAGATGGATGAAGATTTTTCTTTTAATAAGTGGATGCATGTGTTGATTCGGGCTTCCTTTCTTGCCCCAAATAAGATGATGAGGTTTGCCTTACTACAGCACTCAATCGGATAAGTGAATATGTGATTTCTTGATTCATGATAGCCCTTGTAATGAGTTTTTTAAAATATTTATTTTTTTCTTTTTGTGACGAATGCTTTTTAGTTTGATGTTCGGTGAGCAAATATCTTTTAGTTTTTATTTTGTCATGAAGGTTGAATAATGGTAGTGGGATAAAAACCACCGTCAAGAACATACTCTTTTACTTGCGAAAACTATGTAAATGTGGCAAGGTATTTCACTAGTAAGCTTTCACGCAATAACATGGAAGTTGTTCATGAACAAAGAAGAACGGAAACAAAAAAACATGGTGGAGAGGAGGCATGGTATCCTCTTACAAGATTTTGGCAAAGATGATGGTTGACATACTATGTTGTTATTAGTTGATTTATCACTACTAAGCAATTGAATTAATTCACGTACTAAAGTGTCAATTGTGCTGCTTTTTTATGTTTAATTCGCTAAAAAAAGCCCACATTTGACTATGAGATTGACATAGAGTGGGCCAAGTTAGCAAAGAAGACGCATCGAACAACAAGGTTTTTTCATGTTTTTTGAAAATATAAACGTCAAAGATATTATTTTTTCCTGTGCCATTTGTATTAAAGCTTGCTTCATGCTTATTGTTGTAAGAAATCCTACACACCTTAAGTCACTTGTTAGAAGACGATGGGAGAAGTTGGGTATGGCCAATCCCAAATTGGGTGACAAGTGGTTCAAATTGATGCTAGCATTGTTTTGGACAGTTGGTGTTCAAAAATTGAAACTCTCTAGAAATGCACAACTAACCAATGAATGAGAGTGAAATGCACAAATAACCCATGAATGAGAGTGAAATATCCATTAAAGTTAAGTGGCAGTGAAACCGGCCTCTAATCACTCAGAAGGCAGTGGAACTAAACCTTTAATCACTTCAGCACTTTTTTACAGCTCACAAAGCATATATCACAACCATTAACCATTGCATGATCACCATTTGGTATTTACCCATTTGTTCACAAACAAAACCACTGAAAAAAGGGATGGAGGCTAGAATGCCCCTGCTCAACAAACATAGACAAGTGCACCCGATTGGCCCCAAACACCGTGGCACCTCTTTCGGTATTTCTTTATATTTCACAATGAAATGATTACAATTTGCATCTGGGAGACCTTCCCTGCAACTGAGCACGCAACCCCAATTCAATGAGCCTTCGCAAGGTTTTCAAGCATAGAACACCATCACATAAGTGCACTTAACCCATAGGCTCAATCCAAAGGCATTCTCTTTTCCGAGTGGCAATTCCATTGGCTGTCCAAATGCAATCACACTGCACCCCAGCTGCACTCTCTTTGAGTGGTTTCCAGATGGCATTCACAAAGCTTTTCAAAGCTCCAGCAAAGTATCCAACCAAAGAATGACTCATGTAGCACTACCTGGGCACGCCCACACGAGGCCAACCAATAGCTTATGGCAAAAAGAAATTGCAACAGCAAAATCACAACTCACCAAGTCCTGAAAACTCGAACCAAGTCCTCAATCACCAAGAAGACATAGTAGCCAATGCCCAATTGCATTCTCAGCCAAAAAGGAGTGCAAAGGCATGAAGAAAGAGCATTTACAAGAGCCGACCAGCAAGAATTCCACTGAAAAATTCGAAAAGAAGCACTTCTGTCGCGAAGCAGTGGGAGTTCTTGGGCTCAAAAGAAGTGTGCTTCAAAGAGGAATGCATTGAGAAGGTTTTGGAGAAGTTTCATCATCGGAAAGTCCTCCAAAACTGAGAAAAACCGGTCAACCAGCGTGTGGGACCACTCGAAATCCAACAGAAAGCTGTAGCTTTGCAAGAGGAGAGGCCCAAGAGGCTGTAGAAGCAAAAAGGTCTAGAAAAAGCTACTTTTGCAAATTCGACTAGCAAAAGAAGTGCTCAGCTATGCCCGTTCTACCAAACGCACGAAGGGAAAAGCATATCATTGTGAAGAGGAGGCAAAGGGGAAGCCATCAGGCCAAACGGAAGTCGAGGAATCCAAACGGGTGAGGAGTTATAAAGAAAAACGGAAGGAGGCTAAAAAACCAGTCCAAAATCTCAACAGAGAGAGAAGATGAGAGAGAAAACCACACATGTGAAGTTTAGAAGACCCAGGAAGGTCAAGGAATGGCAAAGGAGCATGTAGAAGGCACTAGAGCCACCTGGAACTCTAGGGGGGCCACTGAAGGTACATGACCCTCTAGGGGACCCATTAAAAATGCCACGTCATCATTTCCCAACAACCACTCTTTTAATTCCTTGGAATGCCTTTGGGCCTTGGGATTAATTACGCTTATGTGCTAGGCACCATGCCACGTTTAATTACACATTATTAAGCCCACGGTTGGACTTTTAAAACCAAAGTTATCACAATCTTGTAGTACATTAAAGTACTTAGAATTTCACGTCCCCGTGACAGGCGGAGCTACAGTTCGAAGTTTATTTAGAATCTCTATTTCAAACAAGGATTTTAGATCATAGATATCAAAGCAGACCTGGCTATTTCATTTATAGAGAGAGACAAAGAACGTAGTGCAAACCTTGGCCTAGTTATACCCTTTCTTATCCACACATGAAGTTATGTCTTTACATAAGTAATTCGATCTCTTCGAGAAACAAAAATAGACACAAGATTTTAAAGGCATTTAAATTAAGAATGTCGTCCAACCCCAAAACAAGAGAAAAACAATATGATATCACCAAGAGTGCCATGAGATTGGTTTATAGGTAGTGGCAATATTCATTTTTATTGGACAATCCTATCATTTTTAAGTGTTTCAATATGATTATAATTTTATGTAATTTGTAGGTACGTGTGTGATGTTTAACAATTGAATGGTATTCAAATGCTTAGATGCTATATAGACTTGGAAGAATGTTAAAGATACTTCAATACGCACAAGTCAATTTGGTTATTTGTAATAAAACTCCAAATGTTTGACTTCAATGGTATATATGTTTATCAATTGTAGGAGATCTTGATACATCAGGGGACCTGTCTAAATGGAAGATTGATACTTATCCTCGATGGATCGATTCTGAGGTGGATGAATGTCTTGATTGTGTGAAAGAGAGTTGTACCTTGTCCATAATGATGATTTTTCAAGAAATTTAACAGCATTTATGCATGAGGGATTTGTCATACACCCAAGTAGTGAAACCCATATCCTTTTTGTATACATCTTTACAGTTTTTAATATCTATGTACCTCTTTGCATTCTTAGATGGAGATAGGCCATAACATGCCTCCACGTGCTAGCTTCCTTACAAATAGATGTTTTTTTACTTCTTGAAAAAAAATCCTTGTGGACAAGATACGGCTCTTTTTCACAATTGGAGCATTTACCCACCTCATAATCGATCCACCAAGGACAATTTTCAATCTCTTATTTAGATAAACCCCCTGGTATTTCACGATTTTTTGCAATTAACCAACATCGATGTCATTTAAGTCAACAATTTGGAGTTTCTTAATATATAATTCAATTCACTTGTGTGTGCCTTCTCTCAGTATATAGTCGTGAAACTATCTTCAAAATTCTTCTAAGCATGCATAGCATCTAGACGTTTGAATATTATTCCATTATCCAACATCATCAGACACATATCTAGAATTTACAAAAAATTATAAGCATATTGAAACACTTAAAAATGATAGAATTATCTAGCAAAATGAAAGCATCTATTATCCTTATGTCACTCTTGATGATCTCATATTGCTTTTTCCATGCTGTTAGGTTGGATTGCATCCTTAGTCTGCATGTTGCACACCTCCCACTAGTGTATCTACCATTAGTTCTACCATCAACAATCACTTTCTATCTTCATGCAAATAAAATTCTAGTCCTAGCATGCAAAACATGACCTGACATGTACAATAATATCAGTTCCGCCTAGTTCCTACCACTAGCAATTCCAAATCGGGGTCCTCAAAATCTGCCCCTCATTTTTGCCCACCCCTTAGCTGTGGACATTCATGTTTAGCAGTATCCTTTTGCTTTGCCTATTATCCTCCTAGATCAAATGAAAACAAGTCAATACATCTCCATTGGTCACTTCATGTAAGCAAATAACCTAGATCAAAAACCATCTTATCCCCTACAAAGAACAATTGGACCCATCTCTTCCCTCTATCATACGGTGGCCACACAATCCAGCATCTCTACACACCAAACTGTCATCATCAGATAAAGTATCCAAAGACAAGTTATTGTACCATACATCTTCTAAGGTATCCCAATCCATCTTGTAGATAAAGCATCTAAAGACAAGCTATTGTACCATATATCTTCTAAGGTATCCCAATCCATCATCTTGTCAAGAACCTGTATCGCATAGGGATCCACCCACACATAGACATTCGATTTGCATCACAATACCAACTCGTTGCAACACCCTGAACCTCTCCTTCCACAATTGATCCACCCATAATTCTATTTCATGGATGTAGAAACTAGTTTTCTTGGGCAAAAGCCTTGGAAAAACTTCTTTATTTTTTATGCATACAATCTTGTACCCCTTCTTCAAGTGGAGATTGAATAGACAGTACCAAATGGATTTTCACTTCAGCTCATCTCAGATTTCCTTTCTCTCCTCTTATGGCTGCCACTAAAATCCTCTTGGAGTGTTCCTCTTTGGAGATATATACCTAGATGAATCCAGGAACATTCCCAAACTCATCCTCTAAAAACACAACATAGTGCAGTTTCAATCTCATGATAGTCACTCACAAGGTTGAAAACCATAAACTCCATCATGCATAGCAGGGACTAGCTACTATGACATCCCCACTGACGTCATCAGCGCCCAACAGTGGGTGTAGACCATAGTATAAAAATATGCTCTCACACATACAAATCCACACACCCACACATACTTGAGCATCCATTTATACAAAGTCTTCGTACTGAGTTTCTGTCGGCACTCCGGAGGTGAAGGGCAGACTCAGCCATGATGAAGGCTAGCACTAAAGGAGAAGGCTAATCAAAAGGTAGTCCACAATCTCTTCATTCAAGCTACAACTGCTTGTGAAGTCTAAACATTTTCATTTTAGTCTCTCCCCAACGATCATCTAAATCTAAATCTAGCTGATAGGGCAACGCACCATTTAAGATAGAAAGAATTATCACAATACCAGCAGGCCACAACTTGGACGAAAACTTCACGAGGTGAAATTTGCATGTCCCCTAATACGGCAGAAGCATATACCTAGATGAATCCAGGAACATTCCCAAACTCATCCTCTAAAAACACAACATAGTGCAGTTTCAATCTCATGATAGTCACTCACAAGGTTGAAAACCATAAACTCCATCGTGCATAGCAGGGACTAGCTACTATGACATCCCCACTGACGTCATCAGCGCCCAACAGTGGGTGTAGACCATAGTCTAAAAATATGCTCTCACACATACAAATCCACACACCCACACATACTTGAGCATCCATTTCCTCTTTGGAGAGCACATTCCTCTTTGAAGTGTTTCTCCCACTCTCCGGAAGAGAGAGATAGGACCCTGTCATGTGGAATGATAGCATACTTGATGAGCATGGCAGACCTCACTTGGCAACATCATACTTCATGAGCATGGCAGACCTCACTTGGCAAGTCCCAATTATATGGAATGATCCAAATGGGAGAGAGGCCCTGCCTCCTCTATAGGATCCTGAAAAGATTTCAAAAAGCTTCAGAGGATCGTAAATAGCAAATGGTAGGTTACCTCAGAGGAAGTGCAAGGAGGATTCAACAGATTGATGCAGCCTTACCCGAGGATTGGGTGGATACATATGACAAGTATGTTGTTGGTTCTACTTGGATGGGGCCTCTCATGAGGAAAAGCATTCCACTTCAAGTTATAGCCTCTTAACAAGCACACAAGGATGCCTTTGTCTTTGATGTTCAGTCAAGTGGCAGGCTATCTAGATCTTCATATAATATTCTCTTGGGCATTTCCTTTAGGCCTGTCAATATCTTAGGATATGTGGAGCATGGCAAGGACTCGGAGTGGCACCTAGATCTGAACCCACGTCTTAATCTCCTCAGAGTGGAATCTAGATCCGATGACCCTTTTTACTCTCTTGGGGTCCATGGAGGATTTGGCTATATGGAGGAGTCTCCATTAAGTTCTTGTAGTGGGATCCTGGAGAGTGGGAGTGGATTGATATAGGGCACCGAGAAAAGAGTCTCCCCTTCTTTCGTTATACTATAAGTTATGGCAGGAAACTTCAGATCAATTGTAAAGGCTGGAGGCCCTCCAAAGCCCCTCACTGGGAGGAGACTCTCGAAATCCCTCAGAAATAGAAAAATCACTCTATTCTTTTGGATGTCTATTCATGGAGGAATTGTGGAGGCCCAAGCGCAATGTGGAGGCCCAGGCGCAAAGCCTTTGATACAGTACCAAGGGCCCGCCTTTTTAGAAGGTTACAGGAGTTGGGTTATGACCAAGAGATCATGTGGGATGTTACGGCACTGTACGACAGTGTTTCAAGTAGAGTCCAGACAAGAGCTAGATGGACAGAGGAGATAATAAGCACTTTCGAGAGAGTCAAACAAGGGTTCCCTCTCTCACCAACCTTGTTTGGCTAGGGAACAAAGAATGAAGAGGAAAGGGAGGCGAACAAGGAAGAGTGGAAGGGTAGGCAGAAGCGACGAACATGGCTTTGGAAAGAAAACAGAGCACAGGGCCAGCGGGTCCAAGGATGGTCAGAATGTCGCAGTTGGGGAAGCCAGGGAGCAGCATAACCCACTCACCAAGTTAGGAAAGGAGAAGGGTGGACTATTCTTAGGATGAACAGTCTTACAAGAAAATTAGAATATAAATGCAACTATATGCTCACATGTGAAGTGAGTAGGAAAAATGATGTATTAAAGGATCCATTACACGTAATGTCAGCAATGATTTTACAATTTGCTATAGTAGCTTGGCAAGGCTCCTTTGCAAAGCCTTAAACTATCAAAATTCACTATAGTACCTTGGCTTGCTTTGGGTAATGTATAGTCCATGTTACTTTTTCTCTCTCTTCTTTTTGGTTCTAACCTGCCTGAGATTGTTAATACTAATTTAGTTACCTCATAAAAGTGTTGCTGCTAATGAATACACCTTCAAATTGTAGATACCAATTTATTGACCTCGTAAAAGTGTTGTAGCTTCATAGTATACTTCCTCATCTCTAAAATTCCTAACCATAGCAACTAGCCCAAAAAATAAATATAGTGTTGTCACTCCTACCTGTGCTGTATAACCTGCTCGATATGCTCTTATTGTGTTCACTAGATCTGGAGCAGTCTCCTTCAATATTTCACGCCTGTAAATCATAATAGCATCAAGATTCAACCAATATGCACTGACAAGCATTAAACAAAGAGTTAACCTTAAGAATGAAATCTTCTTACGTGTAGCTAAGAACAAGCTCACTTAGCTTGCGTGTTTTGCAAAATGATATGCACCGTAGGTTATGTTGCACCATTTCTGTCAATAGTGAAGCCACCTCTACCATTGGACTGCAAAAAATAGACAAAGCATTAGTTGGCAATATGAGAATGACTAATTTCACAAGCTTTTGGAAATTTCTACTATTCACAATATACTTCATTTTACAACCCTTAGCTTTCTTGAATATTTATGGGCAAAAGAAAAAAAAAACTTTTGTGAGTGACCGAGTACTAAATTTCAAAGCTTTTCTAAGAGTATACTAAGTCATCTTCACATACCCTAACACTAAGTTCACAGAATATCTTGGCAACATCACCAAAACCTATGGAGCTTATGGTTTTCCTTCAGCTAGCACTACCACTATGGCCTCCTAGTAGACAGGCTAGACCATAGGTGATCAGACTTTGCACACATGAGGATCTACCGGGATTCTAGCAGATACGACAATGTCCAGTCTCTCCCCCATTGTTCTGCACTTAGAGCATCCCCTTAAGAGCAGCCCGTTAAAGGCTCCCTCAGAGGAATCAGGGTCCCCGACACTCTCTTCCTACACGAAGAAGTACAGGAGACCATTGCACAATGGCTTATAGAGGATGCCATCCCACAAAATGGCTGGGCCCTTTGGACAACAATGACCATTTAGGAGAGTAGTGCAGAGTTGCAGGCTTGGGCCTTGAGGTGCATACAAGAGAGGGAAAGAGCCCCATGGTAGACTTGGCATCCATTAAGAGGCTGCATGAGCAAAAGCCGAACTCTCCATGGCTTGCCGATAGATACAAGTGTGCCTGCCTGACCTTGCAAGAGATAGAGGCCCAACATGTGAGATACTCATACACTCCTCTTGTGCCCATTGGGTTCTTTGGATGCTGAAAGATGAGTCAAGATAGATCCGTTCCAACCCTCAAGACATCTTGGAGATGACGACCTCCTTTCATTGCAAACTTTTCCCAGTAGAGGAGGAAAATTGAAACCCCCAAGGTAGAGGACGTGTGGGCCCATATCCCCTTAGTAGTCACAAAAAGGAGGATGAGGCAATTGTTGCCCCCGTTTATTGATGAGAAGCAATTGGAGGGCCCTCGAGGTCGTTTGTACCAAGATTTCACAGTCTCATAGACCCATCAGTCTTCCGAAGACTTTAATAAACTCTCTCTCTCTCTCTCTCTCTCTCTCTCTCTCTCTCTCTCACACATGTAAGTATGTATGTATGTATGTCATCAAATTCTATATATGTATGTATGTATGTATATACATACATACATATATGTATACACACACACACACACACACATTGTGTGTGTATTATTTCAGCTTGCCAGTTTTGTTCTGGATATCTATCTTGTAATATAAAGCATTCAGAGTTTTCACAAAACAAAGTGTTTGTGTGTTTGTGTTTACACACTTTTCCTAAAAGAAAGTACATGTATTAAGAGAAAATATACATTCAAAGTTGCTCCAAAAAGAAGCAACTTCAACTCACTTCAATGTTCTTTGTTTAAAAGATCTCTCTCTCTCTCTCTCTCTCTCTCTCTCTCTCTCTCACACACACACACATACACATATGTATCTAGGTATGTATGTATGTTGATATTGATAGTAGGTCATCAAATTCTATATATCCCAACCAGACTCATGTCCAAATTACATTAGATGCAAGCCAGCCACCAATAAGCAAAAGACTTGTACCTAGAGCGCTTGCCAAGCAACTGCTTCTTTTGAGTCTCATGTTTACTAACTTTTCTCCCCTCCTGATTGTTTTGAGCCATTGGAAGTGCTTTCTGACATGGGAAAATTAGAGTCAAACATATGCATTTATCACTCCTTTTCATAATGATGAAGAAAGATTAGTCTGACTCTTTAGTAATTATTTGCAATTTGAAAAGATAAAGGCCTATCCTTACCATGGTATAGTACATAGGTGGGTTCCAAAGAACAAAGTATTTTTTTCCACAAGCACTTCCATCCTCTTGCACCACTCGTATGCTTCTGAGACCAATTAATTCCTGTGCACAAATAGACATTGAAATCAGGAGAATTGAACACCAACAACCTGTCTCTAGCTGCTGCATCCACAGCAAATAGATCTTATTCTGGTGCATATAAATTAATATCGATTGGAGACAATAATTTAGCAATGTCTCAGGTGCCATGTCTGCAGAAACAGCAGCAACCAAGGACCTGATCCAGCAGTAGGAAAGAGGGCACGGTGGGGCAGACCTCAACCCTTGCCATCTTCCACCTTCAGGAAGGAGCCTCTCCTTCACTACAGTTGTGTCTAATCATTTACAACAGTTGTAATCGGCCTCTTGGCTCAGTCATACAGTAAACAATCTCTTCGGAGGGGGGGACTATTGCAATCCAATCCCCCCTCAGTTCCAACACACCCATAGAAATAACACATGTTTGGGTGTGCTTAGTCACAGTTCTATCTCTATAGCAGTTAGCAGTTAGTAGGAAAAAAAGAGAGAATTACATTGGTATCAGAGCTTAAGTTTTTTCCTAAGATAGTGAGGTTCATCCAATGAAAGCCACTGGTGTATGGTGCAAACACGATCTGGCAGAAATACCATGAGTTCCAACAAGCCTTCAACTAAAGGTACACAGGAGGACATGGGCTCCACAGCCCCAGCAGTGGTTCCTCTACAACCCACAGCACCTCCACCTACAGAAGCTCCGGCGACAGCTTCCACCATGATGGCAATGATGCAGGCCGCAGCAATCTGACAACCTCTTCAACACATGCTCCAGCTTCAAGAGATGCAGGAGGATAAAAAGCAGGCTGCCAAAAAGTGCGATCATGAAGCCCAAGCAATGAAGGAGGCCCACGAACAGACTGATTGAGAAGCCGAGCAAGAGGCTCAAGAGGCCAAACAGAACCAAGATCGTGAGGGTCAGGATGCAAACGACAAATGGGATCGACATCTCTCATGTTTTACTTCGACCACCGAGAGAGGAGGCAACAGAGAGGATTCTTCAGCCCGCCAAATCGTTATTTCCCATGAAGCTCAACTTCTTAAGGTACCATGGAAAAACTGAACCTTTAGTGTTGATCTCCTAACTCAACTAATTTCAGAGTTACTTCTGAGTGGTACATACAGGAGACAACGAGCTGTGCATCCCGCCTCAATGCACCTTACACACGAGGCGTCCACTTGGTGGCACAAGTGGTTAAAGGATCACTACTCTGCAGATAGTGGAGCGAGTTCCTTTGGAAATGCTGCGGCCCCCTTGTTTGACCCCCTATGATTATCTTCTCCTTAGACTTTGATCCATTGACAACAGAATTCACCAATTCTGTGAGGACCTTCTCATACAGTCTAAACGTGGCTGTCTAGGTCCTAGGGGCAATAGGAAGGGAAGGGTGCATTAAGGTGCATTTAATGGTAGATGCATGGGTCATAGGATAAAGGTAGGTCTAAATGGGAAGATGGAACTTGAGTGATCTCAAAGGACATTAATGAAAGGATATCAACCTTTCATTGTGAATCATGTAGCATTCTCTATTCACCTTGCATTCATCCGCCATCTACCTAGATGAATCCAAGAACATTCCCAAACTCATCCTCTAAAAACACAACATAGTGCAGTTTCAATCTCACGATAGTCACTCATAAGATTGCAAACCATCAACTCCATCACGCATAGCAAGGACTAGCTACTATGACATTTCCATGACGTCATCAGCGCTCTCACACATAGTATAAAAATATGCTCTCACACATACAAATCCACACTCACACATATGGAGAATCCATTTATGCAAAGTCTTTGATGCAAAGATGAATAATGCCGCCTTGCTTGTCAATGGAGAGGAGAAGCTTGCACTCTAGACGTCTAAATGGAAGGCATTAGAGATTTCTACTCGAAGAAAAAACATAAAGAAGAAAGCGCTATCAGAAAGGCAACAGTCAGTGCCCAGGTTCATATGATCAAGATGGCTAGTGGGCCAACATAAAATGCCAATCCAACCCAACCTGAAGGTAGAGCATAGATAGAACTATGTACAGCATTTGCCTCCATGTGCTCCCACATGCACTTTCTGTTGAGAGATCACGCTCAACATCATGTGATCATATGTGCATGGCACCATCATGTGATAATATGTGCATAGCACTAACCCAATAGACCCTTGAATGACTGATATCAAAGGTCCAGGTGAAACACCCTTACACCAATAGATGAACTTGGACCCATGGCCTAGGATTTTGACATCCAAGCCTTGGGGCTGATAATCTAGTCAAACTTCGAACTAGTCCCACCATAATGCTCCCAAGATGACGTCCACTGCCTGAGTAGGTGCGACCCTGAGTAGCCAACTATATACCCACCTTGAGATCTTCAGAATGGCTGAAGCTACCTACATGTTGCTCTCTATCTACTGCCCTGGAAATGCACCATTCAAGGTCAAATGTTATGCTGGCGTAAGAGGAATTGAGCCTTCTGAGTTGCTTTGGTGGAGATGATGACCTCAAGACTACTTGAATCTGTCGAGACAAGGACCTTCTGACCACCAACCTATCCATAAAATTAAAACATATTGGGAAACTGATGACACATCCCCCTTTTGCTCTTCAAGCTCATGTATGACTACTGAGGTTGTCCCTGTAGTCTGCTCGTCATCAAGCTCCTCAATGACTACGGAGGTTTTTGAAACTGTTGCTGAACCACTTGACGCGGTTCCTGCTGTTAGAAGCTTTTGGTAATGTGGGCAATCTTTCTTAATATGGCCCGGCACATGACAATGAAAGCATCGGTTCTCTTTGGCATAGAGTGCTTGGGTTGCTTTATCCAAGTACCCACCATAGCCGTTGATGTCCATCGCCATCCAGCTCTTCTTCTGCTGCCCACCATTCCCACCATCATTTGGCGTGGAATCTTGGGACTTCTTACTATTGACCTGCTTGGGTCCTTGACCCTTGTGCATGAGCTCAAAATTCTGGGCAAGCTCATATGCACACTCATAATCTCATGGCCTGAAACTTCGGGCATACCATTGGATGTCTGCACATAGCACATGGAGAAATTTGCTCAGCTGACGTCCTCCAACTATAACTGTATAAGCACTTGAGTGAATTTATTGGCATACTAATTCAGTTTCCCCGAAAAGGAAGGCTTGGCTAGAGGTGGAAGTCTCTCCGTTTCTCCCCCGCTCGTCGGAGTAGAGAGATGAGAAGCTGTCGGTCTCGAAGCTCCTTGGCCTCCTAAGCCTCGCGGTCTCGGAGTTCCTTGGCTTCCCAAGCCTCTCAATCGCCTTCGTCTTTTGCTTCTTCAACTTCCCGATCGTGTTCTTCTTTTGCCTCCCGAGCAAGTCTTTTGCGCACTGTAGCAGCCTAACTCACAATCTTCCCGATCTCCTAAAGTTGGGCCATGCAGGTGAAGAGAGCCTCGGACTGTTGTTTCTGCATATGCATCATGCAGCATAGCCTGCAACGTGGCTATCATGGCAGACATGGAAGTGTCCAGGATTCTATGGTGGGGGTGGTGGTGGCAGTTTCCCCCCCTGTGTTGGACTACTCACTGGTGTTCATGGTATTGTTGCCGGATTTTGTCTTGACCATAAACAATAGAGCTGCCCCTAAACTGACCCTCCCTATCTCAGGAAAAAAAACCGAAGCTCTAATACCAATGTAGCAAGAGATAGACTATCCTCACTCTCTCTCCTGCTCAATACTAACTGCAAACTGCAAGATGATGCACTCAATACACAAAGTGATGTTGGAGATGTGAGTGAGAGATCAAAGGGAGAGAATGTAGTGGACCTCCAAAGAGGAAATAGATAGCCCAAAGGGCTGAATACAAATGTATGAAGGGACTGAAACCCTCAGTGCAAAATTGGAAAAACTAGACTACCTAGAGGAGGTAAATCCTCACTAGATCCCTGAAGAGGCTGAGGCTAAACTGCCCAACTGTGGGGTGAGGAATGAGGGCTAAAGGCTGCCCCTTTATAAGCTGTTAGGTCAATGCCGACTATTGACCCGGGTCAGCTGGTCAACGCCAACCGTTGACTAGATCTATCAAAAGTCAACATTGATTTTTGACCAAAAAGTCAACTCTATGTTATTTTACCTGCGATGTCATGGCATTGACTGTATGTTGACTATGTGCTGATTGCTGACTGCACAATGCTGCTTGTGTGGTTGTACGGAGGCCTACGTGGCAATTGACCTGGCTGTCTGCGTCAGCACCAACTAGCATGGCCACGGGCTTGTGGATGCCCGTGACACATGCTCTAGTTGGCCTCTACTAGTGTGTATTCTCTATATCTTTGGCTTCAAAGCTCCACGAAGTTTCTTCCGATTGATCCACCTTGCCCTCGTACGAGCTAGCTCCTCCTCCACTCCACTATGTCTTGGAACTGACTCCAACGTGTAGAAATCTATGATTGTCTCTTGTGTCACTGTCACCTCCGGCAATCTACTCCGTCTCAATAGAGTCTATGTATGTTGTTCCATGTTAATCAGATAAAGACCAATGTAGACCTGATCATAAAAGTGGACCAATCGAGACAGTAGTCACCCGAAACCATGCCCCTCTTGAAAAGGAATCGTGCGCAAATGTCATAATAGACTCAACAAGTACATAGCAAATGCCCCTCTGTCTCCACCTCTTCCATTGTGTATAGCCTACAGATGCACTTCTTTTGCAGAGAGGGTTTTGAGAAATCACCAAAAGGTACCCATGTTTAAAGTCATTTCTGAGGTTTTTGGGCCTTTTGAGCTCATTTCTGGTGCCAAAAAGGCCAAAATATGCATAAATCAAAAGTTTTGTTTTTAATTGCAAGGAATTTAGAGAATATAGGTGTATATGTATTTACTTATTTGTTTATTTATTTATTCATTCACTCATTTATTTATTCATTTATTTATTTTGGGTCTTATATGCAAATTACAATCCATGATATCCCAACCATGGGATATAGGAAGAAATTGATAGACATTTTTTTGTATGGCACAAAATTATAGCATGATAGACCACCAATTTTGAAATACAGATGCAATCAGCCTAACCTCTTTTCCCATAAGGCCTGAAGGTTAAAACTAATCCAGTCATACTCGAAAGAGTGCTATTTTGACCATCTCTTGCGATTTGGAAGACAAATATTTAACTGATGAGTAAATGTAAAGGTGACTCTATTTGAGTACATTGTCAAGCAAGTGATGGTGGAAAAGCTTCCTAACAATTGGTTTGGTATCATAGTAGATTGTGTTCAAGAACTATAATGTTTGATTAGAAGGAAGTTTGATCATCTATAGGATGCCTCTTATATCTATGTTAGATATAACAAGACTGATAATTTGTAGGATGCCTCTTATGTCTACATTAGACATTGTGGTATCCAAACAAGAATTGGCTAGTCAATATGGGGATACAATTTTTTCTTGCTTCTTATGTACTCTTAGCTATCCTATGCTATAATTGGTTGAGAAGAGAAGGCCTGCTAGATAAATTTTAGCAAAATGCCCAATAGCTACTACAAGATTATGTGAGAGTCCCTAAGGTATTATTGTTCCAACCAATTGTGTGTTGCTTGATTACTATGAGTATGTGAAGTAGAAGCATGAAAGTACATATTCCTTTTGAAGACGAGAGACCTTCCCTTTATAGGGGAGCATTGTGCACCATCCAGGCATTCGCAGAGGGATGTTCTTATAGAAGATCATTTTCAATATAGAGTTGCATTATGTGCATCAATTCTCTTGGATGCATTTCTCCATCTCCTACATAGCGTATCAAAATGAATTTATGCATCAACTCTCTTGGATGCATTTTTCCATTTCCTACATCTTGTATCAAAACAAATTTGAGCTAAAGGGGTCCATAATGTCACATAGAAATGTATAAGTGTTGTCTGGTGTCAATTATGTTCCCCCTTGCTCATTCTTGCCATGGCTCGTTCCCCCTTGCTCGTTGTTTGACGCACCTCGCATCAGCCTAATGGCAATCCTCAATGTGTAAGAGGTCTGTTCTCCAGGTACTAGGGTCTGATAATCACTACATTCTCTCATACTCTCAAGAAGTGATCATGATAGAGTTGGATCTTGGTAAGAAACTCTTGCCCCCCCCCCAAAAAAAGTCCGTGACATATAGATATGGAGTAGATCCAAGCATATGATCCGGTTGATCTCATCTCGGGAAACTAGGGGGCATCCAAGCTATACTGAAAGGGAGTGAATCGATCCATCTAAATATCTTGGTTAGCAAACCATCTGGATATACATGCATACCAGGGCGTGCTAACCCCTCTGTCTGCTAGTCGTATGGATGACTCATAGTGCCAATCAAGGTAGTCTCCAGCTAGGCAAAGCCCAAACCCTATGAAGGTA
This sequence comes from Dipteris shenzhenensis, assembly GCF_047967505.1. Classification (NCBI taxonomy): domain Eukaryota; kingdom Viridiplantae; phylum Streptophyta; class Polypodiopsida; order Gleicheniales; family Dipteridaceae; genus Dipteris; species Dipteris shenzhenensis. The sequence continues at coordinate 35,362,535 of NC_141627.1, forward strand.
TGTCACTGTCTAAAAGATAGCATCAATCTCAAGTGGTGTCATGGCAAACTTTGCCTATACTTTCTGATGAGGGACTAAGGGCTTACTTTGAATCATCTGAGGTCCCATGATTATATGTAGCCTCTCAAGTCTCCTCCAACCAGTTGATGCTGGCCTCACTAGTGTATCAAACAGCAACCCCTTCGCCCGGGGGTACTGGAAGTGTGCTTGGAAGCACTGTCGCTCTAGTCGGGCTAGAGCCCCTTGATCTCAAGTGACTCCCTAACTGCTTGAAACTAGTCTCATGAAGAGTGTCCCTAGGTAAGTGCAAGAATGAACGATCTCCCCTGAATTCCTTGGTAAGTAAAATTGTGTTCATGAAGTACTTCCCATGAAGTATTGAAATCATGACCTTAATCTCACCAAGGGATTGTCAAGTCTCTCTACCTGCAAAACACCTCCAACATATAGGCCTACTGTTGAAGAGGATATGAGCATTGTATCATCCGCGTATAGTAGTATTTGTATCATGAAATCAGCAAGAAGTGATGCCTTGCCTCCCAGGCAGTCAATGAAGGTTGTGATTTCATCAATACAGAACCTACAGAGTGTCGGTGAGAGGGGACATCCTTGCTTCACTTCAATTATGCTTTCAATCCAGTTTGACAGACCTCTTAGGGCACATACATTCTCTCTTATTGACTCTTATAGACTCATCACCTCCCAAACCATGACTCCTAGGGTCAGCATCCCCTGAAGTCTCTAATCATACAAGATCGCAAGCATATGTCAAAGGCCTTTCAAAAATCTACAAAGTAGGCGTAACTTTATGGGATCTTGATGTTGCCTCTTCAATGATGGCCCATAGAGTAAAGATGTTGGTCTAGAGTGGAGTGCTATCACTAGAACCTAGCCTGTCCCAAGGCCCATTGTCCTTGTGCCTTTGTGTTTGATCTCTCTCTCTCTAGTATCAACCTGTAAAAGCTTGGCCAATGTGTAGTTGTCATGAACGCGGCCAAGATCTCCATTCTCATAGGCCATCTAATCACAGAGATCTGCATCAAGAGATTGGGGGCAGCTAGATGTCCCAAGCTTCTCGTGAGACATACACAAGAATTTATAGGACCACTAATGTTACTACTCATCATAGATAGAGGAGCATCTAAGCTATGAGGACCACAACCTAGCAACAATAGATCACAGCATGCTCCACATGCACAAATAGGTCACACCTCCCCCACTCACTCCAGCAGCTCTTCATCCTCTAATCCTCAGCATACATAGAGAGAGGCAAGAAACTTGAAGTATGCATTTGACATACACTTTCATAAATTTGCCTATTCAAAGCTTGGATGCCCTCAACATTGATTCATCCAATCATTCAGATTCATTGCGTTATCTTACATTTATCTACTCTGGGAAAAATGTATTCACCAATAATGGGCAATTTATCTAATCCCTCTCAATATTTTCTTCCCTAGTCATCTAAGAACATGAAATACAAAGTTTGAAGCAACATAAAAGGTGTGCATACCATTGCATGCTCACAAGGATTGGCTACAGTTGCACTGCTAACAATGAAAGTTGGTTCTGTCCCATACACTGCACATCCAATAAGACTTCATCAATAAAAACAATAAATGTGCAACCGGTTTCCTCTATAACAAAATGAAAAACAAAGTCTATGTAGGATGAAACATACGATGATAGCATAAGCGACGTAATCGTCTCAAAATTACAGCTGTGTGGCAACCAAATGCCCCTCTATAAGCATGAGCTTCATCAACCACTACAAACCTGATAAGCATAGAAAACCACAAGCCATAAAACAAAAGAAATAACAAAAAAGTTTTCAAAACAAACATATTTACAAGACAGGCATTCATCGAACATTATGAAGGCCTTTGCATCATTGTACCGTGGTATAATAAAAAAATACTCAATCACTTGACACAAAAACTTGACCTCCGAAAAAAGATTTGATTTTCCTTTTCTTACAGCAAGCTGAAAAAGATTTTGAATATCATGTGTTGTGGAAGGAAAAGCTCCAGTACAATTTGGAACTTTCTGATTGGGGATGCCCACAACAAATTTGTTCACAAGGAAAATTTATGCACTACTTGGCTGAGGGCTCTACTAAGCAGGGAATTTTTTCCATGTGCTCAGGTAGTACATGTCAGCTGCTCGTTGAACGACATACAAGCAGCTTCGGATCAATCCACTAGGGCTGCCCTGTTTATAATGCAGGCTTTAGACCCTGTTGGATAATCTAAGCTTGCACACTAGTAAGACTTGATATCTTGCTGGACCTCCCATGCAGCAGAAGAACAGAGAACCAAAGAAGAATCTTGAACCAAAGGAGAACACCAATTCGATCCAACTTCTATGTACAATTGTGCACAAGAATCAACTCACAATTATCAAATGAGAGATTGTAGAAAGCAGTAGTGAACAGCAAGATATCTCAACGAATTCGATGCCAAAATATGCCAAAACCTTATACAAAGTTCCATCACATGCAGCAGTTGCTGCCCTGGAAGCTCAGTGGCAAGCTAAAGATCTGCTCTTTATTCTCTGCCCTGCACTGATGCTGGCTGTGCGCTCCTCAGTTCATGGCTCTATGCAATTGCTCCAGGTTGCCTTGAAAGCTGCTGAGAGGGAGCAGCACCACATGGGGGAGATCTGCATCAACAGAGGGAGCAGAACTCCATGGGAAAAAGTCTGCTTCAGGACTGTGTGGAGAAGGAGCTGCACCAGTAGGACCGCATGAAGGAGGAGCCACTGGAATCATCATACTAGTAAGACTGCATGGAGAAGAAGCTGCAAGAGAAGGAGCTGCTGCAAGAGGAGAAGCTGCTGCAAGAGAAGGAGCTGCTGCAGGAGGAGCTGCTGCAAGAGGGGGATCTGCTGCAGGAGGATCTTCTACACGGTGGAGGAGCAGCTGCAACAGCAAGAGGGAGAGAAGCTGAACAAGTGAAGGGGGGTGGCCCTCTTTATATAGGATCTGCTGTAGGTTGTGCAAGTAGGGGCTCAAATAGAAATGGAGGGGATGAAAGGGCCTCAGATAGAATGTGACCCTTTCCTCCCCTCTGGAATGTGGTGGTGGCTTCCCATGAATTGTGGTGGGATGCATGGAGATTTAGTCCATGGTGTGACAAGTGGTGCCATGAGTCCTATGAGCAAAAGGGTGTGAGCAGGAAGGAGAGCAACGTCAGTTGTATTGCAAGGAATAGAAAACAACATACAAAACTAGGGGTTTTGTCAAAGTGACAAAACTCTAACTAACCCAACCACTAACTACAAACTGTAGTTGGGTATCCTAACTATGGTAGGGGGAAAAAACTCTAATGAGGAAAAAATGCCCCTAACCCACTTATTAGTCATACATTGGTCACTGCCATGAATTATGGCGATAATTCCAACACCCCCCTTCACTGCCAATGTGATGATGTACAAGGAAAAGATCAATCACCAAAAGGAGATAAGTTGAGAGCATTGCGGAATGCCTCAAACTTCTCACGTGAAAGTGCTTTGGTGAAGATGTCTACAACATTGTTATGTGTGGAGACATAGATCATACTGATCTCCCCTATCTCCCCTACATGCAACTTCTCTCTGACATATGATAATGAACCTCAATGTGCTTCGTGCAAGCATGAAACACAAGATTCTTGGCAACTGCAATAGCACTCTAACTATCAGTGAGAATAGGAGAAGCACCCTTCAATGCTAGATGAAGATCAGCCACTAAACGACGCAGCCAAACACACTCAACTGTTGCTGTGAAAGCTGCCCTGCACTCAATTTCACATGAGGAGGTAGCCACTGTAGATTGTTTCTTGCTCAACCAAGAAATGCAAGCATCACCCAAAAAGAAACAATTACCACTAGTAGACTGCCTTGTGTCATAATCTCCAGGCCAATCTGAGTCACTGTAAGCACGCATCTACAAGTCACCCCCCCTGGGAAACATCAAGTCATAAGACTTAGTGCCTTGCAAGTAATGGAAAATGTGTTTTATAACTTGCCAGTGCATTGTCTTTGGGCTGTGTATGTATTTGCTCACTTGCGAAATTGCGAACTGAATATCAGGCTGAGTATTGCACAGATAAATGAGGTATCCAACAGCCTCGTTGTAAAGTGTGGCATCAACCAGTTCACCTCCATCATACATAGTAAGTTTCAGCCCTGGCTCCATGGGAGTGGCTATGGGCTTGCAATCATGCATCCTGAACCAATCCAAAAGCTTCTGCACATACTTGGATTGAGACATAATGATGCCACGTCTCTCTTGTATGAACTGGATCCCCAAATAGAAATGAAGCATACCCAAATCTAACATATCAAATGTGGCTCTAAACTCAGCCTTGAAATCTGCAATTGTTCCTTCATCAGAACCTCTAAGCAGCATGTCATCTACATAAAGAATGATGACCAAAATATCCCCCCCATCCTTCTTGATGTAGACGGTACTATTAGTTGGACTATTAGTGAGACCCTTGCCGGTCAGAAAGGCAGCAATCTTCGAATACCAAGCTCCTAGAGCTTGTTTCAGCCCATAAAAGCCTTATTCATCTTGCATACTTTATGGGCTGCACCTGACACCTCAAAACCGAGAGGTTGCTTCACATAAACCTCTTCCAACAAGTCTTCATTAAGGAAGCTGTTTTTATATCCAACTAATGTACATGCCAATTAAATGTGTAGCCATGGCAATCACTAACTTGATAGTAGTCATCCTGGAAGTAAAGTCTCCCCATAATCGATGCCCTTTTTCTGAGCATAACCTTTGGCAACCAGCCTTGCCTTGTACCTGTCAATAGACACATCTAGCTTTTGCTTGACCTTTAAAACCCATTTGGTTCCTTGGTGGCAAATCCATATTATCAATGGACTGCAACTCATCCTTCATGGCATTCATCCAATGCACATTATCCTGAGCCTCCTCAAAGAGTCAGACTCTTCATCATCCAAAAGTGCACCAATAAAAACTGAATCCACAAAATGTCACCCCTCTTCATGTCTGGATGCACTACAAGTTCTGTCAAGCAATGGAGCATCAAGCTTACTCTCCTTGAGAGTTTGGAGCAGCCAATGAGGAACTGATTTGGCACCCTGAATTTCTGTCCTGTCCTGTCTAGCCACATCGTCCACTACCTGTGGAGAAACGGGATCAGCCTGGGGCTGAATTGGGGCATGTGGAACAAGAGGGGCTGGCTGTATGTCCTGAATTTCAGAAGGCATATCAGCAGTTGGAGATCCCAAAGCATAGGTAATATACCTTCAAAAACATCATCTAATGTAGAAGAAGCGGGCACATTAATTTCAGCTTGTGTATGTGCTGAATTTTCTGAAAAGATGCTAACAAAAATCTTGTGTGAAGCAGGATTGTAGAGACAGTAACCTTTGTTCTCTGCACTATACCCAACAAATATGCACTTTAATTGACTTGTCGGACAGCTTATGTCGAAAGTCAACAGGCACATGGGCATAGGCAACATATCCAAAGACACGAAAATGATCCACTAAAGGCTTTCTGCCATGCCAAACTTCACAAAGAGTTTTTGTTTTCAAAGCCTTAGTGGGAGCCCAATTCAAAACATAGTTTGCACACATGGGACCTTCAAGCCAAAACTTTTTGCTTGTAAGCATGCATCTATCCATCTCCATAAGAGTTTGAATTTCAGCTTTGTCATTTTGCTGAGGGATAAGCCTCACTGTAAGCTAATGTGTGATACCCTTCTCTTTCGAATAAGCCTCAAATTCATGAGACTTTTACTCCCCCACTCTATCTATGCGTAGAATCTGAACCGTGAGGCTTGTTTCATTCTCAAAGTTGGCAACAAAGTGTCGAAAATGCCTAAACACATCTAATTTTTTCTCCAAACCATAAACCCAAGTGTAGTTGAGTAGTCATCAATAAATGTGACATAATAGAGATAACCACCCAATGCAGGAGTCCTCATGGGACCACAGACATCACCATGAATGAGCTGTAATTTTCGAACAGCTCGTACTGCACCATCCTTCTTGAAGGGAAACCTGTGCATCTTCCCCAGTATGCACCCTTCACAGACATGAGGGGGAGGTGACTCCAAAGGAGGCAAAGCATCAACCATAGAATGTTTTTGAAGTGTCATCAAGCTGCCATAACTCAAATGCCCATATCTAGCATGCCATAACTCTGCATTTTGCATATCAGCAGTGGGAGAAGAAACTGCAAGTGAATCATCTTATCTTTTCTCAAAAACATCAAGCTGAAAAAGACCATGAAATAGCATGCCAGATAGTCTCAAGGCATAGTCATCTGCCCTATCTCAGACTGCGCACTTGTCATTTTCAAAGACAACTTGAAATCCTCTTTTATTGAGAGAGGACACTGAGAGAAAATTCTTCTTGATTCCACATACATAAAGCACATCATGAATTCTGAAATTTGTGCCATCTGTGGCTGTAAGTACAATCTCAGCAATGCCACGAACGAAATAATAAGAAGTATTTGCACAAGACACCCTTTTTCCAGCGAGTGATGGATGATGCAGAGAATCAGACAAACACATCCTGGAAGTGATATGTTTGGTGGCACCAGTATCAAAGTACCAATTATTCAATGTCTCATTGACATTGAAAGCACATGAATCCTTAGAAGGATCATAACTGCAAGTCAGAAAAGCATAAGAGTCGTCCTTAGATGTGGCTGTAATATTTGGAGCAACCACCTGAAAATCAGGACTGCAAGTTAGAAAGGCATACTCTCTTCCACTAAGTTGCCTGAAGCATCACCACCATACCAGAATCCTTTTTCTTTTCCTTGGAAATTCTTTTCTTGCATTCCTCGATGTAGTGACCCGGCTTCTTGCAATAATGACAAACACCCTTTCTCTTGAGCTTCCCTGCATCTTGTGAGAAGGCTGTCCAGAATCAGCTTTATGCTGATGTGAAGGCTGATTTGCATGCTGCTTATGCTGCCCCTTCCCTTTGGGCTTGAGTTTCGAAAGCATTGCATGTTCACCAGCTCGTGAAGCCATGTTCTTTCTGGTTTGTTCTTCCTGCAACAAAAGTCCTATCAACTCATGAAAAGTGAGAGGGTTGCCACCCCAATGACAAATTCAATGAGGTGCGAAAGCCAAGATAAGACTCAAGAAGAGAATTCAGAGTGGTCGTAACCATCTCTGAATCTGTAATGATCTCATCAATATTCAACAATTGCCCTCTCAAATCCTGAAGTTTAGTGAGGTGTTCAGACATACAGTCACCCTCATCCATATGAGTATGAGTCAACTCTCTCTTCAGGAATGAGACCCTAGCATCATTGCAGGCTGAAAACATACTCTCCAAAATATCCCAAGCTGCCTTCGAGGTCTTGCATGACCGTGGAATGATAAACCTTTTGACAGAAAGTGAGATAGCTGAAAGTGCTAGTGCATCACGTGAATGGCACCTTTTCAGATCCTGTGTAGGAGCCACTGCTGCAGCTGTTGCTGCACCTTGAGCTTGTCCTCTACCCCTTCCTTCACCTTGTTGAGGAGTGGCAGCTGCAACCACATTCTCTCGCCATGGCTCATCCCTATTGACAAAGTCCCATAAGTGTTTACCAACTAGGATATTGCGAACCATAAAACTCCATAGGGAGTATTTGGTACCATCCAACTTATCCTCCTGTGTGAGGACTCCAAACACTTCATTGGGAATGTTTTGGGCCATAACTGCCAAAGAAAATGCAGCAAATACCAACAAAAAAATCCCTTCCTGGGAATTAAGGTGCACAACACAAACTCCTTCTGGGATATTGAAGCAAACTACCCACTACTCAAAAAACAGCCAATCAATGGCTCAAAATGCAACAGCCCAAAAGCACAAACTCAATTGAATCTCTGCCAAATGTGGCTGCGAAACACCTACAAAAAATCCTAAAGCCCCAAATACAAGAGAATGGGTGTCCAAAACCAAAGGACAGCTTGCTGTTTCGGCCTATCAAAGGCTCAAAGTGCACCCAAATAACCTGCAGATGCCCAAAACTTGCCAAAAGGCACTGCAAAGTCTGCAATGTGACTCACTTTGAGTCCAAAAATGCATGCAAAGTGTCCAAACAACTTATACACTCTGAAATTACAGTCCAAATGCAAAAGCCCCAATTTCTTCAGAAAGAAAGAAAGAAAGTTTATTAAAGCCTTCGGAAGACCGATGGGTCTATGAGACTGTGAAAATCCTGATACAACGAGTTGTGGTAGTGGAGCTACTAAATGAGCATCCATACCAATGCAAAATGCAAAATGCAAAAAATGCAAAAATGCAGAATGGCAGTACTAAGTCCTAAGTACAACATAGTCATGTCGATGGTCGACTATATATCAATCTCAGTGTAACACACTAACTACTAACTACAGGCAGATCACGGGAGAAGCACCGAATTTGTTCCACCCAACCTTTCTTGCTGAAGCGTGAGAGCTAACTGAGAATTCCCATTCAAAGCATACGTGAGAGCTCATTCTCATCTCTCTCTAGCTTCAACAAGCCCCATCTCCCTAGATGGATCTCGAGTGCGAAGGAACTCTGAGAAAAACTTTTTCTCCTTCCTTAAATACTCTTACAGACCGGTTTCATCCGCATACACCTTGGCTCTATCCATAGCCTGGCGGATATTAGCTCTCGCAAGTGCTAGCATCTCCCTCATCTAAACCACAAAGTTCGCGGCACTAGGCACTTTCTGAGGTATTCCAACTATAGTTGGATTTGCTGGTCTATAACCATAGTTCAGCTCAAACGGACTGAACCCTGTAGAGCAATGTTTTCTATCATTGTAGGCAAACTCTAACAATGGCAACCACTTGTCCCATGTATGTTGCCTCAATGACACATATGCCCTCAGCATATCCTCTAAAGTCTGGTTGACTCTCTCCGTCTGACCATCCGTCTCAAGATGATCCCCACTACTCATTCCCAACTCAATCCTTAGTGTCTCAAATACCGCTGTCCAAAAATGACCGGTAAATCTGACATCTCTGTCTGACACTATGGATCTAGGCAATCCATGTAGACGAAATATATGTCTGATAAACAAATCCGCTACTTGCGAGGCACGAACACACTCTCTAGTCGGAATGAAGTGAGCCATCTTGGTTAGACGATCAACCACCATAAGGATAGAATCATACCCTCCTGGTGTTGTAGGCAGCCCTACAATAAAGTCCATGGAAATGCTCTCCCACTTACTTAGTGGTACTTCCAAGGGCTGTAAAAGTCCGGGTGGCTTCACCCGTTCGGCCTTACTTACCTAACACGAGAAACACCGTGTCACATATTCATGAATATGCTTTTTCATCTTTGGCCAAAAGAAATCTCGCTTCACAAAATCATATGTCTTCTCGACCCCTGGGTGTCCCGCACATGGGCTATCATGGCACTATCGAATGACTCTCTGCCTGAGATCATTCTGACTAGGTACTACAACCTTGCCATTTCTTTTCAGCATACCATCCTTTATGGTTTATCTTACATAAGTTTGGCCTTTTCTGGATGCCACGTCATCCTTTTTATTTTCCCTAAGTTTTAACACATGAGCCTTAGGCCATAAGCTCTGGACAAACTCGTCCACCTTTTGAGTTTCTCTAATCTCGGTCATTAGAGCACTCTCTAATACCGTAAAACTCATATTGTGCATAATGCGAGACAACGCATCAGCAACCTTATTATCTTTTCCTCTTCGGGGTACCGAATCGTTAAATTAAACTCCTGCATGAGCTCTACCCACCTAGCTTGGCGGCCCCTCAAGTCAGGCTGTTTACAAAAATATTTCAGAGTATCATGATCTACATCCACATAAAACTCTGAACCATACAAATAATGCCTCCATGTTTTCAAAGCATGGATAACAACATACAACTCCAATTCATGAGTTGGCCAATTCCTTTGAGAGGGAGAAAGCTTCTTGCTTTCAAAGGCTATCAACCTTCCCTCTTGAAGGAGAACTGCTCCTACCGCAATGCCACTTGCATCGGTTTCCAGGAACAACGGTTTCTGGGGATCAACTATTTTTAACACCGGTCCAACGACCACAGCTTGTTTTATGGTGTTAAAACTTTCTTGTTGATTTTGCCTCCATATAAAAGGTACTTTGTCTGAGGTCAGATCAGCGAATGGCGATACTATTTCGGAATATCCTTTGATATGCCTTCTATAAAATTGGACAAATCCCAAGAATGATTGCAACGCGGTCAAACTCTAAGGGATTGGCCAAGTCAATATCGCAGCCACTTTCTTTGGATCCATTTCTACCCCCTCCGGAGTAATTATGAATCCTAAATATTCAAGCCTAACCATACACAATATAGTTTTCTTTTTATTCACATAAAGACTGGATTTTCTCAAAGTATTGAACACTATTCTTAAGTATTCATGATGCTCAGTAATACTTTTATTGAACACTAGAATATCGTCAATAAAATGTACTACAAACTTTCCAATATACGGACGTAGTAAATCGTTCATAAGCATGACGAATGTCGCTGGAGCATTGGTAAGTCCAAAGGGCATTACCAAAAACTCATAATGACCAAACCTGCTTTTGAAAGCGGTTTTATGCACATCCTCGGCTCTAATCCGGATCTGATCGTAGCCACACTTAAGATCTATCTTGCTAAAAATCATGGCTCCATGTAATGCATCTAGCAAATCATCAATCCGAGCCATCGGATACCTGTGCTTAACAGTGATATTATTCAATGCTCTGTAATCTATACAGAGGCGAAACGTATCATCCTTTTTCTTCTTTAATATCACTGGCGAAGCAAAAGGTAGCCCCAAGTTGAGGTATTCTTCCAGTTGTCTACGCACCTCCGCCTCTTCAGTAAAACTCATTCTATAGGGAGATCTATTTACAGGTTCTGCCCCCGGAATTAGTTCAATCTTATGCTGAACATTCCGCATTGGAGGTAACCCATAAGGTAGTTCATCCCTAAAACATTCAGAGAACTCCTCTGTTATAAGATTAGCCAGCTTGGCCCTCTCACCACTTTGCGTAACATCAATGCTAGCCGAAGAATCATCAATCGCCTCTACCGATGCTGTGCAAAGGAATAAAAACTCTTCTTGAGCTTTTCGGATTCCATCACCATCATGGAAACCAACGGTCCCTGAGGTATATCTTTCTCACCTCGCAAGACATAAAGCACATCATTCATCTTGAATTGATATACCTGCTTTTTCCAATCAATGGCTGGATTCTTCCTAGAATGCCACGCCATACCCAGGGCTATATCTGCATGAGCAAGCTTGGTCATTTCAAAATCAAGCTTCTCAGCATAGTCCTGAATACGAAGCTTCAACTGGGTAACCCTTCGGTCCCATACTTCAGTTGAACTTCCATCTGCCATCCTAACTGTATATGCATAGTCAGATGGGTTAGTCTTTAACTTCAACCTCTTCACGAGCTTGGAGTTAATCACATTGTGAGTTGACGCCGAGTCAAACAACACAATGACATCATGATTGGCCACTTGCCCTTTCATTTTAATTAACTCCGTATCATTAAAGGCTGTATACCCCGTTGATGTGGGCTTAGATAGGATGTTATCTGGTGCACTCGTTACTAGCTTAGCAACAGACACACATAACAAACAAGGTACTGACCTCTGTGAAGATCCCGCTAGCTGAATCTGCATCTCTCCCGCGCTCTGGGACTTCCCTCCATTTCCACGTCGCATTCTGAGACTACCATCTCAGCCATCCGACGATCCTTATTACGTGGACAATCCTTCCATTGATGAGGCTGAAGGCATCCAAAACACAAGCCTTCTCTCCTAGCTTTTTCTCTTTGTTCTGGGTTTAAGGGAGACTTAGACCAAGCCCGGGCTACCATTGGCGTTACTTTTCTCTTCACTCCAATGGTGGTACTTGGTTTAGGAGTTTCAGCTGGTTTCACCTACTTGGCTTGACCACTCGGCTGAGAACCACTCCCTTTACTAATCCATTTCTTCTTAAACCCAGATTTCTTCGGATACTCATACTGGGTTCCGACCTGTGCAAACCCACTTGCCCTGTTGTCCTTGGCATCTTCATAGTTCAGGGCTATGGCTATTGTAACACACTAACTACTAACTACAGGCAGATCACGGAAGAAGCACCAAATTTGTTCCACCCAGCCTTTCTTGCTAAAGCATGAGAGCTAACTGAGAATTCCCATTCAAAGCATACGTGAGAGCTCATTCTCATCTCTCTCGAGCTTCAACAAGCCCCATCTCCCTAGATGGATCTAGATGCCACGTCATCATTATAGGACCTTACTAATGCAACATTTCACCCCTCTCTTGGGATGCTTTAGTTTCCTTTGCCCCTAGGCACATTTATTGCATTAGACCCTTAGCCTTAGATCCACCTAGTCTGGTGCTATCAACCCTCATCTAAGACCTTGACATTAATTCCCTCCCGATCATTTACATGAAGCGCAAATAAATATATTACAAATATAGATCCTTTAAGGGAAATGTCGACTGATTCTTCCAAGGTCATGCTACCTCGGCTAGAGCGTAACACTCAGCATCATCATCAATATCATCATCATCCCCAGCAACAGCAAGATATCAGGATGGATGAGGCAGTGGAGGCATGAAGTCGGCAATAGAGTGCTGTCGGCCACTCAGAGGTGCGGTCATGGCACGTCTCCTGGTCGTAGCTCTACATCTAACCAAGGCTATTGTGACCCCCGTCGGTCGGGCTCCGACTCTAAACAAGGAGGGGATGTCTCCAAGTGTGATCTGTGTGTCGACCCTCTGTTTGAGCTGTCGGGTCACGGGCTCCGGGTCACAGTCATGTTGAGGCCTCGTCTCGTTGGGGTCCATGTGATCTAGCTGAAAGAACTCCGTGATAGAGCTCTGAGAGGGATCAACCGAGGAAGAAGTCTGCTCCTGTCTCCGTGCTCGAAGTATCCTCTCGCGGTGTCTAAGTGCCTCATGAATGAAACCTGCCAAACACCGCTGGTCTGGGTGGGAGAGAAAATGGGCTAAAATCCCATAAGTATCTATAAAAAGACAATGGAAACGTCCTCGGATCTCATAGTACACAGGACACCTAAAGATGAAATGCTCCTCTATCTCAACCTCCTGTATGTCACATAGTGTGCATATGCGCCGCTCCCTGGGTAGCCGCTCTGCTCTGCCGCTCTCGATGTGAAGTCTGTGTGAAGAGACCCGGAACTGCCCAAGAGAGATCCTCGTCGAGTGGGGTAGGTGAATCTGTGTGTATCCTGGTGGGTCAATGAAACCCTCCGCTGTGATATGTAAGAAGTGATCTCTGTAGAAGTTAAGCTTCACTGGGAGTTCACTCAGTTCCAACCAGGTCCGAAAAGTGTGTAGCTATAGTAGATCCTCACGAATAACCTAGTTGACCTCGTGTGATAAGAGGAGAGAGAACGGAGCATCCATGCTATACTGAAAGGGAGGTAGTCTATCCATGTGGAGCCCCAGTCGCTCAAACCATCTCTCTGTACGTGCATACCAGCACCTCTGATCTCCTCCTGCTGCAAGTGCCATATAGAAGAGGATAGAGCTATCCATGGTAGCCTGCTACGCCCCGAGGTATAATCCCCATATTCCCTAACTCACTACAGATATGTGATGACCTGAAATGCAGCATCTAGCTGTAAAGGGGGTGACCCAAACTCAACCTGAATGATCTGGTGAGGAACGGATGACTTACCATGAATCATCCGTGATAGCATGAGAACCTGTAGCCGCTTCACATGGCCCCACTCTGTATCCAACAAGTCTGGCCCCCAACAAGGGCTGCCATACATCCCCGCTGGGCGAGCCAAGGAGTCAAAAAGCAACCCCTTGGTGCGTGGATCCTGAAAGTGTGAGCGGAAGCACTGCCTCTCTAGCCTGGCCAATGAGGCATACCCTCTACTCAAGCGTGCTTGCATCGTGGGTCTCATAGTGAAGCTCAGTCCGGAGAAGATAACCCCAAGGTAAGTGTATAATGAAACTATCTCAACAGATGACCCCGCAAATGTGAACTGCTCTTAACACATGATGGCTCAAGATGTATTGAAGATCATGACCTTGGTTTTACCCAGGTTGACCTTCAAATCATGAGACTCACAAAAGGACGGTAGTAGTGCGTCTAGGTGTCTCTGAAGCTCCTCTGTTGAGGAAGACAAGAGAGCCACGTCATCTGCATAGAGCAAAATTTGGATCAGCGTGCCCGCAAGAGAGCAACCTACACCCCCCTGTGTCTGCATCACTGTCTCAAGCTGGTCAATGTAGAGGCCAAACAAGGTAGGCGACAAAGGACACCCTTGTTTGATCCTGATGGTACTCATGATCTCCTCTGTCCACCCGGATCCTACCCCAACTCTGCCAGAAACTCTCTCGTAAAGTGCCATGACAGCCCAAATGATCTCCTAGTCATAACCCAAGTCCTGTAGGCGCCGTATGAGGCGGGCTCTCGGGACCGTGTCAAATGCCTCGCGAAAATCCACAAAGCAATAATAAACCCTCTACTTCCGTGACCTCGTCTCCTCAATGATACATCTGAGCGTCAAAATGTGGTCCATGGTTCTATGATCACACCAGAATCCGGCCTGTCCTGTTGCTCTGAGTCCTCGACACTCTGCAAGTCTCCTAACCTCGGAGTCAAGTACTGATGCATAAATCTTGGACATGACATGTCCAATCATAATGGTCCTGTAGTTCTCCGGGCTCATGGGATCCCCTGCCTTGTGGATGGGTGAGATAGTGTTAATGGTCCAAGTGTGTGGAAATTCCAAACAAACCGCTTCATTAAAAAGCTTTGCTAAGATCGGTGCTAGGAGGTTAATCCCATATGCAATCAACTCAGTGCATAGTCCCTCATGATCCTTCGCTCGGCCATTATGAAGTTTCATTACAGCATCCTTTACCCCTCCTCTAGTGAAGAGGGTGCAAGATGTGGGACGAGGCATGTGTGAGAGGCTAGGGACTGGCTGATTTGGGATGTCATAAAGTGTGCGTGCATAATCAAACCAGATCTGGGTGTCAATGAGTGGCGGAGGGGACCGTCCTTCTAGAAATCTCCGCCAGAAGTCCTTAGAGTTGTTACTAAATAAAATGTTCAGTAGCTCCTCCTCGTTTCGACGAACGAAGTCTAGTTTCTTCCTCCGTACCAGTCTACGGTAATCACGTAGCGTATCTCGTGCGCTCGGAAGACTGTTTTTGGTTTCGAATCTAAGTTGGCAGTGTAAGGCCTTACACTCATCATCGTACCAACTATTACAAGGTACGGTTCCAGGGGGTGGTGGGCGGGTGGAGCGGGTGGTGTGGGGAAAAGCGTGAATGGCAGCCTCGTGTAGTGAGCGGGTGACAAGGGCAGCACGATCCTCTAAAAGGGGTATGAAGTCAATATAAGCGAGAAGTATGTACAGACGGCCAAAGTAAGAAGGTGAGTGATCCCGATCAAAGCATATATCGTGGTAGGTGGAGTAAGCACTGAGTGGGGTGGAAGGTGATGTGCGAAGGGAGGTGGAGATGCGAAAGAAAAGGTATGTATGATCAGCCCCTGGGGGGAGAGGTGCTACAACGAAGTCAGTAATGCGAGATGTGAAGACAGGGGATCCCATGATGTAATCAACAACACTGGAGGCCCCCCCATGTGGAAAGCATGTGAAACCACCTGAAGCGGGCCATCTGTCAACACCATTATAGATAATGAGATCATGTATCCTGCCTAGGTCTAAAAGATGGCAAATTGACTGAAAGCCCCAAATTTTACAATTGTCTGCAAAAGCCCCAAATTTCTTTGCAAATCTGATGAAATATGCCTCAAATGCACCTGCTACAAAATCTGTAAAGAAAGCTTGCACACAGGCTAGGTGTACCAATGATGTATAGAGAAATTGCAATTAAAAGATGGCAAATTGACTGAAAGCCACAAATTTCTTTGCAAATCTGATGAAATCTGCCTCAAATGCACTTGCTACAAAATCTGTAAAGAAAGCTTGCACACAGGCTAGGTGTACCAATGATGTACAGACAGCACTGTACAGACAGCACGTACAAAATGTACGGCTGTCAGATCTGACGTTTGCCGTACAACTGTATGGCAAACTGTATGGTACTGCGTGAGCATATGGCTGATCATAGCGCATGACCTCTACAGACGTACGGCAAGCGACCGTACGTCTGTACGGCAAAAAACATAGGCAGTGGCGTTGGTACCATACGGTGCACTGCGCAATTGTACGGATGGCAAAGCTGCGCTGTATGACCAGCATATGGCCTGAGCGGAGGTACAAAGTGAGCTCTGTACAAAATGTGTACGACTGGTAGTAGAGACAGCACAAGGGTGGGAGCAGGTGGGTGATGGAGAGCTAGTCCTAAAACCTGGTTCTAATACCAAATGTGAGCAAAAGGGTGTGAGCAGAAGGAAAGCAACCTCAGTTTTATTGCAAGAGATAGAAAACAACATTTAAACTAGGGGTTTTGTCAAAGTGGCAAACCCTAACTAACCCAACCACTAACTACTAACTGTAGTTGGGTATCCTAACTGCGGTTAGGGGGGGAAAACCTCTAATGAGGGAAAAATGGCCCTAACCCACTTATGAGTCATACATTGGTCACTACCATTAATTATAGCAATAATTCCAACAAGTCCTAGGTGGTCCTGCCACATGTCCTACGCCATCTCACATGCTGCCATGTGTAATGCTTGCCTTGCCATATGTCATGGTTGCCACATCAGCATGTCATGTGTCATGGCTTACCACATTACCATGTCCCGTGTCATGGCTGCCACATCAATATACCATATGCCACATACGATAATTATGGACTAAGGTTGTTTCAACCACTCTTACTTGCCTAACTATTAAATTCAATTTGGGTGGTCAATACTAGTCTGATTTCATCCTTAGGTTTCTGGCAATTAGCTCTATTCAAAGAGCTAATCTAGGACTAATTGAGTCTGGTTGGCCTTCTCACATAACTATTAGACCTATTTAGTTTGTTGTCTTCTCTTCTCTTTGACTTTTCATGTTCCCCAAGTTCACACCCAAGTCTACTGCAAACATTCTCATTAATAG
Source organism: Dipteris shenzhenensis (assembly GCF_047967505.1). Lineage (NCBI taxonomy): Eukaryota > Viridiplantae > Streptophyta > Polypodiopsida > Gleicheniales > Dipteridaceae > Dipteris > Dipteris shenzhenensis. Next base: position 35,379,564 of record NC_141627.1, read on the forward strand.
TTGTTGGGTTGGTATGCAGTCTATGCATTTGATTGGTCCCATGTTTGGGCACTCGAATGGAGTCTAGCCAACCGGTACCTAACTGTACATTACCTAACTGTACACTAGGAAAACATATGCGTCCTTTTGGCAAACATTCTTATTGAAAGAAGTTGAAATTTAAAAATAAAGATATGGAAAATAATAAATTACCAAGCGAGTGGATATCCTCTATGAAGAGAAATGGCATTCCTCTGTCTTCTATTCCATTGACCTCAATTGAAGTGCTTCTTCATAAGCATCAAGAATGTCAAGAAAGTCATAAAACATTGCTCTCTCCTTCCATTTAGCATATGTAGATGGAAACCTTTGAATTTCAAGTGTAACTTTTTTGTAACTTTTACAGTCTTCACTGATAAAGTCGCTGAAGTCTGTCTGTCTAGGAACCAAGAGTATCTCATTATCCTCCACTTCTAGTAGAACTTCATAGTCTGGATCTTGAGGAATATCCCCAACATGGGATGGATCAAACTCACATGGAAGACATTATGTACCTTTCAATGTGGTGGGAGATCCAGCCCAACTAAAACCTGGTTAATGACCTTCGATGCTCTGAAGGAGCAATAATACCTAAAAAAGAGTTTCAAATAGATCTTCTTTTGTCCCACATTGGTTTTCAATCTAGCTTTTTCAAACTTAAGCAAAACCCATTGGCCTTTCTTGATCTCAAAGGCCCTCCATCTTTTATTTGCACCTACTTTTGTTATTCCTTAGCCTTTTGAATGGTTGTACGTCCTTTGGCATAAGCGGAGTCATAATCCTCTACGAATTAACTAGCGGCAAAGATCTTATTCTTAGTTTGGATTAAAGGAATCAGTAGAGATCTACCATACATAATTTGAAAATGAGTTTTTCATTTAGAAGACTATATGGTATTATTGTAAGAAAACTCAACCAAGGGGAGGTCCGTTCTCCTAGAGGTGTTACCGGAGACCTAAGGCCATTGATGTGAGAAGCATGGAGTGAGTGATGTGTGGACCTATGACACTGCACTACATGGCATTGTGCGTGGACCTATGACACTACACTACATTGCACAAGGATTGCACGTGGTGACAAAGGAGGATGCTAAGGAGTGTTGTGAGTCAAAACAGAAAGAACAAACTCTGAAAGAAGACAACAAAGAGCAACGCTGATGACACACAATGGAGGGAACAGCAGACAAAGAGGGCACAATGTGAGCCAAATACAACATAGAATGGAAATGGAGCCTCATACACCAATCCGCCTGATGAAGCAGAGATCACTCATCCAAGATAGCAATACAACCTAACAATGCAACATGCAAGCTCGTAGCTCTAGCCTCTCTCTCTCCCACTCTCAATCCCTGATGAAGCAGAGATCACTCATCCAAGATAGCAATACAACCTAACAATGCAACATGCAAGCTTGTAGCTCTAGCCTCTCTCTCTCTTCCACTCTCAATCCCCGTACAATGCCTACTGCCATCCCCATCCCCCCCTCTTCACACTTGCCAACCATATTAATGATGTTTCCTAAATCTTCAAAATTGATCTACATACCTCGTTCTTCCAAGGGTTCCAAGGCAGCCACATCTGCAAGATCATCTAGCCCAGGTGGCATGTCAGTACGGCTGTTTTTCGTCAAGGTCTCATGCAGAGGAATGGTGAAGATCTGATCTATGTCCTCCTCTTCAAGATTCACCAAGGACCTTTTTCTTTTCAGCCCACTTAGAAGGCGTCTCTAATCTTCCTCATGCATACGTGTCTGTGCGGCCGTGGAGAATGATTAACCCGATGATGAAGCGAGATAAATGGACAACATATCATTCTCATGCACGGGAGGACACTCCACAGCCTCAGGCAAAGAACCACCATCAAAGATATAGCCTGGAAGAGTATCAACCTGGGTAGCGGCACTGGTACATGTGACATCTGGAGTACTAGCTGCATAGCTAGTATGTGGTCGTCGAGGAGACGTGGGGATTAAGGGCAGCCGAAGTGATAAGTGTGGGGCCTGTCATCAAAGAGGGAATCAGAAGTGCTCGAGGCCCATGAACAGCAACATCACTACGAGAAGCGCCCATACCCAATGTAAGGTTGAGATTAAATGAATGAGCGGGCTGTGGTGGACTCGTGGATCCAAGCGCCAGAGAAGTAGTCGATGCCTGTGGTGCGCATGATGTAACATGAGAAGAATCTGCAGCAATCTATCCCTCATGTACTGGCGGATCAAGTGGCTCCAGAGAATCCTCTCCCTTGCGAACTGTAGCAAAAATCAAAACGGTGACCGTGCTGACCACTGTAAGATGAATACATGGGATCACTGAACAAGATGCCAAAGCATCCGAGGAAGCATCTGGAAAAAGAGGGTGACTCACCACCTGTGTAGATATGACCACCAACTGGGCCCCGAAGCGCATGAAGAGGTGGGATCCACACGAGGAGAGGCATGAAGGGAGATGGTGGTGGGATGGATGTAGAAGTGAGGAAAAGAGGTACAGATGTTGGAGAGGAAACAACAGCACGGGTAGGAGAGGTGGAAGAGGCTGGAGATGAAGATGCAACCACAGTAACAAGAGGGGCTAGGTGGTGAGATGGGAGCCGTGCTGCCACAATAGGAGGAGGGGCAGCCTGCCACTGATGGAGGAGTTGGATAAGATGTGGCTCACATGTGCATGCATGTCCTCCCACGACGCTTTTACACAGTGGCACGAAACGTGGAATGAAAAAGAGAGGCAAAGTCAAAAGGAGTCGCCAGTGAGAAGGGCGTTTAATGCAAGGCGAATACTCTGTGTGATAAAGAAACGGCCAAGTGCAAAATACAAGCGTGCAAAGAAATATCTGGCCAGCACCTCTTCTCTTTTCTTTCCTTCCACAGCCTTACAACAATCTTCTCCCCTTCTGCGCCACTTACGGCTGACAAGAAAGGATGTCAAGATCTGGGACTCACCACATGCAAGCTGGATGGCAAGAGTGGGAAGACGCAAATAGGTGGACACCATAATTAGGGTCAGAATGTGGTGGAAGCACATAAACTCTAGGTATCTAAGGACATGTCATAACTGGGGATGAATGTTGTGCACAATGGAGCGTCCACTGGAGGAAAATCAATCATGTCAAGCTTTGTGAGGGATAGCGCCTCGATCTCCTCTGTAGATAGCACGGATGAAAGATGGAGAGATGGGTTGAGAAGTGTCTTGAAGACCACCATCTGAAGCCTAGAGGGATGATCCAAGGCACGCTCATCCTTGCTGGGGCCACTAAATGCCTCTCGAGATGCCGCTCGTTGTGTAGCAGGAGAGGGTGAATAGTCCGATCCTCCATTATCAAAACTAGAGTTACTAGATGCATGACGGCAGTCCTAGTTCTCATCCGAAATCAATGTACGGTGCAGCGGATGGATCTTGTGCAGCAAATGGACGAGGGGCTAATGCAGTGGATGGATCATGTGCAGCAAATGGGTGAGGGGCTGATGGACGAGGGGCAGCAAATGGACGAGGGGCAGCAAATGGACAAGAAGAATCCTTACTCCTTTTGGGACGTTGGCCAGGTGGGGAGGAATTCATGCAGCTATCGGCCTCGATGGCCTAGGTTACTGGGGAGGGACGTGAAGGGGATCTCTGTGAAGTCATTTTCACATAAATAGGAGTAAATAGCTTGTCTTTGGGTAGGCGAGGTTGAACTTGATATATTTCTCTGGCATAAATAAGGGCATGCCAAGAAGAGAGGTGAAAAGCAGGAGAGGGAGAATTCCTAAGGGGTGATAGGATATCTACAAGGGAGGCCTACTCAAAATCGCCACGGGCACAGCATAATAGTCCCCCTGGGTGGGAGATGGCGGAGGGTAGACAAATGGTGCAAGGAAGGAGACATCAGTGGGGAGGGAAAATAGCGCTGGGAGAGGGTACAGCAGCAGATGGCGCAAAGGGAGGTCGGGTCCCAGATGAAGGCGAAGGGGGGTGAGTCGTACAAGGGGGGTGAGTCGTACAGAGGAGGGAGGGAGATGAAAGAGGGGCTTCCTAGCGCACGGGGGAGGGAGAGATGACGAGGGGGCTGATTGGCGCAAGGGGATTGACGAAGGGGGGAGGGCTGTTGGTGCAAGAGGAGAGAAAGTATCTAGTGCAAGGGGCAAAGGGAGAGATGACGAAGGGGCTGGTTGGCGCAAGGGGAGAGGGAGTATCTAGTACAAGGGGGAGAGGGAGAGATGATGAAGGGGGGGCTGGCGCAAGGGGGAGGGGCTGGTTGGCACAAGGAGAAGAGGGAGGGAACCAGCGCAAGGGGGAGAGGGAAAGATGACAAGGGGGGAGGATGGCACAAGGGGGAGGGGCTGGTTGGTGCACAAGGGGAGAGCTGGATGGCGAGGGATGGAAGGGGAGATGAGGTGTAGGAGAGAGGGAGACCAGACGAAAGGGGAAGCAGCAGGTGAGGTGGTGAGGAGGTGCAAGGGGGCAGCCAGGCAAGGGGGGAGAGGAGAAATGGATGCAAGGTGGGGGGAGAGATGAATCACAACAGGGGGCCAAACGCATCCAGAGGGGGAGAGCTTGTGGTGCATAGGAGGAAAAGCAAGGGGTATGCTAAAATTAGCATGGAGGTGAGGTGGCTATGGGGCAGCAGGGGCAAGGTGAAGGATGTAGAGAGAGGTGGGGAAGAGTGAAGAGAGAGGGAAGAAGTTAGAGAGAGGGGACGGGGTGGAAAGAGAGAGTGCTTGTAAGAGAGAGGTGATGGGGTGGAGAGAGAGAGTGCTTGTAAGAGAGAGGTGATGGGGTAGAGACAGTAAATGGAAGCGAGGCGCTCCTCTTCACCACCGAAGCTAAATGTCTTGAAGTGACCTTTTGCATCCACCACCGAGCCTAGAGGATACTGAACCTCCTTGTTCACCGAGCCTCCTTGTTCACTCCACCGAAGCTAGAGGACGCCGAACCTCCTTGTTCATGCCACCAAAGCTAGAGGACACTGAACCCCCTTGCTCACTCCACAAAAGCTAGAGGACACCGAACATCCTCGTTCACTCCACCAAATCTGGAGGACACCGAACTTCCTCATTCAACCAGAGGAACATGCAGCCAACATGACCTCCTTGTTCATGCCACCAAAGCTAGAGGACACCGAACCCCCTTGTTCACTCCACCAAAGCTAGAGGACACCGAGCCTCCTTGTTCACTCCACCAAAGCTAGACGACACCGAACCTCCTTGTTCACCCACAGGAACATGCAACGTGAAGGTGACCAAGTCACCCCTTGTCCTGAAGTGTGAAAAGTCATTGTGTCCTCGCCCAGAGAAGAGAGAGAAGGGAGTTGTGGAGAGATCACGAGAAGAGAGAAGGGAGGTCGCACCCTGTGGAGAGAGAAGCCAATTGTCACCAAGGATAGGGGCAAACCCATGGAGAGAGTAGACAAATGGCACGAAGGAGAGAGACGGGAGTTTGCACCCAGTGGAGAGAGAAGGCAAATGTCACCGAGAAGAGAGAAGGAAGTTTGCACCGGTGCAGAGAGAAGGCACATGTCAGAGAAGGAATGTGCACCCGAGGTGAGAGAAGGGAGCTTGTTACCATGGGGAGAGAGATGCCTAGAGAGAGATTGTGTTTAGAGAGAGACTGCAGCTAGACAGATTAAGGAAAGGGAATTCTAGAGAGAGAGTGCATCTAGAGACAGACGGTTTATTAAAGTCTCAAAATACTGATAGGTCTATGAGACATAGAAAACCTGATACAATGAGCAAAAGAGGTGGAGCTACTAAGCGAGCATCCTAACCCATGCTAGAGAAAACTATGTAGACATAGTCAATGATATCATCATATGTGTCACTATAGTCATATACATCCCTGGCATCATCATCCCCATGGAAGTAATCCAATACAATACGATAGGAGCTAGTGGATTAGACAGTGTAGGCAAGAAACCAGTGATAGATTGTTGTCTACTATCTGGATGAGTAGTCAAGATGCACCCGATGGTAGACTAGACAGTGTAGGCAAGAAATCCGTGATAGATCGATGTTTACTATCTGGATGAGTAGTCCGTTGTGCCCTCCTAGCAGCTACCTGACGCTTGACGAGCGCCACAGTAACCCCGGTCGACCATACCCTAGGTCTGAAAATAGAGGATATGTCAGTGAGTATGATCTGTGCATTTGTCTCCTGTCGAGTGTGCCGCACCTCAACCTCGATGGACCGCTCCTGTCTCCGTGATTTGATGAGACGCTCTCTATGTCGGACCACCTCGTGGATGAAAATAGCCAGGCATCTCTAATCTGGGTATGAAAGGAGTCTAGAGAGGCACTCGAATCTGTCTCCGAAAAGGCAATGGTATTGTCCACAAATCTCGTAATAGACTGGGGAACGAAAGACGAAGTGCTCCTCTGATTCCACCTCATGCCGCTCACATAATGTGCAGATAAGACTCTCTTTGGGGATCCCATCTGCTCGACCGCTCTCGACGCAGTCAGTGCGATGACACACGGCAATCTTGAGTGAGTGTGGTGGGTGGATCTGGGTGTACCCTGGTGGGATAATGAAACCCTCCTCGGACATGTGTAAGTAGTGCTCCCAATAGAAACTGAGCTTCACAGGAAGCTCTATCTGTGCCAACCAGGTCTTGAATGTGTGTAACTATAAGAGATCCTCCTGGATGATCGGGTTGACATCGTTGCCCCGAAACACGACAAACAGAGCATTAATGCTGTATTGAAAGGGCGGCAACTTGTCTATAGGGAAACCCAATCTCTAAAACCATCTGCATGTGTGCGCGTACCAACATCTCTGATCACCCTAAGCTGCTAATGCCATAGAAGGGTAGCATGCGTCACCCGTAGTACAAGAAACATAGTCTCTCACGCAATATAGATAAGTGATAGTCTGGAATGCCGCATCTAACTGCAATGGAGATGCCCCAAACTCAACCTGAAAGTTCTAATAAGGAACAGATGGCTTACTGCGGATCATCCGTGATAACAAGAGAACCTGTAATCTCTCCACTCAAGCCCACTATGTCAGATAGGTCTGGCCCCCAACAAGTGCCGCCATACATGCCCGCGGGTCGGACCAAGAAGTCCAAAAGGAGAACCTTGGTCCGTGGGTCCTGAAAATGTGAATGGAAGCACTGTCTCTCCAATTGGATGAGGGAGGCATATCCTCTACTCAGGCAGGCCTACATCGTCGATCTCATTGTGAAGATAGGTCAAGAACCCCCATGTAAGTGTATGATGAGACAATCTCAATTGATGCCCCGTCAAACGTAAACTGCTCTCTGGGTGCAGCTGCTCTGGAGGTGTTGAAGATCATAACCTTGGTTTTACCCAGGTTGACCTTCAAGTCATAGGATTCGCAAAAAGCCAGTAGTGCATCTAGATGTCTCTAGAGCCACTCAACGGACAAGGATAAGAGCACCACATCATCAGTAGAATCTAGAGCAAGTAGCCGGCGAAAGAGCAACCAGCTCCTCCTAGGGTCCTCATAAAAGACTCAAGCTTGTCTATATAAAGGCCAAACAAGGTCGGTGAAAGTAGGCAGCCTTGTTTGACCCCCAATGGTGCTCATGATCTCTTCTGTCCATCCACTCCCCGTACGAACTCTGCAAAAAACCCTCTTGTACACCCCAAACTATCCAGTTCTTGCAACCGCCAGATGTGGTCTTTCCTCAACTTGTACAATTGCCCAACAATCAGTTTAAAGGGGCATCATGAATGATTTGTTTACTCTTTTGTGTTGGGGTTAGCCCTTTAGAAAACTCACCCTTGGACAAAAAATGTACAATGTTTGCATACCATGGTGGAAAGCAGTTGACAACAAACAAGCATTCATCCCTTAGCACTGTCAAACCAAAGAGGCCCACATCCGGCAATTCATCCTCCACCCCTGTTGCTGCTTCACCTAAAGAAATCTATGACAAATGATCTACACGTTTATGCCACTGGCCTGCTCGCACTACAATGTCAAAGACAAATTCTTGAAAAAGAAGTATCCATATGCTCAATCTACCCCCAAGGGTGGGTTTGTTCAGCAAATACTTGAGAGCCGATGATCAGTGATGATAATAAACTTACTTCCCAAGTGTCAGTACTTTGTCATGGCATAAACCATGCCCAGGCCCTCGCGCTCAGTGGTACTATAGTTTTGTTCAGCACCGTTGAGTTTTCTATTGGCAAAGTACATAGGCAGGTCAGTTTGTGCTCTGCATCCGCTTGGGCCAATATTGCGTCAATGGCCAGCCCACTTGCATCTACATGTACATGAAAATGATATCCCATTGGGGTTGCCACAGGATGGGAAACTTCACTAAATGGTCCTTGAGATTGTTGAGCGCCAGTTGTTGCTAAGGTGTGGACCAGACGAAGGATTGTTCCTGGCAGAGGAGTTCTGTTAGTGCCACCGCTATGTTTGCTTAGCACCGGAGGAATCTTCTATAATAACCAACATGTCCCAAAAAGGACTTGACTTCTCGAGGTGTGCGAGGAATGGGCAAGGTTAGTATCACCTCTACCTTCGCTGGGTATGTGGTCATACCCTCAGCCGAGACAATGTGGCCGATGAGAACATCTCGCAATCCTGGAAGAAGCGTTTGTCAAGATTGAGGCCTATCACTCGTACTCTCAAAAGAACCCACTTGGCCCGCTACCATATGAGAGATTTCACCATGCATGCAATCACATCCATAGAAGCAATCCACACATGAGATAGAAGAGACAACGTAGATCTGTAAATACACAGCCCAATCAGGCTGAAAACTGAAGCTCCACCAAAGGTAGAATAATGGAAACCCATGCTCTCCTCTACTGGATTTTCATAGCCTTCCTTGCACAACTCCTGAGACCAAAGGTGAAGGAACAATTAGCCACCACACTGCACCCTACTTCATCACTCTCGGTCTCTTCAAGTGATGAAGAAGTGAAGATTCAATCGTGAAGTACCGTGATGGAATGGGGTGCAACCTCCACTTATATAGCCCAAGAAAGGGCCAGGCTGGCCAGACCAAGTAGGGGCGGGGTCACCAGCTCTAGCCTCTAGACCTAGGCTGACCAGATGGCCGACCTAACCAGGATATAGCCGACCAGCTAATGACCTAGAACCAACCAGAGCAGCCGACCAGTCACCAAATGCCAAATGCCACGTGGCTGATGCCACATCATCTATCAAGTATGCTATGTGGCTGCTGCCACGTCATCTGCGGCTCCACTTCGTGACTGTCATGCCACATAAACAGGTCGAACTAATTGCCATGTGGCCCATGTGCCATATCATCGAAGGTGACATGTATGAGGAAGTGTGCCTCATCATCTTCCCCATGGACAGCAAAAAGCTGTCTTGGCCAGCAAAAAACTGTCCCAAAATGCAGCCCCCGCCACGACATCGCTGATTACCAGAAGCACATGCATCAAATGCAAACAGAGTCTCAGCTGTTGACAAGTATTGCGATGATAGAAGGAAATAGGATTTATTGTGCAAGCATTGGATGATGACAAACATTGGGGGAAAGGCACCAGTCTGCCTCTGCATTTTGGGTCCAAACCATTAATCCAGCTCCCAGCTACAATGGAGGCTCAAGATGCTTAAACAGTTTCTGTACTACATTCCTGTCCAAAAAAAGGTTTGAATGCCTTGATTTTTCTAATGCTATACGTCAGCATATATGTTTGTCAAATGTGTATCTGCGATGCACCAAATATGAACCACCCTTTTAACCGCACATACAGAAAATATATTAGCCATATCATCGTCCATATCCGAATCTATAATTGAATTGTGGTTTTGTTGTATCTTGACGAACTCCAACATATATATAGCTGAGTTTGGGAAAAAAATCACTATATTGGCTTTCTTTTCACTCTAGCCATTCCCTTAGAGAGAATGAATTCCGTACTTCTGACGATCTGGCAAGATAAAAGAAAGTCCCCTTTAGAGGCATTGTAGGGTTGATAAATTTTTCTCATCATGCATATAATCCTCATAAGATCAGTCATAGAGAAGATTAGATCCAAAACACTAGTGAAAATTAAGAAAAAATTTTCAGTGTGATACCTGAGATTGGATAAAAAGCGCTCAAACTGTTTATGGGATGGCAAAATGGACACGTGCAGCATGTCAGGATTTGTAATAAGCTGTGCATGCAAAAAGAAGGCATACACTTAAGGATCTTGGAATGCCACTGCCGTTTAAATATTTGCTTGAATATTAGAACGTACAATAGAGACGAAAGACATGCATACTTTGCAAGCTATGTGAACCTGCTGGCTCATCATCCTGAATGATAATTTTGTTGTCAAATTTGTCTTAAGGAAAGTATGGTACTAGTGACAATCAATTTTTCAGAACAAGAACCACCCGACCTGAGACAACTAGCCATCGTTACAAAAGAACTTTAGGAGCAAAGGAGTCTCCTACAAGCCTGGCGTGATCACGAAGGTATAATCGTTGATGTTGAGCCGTGTCACCATCATACACTCCTACACTAATAGGAGGTTCCAGTCCACTTGTCATTTCAAGTAATGCTCTGAATTGATCCTGAGCTAATGCCTGTGAGCAGGCCATTTACAAAAGTTAAATGAAATATGGAGCTATGCTTAGAAGCAGCAAAGAACTGCAAAGGAAGGCAATGAGAACAAACAGAAAGCAAAACAGTTCATGCCTTTGTTGGAAACAGGTAAAGAGAACATGATTCTGGATTGCTGAACAATTCATCCAGGACAGGGATGTTGTAACAAACTGACTTGCCACTCGCGGTGGAAGTGGCAACAATAACATGCTGCTTTGAAACTGCTGCATTGATAGCTTCTGTCTGATACCCAAGGATCATTTCTTGTGTTAAATTCAGGGTGGTGAAAAAAGCAGACCTTAACATTGAAAGACATAGTTAGATTCCTTGCCTGAGGTTGACAAAATGTAAACGAATTCGACTTGGAAGAACACCAGGGGGATACCAAACCTGGTGTATATAGAGCCTTGATATATGCAGCTTCTTGAGTGCAGCTACTGCAGAACTAGATAACGTGACGGAAAGCTCACCATAGTTTGCTTCTCGTGGCTTCATGATCTCACAATGCACTATCTGCAAGATGAAAAGGAATGCCTATGATTTGTAAAAATAACACACTATTAAAATACTACCTGGCTACAAGAAACCGTTTTTTATAGGACTGCAACAAAGACAATCTATTGTTTGCAAAGCTCTTTTACATGTGCCTGCTAGCTCCTTTCGAAGTCTTATAAATAGAAACTAGCTAGAATTCACTGATCTTGCTTTCGTCAATGTGGATTGTTGAACTACTCCCTTTGACATCTTGCCAAATTTGTGGAATTATGATGAGCAGGATGTTACTAATTATTCTAAACAGGATCAGGGAGAATTGATGATGATTCTGGCCAATGGGTTGAAATCCCCAAAACTGACATCCTCCATCCCCAATTCCATTCTCTTCATTGGAGGAGAGAATTTCATCCTCGTAGTTGAAAAGAAAGACGTTGCAATGCTCATCTCCTGCTTGATAGAACTTACTTGAGTGTGATCAATTCCTTCATTGTGGATACCAGCTGAGGTGTTGGTGGAGATGAAGTGCATTTGTGCAACACTTCTTGAATAATTTCTTGTACTTGAGTTGTGATCAATTCCTTCACTGTGGATACCAGCTGAGGTGTTGGTGGAGATGAAGTGCACTTGTGCAACACTTCTTGAATAATTTCTTGCTTGCCTTTCCCTTCCATATCATTGTTTTTCCTTTCTAGAGCTACGATTCTAAGCTTGAGCTCACGTATTTCATGTTGTAAATAGTAGATGTGCTCTTGCGGGTCTGTCATGCTTACAAGCTTTCTATGCTACACAGATGTCTTTCCATACAGAGAGGGCCTCTTTGAGAAGATGTACAGGAGGGGAAATGAAGCTGCAATATCATAATAGGAGGGCTTACTTGGGGTCAAAGCGAAGGTCTTCATCTTGGGGAACTCCATGTTGCTGGCCTGTGTAAGCTGAGAAGCCCCTTTGCTGATATTAACTCCTAGGCTGGGGCCAGGGGTTCATTCCATCCTTAAGTTGTCCTGCCCCCTAGGGACTGTGTAACCCCGGCAGCTAGGGTTACGATGGTAGGGTTGGCTAGGGCTGGTGGCAGTGGCTGCTTAGGGTTGGCGAGGGCTGGCGCTGGTGCTGGTGACGACAACGACGACCCTGCTGGTGGGGGATGGTTAGAGCTAGCTGCTACTGGTGGTGTTCGACGACGAGGACGAAAAGAGAGAGAGAGAGAGAGAGAGAGAAGTTTATTAGAGTCTTCGGAAGACTAATGGGTCTATGAGACTATGAGTCTAGAGAGAGAAAGGAAGAAAGAAAGTTTATTAAAGTCTTCGGAAGACCGATGGAAACCTGATACAAGCAAGCTGGAAGGGTGGAGCTACTATCGAGCATCAACACCCATGCAGAAAGACAAAAGATACATGCTACATACTCGCATTAGAGTAATAGTCATCTCCATCATCATGATCATCATCAGATAGTCCATCACATAAATACAAAATGAAATATGCTCCCGTGTCACAACTGTGATCCACTCTATTTCCCCCTCATCAAGGATGGTGAAGCGAGATCATAAAACCAAAGATGGAATGTTGCCAGCTGCCTATGAGATGTATTACCGTCTTCGGGAGGCCTCGCGGGCCTATGAGTTAAAGTACAAAATCAAGTAGCTCATACAAGCCTCTGCGGGCTGAGGCAAAGGGCTCACTAAGGCCCCTTGCTGAGTACTATACTAAACTAATCGTCTAAAAACACAACACGGTGCAGTTTCAGTCTCATAATAGTCACTCACAAGGTTGAAAACCATAAACTCATCATGCATAGCAGGGACTAGCTATTACGACATCCCCACCAGCATCATCAGCGCCCAACGGTGGATGTAGACCATAGTATAAACATATGCTCTCGCACATACATATCCACATACCCACACATACTTAAGCATTGTGTTTATATGTCCACAATTATGGGTGTCAAATGATAACTCATCGAAATAACAGGTATATGTGTTTGCTAGAGGGAGAAACTTGAGAGACTAAGAATGTGTGAGACTCAGAGTACCTGGCCTAAAGAACCCACTCCGTGTTTGAGATGCTCTACCATCTCTGAAACAGATAAATCAGTGGTGTCCTGCATGGATCCATGGAGAGAGGTAAACTAGACGGTAATCTGAAAACTAAAGAACTGTTATTCTTGAAAAGAAAGGGGAATTGCAATTGTAAAAAGATTCATAATGAGTGCCACTGTTAAAGGAAGGACCATGCATCGAGCTAATTTCTTATGCTGTCGTGGTGGCCTTGGTAAAGCTGCCTTATGATTTGCATTGCCAGTGGAATTTAAATTCAGCGATTTTTTTCCATAGTGTAGCAAGTCTTCCAAGGTGAACTCCTTGACCGTTCCACCCTTACCACATGTATGACTTTCCTGAAACTCACAAGAACATAACAACTAATCATATCCTTGTAGGCAAGATATTATATTACATATTCCCAAGACATTGCTCAGCACAACAATATCTCATAATAAAACGTGCTCACTATCATGAAAAAGCATCGGTGATAACAGAATAACATATTATAATAATGGCATTTGTTGGAAGTGTTTGCAGTCATAAAGCATAGCAGCAGGCAGATTCTAAAAGTCATCAATGCTTGCCGCAACCTTGTAATATAGAATCTACCTCAAATTCTTTTGTCAAGCTAACCACTGCTACCTCAAAGGCCCTTTGACGCTTTTGAATGGAACTCTTTATACAACTGTCAGATATCTTCTTCCCACCTTTCACCAGCAGAGAGAGGTTAGCATGACTGAACATAGATAAGCATGAGGGTGCTTTCAATTACAAAAAACTAAGGTGCTTGCTAGGGCAAGTTTGTCAAAAAACAATTTTTGGGTGCAGATTGAAACTTTCTTAAATTGCTACTTTATAAGAACTAGAAAAATTCAAATCACAACCTGCACTTGGAAGCAGGTCAGACGGGCCGATCCCTTTTTGGAGAGCATGAGGCATCACTTCATGCAATGAACGAGGCATGTTTTGTTGGGGGACTTTTGAGGGATCAAATAAATCAATGTTGAAGGATGAGTCCTCCCCCTCTCCAACACGGGAGCTTATTTGGACCAACTGCCCTTCCATGACACCAATCATAAGTTGAAAATTGTCAAACATTCCACATTCACACATACGTACTATTGAATGAACCATCACATACAGATATATCAACTGATAAATCACGAATACTGATATATTCGTTGATAAATAAGTCCAATCTACAAAGGAATATGAATGAAGGGGAGCAGTAAACATTAGGATGCAGGGAGAATAGTGTGCTATTCCCATTAAGCATCCAGTAGTGTAAACCCTTGCACTTGAACTGAAAGAAAAGAAATAATGGCATGACACTAGAACCTCCATCCAAAAAATCACCTTAGGAAAAAGGTTCACAAGGTTTTCTAAGTCTTTTACTTGAATCTCCTCCCCATAAATTCGACCAAGCTGCTGCAGTGCTGCTTTCATATTTTGCCATGTCCCTTGCATGTGCTGTTTCTGTAGAAAACCATACACCGTATTTATGGCTTTGAAGACTTTATACTGCCTTTCAAGGGCTGGAGGACATGACCATGGTATTTTGGCTCTCTTGTGGCTTTTTTCCTCAGAAACTTGCAATATGTCGATAGCACCCGAGTCTCCATGGGAGTTGTCCTCTACTTGCTTTCCTTTAGCAACATGTTCTGATTCATTAGAATAGCAGCATTCCTTTACAGATCTCTGTGCAGTTATATCTTGGATGATAGATTCAGTATCACTTGACTCAAAATGCCTTTTCCTAGATAAGTTGACACTTTTTATCTTTTGATCATATTTTTTAGTTCCATTAGAGAGTGATGTATCCATAGAATTGTGTCTCAGATCAGGATTATACTTAGTCAGATCAGACCTTGCATCAGAATGAGCAACCACCTCATCAGATGCTTTCCATGTAAACATGTCAGCTGCAATTTCGTGCCACACAGTTTCTGAAACATCCATGGAAGGGTTCACCAAATCCTTTTGTTGAGGCCTTTCCTGGCAGCTCAACATGTTAGAAATGGCTGTTGTCTCCTCCCAGTTAAATTTCCCAACAGGACTCCCCTTGGTAGATGATAAGCCAAGTTGAGGACATATGACGCCAATTTCAGCTACTTTAGAACCTCTGGTCTCTGATTCCCTGCAATCTCTTTCACAGAAGATGCCTTGCTGAAAAGAAACATTTGGTGCCTGTTTCTTCCTCAGGTATGGGATTAACACTAAAAATTCCCCATCCTTCAAATCAAGAGACTTTATAGAATCCCCCAAACCAAGCTTCTGTCCCTACAGTCAGAAAATTTTAAACAACGTTAATATACATCAAAGTCTCCATAACTGAGAAATCAAGTAAGCATTCCTCCGGATGGAGCTAAGTAGTGCAAAGCAACAATGAGACCAGCACAAAATGCAGACTATCTTAAAAAATTTCCTGATTCCAAAAAAACCTTTCCCTTTTTCCAATCCATCTGTAGATAACAGGAACTTGTATACTCAAAGACATAAACTAAGAGCTTCGAAAGTGATTATCATTTTTCATTATGGCTGTTCTTATACGTCAAGAAAGCCAACAAAAATTTTATCAACCATTGACTCCATAAAGGACCATAGAGGTTTGGTGGCAACTCTCAGTGCTGGAGAACGGGCAATGCCAATAATGTTCGAGGAACTGGCCCGTTGTTGCTTCAAGAAGAGGCCCATATGAAGCTGTCCAAAGGAAGTGAAGATGGGAACCAAACGTTCTCATGGCAAAAAGAAAGAATGGAAAAGGGAAGCTGCATAAAAGAAGGATGCAAAGAATTCAAATGACGATAGGGGCTTCGGCTGCGACATTTTGCTAGAGACTGCAGTGAAGGAAGAAGTCTTGTTAGAAACATGGCGTTGAGGGGGGGAGAGAGAGAGAGAGAGAGAGAGAGAGAGAGGGTAGGCTAGGGAGAGAGGTAATGATACTCAAATGAAAACATAATGAAAATGAAATCATAAAGTACTCACATGACTAAGAGAGCTTGAGGCTTGATTTCATAGATGTGACATGAGAAGTACAAGCCTTTATAGGATAGGCACACACTCATAGTACCAAATGTATATGGGATAACTCCCAAAGTGACACATGACACTCACACATAGATCTACTACTAGAACTCCTAGTAAAACACTCGTCACTCCCCTTACTCTGGACTGGGTGGTCAATACAATCATACCAAAGTAGTAAAAGACAATACAAAATCTTGAGGCTTGATTTCATAGATGTGACATCAGAAGTACAAGCCTTTATAGGATAAGCACATAGTACCAAATGTATATGGCATAGCTCCCAAAGTGACACGTGGCACTCACACATAGAACTACTACTAGAACTCCTAAGTAAAACACACTAAACACTCTTTGGCCATGATTTCTCCAACAAGTCCATTGGGTTGGGACTAGTAATAGGCTAGTACTGGTCAACAGAGACTAAAGAGGCCCTTGCACGTCGAAACAAAAACGGGAGAAATGGAAACGGCAAAAGCGCCAGAAACAGAGTTTTCGGGCTGAGCCGAAACAGCGAAATGAGAAACGGCAATGTGGTACAATTTATATGTAATAATAAATTTATGAGGAGAAAGGGGAGGGAGAGTATGAGGAGGAGGAGGAGGAGGAGGAGGAACACGACCCCAGCACACCTGAAACCTCAGATCTGCAAGCAACCACAAGAACACACCAAACGTGAGGAATTTGAGCAGGCTACTTACCACCCAACCATGACATCTACAGGATGCGATCCCGAATCAAGAGATGTCCCCTCCGAGCCACGAGCTGAGCTACTGGCACGAACTCCCAACCAGATCCCAACCAGTCTGGTGTCCCATACCACCAGGTGGCATCTAGAGGCCTTGGATCTACTGCTGGGCCTTGGGCTACGCTAAGATGCAAGCGCGCGTCCGCGTCAACCCAGGATTAGACCTAGCACCTAGAAATGAGACTTGCTCCCATCAGCTCTCTGAGAACTGAACCTCTAGGCCCCTTATATAGACTCGAGCCCAATGCGCCAAAAATAGCAAAGACCTCTAACTAATTCGTACCCTTGCCACTCAACCCGAGAATCAAGCCTGCCTAGCCCTAAGCCTCCCTAGGCTACCTGAGCTCGTCTTGTGTACCCCAGTACACGTCAGATACCAATCCGTGCACACGACATACTTTCCCTCCTCTAAGAACTCACTTCTGAGTTCATTCAAAAACCCGGGAAGTCCTCTGGAGGTTAGATAATGTCTCCCATGTTGCATCCTCCTCAACACGATCCTTCAGATGATCTTGTATTCCGTGACAGTTCTATTACGAATCTGTCTTTCGCAAAATTCAAGAATACTCTCAAGTTCGTGTGGAATGAAAGTCAAATCTCTAACTCCTATTATTTCTTAAGGAGAAACAAGTTGATCATCCGCACCCAGTAACTCTTTCAGTCTACTAACATGAAACACTAGATGTACTTTAACATCAGGAGGCAATTCTAGTTTATATGCAACTGGTCCAATTCTTTTAATAATCTTGAAGGGACCACAGTATCGGGGAGATAATTTCGGAACCAAACCAGTACTTAGGCTCTTGGATTCCTTGAGAATACGTAAATATACCATCATCCCTTCAGAGTACTCTCTGGGTGAACGATGTCTATTAGCATAAAATCTATCCCAATCTTGGGCACTTCTAATAGACTCCTTGGCAAACTGCAACATTTCTTGCATGTCTTGCAAGCATGTCCTTGCAGCATCATTCCCTTGAACCGAACCATAACTAGTCACTTAGGTTGAAACCCGTACATAAGCATAAAAGGACTGTAACCTGTACTTGAATGTGCAAATAAGCAAATTCTGTCATGGGAAAATAATCTTCCCATGATGAAGCCTGTCTCTTAGAAACATATGCCATAGTTTTCAAAAAATGTACGCATCTTAGGCCAATAAATGGTATGTTTCACAAGAGACAGAGTCCGATGTATACCTAGATGCCCAGCACTAGAGCATCATGACACACACTCCCAGAGAATCTTGGATTGAAGATCCGAAACAATCTGGCACACAACCATGGGACACCATAAAGCCTATAAGTCTGGTGATGCTAAGGCTCTGTCTAAGCCACCAAGCAAGGAAGATAAGGGGGACAAGAAAGAGAAGTTGGTTAAACATCTCTCTCAAGCTCTTATCTAGGAAAGGAAAAGAAGAACCTATGTTATCTTTTTGGAGAGAAATGGTCCCCTGACCATAGGACTCTGAAGCCAATGCAAAGCTCAAATGGGAGCTAAAGTCAGAATGATTACAAAGGTTGATACAAAAAAAGATATTTCCCAAACCACATGTCCACTTGTTTGTTAGCAATGAAATTTGAATTCGCATATGATTTTTCTGTCAATGACAGATTTTCGGATGCACACTCTTGTGAAGAGGATGATGAGATTCATTCTGATGCACAGGCTCAAAGGTTCAGCATATCTGTAGATGCCATTATGGGCTGTAAAGAAGCTCAAACTCACCCTTTGAAGGGATTCATCCAAAACAGGCCTGTCCACATTAGTTGACAGTGGAATCACTCATAATGATGAACTCAAAATCCATGAGGCTTTGGCGACTGAGCAGAAAGCACGGAAGAAGTTAGCAACTGAGGAGCGGGAAGCGCTCAAGGCATCATGTACTTGTAACCGATGTGGCTAGAAAGGTCATTATTGGCGGCAGTGTCCTCAAAGGAACAGTGAGGGGACCAATAACCAGTAGGACGTAGGTACGATGTTTATTCCAGCCTTCTAGTAGCACATCGCAGGATGCGCTGTCAGCAGGCTTTCAAATCCTTTTACGGAGGATTGCTTGCTTGTTTGTGGCAGCGGTACTTGCCCAACAGGTGCAGTGGCAAGGGGATCTTTCATCGAGGCAAGCTTTCAAGCAAGACCTCGAGCTGTTCCTGCTAACTCAAGTGGCAGTATGTTACCAGTATGTCTTTTGTTTGGAAGTTATGACTTGGCAGATCCGGACGGCGTTTCCTAGTGTTCTGCTGCACTTATTGTCTGATGAGCTGCTAGAGATCCGTGGGGGTCAGTTGATTGCCAATGCGGAAATCCAAACACAATAGATTGATCCTTGTCAGCGAACGAAGGGCCATTGTTTCTGGAGCACACAGGTTCATCAATCTAGAGTCAAAGCACCAGTTTGGACTTGAGAGGGGGCTATCCAGCTCTGAGATACAAGTACCCAGATAGGGCAGCAAACTTTGCGCCGGGGCCAGTGTCAGTTGGATTATTGTATCAATAGTGTTGTACTAGTACCGGAGAGGATCATGGCCTGGAAGCAACAGTCCATGCTGAGGCATTTCATGCCACGAGGGGGCTTCATCGACAGTACCTGTGGCAGTCTTCAGCGATGGAGCATCACATGACGGATTCCTCCAGTTGTTTTAGAGGCACACCAAGCTCCCTCATGCCTAAGAAAATAGATATCCTCTTCCCCACTCAAATGATCTCATAGACAAATTGGCAGGAGTGAAGTACATTCACATAGATTGATTTGCGTACTAATTATCACCAAATACGCATTTATCACATCTGAATCAGCTGCTGCTCCTCCCCCTTTAGCTGCCCTCTCCCTTCAGCCCCTCCCCCTCAGCCCTCCCCTCCCTCTCTCAGCCCCTCTCTTTCATCCCCTCCTTCGCTCCCCCTCAGCCCCTTCACTGCCTCCCCCTCCCGGCCTCTCCCCCCCTGCCTCCCCCTTCCCCGCTCCCCCTCCCTGCCTCTCCCTCCACGCCTCCCCCTCTCCCTCCCCGCCTCCTCTCCCCCTACCCGCCTCCCCCTTCCCCGTCTCCCCCTCTCCCTCCTCGCCTACTCTACCCCTCTACCCGCCTCCCTCCCTTTGCCCTCCCCGCCTCCCCCTTCCCCGTCTCCCCCTCGCCTACTCTCCCCCTCTACCCGCCTCCCTCCCTTTGCCCTCCCTGCCTCCCCCTCTTGGCCTCTCCCTCCCCACCTCCTCTCCCCTTATACCCACCTCCTTCCTCCCCCCTTCCTGCCACCTCCCCTCCCGCTCTCTCTCCTCTCACCTCCTCTCCCCCTCCCCCCTCTCCGCCGCCTCCCTCCTCTCCATCTATCCCCCCACCCCCTCTCCACCTCCTCCCTCCCCTCAGAGTGCTCTCAACGGAAGCAAGAACGGAAGAAGGAGAGAGAGAGACAGAGAGCCACACAAGTTTTGGTCGGTGCAGAACCACCCTAATCTTCTTTTTCATTCATTTATATATGTGTTTGAGTATTGTACATAACCGGGGTAAAGGCACAGTGACCTTTAACCCCCACAACCTCCCACTTAAAGGACAATGTACCTTTAAGGGAGAAGAACCAGTGAGCATACTATCCAATGCCCATCAATACACGACAATACTCAAACCGCTGACTAGGTAGACTCTTCGTCAGCATATCTGCAGGGTTATCATCTGTATGAACCTTGACAAGCTCTATGCGCTTGTCCTCAAGTACCTCCCTAATGAAATGGTACATTTGCATAAGCTCCATATCCTCTGATGCCACTAGTCCAAGCATGCATCTAAGTGTGGTCATCTTCACAACCGGAGAGAATATCTCATCAAAGTCCACACCCTTCTCTTGCTTGAACCCTTTAGCAACCAAACGGGCCTTGTACCTAGGCACATCATCACCTGTGACCTTCATTTTGTAGACCCATTTACATGGCAATGCTTTCTTTCCATGTGGCAAAGAAACCAAGTCCCAAGTCTTATTCTTCATAAGAAGTGAACTCATCTCTGATTGCATAGCATACTCCCACTTGCGTTGATCCTCACGCATCATAGCCTCTTTGTAGCAAGAAGGCTCCCCGCAATCAGTAAGCATCACATAGTCTACCCCTGGAACAAACCTATCAGGTGGTCTAGACACTCTAGATGATCTTCTCAAGGGCATTTCAGCTTGCTGTCCCACCTGCATATCAGCCACATTTGGCTCATCACTTCCACCAATAGATGATCCATCATCTACCCTTGATTGTGTACCTGTGGGAGTACTTGGTTGTACCATTTCTTGCACATTTGGCACATGGACAGCTTGCTGTCTATCAACATATGCAGGTGGATTCACATCCTAGAAAGTGATTCTCCTCATTTCCACATCCCTCATGGGTGCCTTATGCATCTTCTTCTCATTGAAGACCACATCATAGCTGCGTATGATCTTTGCTTCTGGATCCCAGAGACGATAGCCCATCTCTCCACTTTCACCATAACCCAGAAAGATGCATTTCCTAGACTTAGGATCTAGCTTCTTTCGAAGCTCTTTTGGCACATGTGCATATGTCTCACACCCAAATATACGCAAATGAGAGTAAGAGGGCTTCTTTCCACTCCATGCCTCTTCAGGAATACCACCATCCAAACTCTTACTAGGTGATCTATTGATCACATGCACTGCAGTCTTCATTGCCTTAGCCCAAAAACCACCAGAAAGACTTGCATTGGAAAGCATGCATTGCAACCTTTCTTGAATGGTACGGTTCATCTTTTCTGCAACTGGATTTTGCTCTGGAGTACGAGGGGATGTAAGCTCCCTCTTAATCCCACGAGTATCACAGAAATGCTGAAAGTCATGAGAGAGATACTCTCCACCATTATCAGTCCGTAGGCATTTAAGCGTTCTACCTGACTGATTCTCAACCAAGGCCAGCCATTTCTGAAATACCTGGAACACATCACTCTTTCGAGCTATAGCATAAACCCACACTTTCCTAGTTGCATCATCAATGAATGTCACATAGTAATCAGCTCCACCTAATGACCGTGTAGGCATGGGACCGCATACATCTGAATGCACTAAATCAAACTTTTCAAACTCTTTCTTTCCCCTTCTTTTATGGGCTGATTTAGTCTGCTTCCCATAGAGACAATGCTCACAAAATTCAAAATCAGAGAAACTCAAATGCGGTACATAACCCAAACGGCATAAGAGTTTCATTCCATTCTGGCTCATGTGCCCCAACCTGCAATGCCACAAAGAAGTGCTTGGCTGCTCGGTTATTGCAACAACATGATCAAATACCCCTGATACATGTAAGGGATACAAAGTCCCACACTTGGCACCCCTAGCCAAAAGCATAGAGCCCTTTTGAATTTTTCAACTCTGAATGCCAAAAGTGGTGTGAAAATCAGCATCATCTAGCTGACTCACTGAAATAAGACTCTTGGTCAGCTTAGGCACATGTCTCACATGTTTCAAAACAAATGCAGACCCATTTGCAAGAGAAAACTTTATGTCACCTGCTCCCACTATGTCACATGCATAGTCATTTCCAAGATGCACACAACCTGTCTTTCCACTATCATAAGTGGAGAACCATTCCCTATGGGGAGTAACATGAAATGAAGCACCAGAATCCAAAATCCAATCCTGGGAATATGCATCATCTGAAGTGGTAAGCAACTCTGTAGATAAGCTAGACATGAAGAGAACGTCATTGTCACTATCATGTGTGACTGCATTGATCTCCTCGATCTTCACTTTTCCTTTGTCCTCCCTTGGACTCTCTTCCTTTTGATTTGCACCCCAATTTGCATTCTTTTTCTTATCCTTTTGCTCTCTTTTCAGCTTGTAGCAATCCTTTTTCATATGGCCCTTCTTGCCACAATGGTAACACTCAATGTTCCGTGCCCTGGATTTGCTACGTGACTTCACTCTTTCTTGGGACTTCCCCTCAACTGTGATCTGCCCCTTTGCACATTTAAGGCTGCATCCTGCTTGTTGCCATCCATAGACTTCCGTCTAATCTCCTCGGCCAACAAGCTACCCACAACATCATCAAATTTCAGTACTCCACCAGGTGCAGAGTTACTAACAGCTGTGCGGAAGGTATCCCATGAGGATGGCAATGAACATAAGAGAAATATTGCCTTAGTCTCCACATCAAAATTCATTTTCTGAGCCTGAAGCTGGCTGAAAATAATATTTAATTCATTCAAGTGAGAAGCAATGGAGACCCCTTCCTTCATCTGCAGCTCAAACAACCTCTTCATGAGGTAAACTTTATTAGAGGCAGTTTCCTTCTCATAAGTGGCACACAGTTTCTTCCACAAATCTTCCGTAGTCTGCTCATTTACTACTATGAAATAAACTGACTCTGCAAGATGAAGTCTAATAGTAGACTTTGCTAATGCATCCAACTCATTCCAATCATCCTCAGACATATTTGCAGGCTTAGCTTCAATCCCTACCAAGAGTTTAATCTGCTTCTTTTGAATAAGCACGTCCCTTATTTGTTCTTTCCACAAAGAAAAGTTTGTCCCATCAAACTTTTTAATGCTGAAAAACTCCTTTTCAGACGTGGAAGAGGATGCCATGATGCAAATGAAACAAAATCCCAAATGCTAGTGCCTGCAAGAGAGAATCACACCAAATACTAGGTGCACCCAAATGTGTATGCCATAATAGACTGAAATATCACAAAAAACTCAAAGCTCAAAGCATCAAAAGATGCATCTGACTCATGTGCATATACTATGCATCCATATGAGCAAATCTGGCCCAAAAGAAAATGCCAATAAGTGCCAAATGACTCAAGCATAAACACCGTCCACTGGCATATGCATCAATTATATCTCATCCAAGAGAGCATAGCACTATCAGTGCATCACCAACAATGTGTCAAAGCTGTCCCTCAGCATAAAATAGCATCCATGTGCAAAGCGTCCATAAAAAATAGCATCCCACAAGGCAATTTGGGCCTATCAGCGCATCCAACAAGGACCGCAATGCATCCAAATGGCCTATAAATCATCCACTGCAACCCAATGCACACCACGAATGAGCGCACACTGCTCAAACTACAACCAGAGTGATCTGCATAAGGTATGCTCAAGAAATCATAGTCCCACGATAATGAGCGCTACTGAAAATAGAACCTGAGATGCTTCAAAACATGGGCGCCATTGCATAATCGGACTCAGCAAGAAAATCTGCAAATATCTCTCTTCTGCCAGAACTCCAAAATCCCAACCGATGAGTGAGAAATGGGAGTCAACACTTATCCACTGCCATGTGGCATAAATCTAAGGTTTCAAAACCTTAGAATCATAGTTACCAGCCGAAACGGAAACGAAAGAAACGGAAGAAATGGAAGAAACGGAAGAAACGGAGTTTCCGGGCCCCGCCGAAACGGAAACGGAAGAAACGGCAATATGATACAATTTATGTATAAAAATTTATTTTTTATACATAATATAATTATCAATAGAGTGCAAATCATACATAATACAAATTACAATTATCTATACTTGAAGGCTGAAGCCTGAAGCTTCAGCCTTCAAGCATCAATGCATCATTCATGATTCATGCCTCTATGATTCTAAATTCTTGAATGATGCTTCAATAATCTGAAATCAACATGTATCATGAGTCATGACTAACAAGTTTGGCATTACAAGAATCTGAAATTTAGAAGTTTGAAGTACTTAAAAGTTTAAACTTAGCACACAAGTTGAAACTTGAAACTTGAAACTTGAAAGTATTCAATGTCCAGACTCCATAGATGATCATGATTCATGGTCCACAAATTTCATGATCATGATTCATGACTCATGACTCATGAGTCATGCAAGACTCAAAATAAAAGCACTCATGGATGATATAAAAAAACAGCAGGACTAGTAACTACTGATCATCTGCATCATCCATGGCCTCCTCGTCATCGTCATCCTCTGCGTCCTCAGATAAGTTCGAGGCATCTGTGTCACTGTCTGAAGAAGAATCATCAACATCAGGATCAGGACCATCGGGTGCAACTGAAGTACTAGCACCATCTCCAGATGGTTGAGTGTATGATCGTGTGTGGTGTGCTGGTGCTGACAGCTCCTCATACAACATGGTGTATATGTCCAGCTCCTCCCGTGGGATATCTGGTATGACCTCCATCTTCTCCACGTCCACCTTGTCTACATTCACTTGGCGAGGTTCGGGGCAGCCGGCGGTGAACTCAAGGAGACGGAGGTTGCAATGACAAAACACCAACCGCTCCAATTGAGCCGTGCTCAATCTGTTCCTCTTCTTTGTGTGAAAGAGGGCCCAAGTGCTCCAGTTCCTCTCACAAGGACCGGAACTGCAGTCCTGTGAGAGAACACGTATAGCAAGGCGTTTCTGCCATAAGCCAATTAAGCCGAGATAAGTATCAGGAACTTGATAACTTTAAACATATTTGTAGTAGATAAAACTTCAAATTACTTAACGACTAAGCTCCAACTAGTGGCGTTGGAACTTGTCTCTTAGACTCTTACCAAAGTAGGAGTACAGTTGCCATATTTCTCCCACCAGGAGACAGGTTGCAACTGTGTCTCTCGGAGCCTAGCTGTAGGTCGACCAAAGGAGAGGCTATGATTGCGGAACAATAGAAGTTCATCCTCCAGTCTTCGTTGCATCTCCAAGTCACCACCCGTCCAATTTTGTCGATACTGTTGCATCCCCTCCTCCAACTCGTCATTCTCATATTGCTCTTGACTGCGCCAGAGCGGATGCAATACATGTGCCACCGCATGGATTGGGCGGTGGAACCAATTCCACCGCTTATTCCATATAGCACGGATGGACTCAACCCTAAATCATGCCACAAGAAATTAGAATGCATTATGCATGCAAAATTCATAGACTATAGATAATAGTACATACATAATATATATCTGAAAATTCCAGGCTTCATGATAACAAATTGCCATTTAGTAACTGCAATAATTATACATATTACAAAAGTAAAAGGTCTTACTTATCAGGCGATAGGGAAGTGTTTCTGTTGAGGGCCTCTCCAATCTTGTCCATAAACTCGTACAAGAGCCCTAATGTGCTTCCCTCCATGTCTGTGATGCGAAGCACCGTGTAGATAGGATTAATCGATTTGATTAATGCCTCCGCCTCATTCCACCAAGACTCATCCATGATCATGCGAAAAAATTTGATAGACTTTGCTTGGCCTCTATCATCCCAATCTCCCCACTCCCGAGACACAACCGTGCGCAACAAGCCTTGGCGCACTCGCACAAGCCTCTCCACCACTATGAACATGTAAGCAAACCTTGTGGTTGGAGGTTTCAATAGCTCAAGGTCACTGTAAGCCCGATAGATGCTGAGGACTTTGGGTCTCTTCGTGACAAACTTCACGATACTGCGGGCTGTGGAGAAGATGGCATCAATCCAAGGTATCTTCCCTAGGTCCTCGATCAAAAGATCAAGGCAATGTGAGGCACAGGGTGTCCACACAATCTTAGGGAACTCATCTTCTAACATGGCACCCATTGACACACAATTGCTGCCATTATCTGTCACCACCTGCACCACATACTCAACACCTATCTCCATAATGGCTGCCCGTAAATGCTCCCAAATATACAGCCCTGTAATCACTGTACCTGCAGTGGAAGCGTCTATGGCTCTCAAGAACATGGTTCCCTTGCAAGAAGATACTAAAATATTGTACACATTCCTCTTGCGTGCATCTGACCATCCATCGCATAAGAGTGTGCATCCATATTTTTTCCAAGTCTCTTTCAAGGGCTTCATTTGGTCTTCCACACATTCCCTCTCTCTTCTTAGCTCTCTTGTCCGCAAGGCCTCATATGTAGGCCCTTCCCATTCATACCCAATGCGGCTTACGGCTCTCATGGCCTTCCTCCATCGTGTAGTCTTCGCCACATGAAAGGGTATTGCACATTGTATGAAGAGCTTTGTGAGCTCACTAGTGGCCTCCTTCACTGCTTGCTTTTGCAAGCGTGCTTGAATGCTAGATCTTTGCAGTGATCCTCTTTTCCCCGCACTAGCATCCACACTAATTGATCCATGTGGCAAGGGTGTTCTTGTGGCACTAGGACCTGCGCTCGATGTAGTTGATGCCCCTCTACTTCTCTTTGCAGAACCCAATGTGCTGACATCATCCAATGGCTCAGTGTCAGCAGCCTCTTCTTCATCTTGCAGCCCTTGTCCTCCACTTTTTGCAGCCAAGGCTGCCATATGCGCACGCTTCCATTCTGCTAGGCCACCTTTCACTGCAGTAGGCACGAACTCACAAGGTCCTACATCCTTGCAGGGAACACCTGCTAGATGGTCTTTCACCCGTGTGACAGACCCCGTCTTGCTTATGCCGCAATAGTTGCATCTCCACTTCTTGGAGCCACCGCCTCCTTTATAACTATCCAGGAGGGAGACATGGACCCAATAAGCATCTCTCGGCATTGAGGAGGATGGAGAGGTGAGAAGGAGGATGGAGAGGTCACAAGTGACTCGTGAGAAAGGATGGGAGGTAGACTGTAGAAGGAGGATGGAGAGATAGAGGTAAAAGAGGATGGAGAGGATGGAGAGGTAGAAGTGAAGGAGAATGGAGAGGAGGAGGACAGAGAGGTAGAAGGTAAGATTAAAGAGAGGATGGAGAAAAGAAGGATGGAGGGATGGAGTCAGGAGAGCAGGCTGCCAAGGATGGAGAAGATGGAGCAAAGGATGAAGAGGATGGAGAGAGCTCAGAGAAGGATGGAGGTGAGGGCAGGTCCAAGAGCAAAGGATGGGATGGAGAGAGCTTGAAGGATGCTGAAAGGATGCTGGAAGGAGGCTGGATTCTGGAAGGAGGCTGAAAGAAAGTGGGAGGCGGCGAAAAACGGAGCAGGCCGCGGCGAAATTCTGAAAGAAAACAGAGAAAACCCGTTTTTAGGGTTTCTGGGAAAAACAGCAAAAACGAAACGCCGTTTCTAAACGAAACGCCGTTTCTAAACGAAACGCCGTTTCTTGACGAAACGGCGTTTCCGTTTCGGCGTTTCCGTTTCCTATCACGAAACGTGCGTTTCGTGCAACTATGCTTAGAATGAAAAATGCATAACAGAGAGACGAAATCGAATACACAGAGATTTATAACTCTGAAAATCCTCCACCGAATCACGCAAGAACTGATAGGTAGGGGTTTTTGGGCGTCCGGAACGCAATGGGACAGACGGTTTTGGAAACCGTGGTCTCAATCACTGGGTCCAACACACGGACTGAAAAACGTTTTTGGAAACAGAGCTATCTATAAACTCCACCGGAGTGCGAATGATGAGCAACATAGCAGTTTTAGGACCTCCTGAGTCCACCGGAACTGACCTCTCAACGGAAGCAAGAACGGAAGAAGGAGAGAGAGAGACAAAGAGCCACACAAGTTTTGGTGGGTGCAGAACCACCCTAATCTTCTTTTTCATTCATTTATATATGTGTTTGAGTATTGTACATAACCGGGGTAAAGGCACAGTGACCTTTAACCCCCACATCCCCGCCTCCTCTCCCCCTTCCACCTCCCTCCTCTCCGTCTCCTCCTCCCGGCTGCCTTCTCCTCCCCGGCAGCCCCTCTGCCACCTTCTCCCTCCCTCCTCTCAATCTCCTCCCGGCTGCCTCCTCTTTCCCACCAGCCCTCCCTCTCATCCTCCTCCTCCTTCCTTCCCGGGCAGCTTAGTGCGGAAGGAACTTTTTCAAGTGTTCAAGTCGGCCTTACCCACCTCAATTGGCGATGGCTCTGCCTTCAGCTAATCTCCGTCCACTTCCACCGGCCACGAAAACAGTGATTTTTTCAAAAGCGAGTTGCAGTAGCAGCTTAAAAAAGACGCAAAGCAAGAGAGTTCGACATCACTCTTTGCTCGCATCCATGGGTCCCACCCTTCCAAATTACACGCCAGGGACTAGATGCTCTCCGCTCTACCTAGAGATCTCTCAGGGCACCTCACACATGTTCATCGGCTTGGGCAAGGATTCTTCCAAGTTGTTTTTTACTCCGAGGTGGCGTTCTTCAGACACATCAGAATGCCGTCTTGCAGGTTGCCACCGATTTCTATGCCTCCCTTCTTACAGTAGATCCTCACACTCGGGCCACAAATGATGCTAGAGTGGTTATTTGGCAGCACTTACCTGGGTTGGTGACTGGGGATATGACTGTCTCACCCTACAGTTCACAGTATTTCAGTCAGTCCTGACTGAAATTTTTCCCAGCACCTTGCTGGATGTTTGTGTCTCCCTTCTGAGCAGTTCCCCATGTCTGAGTTCTGCTTCACTATCTCCTGCTTCAGATTTCTGAGTGTGAGTTCTTTGTGTGTGACCGATAGTGTGAGAGATCAGAAGAAATTGAGTGTATTCCGCTGCATAGGGTTACTTCACTACTAGGCCCTCAACTCTGACATGGTAGCGGAGCCAAAGGTGACCCTCTCGTCATATTCTCCAATAAGTTGAAGGAAGGTGTCCCTCCAAGAAGGAGGCAGCTGTATTTCAGTTTACTGTCAGTGTATTCTACTCAGTTCAAACTTCGTCATTTTATTTGCAGCACTTGCACGGGTTGTGTGTGTGTGCACCAGCAGTGTCAGAGATCAGAGAGAGATTGATCATATTCCGCTGCATAGGGTTACTTCTTTAGTAGACCCTCAGCTCTAACATGGTATCAGAGCCAAAGGTGGTACTCTCATGATCTGCTCCAACCAGTTGAAGGAGTGAGTCCCTTCAAGAAGTAGACTCCACTCCAGCAAGGTGTATATTCCAGTTTATGTCAGTGTATTGTACTTGGTTCAAACTTTGTCAGGTATTTGCAGTGCTTGCAATGGCTTCTCGCATGCCTATTCGTAACTTTGCCGAATGTGGGAAACTGGATGAGACTAACTATCCTATCTAGAAGGTGAAGCTAGGTAATCATTTTGTGGAAAGGCCTATATGGGGGACAGGAATGAAGCTGAAGCCCGTAGATGTGATGGATCCAGTGATAGAAGTTGTAACACCAGCACATCCAGTAGCAGTGCAAGATTGGACACACACAGATACGGAGGCACTCTCCATGACAATCATGAGATACCACTACTTGTTTACTCCCAATTTTTCACAAAAGTGAGACACGTCACTGATTACCAGGATCAGCGATGCCTTTGTCCTCAAGGATTCGGGTATAGGGACACATTTCTGAGACATGAGACCAAAAAGGAGTCTTAACAGCAGAGGATTACAGGCTTCTTCTAGACAAAGCTCATGAAAGCACCATGAGGTACATCCATACACTCTTATTCGCCAGAACCATGTCAGGGACCAAGCCTGGCAGTATCAGAATGCAATGGAGCTTCTTGATGCCCACAAATCCAACCAAAAGAGGGGAGTAGAGCATGCCAGCAGTGAGAACAAGCCAGTCATGTTTTCGTTTTATTTCAACAGTTCCGACCCCTTGACAAAATTTATCGCAAACGACCATCACTATTTTATATGGGCCAACCTGGGCAAATTAACAAAGACAAATACTTTAGAGTCCAGGTTCTTCTAAAACGATTGTGAGCAGTGAGAATTCGACAACATACCCTAAGGAAGAGATGAAATTGCACAGGCGGGAGAGCTGGACCAAATTGTTTTTCCTGCTGCAGCAACTTCTTGAGAGCCCCAACTGTCTCTTGAGGCTTTATCAGCACTTCAGTGTTCTGCCCATCTAGTGTGCAAATCCTTAATGCGATTTCGCCTTCTTCCATGACACAAAGAAGGTAGGCGAACTCCTTTTCTGATTTCAATTCTTCGCAGACCAGACCTGTTATGCTTTAACCGAAAGAACCATGGGTGATTTTTTCATTTCTTGCCAACTCTATTTCCCTACTACCCTTATGACATGGAGGGGTTTTGTGCGAAATTGTATTTCCCATATGCTCCAAAAGGGGCTTTTTGTTATTTGATGGGAAATTCATCCTATGTGGCAGTTTGTAATTTCCCACCTTTCCCCTAGCATTCGACCTTGGTGTATTTGTGGGAAAAAGAGTGAGGGCCGCCTCCTTATGACATGCAAAGATGTCCTTATCATAAGTAAGGCTCTATGGAAAGTGAGTTTTGTTGTTCCCAATTTCCCACCATATCATTACCCCTTTAGCACAATGGATGGGGCTAGCATGGGTTTAGGATGGAATCTTTTTGTCATCGTTACTCCCATCCTAAACCAAGTGGTCTAGGGCGGGTTTAGGATGCGAATAGCCACTTTTTCTCCGATCATGGACCCTTTTTTTATGGATTTGAAAGCATGACATGATGACATGTGTCCTTGTCCCCACCTCCTAAACACATGAAATGATGCTTTGTGTCCTCCCCCACCTAACTGATCACTAGTTCTTTTTTATTGTTGGCACATGATGGGAAGAGAAAAGGATAGAAATACATTTGAACATGGTTAGGACCACTTTTTCCCATTCCCATTGTATTTCCTCCCATGTGCTAAGCCCCTAAGCTTATTCAGCTTCCTCCTCATGAAGGTAACATGTACTTGCATATTTTACTTTCCTAAGCCTTGAAGTAATTTCTCCCCTTGAGTGGAAGGATGTGGCAACCCTTATTCAAATCCTATTGCTTGCAATGCAAGCCCAAGGCAGCTGACCAAAAAGGGTGGGTGAGTGGGTGCGTGAGTTTTCTTTCAAAAACCTCCTCGTGTAATAGTGTCATGTTTTGTTAAAAATATTTGATTTTTTAATGCGAAGGCTAACATATGCATCACATTAAGGTATTTTCCTATGAGCTTGGCCTAATTTAAAGCATAGCAAGGAGCTATTAATTGTGTATGGGGGGAATTTTTTGAAGTTAAATTCACCTTTTTAATCAATACGTAAAAGCTTTAGAATTGTTCATTGAGGGTAATGATTTATATTCAAGATGCTTATAAGTGATTGAGGGTCATATATCTCATTGCCTTTTGTGTTCAACTATAAGAGTGAAAATTATTCATCATTCTCTTTAGTTTGTGTGGATACTCTTGTAAATGTAGTAGTCTTTTATGATTCACAAAATAAGAATTGCATGAAAGTAACACCACAAAAGAAGAAACCCTTAACGAAACTTAAAGGGGAAATTAAAACGAACAAATTAAAGGATACAAAAGATATTCTTGCCTAGGCCTAGTTGTTATTTAATTAATAAGATCAATATAGTTCATTGAATTAAATAAAAGGAAACACACATGCACATGTGCGCATGGGGGGGGGGGGGAGAGAGAGAGAGAGAGAGAGAGAGAGAGAGAGAGAGAGAGAGAGAGAGAGAGAGGAGGAGGAGGAGGAGGAGGAGGAGGAGGAGGAGAAAGAAACAAAGCAAACAAGAAAGGTTTATTAATGTCTAGGGAAGGCCAAAAAATCCTATGAGACCAAGCAACTGAGAGTACACCTCCACGAAACCACTGATGAGCCAATGAATGAATTTAAAAAATTGTTCATTGGGAGTAGTTCCCATCATGCTAGACCAAGTTTCATGTGTCATGTGTTTATCATGAGTAGCCTAAGCTCCATATTAGCCCAACTAGCATCCCACCAAAAGTCCCAGTGTCTTTGAAACATACTCAATATTTGTTGTTAGCCTTGTGACCACTCTTTGAAGAGTGAACTTGTGGGAAGGTGACCATATATGGTTATAATGAGTGAAAAGATAGCTATATCTTCCCTAAAACACATAGTAATATAAGGACATGCTTCTCAATCTCCACCTTCTACATGTCGCAAAAAGTATAGAGCCTCAAACCTCTATGTGTCATGTGGCTGCAATCTCATGTCCTACATCAACCTAGAATCTTTTGGAATAAAGTCTTGAGCTAGCCTATGGTGATATGTACAACATGTGAAATGTAAATCTATACATGCCAGGGTGCCTATCCTCCCTCTAGGTGGAAAAAATCCAATCTCAAACCCCACAGGTGGACCCATCAAATGGATTTTGGACTAGAGTTGAGGGCAAGAGGAGGAACTACACAACAAAGAATGCCAAACAATGTACTCAACATGGATAGCAAAATGTAGACAGCAAGTAAGGCCATAGCCTTAGGCAAGAGGGGTCCACATAGGGTGAATAAATGGTTGAGGACACTGCATTGATGAGCGGATGGTCGAGGTCGCTCTCGAGTGCTCAGCCTCTCAAGATAGAAATAATTCTTTGACCTTCCTTCATGTGTTTTGCCCTTGGATCCTTGCTTCAGATGTTTCACCACATGATCCCACTCTAATCCATCAAGCACACATTTAGCTAGTTTCAGAGGCTCTTTCAGAGGTTTCTTCTCTTGCCCCACCCTCCCCTCCTTCATTGTTTCCTCCTCCACGTGACCTCCATCTCCCTCTTGCTCCCTCTCCATGTGGTCACTATCCAACCCTCCTTGTCCATCCTACCCATATGCCCCCTACTCCCCGTTAGTTGCTTTCCTTCCTTCATACTTTTTGCCACATGATCTCGCTCCAATTCATCAAGCACAAAGTTAGCTAGTTTCACATGTTTCTTCTCTTGCCCCACCCTCCCTTCCTTCATTGTTTCCTTTTCCATGTGACCCCCCTCTCCCTCTTGCTCCCTCCCCATGTGGCAACTATCAATCCCTCCTTGTCTTCCTCTC
This sequence comes from Dipteris shenzhenensis, assembly GCF_047967505.1. Classification (NCBI taxonomy): domain Eukaryota; kingdom Viridiplantae; phylum Streptophyta; class Polypodiopsida; order Gleicheniales; family Dipteridaceae; genus Dipteris; species Dipteris shenzhenensis. The sequence goes on from NC_141627.1 coordinate 35,412,983, forward strand.
AACCTATCCATATGTTCCCTGCTCCCCGTTAGTTGTTCTTTGTCATTATTGTCACCCAACCCTCCTCTAAGCCTCTAATTATTTCCCTCCTCGCCCTCCTAAGAATCCTTCCTAGTCTCATGAAGTCCTTCCTCTTTGCCTCCTTTTGTCTCCCCTCCATAGCAGTGTCTAGTTCTAAACTCCTCAGGCTCATCTAAGGGTTCTAGCTCTGCTTTTGCACCGTCTTCCCAATGTTCCATTCTAGCATTGCCTCTACACCAAGGGTAAGACCCACATCATATGGATGTATGAATGTCATAGTACATCTCAAATGATCGGATGAGTCTCCTACTACATTAAACAGAGGAAGGAGCCATTTAGTGAGTATTGATATAAGGTCGTAAAGGGTACCTCCATGTGTGTCGATAGAAGAGGCTAGATCATTGATGCAAAGGCTAAGGAGAGGGGGGGAGAGGGGCATCCCTACATGGTGTTGTTCACGTCCTCTAGCAACCCATGTGTGGTATGCAATCTACCTAGACCTCTTTCATGCAAAGCTATAACTACCCATACAATGTCATGTGCAATACCCCAGGCTTGGAGTGATGTGGTGAGGCAATGCAATCATGTAAGCCCACAATATTGAATCAAAGGCCTTTCAAAGGTTCTTGTTTTTTGTATGTTGGGTGCCTTTATGAGGGATGTAAGGGCATATAAGTGTGAAGATGTTATCTAGGTGAATTGATCTTGCCAAAAACCTTCATATACATGGGATCCTCTACTCTTGAAACAAAGTTGTCAAACAATGAACAAAGGGCAAAGTAAAGACCAAGATGAAGCATGAATGGGGCCCTAGCCATAGTTATGAATCATACGGATCAACAAGCTATGAAAATGTGCACTAAGAAGGAAGGTAGCCAAAATCTTGGAGCAATTTTGCCAATAGTCTTGACAAGGATTGACATTGAAGTCTTGGGGGAACTACATTAGTGGTGGGCAAGATGCTTAGCTTGGGACATACGCCAGCTTGAGGGGGGAAAGTATTTAAGGAATCAATAGTTAGCTATCATAGGGGGTCATTGTTGTTGTTGCTATGTAAAGTATGTAGTGGGTTGCAAGATTATTGTTGGTTGGGTGTGCAAATGTTGCATAGTGGTGGTAGATGAGTGGAAGAGATGCATGAGCATGTTCATAGCCACAACATTAGAATAGGATTGCAATGTTTTTTCATGATGAGTGTGGAGATAGGATCGATGGATGAGTGGGGAGAAAACAAAGGAATGGGTGTTTTGAGTGCAGCAATGCCATTTGTCATGGATCTTGTAAATGAATGAGAAGTTCAAGAAGTACCTTTCTTCTCCAAAGTCAATCTAATCTATGAACGATTTATGCATTGTGATTTGTATAAATTCACATTAATCTATTATACAAATGAGAAAACTTTGTGAGGGGTTGTGAGCATAATGAGTCCATGATGAGCAATAGCTTTTGTTAGACCATAGGGAAATAGGAGGGAAATAGCTATACTTCCTAATCGATTCCTATAGCTAAGCAACGTATATGCATGTCTGAGTAAAATGAATCTTAGTGTTAATGGTAGTAGTTTGTAGAGCTGAGATTTTTAGTAATCTTTATGGGGAGTGTTAGTATGGGATGTGTTAATGAAGGAAGATAGTGGGATGGAGTGTGTAAGAGTGGAAAAGAAACCTTGGTGAGATGAAGGAGGAAGATGGGAGGAAGTAAGATAGATATACCCACCATTCCCCTAAGAGGTGCAAGCCCAAATAACTAGTGTTGAGATGTAAGACGCGATAAAGCTATTGTGGAAATATCATGTGCAAACAATCATGTACAAAGTCAATGTCGCCCAAGTGGCTCTTTAACCTAAAAAACTATTATCATTACTATTCTACTACACCTTGTACCTTACGAAGATCGAGCACGTGGCATACATTGAATTGTGGTTGGTGTTGATGAGATTGCTAAGGGATGATGTATGGGTCAAATACACAAAGTAGATGCCTTGGTACCGGATGTGCAAAAGATAAAAATAAGAGAAGGCTCAAAAAGCAAGTAGTGTGAATGAGTGCAAAACAAAGGTCAAGCACAATAGAGAATGCGAGCACACATTTGGGGAAATCAAAGCCAAGGAAGAGGGTGGGAAAGCCTAGCAATTCAAAATGGGATAGAGCATCGATGACAATAAAGGAGGAGGAGAAAAAGAAGGCCAAAGGGAGGACAATGAAGAAGGAGGAGGAAAGGGTTAAGGCTTTGGCTCCAAAGGAAATTGGGTGTATGATGGCACAAAGTATGGACTAAGAAGCAGCATGCCATTGGATCCAAAAAGGCAAGAGAGAGATCATAGTTCAATAGTGTGCTCAATAAAGATGGAAGATTCAACAAAAATTATAGCAACAACTCCAAGCATAAATACACTAGCAATGATGAGATTGAAGGTGAATATAAACTTTTTAAGAAAAACGAGACAAGAGGGTGAAAATACCCATTGCCATTTGCAAAGCTTCTTGCAAATGGAAGAGATATTCCAATGCATCATAGAAGGGGAGTACATGATGTATTTTCCCATGACGTAAGGCTATTGAACTATTTGACTAGTAGCTAGACCATCATTTAACACATGGAAGGCATTGAGGGAAGCCTTTTTGAAAATATTTCAGCATGACTTCAGCAAAGAAGATGTGCTATTGAAGGTCAACTCAATTAAGAAAAAATCAAGTGATACAGTGTACAACTTTGTGGTTTGAATGAGGGTAAGGGTTGAGGAACTAAGGGTTTAGGGGGAGCATAGGAGTGGGAGAGAAAGAAGATATAAGAGCATGGGGGGAAAGAAGAGAGAGAAGAAGGGAGGAGAGGATAGGTTGTAAGGTTGGAGAAGAGGGGAGGAGGATTTGCAAGGTCAAGACATGCTTTTGGATGTGGAGTGCAAGGAAGCATGGACATTTGAGATAATTGATTGGAATACCAAAGTAGAACTCAACACAATGCCCCAAAGAGTGTGGGCTTCATTCCATTATGGGGTATTTATACAAGTTGGAGAGCTTCTCTCTCTGCATGTAGGAATTGTAAGACATTCTCTCTCTACATGTAGAACTTGCATATAGAAGTTGCATGTAGGAGTTGCATGTTGAACTCGCATGTTGCATGTTGCATGTAGGAGTTGCATGTAGGATTCGCATATAGAACTCGCATGTTGCATGTTGCATGTTGCATGTAGGAGTTGCATGTAGAACTCGCATGTAGAACATGCATGTAGGAATCACATGTAGGACTTGCAAGTAGAACTTGCATGTTGAGGATTCAATCACATGTAGGACTTGCAAGTAGAACTTGCATGTTGAGGATTCATAAGAGAGATTATTCCTAGCCTTATGCAAGTACAAGCGGAGCTTTGTCGCTACTCCTACACACACATTCTGTACTACCTAAGTCCATGTTGGCACAGAGACAACATACTCTCGGATCCATTTTATTACTCGTCCTCGGGTTATGTTTTATTGTGATCATGTAGCTGGGTTGCCATGTGTGTAATCCAGTGGCTGTGGAACTTGTGTTGTGCCAGTCGATCCTACTGTAAAGCCTTGGCATCATACAATTTTTGCTTAGTTTCCAAGTAGCCTGTATCCACCATTTGTTCAAATGGAGATACGTGGCATGCTTTTAAGAAGATAACTCTTTCATAGAGTCAGCTTGTAATCTGAGCATTGATCTGTTCATTGGGATTGAAACTGAGTGGAGGCAAATGGCGATTGAGGTGACATGGGACCTCCAGAATGCATTCCAATGTTTTGCAGAAGATAGCACTTAGGTGAAGGAAGTGATCAATGTTGCCGTGCATTATTTGGTCATGCTGCTGAAGTGCTCGGATCATTGTGCCTTGGATATTCCATTCTACACGAGAGTATGGTTCGATCATTGGCCAATTAATGGTGCAATCTTCACCCGAAGTGTGTATGTTGGCTTCCCATCTATGACGTCGTGGAACTGCATAAAACTTGGGATGGATTTTGAGACATGAAGGTGCATGCACGTACCCTTTCAAGAAGATTACATCAAAGAGCTTGGGACGGCACCAATCAGGTTGTGGATCCAACTTGCTTATCCAATCTTCACTAATTTGACACTGACGAAGGTTGGTAGGGAAGTTGTCTAGGGTCCATCCACCTCGAGTTTTCATATCAGGATATTTGTTTCAAAATTCCTTGATGGGGATACTGGGAAGTGGTATCTCATCAAAATCATACCCATCATTGGAATTTGGCATGGGAGTATGAATTGGATTATCTGAATCCTAATATTCAAAATCAAATACTATGTCATTTTTTGTTGATGGCAGCACAAGTAGTGTCGGAGGTGATGACGGGGCAGGGAGAGAATCTGGGGACATGGGGGAGAAATATGAAAGAGTGTTAGTTGTGCAAGGGGGAGCAGAGGGGATGGGGGGGGAAGCACTGGGCAAATGGTTTGAGCAGCTTGGTAATCCTCGGTGGTAGGATTAGCAAGGGATAGGAAGAAGCTAAGTGTGAGGGGCTCGTAAGTTTGTGACTATTGGGTTAGTTGAAAATGGTGAGAGGCATGAGCAAAGAGACAATGAAGGAAATACATGTTAGGATGGATCTCATGGAAGGTTAAGAGGGTGGTAGCAACAAGGGGAAGTGAGGTTGTGAGGTTGGCAGAGAGAGTGGTTAGATAAGGGAAGCTGGATGTGAGATAGTGCCTGTAATCTTCTGACACTTCTTTTTGCTAGTGCAATGGGATCATCAACTGCAAGGGTGGATGTCGGTTATGTCACACCTTGCAAATAATAGTGATGGCCTTTGTAGCAATGGCAACAAACCAGCAATATCCTTGAGGGGAGGATTGCCCATGAGGCATACATATGCGATGAAAGCATCTGTCCTGAGTGCTATAAACCCGGCATGTGTAGACAGGCAAAATATATTTTTCTCATCTTCGGGCAAGTCTTCGCAGATTATGCGCAGAGTTTTGGCCCCTATGGAACGTTCCCATTTGATTGTTGGATGAGCAGATATGATCATGATTTGCAGTTGCTTCCATTGGATAAGCACTCGTGCATTGAGGTGATCTTCCGCCTATAGAGCGGCCACAAGCTCTTGGTATACCATTGTTATGCATTGTAGTGGGGCTTCATAGTTGTTGCCTTCCATTGCCTCATTATTGTGCACTAGCAATTGGAGTTCAAGCTTGGAGATGATTATCTTTTGGGATTGAATTTCATCCATTTTTTCTTTATATTTATGGTAGATGGATGTATATGCCTCCTTAAGCTTTCTCATTTGCAAGGTGACCTTTGCCTATTGAGGAATGTCTTCAATGGTATTGGGCCATTGGTCCAAGACTTGTGCTTGTGAATTGCTGGCCTCTTGAGTGATAGCAAGTTGGTCCTTTAAGATTTTGCATTCCCTTGTAAGCTCTTCAATGCAGAACATGCATATTACCAAGACTGTTGCATGTTTTCAAGCTTGTCTTGGCAATCCTGGAGCTCTTCTTCTTTGTGGATTAGAATGAGTCGAGCTTGTGCTAGTGCCTCCGTCTACTGAGCATGTGCGGAGGTCAAGGAGTTATAATAGGTATGTAGGATTGCCGTTGCTTGTACTATTGCTGTCAGCTATGTTTGGCTTTGGTGGAGGTTGGAGGCCACATCCCTCACTGCCTTCTCTTGAGCTTGGAGAGCTTGGCTCATGTGTACTTATTCAACCTCCTAATCTATTTGCACCCAAAGTGCCTTGACTTCTCTAGTGATTTCCTCGAGTTGGTCTTCAATTGCTGTTGTAGTCTGTCCAATTCTCGTACATATTCCTCCTTGGCCAAGCTAGTGAATAGTTTGGACATTTGGATCATTTGGCTAGCTTGATGATGAAGAATGACAGACGGCGATGAGGACTAGTGATACTGTTGATACAATTGGTGCCCATGTAGCCATCTTGATGATTATGTAGTACTTGTTGGGGGTTATTCCAATGGTATTTCAGTCACTTGGATACAATAGTCATATTGTTGATATGGCACTAGCTCCCCTTGTGTCTCATGGACTGGCATGGTGTCGATGGGCGGCGATGCTAGTGCCGATGTAGCCTTAGGCTCTGGTGCCGATCTTGCCTCAAGATCTGGCTACTGATGTTGGAGACATATTTGTTGTAGTTGTGCATCGAGCTGTAGCATCTCATGGGGCAATTCCTCAATTCCAACCTCTAGAATAGGTATTTCTTCTGAGGTATCCACATTTGCCAATGTGATAGTAGGAGAAGTTGGTGATGGCTCCCATGCTGGTGAGAAGGGAATGTCCAACTCCTCTATAGGAGTTGGTGACTGGGGGAGAGTCATTTCTCGTTCCTATAGATTCTTTATAGCCAATAAGTGTGGAGTTTTACATTTTTGGCCTCATGAAACATCTATTTTTTGTGTGAAGAAGATGACTAAGTGTTGGATCCGCGGTCTTGCTTTAGTTTCCTACTTAGCAAAACAAATGTGTGGAGTGGAAGGGATCGATTCTTGCCGCACTTAACTCCCAAGATTGTGGATAAGAATTGTGCTACTTCCTTGAGGCGAGGGTTAATGATGGTGTGCAATAATATGGAACATTGTGCCCTTGGCAAGGAGAGGCTATTTTTTGAAAAATTTAGCATCGGCAGGCCTTGTAGGGTATTTGGCACCTTGTGTTAGGAGTCAGAAGGCCCTTTGAATGACTGTACTATCGAGGATAATGTTGAGTGGGCTCTGATGTATAGTGATGGTGCCGTACTTTGCCAACCTGTGCATTGTTGGAGTGGAAAGTCCCTACTGTATATGTCATTATAGGACTGTCCTCCAAGGATTTTAGGCTCGCATACAAACTTCCTAGACCCCTTTGCTCTAAGAAAGATGTTGCATTGGAAAGAGCATAAGTCGATGTAGGTGCCCATACAAGTTCCAATGACTGGTGGGCCCTATCAATGGCTATGTAGGCCGGTGATGATTGGGGTGGCATATGTTCTTATTGGGTTTCCATGTCTTACATAGAATCCTCCTCAGAGTTATCGCTCTGAACCACAAATGCCTATGGTCACCGTGGTTGAGAGTAGGTAGATGTCTGCAAACTCTAGAGGGGATCTCATAGTTGAGGCGGTGGGCTCTTTCTGCACATCCTCTTTAGTGGCGGCATTGTTTTTGAACCTACATCCATGTGCATATGGTGTACCATTGATCATTAGATTAGTTGGCATGCAGGTGTGACACTTGTGTGTGTTTGTGAGAGATCTTACTTTTGCACATGCTTTGAGAGTGTGGAATGAAAGTGTGTGGCACAATTATTTATGCAATCGATTATGTGTCTAAGCGAAAGCATGGGAGTGCACGTGACCTTATAGAGCTAGGTAGGGACTAACTATATGTTTTTTTTTAGTTGCTAGGATTTCTTTGCCCAATTAAAACGCTGTGGTTCTCTGCCCAATTAGAACGTTATGGTTCTACTACCTTGGTGAGGATAATGCATAATATTTTGTTGGTGGATTCGGCTTGTCCATTCCCTTGGGGGTAGTAGGGTGTGCTTTTTCTATGGATTACCATAAAGCCAGACAAGAGTTCTTGGATTACCTCATTGACAAAATGTGTGCCTCTATCCGACACAATTTCAATGGGGTATCCAAATTGGCTGATCACATTCTCATACAAGAATCTTGATCTGCTTTTGGCATCTGCCTTTCTGACTGCTTTAGCTTCAGCCCATTTGATAAAGTAATCAGTGTGGCCATAATGATGTAGTGTGCCTGTGTTGCCCTTTGCTACTGGATGGATGGGACCTACATAATCAATCCCCCATTTTTCAAATGGTTTCCATACAACAAATGTTGTTAGGGGATTGAAGTCGTTGTGTTGTGGTTTAGTAGTCCGTTAGCATACATCACAACCTTTGACATATTCATAGGTAGATGCCCAAAGCATTGGCCACTAGCAGCTTGCGAGGAGGACTTTTTTTGCTGTGACTTCCCCTTGGAAGTGTCCTCCTGCAATGCCTTCATGGAGTTCACTCAGGATCGCCATGATCTCATGAGGCATTACACATCTTCTTAATACCTGGTCCTTGCCCATCTTTGCTTGATACATCTTATTTAAGCTACACAAGTATGTTGGGGGTCAACCTATCATCATCCTCATGGATGGTGGTAGTAAGTATGATATCATCTCAGAGAGGTTGGCCAATAAGTCAAGGCTAGGAAATGGCCTTTGAGGGACATGAGTATTAGTGGTACGTTTAGAGGGAATGAAGAGCAGTGTAGTTAAATTCAAGAGCTTTCTCTCGAAGATCCAAAAGTGTGAGGATTGGAGAGACTTCCTTATTACTCCTTTGCTTTTTGTCGATATGATCCTAGGTAAGTCTTGGAGGTATGATTTCCAACCATCTATGGATGTAAGGAAACATACGTGTATCTTTGAGCACCAACTAGGGTATGATAATCACCTTAAAGGGTGAGCGAGAGATTCCCCATATTCCACTCATATGTCATACTAGAGTTAAAAGAGAAATACGTAAGGGAGTGAGTTGTAGTGTGATATATGTTAGGGAAGTGAAGTCCAAACATAGTGATCATGAACATCGACATTTAGAGTTTTTTAAGCAATACAATGATCGATTTGCTAGTGACGATTGGCATGAGTTGCCTATCTCTAGACATAAAGATCATACTATTGAGTCGATTCCAAGGTCCTCATCTCCATGTAGAGCTCCCTATTGAATCAATAAGGTGGAGCTAGAGGAGTAGAAAATCAAGTTATGGATTTTCTAGAGAAAGGTCTAATGAAACCAAGTAGTTTGCCTTTTGGGGCTCCAGTCCTTCTAGTAAAAAAAGATGGATGGAACCTTTAGGTTATAGAGGCCTTACAGTTTGAAAATTAAGAATAGGCTTCCTATACCTAGAGTTTACAACTTGTTAAACTCCTTGAAAGGTGACAGGGTATTCAACAAATTGGATTTGAAGTCAGGATATCATCAAGTTAGGATGAAGGAAGAAAACGTGCATAAGACTCCTTTAGAACACAAATAGGACATTATGAATTTTTAGTTATGTCCTTTGGTTGAGTAATGCACCTATTATGGCTTTTGTAGGCTAATGAGAAGAGTTCTTTTCATTACCTACTACCTTTTTATTTATGTCCTTTGGGTTGACTAATGCACCTACTACCTTTTTTAGGCTAATGAGATGAGTTCTTTGACCATACATATGCAAATTTGTAGTTGTGCTCTTTATGATATTATAGTTTATAGCCAAAATGAAGAATAACACAAGTAACATCTGGCACAAGTGATGGAATTGCTTTGTGAGAAGTAGCTCTTCTTGAATAAAATAAAAGAGTGAGCTCTTTAAGAAGGAAATATTATATTTAGGCCATGTCATCAATGAGCATGGAATTTAGGTTGATCTAGCCAAGAACTAAGATCTTTCCTTGGTTTATGTAGCTATTATAGGAGGTTCATCTTGAATTTCTCTAAGATTGCATCACCACTTATAGATCTTCTTAAGAAGCAATCATTGTATCATTGGGATGATAGAAATTTGAGTGCCTTTGAGATTTTGAAGGTTTCTTTAATGTCCTTTAATGTCTAGCTCTGTGTTAGTCTTGCAAGACTTTGATAAGCCTTTCTTTGTCATATGTACAAATCATGCTAGTGCTATGTCCATTAGAGCTATACTAATGTAAGAGGGACACCCCATAGCCTTTGAAAGTCACAAACTTCAAAGAGTTGAGCTTAAGTAAAGCACGTACAAGAGGGAACTATCAGCCATAGTTCATGGTTTGAAGTTATGGAGATATTATCTTTATGGATCTAACTTCAAGGTTAAGGTAGATCATCAAAGTATTAAGCATTTATTTTCTCAACTAATAGTTTCACCTTGGTAAATCAAGTGGGCTGAATATCTTCAAGGGTTTGGACAACTTAGAATATCATCTTGGTAAGGAGAACATAGTTACAGATGCACTAAGTTGTAGACCAAGTGTAAACTATGTCCTCTATAGTGAGATAAGAATCTCTTAGTGCAATGAAGGTGACTACAAGGTGACAAAGAATTTAGGACTATTTATGATGCGTTACTTCAAGGACAAGGTGATTATTTAGAGGGATCTACAATTCATGATGAGTACCTTCTTAGAGGATGTTTCATATGTGTACCCTCCACTTTTAGATCCCTAGTTTTTGAAGAGATGCATAGTAGTCCCTATGTTGGACATAGAGGTATTAGGGGAACCATTGATAGGATTGACAGATATTTTTTTTGGTCTAGATTGAGAAAGGATGTAACTACTTAAATCCAATAGTGATTAACTTGTCAAAAAGTTAAGAGATATTTTTATTGGTTAGGATTGAGAAAGGATGTAACTACTTGAACGTGACAATGCTTAACTTGTCAAAAACACCAAGATTATTTCAGCCACCATTACCCATACCCAATGAAAGATGGGAGCATATTACCATGGAATTTATTCTTCCCAATAGTGACTAATTGCACTTACCAGATCTCCAAGCACGAGGTCCATTCCATGTATGAGGAGGCCATGGTTCATGCAAGTGATGAGTACATGACCTACCAACACTTGTGCAAGATTTGGAAGAATGAGTTCAACAACATGAAGATACCAAAGCTTTGTCACTTTGGTGTGTGTGCCAAATGCACAGACTTGAAGGCCTTACATGAAGCAATTGTAAAGTTGTAAAAGCATCAAGAAATGAAAATTTTAGAAAGAAAGAAGTTAGTGAAGCATCGCAAGAAGAGATATCAAGAGCCTGATAAATTCCTAGCCATCATCATTGATGGGAGGGATTAAAAGAGCACCAATCTTCCTCACTTTGAAATAGGAGATCAACTTCATCTCATATTACATGTTTGGTTGCTATGGGGGTTAAAGGGCACTGTGCCTTTGCCCCGGTTATGTACAATACTCAAACACATATATAAATGAATGAAAAAGAAGATTAGGGTGTTTTGCATCCACCAAAAACTTGTGTGGCTCTCTGTTTCTCTCTCTCCCTCTTCCATTCTGCTTCTGTTGAGAGCACTCTTAACTGGTATCATAGCCCGAGTGATCTAGTTGAGCGTGCATGAATGCCTGGAAACTTAGCAGCTCTGTGGGAGGAAGGAGAAGCTCTATGGAAAGCTTTGTGGGTGATTTTACTTGCATTCGAGTGCACAGAGACCTTGAAGGAACCTTTGGAAAAGTCACTTTGATTTTGTGAAGTGGTTTTGAGAGCCTGTTAAGTGTTTTCAAAGAAAAAGTTGCTTTTCCCTATTCCGTTCGACAACAGAGACTCCGTATTGACTTATAGAAGCAACCATTGCCTGCTTTTGGTGTCCATTTCACATCAGGAGCTTGGAAACACCTTCATTCTTGAATTTGGGATCATTTCATTGGATTTCTGACTCACTGTGTCAGTTTCAACGTTTTTCTGCCCCAGTGTTGGAACTCAAGTTTGGAGCAACCATTTGTAGATCTATCAGTTCCAGTGGACTCAGGAGGTCCTAAAACTTCTATGTTACTCATCATTCACACTCCAGTGGAGTTTACAAATAGTTCAATTTCCAAAAACGTTTTTCAGTCCGTGTGTTGGACCCAGTGATTGGGACCACAGTTTCTAAAACCGTCTATCCCATTGCATATCAGATGCTAAAAAACCCTTACATATTAGTTCTTGATGATTCGGTGGAGTATTTTTAGAGTTACAGATCTCTGTGTATTTGATTTCGTCTCTCTGTTATGCATTTTTCATTCTAAGGTTTTGAAACCTTCATGGCAGTGGATAAGTGTTGACTCCCATTTCTCACTCATTGGTTGGGATTTTGGAGTTCCAACAGAAGAGAGATATTTGCAGATTGTCTTATATGGATGCATAGTACATGCACATGAGTCAGCTGTATCTTTTGATGCTTTGAGCTTTGAGTTTTGGTGATATTTCACTCTATTGTGGCATACACATTTGGGTGCACCTAGTATTTGGTGTGATTCTCTCTTGCAGGCACTAGGATTTGGGATTTTGCTTTATTTGCATCATGGCATCCTCTTCCATGTTTAAAAAGGAGTTTTTCAACATTAAAAAGTTTGATGAGACAAACTTTTCTTTGTGGAAAGAACAGATAAGGGATGTGCTTATTCAAAAGAAGCAGATAAAACCCTTGCAAGGGATTGTAGCTAAGCTTGTAGCTATGTCCACAGATGAATGGAATGAGTTGGATGCATTGGCAAAGTCTACCATTAGACTTCATCTTGGGGAGACAATCTATTTCATAGTAGTCACTAAAAAGGCTACGGAAGCTTTATGGAAAAAGTTGTGTGCTACATATGAGAAAGAGACTACCTTAAACAAAGTCTAGCTCATGAAGAGATTGTTTGAGCTGCACACGAAGGAGGGAGTATTCATAGCTTTGCACTTGAATGAATTTAGTATCATTTTCAGTCAGCTTCAAGCTCAAAAGCTGAATTTTGATGTGGAAATGAGGGCAATATTTCTCTTATGCTCATTACCATCCTCATGGGATACTTTTCGTATTGCTATCAGTAACTCTACACCTGGTGGAGTATTGAACTTTGATAATGTGGTTGGTAGCTTGTTGGCCGAGGAGATTAGACGGAAGTCAATGAAAGGCAAGAAGCAGGATGTGGCCTTAAATGTGCAAAGGGGCAGATCATAGTCCAGGGGGAAGTTTCAAGAAAGAGGGAAGTCTCAGAGCAAGTCTAGGGCATAGAACATTGAGTGTCACTATTGTGGCAAGAAGGGCCACATGAAAAAGGATTTCTACAAGCTTGAAAGAGAGCAAAAGGACAAGAAAAAGAATGCAAATTGGGGTGCAAATCAGAAGGAAGAGATTCCAAGGGAGGACAAAGGAAAAGTGAAGATCGAGGAGATCAATATAGTAACACATGATAGTGACAATGACATTCTCTTCATGTCTAGTTTATCTGCAGAGTTGCTTACCACTTCAAATGATGCATATTCCCAGGATTGGATTTTGGATTCTGGTGCTTCATTCCATGTTACTCCCCATAGGAAATGGTTCTCCACTTATGATAGTGTGGAAAGACAGGTTGTGTGCATCTTGGAAATGACTATGCATGTGACATAGTGGGAGTAGGTGACATAAAGTTTTCTTTTGCAAATGGGTCTGCATTTATTTTGAAAAATGTGAGACATGTGCCTAAGCTGACCAAGAGTCTCATTTCAACGGGTCAGCTAGATCATGCTAGTTTTCAGACCATCTTTGGTTCTGAGAGTTGGAAAATTCAGAAGTGCTCTATGCTTTTGGCCAGGGGTGCCAAGTGTGGGACTTTGTATCCCTTACATGTATCAGGGGTGTTTGATCATGCTGTTGCAATAACCGAGCAACCAAGCACTTCTTTATGGCATTGCCAATTGGGCCATATGAGCCAAAATGGGATGAAACTTTTATGCCGTTTGGTTATGTATCGCATATGAGTTTCTCTAATTTTGAATTTTGTGAGCACTATCTCTATGGGAAGCAGACTAAATCAGCCCATAAAAGAAGGGGAAACAAAAAGTTTGAAAGCTTGATATGGTGCATTCAGACGTATGTGGGTCACATGCCTACATGGTCATTAGGCAGGGTTGAATACTATGTGACATTCATTGATGATGCAACTAGGAAAGTGTGGGCTTATGCTATAGCTTGGAAGAGTGATGTGTTCTAGGTATTTCAGAAATGGCTTGCCTTGGTTGAGAATTAGTTAGGTAGAACGCTTAAATGCCTACGGACTGACAATGGTGGAGAGTATCTCTCTCATGACTTTCAGCATTTCTTTGATACACATGAGATTAAGAGGGAGCTCACATCCCCTCATACTCCAGAGCAAAATACAATTGCAGAAAAGATGAACCGTACCATTCCATTCAAGAAAGGTTGCAATGCATGCTTTCCAATGCGAGTCTTTCTAGTGGTTTTTGGGCTGAGGCAATGAAGACTGCAGTGCATGTGATCAATAGATCAGCTAGTAAGAGTTTGGATGGTGGTATTCCTAAAGAGGCATGGAGTGGCAAGAAGCCCTCTTACTCTCATTTGCATATATTTGGATGTGAGGCATATGCACATGTGCCAAAAGAGCTTCGAAAGAAGCTAGATCCTAAGTCTAGGAAATGCATCTTTCTAGTTTATGGTGAAAGTGGAGAGATGGGCTATCATCTGTAGGATCCAGAAGCAAAGATCATATGTAGCCATGATGTAGCCTTCAGTGAGAAGAAGATGCATAAGGCACCCATAAGGGATGTGGAAATGAGGAGAATCACTTTCCAGGACGTGAATCCACTTGCATATGTTGATAGACAGCAAGCTGTCCATTCACCAAATGTGCAAGAAATGGTACCACCAAGTACTCCCATAGGTATACAATCAAGCATAGATGATGGATCATTTAATGGTGAAAATGATGAGCCAAAAGTGGTTGATATGCAGGTGGGACAGCAAGCTGAAATGCCCTTGAGAAGATCATCTAGAGTGTCTAGACTACCTGATAGGTTTGTTTCAGGGGTAGACTATGTGATGCTTACTGATTGCAGGGAGCCTTCTTGCTATAGAGAGGCTATGATGCACGAGGATCAACACAAGTGGAAGTATGCTATGCAATCAGAGATGAGTTCACTTATGAAGAATAAGCCTTGGGACTTGGTTTCTTTGCCACATGGAAAGAAAGCATTGCCATGTAAATGGGTCTACAAGATGAAGGTCACAGGTAATGATGTGCCTAGGTACAAGGCCCATTTGGTTGCTCAAGGGTTCAAGCAAGAGAAGGGTGTGGACTTTGATGAGATATTCTCTCTGGTTGTGAAGATGACCACACTTAGATGCATGCTTGGCCTAGTGGCAGCAGAGGATATTGAGCTTATGCAGATGGATGTCAAGACAACTTTCTTGCATGGGGATCTGCATGAAGAAATTTACATGGTGCAACTGGAAGGCTTTGAAGAAAAGGGCAAAGAGCATTTAGTTTGCAAGCTGAAGAAGAGTCTCTATGGTCTTAAGCAAGTGCCTAGAGAATGGTATCAGAAGTTTGATGCTTTTATTCAGTTCCACGGTTTTAGAAGGAGTGATCACTGCCTCTACACTAAGAGGGCTAAGGATAATAGCTTGATACTCCTAGAACTATATGTGGATGATATGCTATTCGCTAGCAAGAATACTTATGAGCTAAATGCATTAAAGGGCAAGTTGCATGAGGCCTTTGATATGAAGGATTTGGGACTTGTAGTCATATTCTTGGTATGCGCATCACACATGATTAGAGTAGGAAACTCCTTTGGCTTTCATAGAAGGAGTATTGTGACATGAAGTTGGGGGTAATAAACTTCACGCACCTCTTCACTTCCTGCAGCATTCGAACTGACTGCCAAAGATACTTATCATTGAGAATGAGACATTAGAAAGAAGCTTTTATGCCAAGATACCACACCATACTTTCCTCCCTTAGATGAGAATGAAGATGGTAACATCCCAAGTGATGTTGTAGTCAAGCATAGGGAGAAGGAAAGGATCAGCAGAGGCCATAATCTCAGCGAGCCAGTCTGCACCAAAGAGAAGAGTGATACGTTGTTGAAAGAAGATCTTGCGGCTCAACATGACATGAACTGATATATATCGAGGAGTTTGAAGGGGCTGATTAGGTCAGATGGGTAGATTCCGAGGAAACATTGCACCTCCTTCATAGACACCTTTATACTTAGCTCAAAACACTCTACAAACTGTCATTAGACACAGAGGCCTATAACTTTCAGTAGAGACATGATATCAAAGATTCAAGTACACAAAGAGATGCACCTTGAGACTTCGCGCTGATATAAGTTTCATTGAAAACAGACCGACGGTTGAAGAGATATGGACAGTTTACTGGAAGGGGGTAAAAACTATCATGAAAATAGACTATCAAACACAGAGACTCATAACTTTTTGCAGCAGTATCTAATTCAAGATCTGATTATATAGGAATATGCGCCTTGAAGAGAGCTTCACGCTGATATAAATTTCATTACAATCAGACTATCGAGCAGAAATTTTATGAGCAAAACACTAACAGGGGGTCAAACTGTCATGAAAACTACCCTCCACCCAGGCTAATTTCGCCTGAGCAGGATGCTCCCTCAAGACTCCACCTTCATCAACGATCCACCCCTCATAGATTTCGCCTAGAAGAGGGGAAGAAGTTTGCATAGTGGCTCGGGAAACAAATGGACCATGTGTGCATAGTGAGCAGCCGAATAGAAAGAACTTTTAAGGCTTTGAAAGAAAGAAAAGGGAAGAGACACTCAAGAGAGAGAGAACCTGAAGTGACCTTCATTACAAATAGAGTGAGAATCCACCTCAACACTATAAACCCAAGGGAAAAGAAGAGGTTTCATACATACAAGAGGGAGTGGAAGCTCCAAGACTACTCATAGAGAGAGAATAAACTAGAGAGAGAAGGACTCAAGAGTCTACATAAGAGAATATCTACAAGAGGAAGAGAAGGCTCATGGAAGAGGCTTGGGGAGACTAGAACTACAGCAACATAAGGCCCAATGGTGGAAGAGATTTTGATGAACAAGGGAGAGGAGGGCTCCTTTTATAGAGATTTTGTTACCCTCCTTCACCCATTTACAATTGCTGCCTGTAGATTCCTTTCCCCATCAATCACATAAGCATGTATGTCACCATCCATGTCCTTTTTGGCTACTCTTGCCATGTGTCCCATCAAAAGATGCTCAAGACTCCTAAAATATTGAGAAAGTCAAGAGTCTCCTCACATGGAGCCCATAGGGACCCTCTCTTTTCCACATGTCCACATCCTTCTTATTCCACATAGGAGTTCTAGAAGGATTCCTCTTGACTTCACACTCCTCCACATGCCTTCCACACGCTTGGCATGTGGCCTCTTTTATATTATTGGAACACATGGACATGAGCCCACCTCTTTATATGACTCACTCTTCCTATTTTCTAAAAAACTCATAATATCCCATACACAAATAACTCTCACCCCATACCAAGGTATTTATAATTCATACCTATGGTATTTACAATGAGCCATTCCACTCATCCTCTCAATCCCATACAATATCATAGAAAATAGAAATAATTGAGAGCCGCTAGGCTATCACTTGATACTCAAACCCTTATCAAACATAGAGAAAAACAATATCAATGCCAAGTTAAAAATATCAATTTTTGGCGTCACATCTTTCCCCCCCCAGTAGATCCTCTCTAGTATAGAGAGGGTCTGCTGGCCGTCAAGGTGGTCGAGCATAGAAGAATTTAAGGCGATACTCATTGGTGCGTCCGGGTATCACCATGCCATCAATATCCTCAAGCTGAAAGGTTCCCTTCGTGAACTTCTTTTTGACTCGATATGGTCCCTCCCATCGGCAGATAAACTTTTTGTCTGGCCGCTTGTCCAGACGGCTATCAAATCTCATTACCAAATCTCCTTCTGCAATATCTTTCTTCTTGCGTAATTTGGTGTCAAAACGGGCCTTGCGCCTTCTTTGAGAAGATTCCAAGTTTTGTAAGGCCTATAATCTGCATTCATCCAAGGCTTCTAGCTGTACCAAGCATTGAGCATAGGCATCCTCCTGTCCTTCCATTCTTGCAACAGCTGTGCGAAGACTATGTATCTCCAATTCGATGGGTAAAATGGCTTCTATTCCATACACTAGTTGGAATGGTGTAAACCCAATAGCTAGCTTGTGTGTGGTTCTGTAAGCCCATAAAACTTCTGGCAAGTGCCTATCCCAATGCCTTTTCTTAGTGTCAACAAGTTTTCCCATTGAATTGCACAACAATCCATTTGTTTTCTCAACCAAGCCATTACATTGAGGATAGTATGGCGTGGACATGCTATGATTTATCTTTAGCTTATGCACCACATCTTCAATTAGTTCATTTCTAAAAGAGGTTCCTCCATCAGTGAGAATTTCCAAAGGACAACCAAAGCGTGAACAAATTTGATCAAAGAGAGATTTTGCAACTGTGCTTGCCTTGCCATTGACTGTGGCCTTGGCCTCTGCCCATCGAGTCGCATAATCTGTGGCCGCCAATAAATAATGCTTGCCCTGAGATGAGTGAGGGAGTGGTCCCACAAAGTCCAACCCCCACCTCTCAAATGGTCCATATGCTGGAATAGGCTTCAAGGGCCCAGGAATCAACTGTCGCCTTCCAAACTTTTGGCATACTTTGCAACTTCGACACCATTCATATACATCCTTATGGAGGCGTGGCCAAAAGTATCCTGCATTAAGAATTCTCCTAGCTGTGCTTGCTGAAGCAAAATGACCAGAGCGTTCATGACACATTTCTAGGATTCTCCTAGTCTCCATGGGATGGACCACCCGACGGAGCACCTTATCTTTTCCCAATTTATAAAGAATGTCATCAACAATAGTATAGGGACAAGCCTTCCTTACCAATCTTTGCTTCTGTTGTGGAGTTAACCCTTGAGGAAACATGCCTTCTTCCACATATTGCTGAACATCTTGCAGTTCTGGCCATCCAGTGTCTACCAAAGAAACCACCCCCTGGTCTTGTACTACAATGGCTTGAGTAGCTAACTCATCTGCCCTTTGATTTTCTTTTCTGTTCATATGAACAAACTTGCAAAAATCAAACTGACTACATAGTGCCATAGCCTTTTGATTAAGCTCCTTCAAATGAGGACTTCTTGTCTGGTAATGCCCTTGCATTTGCTTTATAATAAGCTGAGAATCTCCTCTTACTTCCAATTCTTTAACTTGACTTTGAAGACAACCCTCCAAACCAAGAATCAAAGCATTATACTCAGCTGCATTGTTAGTTGTGATACCTGGAAGCTCTTGTCCTCTTGCCCATACCTCTTGACCTTCAGGATTCATCAAGACTATCCCCCCGACTCCTTGTTGGCATGAAGGACTAAAAGCCCCATCAAAATACAAAACAAAAGCTGTTGGTGGTGTATCCCTTTCATCTTTAATGTTCTCCTTACATTTCTTTTCTTCTCCTAGATCCTCTCGTCCTGTGAGCAAATCTGCCATAGTGGACCTAGTGGTATTTTCAGTGACAAAAGAGAAAGAGAACTCTTGAAGCTCTGACAACCATTTTGCAAATCTCCCCCCAGGATTAGGCTTGCAAACTAGATATGCTAATACAGACTGAGAGGTAAGGAAGAAAAATGGTCGAGGTAATAAATAGGAGCGAAACTTTCTGACAGAAAACACCAAAGAGAGAGCGTGCTGCTCCATTTCTTCATACCTTGTTTCCACATCTGTAAGCTGTCGGCTGGCATAATAGATGGGTTGCATTCTACCTGCCTCTCCTTTTTGTAGTAATACAGCACCAATTGAATGCAAAGATACACTTGGATTTACATAAAAGTCTTGAGACCACCAATCAGGGGGCTTCAATATTGGGCCCTTACTCATGGCCTCCTTAAGTTGCTGGTGGAAAGACTCTTGTTGCTCCACACCCCATTGGAAAGAAACTCCTTTTCTTGTCAACAAGTTCATGGGATGCACTATCTCTGTGAAATCATCACAAAAGCATTGATAATACTTGCTCTTTCCTAGAATTCTGCAAACACCAGTGACACTCTCAGGACTTGGCAATGCCATGATTGCTTGAACCTTGTCAGGATCCATTTGCAGGCCTTCTTGAGACACAATATGCCCCAACAAGACTACTTTTGTTTGAGCCAAATGACACTTGCTAGGATTTAGACATCCTTTTGCTTCATCAATCCTAGCTAAGGCCATCTTTAACTTTCCATGTGATCTATGCATCGAAAATAAATGCAAAAATCATCCAAAAACACGCGTATGAACTTTCCCAAGTAAGGCTCCAAGACTTGACTCATGAACCTTTGAAATGTAGCTGGTGCATTGGTCAACCCAAAAGGCATCACTCTGTAAGCAAAAACTCCCCAAGGTGTGACAAATGATGTTTTCTTTTGATCTTCCTCCCGAATACGAATTTGAAAGTACCCAGAATACCCATCACATACAGAATACATCTCATGCCCTGCTACTTGGTCTAGTATTTCATCTTGGAATGGCAAAGGAAAATGATCCCTCTTAGTGCATGCATTCAAAGGACAAAAGTCCACACAAACTCGCCACTTATTTCCTTTCTTTGGTGTGACAACTACAGGAGATATCCATTCTGAATCATCAATAGGAAAGATGAACCCCACCTCAAGTAGTTGTGTTACCTCTTTCTTTAGTGCCTCAGCTTGGATCACCCCCCATCGCCTTAAGCGTTGCACAACTGGCTTGCTTTCTGGCTTCAACTCAATCTTGTGCTCCACAAGAGAGACTGGCCGAACCCGTGAATAGCTTGTTGCAAAGAGACATGGAAAATCATCTAGCATATCTAAGTACTGGAGCTTCTCACTACCTGATAGAGAATCACCAAGAAGCTCTTCATTGCGTTGCCATTGTTTAATGTGCTCCACATCCTCCACATGAAGTGTCTCTACAAGATATTCTTGCACCACCACCTTGTTCCTTCCCGACTCATCCCGATCAGCACCAAGACAAAGACCAAAGGCCACTCCTTCCACCTCACCCTCTGAGTTGGACTCCTCGGAGCTACACCCTGTCTCTTCTTCTTCATCGGTTAAGTCAGAGCTTGAACTCTCTGATGTTGAAGACTCCTCCTTGACAACTTCCTTTTTGCGGCTTCTGATGTTGTAGCGCACCTTCTTATCATTTCCCTGCAAAATCAATTCTCCAGTATCCCACTTTTGAACAGCCTTCACCTTGCGTAGCCAAGGCCTTCCCAAAATCAATGGATAGGCATGTGCATCTGGCTTGGTAGGGATCACCTGAAAAGTAGTCGGCACAGAAATTCCACATACATCCACTTCTAGATTCTTCACAACTCCCAAGGTCTTAACCCTAGTGTTGTCAGCCAATTTGATGCGATAAGGATAGGTAGTACTAGAGTATTTTAAATCAGCATCAATCATGGTCTTCTCACTCATGACATTAATCGATGCACCTCCATCAATGTACACATTAGAAATCACTTGACCATCAATGATCACATCAACCACAGGTACATCATCACCAACATCTATATCTACCTTTTGAACAATAGGATTGGCACTTTTCTTCTTTTTCTTCTTTGACACCCTTGTGCTTGCTAGTTTTCCCCATTCCTTCCGTAGTTTTGGAGACAAAGCAAGTAATTGACCAAAGGTGATATGAGCTTCCTTTTCTTTAAGGTCAGACAACAAGTCATAGCTTCCAATTCCTTGTCCTAAAGGAAAGTCTGATTGGTTAATTCTCCTTCTAGATGCCTTCTTTTTCTTACTACGGTGTTCCTCTTCCTGATGTTCCTCATCTACTTCTTCCTTGCTTTCTTCTTCTTCTTTTGGTTTACCACGCCCCCGTTTAGCCATCATTACCTCTCTTTCCTCATCCCCTGAAGAAGCTTCTAACAAGGATACTTGTTTTTCTTCTTTCTTTCTCAATCTAGGACACTCGGGGCGATAGTGACCTTTTTCATTACATTCATAGCAAGTGACCACACTCCTATCTCGAGGCCTATCTTCACTCTTTGGTGCTCTAGGTTGTCGTGCATTAACCAAATGCAATTTCAAATCAGCAAACTCTGCCATCAATTGGGAGATATTATGATCTAACTTAGAGGATTTTGGTACCTGAGGAGTGCCCATTACCTCCACCTTAGAAGTTGAAGCTGTTGAAGACACAAAAGAGGATTCGATCTTTAGAGAAGCTTCTTTCTTGGTCGCAATGCGAAGCGCCTCCACGTATGTTGTTGGATCTTTACTCATTACCTTTGAACGAAGACGAGGCTCCAAAGCCATAACAAATTTGCTCATCTTTAAGTGCTCCATCCCTGAGAGACTTTGAGGGGCCGATGATACAGCTCGCAAAGCTGCCCTTTCATACTTTGTCCATAAAGTTTCATATCGGATTGCCAATGCAGAGACCAACTCACCCTCTCCTTGATAGAACCGGTCCAACTGCAATATCAAAGCATTTGGCGACTCCACTGCCCCAAATCTCTGCTTCATTGCTGCCACCACTTGGTCCCAGTCCTCCTTGGTAGAGTCCGGCAAGGTCTCATGCCAACTCAAGGCTACACCTTCAAGGAAATCAGGCAAAATCTCAGCCCGATCCTTCATGGACCATCCAGAAAGCCGGCATCCTCGAACAAAATCCCGAAGATAAGACTCCGGGTCCTCCCCTTGGGTCCCTCAAAACAATGGAATCTTCACCATGATGAAACACAAAAAGGAAACACCAAGATCCAAATAATATCCCAAACAAGATCCGAACAAGATCCCACAGAGCCTTAGTATACCAAGACCAACTGATTATGCATAACCACTTGTTGAAAACCCTCCACAATGTGATCCTCAACAAAATCTTTAAAAATAAGTGACCAACCAGCACCATGAAAACATTGTATATACATGCATTCTAGAATCACCCTTCTCACAATAGGAAGTGCACATAAAAGCTTCAAGATATTGTAATCTTCATCATTTGCATAGCAAAAGAAGTCGAAAGCATTAAGAATCACCACTCCACTGTTATAGTCGAAAACTACCCAAAGACTCAACTCTTCTTCACACCAAGCTGCTAGTGCATGGATCAATCCCCAATTTATCATTGTGCCTGCTGCCGGTGTTGTCGATTCACCAACATATTCAACAATGCAAACATAAAGGATATGATCATGGTGACTATGCGAATAGCTTGAGCATCACCTTCACAATCTTCAAGTTCTCTTAAACAGGTTGCAATCTCTTCTAACGGAGTTCTTCCAGGCATCTTCTTTATCTCATACAAACACATGCCTCTTCTAGGCATAACATGCAATCAAGTACACCCGAGACCGTTTAGTAAGGTGGGATGAATCCAATACCAAACGTACACGACGTCTCCACCAAAAGATGTGACATGAAGTTGGGGGTATTAAACTTCACGCACCTCTTCACTTCCTACAGCATTCGAACTGACTGCCAAAGATACTTATAATTGAGAATGAGACATTAGAAAGAAGCTTTTATTCCAAGATACCACACCATACTTTCCTCCCTTAGATGAGAACGAAGATGGTAACATCCCAAGTGATGTTGTAATCAAGCATAGGGAGAAGGAAAGGATCAGCAGAGGCCATAATCTCAGCGAGCCGGTCTGCACCAAAGAGAAGAGTGATACGTTGTTAAAAGAAGATCTTGCGGCTCAACATGACATGAACTAATATATATCGAGGAGTTTGAAGGGGCTGATTAGGTCGGATGGGTAGATTCCCAGGAAACATTGCACCTCCTTCATAGACACCTTTATACTTAGCTCAAAACACTCTACAAACTGTCATTAGACACAGAGGCCTATAACTTTCAATAGAGACATGATATCAAAGATTGAAGTACATAAAGAGATGTGCCTTGAGATGGGCTTCACGCTGATATAAGTTTCATTGAAAACAGACCGACGGTTGAAGAGATATGGACAGTCTACTGGAAGGGGGTAAAAACTATCATGAAAATAGACTATCAAACACAGAGACTCATAACTTTTTGCAGCAGTATCTGATTCAAGATCTGATTATATAGCAACATGCGGCTTGAAGAGAGCTTTGCGTTGATATAAATTTCATTACAATCAGACTATCGAGCAGAAAGTTATGAGCAAAACACGAACAGGGGGTCAAACTGTCATGAAAACTACCCTCCACCCAGGCTAATTTCGCCTGAGCAGGATGCTCCCTCAAGACTCCACCTTCATCAACGATCCACCCCTCATAGATTTTGCCTAGAAGAGGGAAAGAAGTTTGCATAGTGGCTCGAGAAACAAATGGACCATGTGTGCACAGTGAGTAGCCGAATAGAAAGAACTTTTAAGGCTTTGAAAGAAAGAAAAGGGAAGAGACACTCAAGAGAGAGAGAACCTGAAGTGACCTTCATTACAAATAGAGTGAGATTCCACCTCAACACTATAAACCCAAGGGAGAAGAAGAGGTTTCATACATACAAGAGGGAGTGGAAGCTCCAAAACTACTCATAGAGAGAGAATAAACTAGAGAGAAAAGGACTCAAGAGTCTACATAAGAGAATATCTACAAGAGGAAGAGAAGGCTCATGGAAGAGGCTTGGGGAGACTAGAACTATAGCAACATAAGGCCCAATGGTGGAAGAGATTCTGATGAACAAGGGAGAGGAGGGCTCCTTTTATAGAGATTTTGTTACCCTCCTTCACCCATTTACAATTGCTCCCTGTAGATTCCTTTCCCCATCAATCACATAAGCATGTATGTCACCATCCATGTCCTTTTTGGCTACTCTTGCCATGTGTCCCATCAAAAGATGCTCAAGACTCTTAAAATATTGAGAAAGTCAAGAGTCTCCTCACATGGAGCCCATAGGGACCCTCTCTTTTCCACATGTCCACATCCTTCTTATTCCACATAGGAGTTCTAGAAGGATTCCTCTTGACTTCACACTCCTCCACATGCCTTCCACATGCTTGGCATGTGGCCTCTTTTATATTATTGGAAACTGCCGTCCCCCCCACGCCGCCCTCTGCCCCCCGCCCCCGTCCCCTCTTTCCCCTTGTGCCGCCACTCCACCCCCCTCCCCTCCCTTGCACCCCCCCCGCGTGAAAAATAACCCCCCCTGCCGCGCCGCCATCGGGGAAGCCCCCCCCCACACAATTACTATAAATTAAAAAAAAACTAACCTAACACTAACCCTAGGTTAGCTAGGTTAGGTTAGTTTTCACCTAGGTTAGGGTAGCTATAACATAGGTTAGTCTTAACCTAGGTTAGTTTTAACCTAGGTGAGATTATCTTTAACTTTAGTTAGGTTAGCTTTAACTTTAGTTAGGTTAGCTTTAACCTTGGTTAGTTAGTAACAAATAGGTTAGTCTAACTAACCTTTAGTTAGTAACTAACTGTAGTTAGTCAACTTAGTTAGGTTAGCCTCCCAGTTCCAATAACTGGGAGGGTCTAGGTTAGGTAACCTAACTAGATTAACTTGGTTCCAACCCCTCAATTAGACTTAAAGTCCATTCACACCACCCTTAGGGCCCCCCCTCTCCATAAAAAGCAAATTTTACCCCTACTTTAACTCCTCGTAACTCATCCGTTTGGGACCCAAACTAGACCCCGTTTGAACCCAGATTTCACACATAAAAACACCATGCTATGGGGTATTTTTTCAGCCAATTGCACACCATTTCGACATCCCTAGCACTCGCTCAATTGTGCCCCCATGTGGGCCTTGTTTTGCACAAATGCGTTCGTATCTTCATGCCGTGACCTCCGATTAACGATCCATTTGCATCAGCTTATTTCCATACACACGTAGGACAATCTTAGGCACATTCTTAACATGACGGTCCCTACACAAACTACCACCACTCTAACCCTCCCCACAAAACTTCATCCACCCCCGCACTTGTGTCAAAGAGACCCTTGGCAAATCTCGCCCAATTTGCATGCAGCTACGTTCTGGCAAATGCCTCCGACTCCAACGCTTGCCACATCCGCATATAACTCCACTGCAACCACCACCCCCGCCAATCCTCTACCCCCAATCCCCCCCTGAGATTCAATCACTCGCTTTAACTCCTCCACGCCCCAACATGGCTAGATGCCATCGCGACAATGATGGGGATATCGACCTCGATGCAAAGGCTGGCAATTTCTTTAATCAAAGAAATAATAACAATCAAGGCAGACGCCCCTTGGGAAAACTAGAACTTCCCAAATACAATGGTAGGGGAGATCCAACCCGATTCCTCCAACATTTTGATGCCGCATGCTGAGCAGGTGGAGATCAATCCCATGAAACCAAGGTGGCTTGGTTTCCCATGGTCTTAACTGATGAAGCGTCTGAATGGTACCTAGACCTTTCAGTAGAAGAGCGTGCCACATGGGACCTACTTCAAATAGAATTTAAAAGACGCTTTCAAAGGGAGAGGCTACAAGATGATCCCGCTCTCCAACTAAGCAAGCTCAAACAAGGCCATCGAGAAGATGTACGCACGTACCTGGGTAAGATGAAAAGATTAATCGCCAAATGTGACCCATGCCCAGACGCAAAGTACCTCACGACATGGTTCATTGTAGGACTAAGAAATAAAATCTGAAAGGATATGAAAAAGATAAGTAGCTATGAAATGTTCAGTGATGCTCATGTGACAGCCATTGACATCGAGGATGGCATGATCGACTCAGACACTAGCAGTGATGGTGGCAGATCTAGTACACGAGATAAGCGCTCGAAAAAAGGCAAATCCAAGTCCCCTGCCGAAACATCAAATGAAGAGATGACCATGAAGCTGAAAGAAGACATGATGCAGGCCATGAAACAGAAACTTCACTTGTCTCAGTCGCTAACTCAGACATATCCACGGCGAGAAAATGTCTGGTGTCCACACTACATGGCCAATCATACAGCAAATGAGTGCCCGGTCCTAAGAGCCAGGATCACTACACAAGCAAATCCACCACCAAGGTTGTGGTGCCATATCTGCATTACTAGCGGCCATGATGAGAACAATTGCATCTTCAACATGTGCAACAACCCGCCTCGACCTCAACAATACCAAGCGGCACCCATGCCAGTGTACAAGCAACCGGCACTTACACAAGCGCCCCTAGCTCTGAGGCTAAATCTTGTTCCTATTCGGACACAAGTCCCACAACTACTCAGGAATCCAAATCCACGACCATATCCAAGAGTACCAAATCCAGCTCCTCAGGCAGTTCCAATACATCAATTACAAGCCGAGGAAGTAGACTTGCCATTGGAGTATCTATCCCCTCTGACTCTTTGATGGCATTCATTTCGCACTCCTCTGAGCCATTATCTATTTGACTTGTGGGAGGGTCCATAATGTTGCTCTTAATGATTGCTCGAATGGTACATGTTATAAATGCATAGAGATGCAAGTCCGTATATGTTGACAGTGTGGTGTCATTTTGTATCTCAAAAATTTGACCAAGTACCAAAAAGAAATTGTAGCCCACCCTCCATCCACAATTGTAGATGTGGCTATCCTCTTGATGTGATACCTGACATGTTATATACTCTATTTGTTGTGCCAAGTCACGTTGCCGCATTACTGTGTCGATAACACCTACCAACTTTCAAGCCGATCTGCACATCAAAACATATAATAAGAGTGCACATCAAAACATATAACAAGAGCGAATATGTGCATTGCATATCAATCTACATGTCGATAAGTGACAACAAGTGTAGTCTATACTTACTCTAACACAGTGCCATGGACGGATGTCATTGAGTTGGCAAAGAAGCACTTCTTAGCAAAGATGTTCATGACCACCAAACTCCAATGTGCGGCTGCATTATCAATAAAAAATAATTACTGTGTTTGAGACAATTCTAGCAACACAATAGAAAAAACAAGTAGGGTTTGTTGCTTACTTCTCATAATATGCTGTAAAGATAACTCGTGCCTCATTCATAGGAACATGCTTCAATCACTTGCAAACATCCTCTATGGTTTCTTTTTTGTTGCTAAGCACTTCAGAAATAAGAGGATCGAGCATATATGAAACTCTTTGTATATTTTGAGGAAAATATGCTATAACATTACTATATTTAAAAAAAAAGTATTAGCTTCTTGGGTTTAATCAAAATACGCAAGTATAAAGCCAAGGAAAAGGCTGCATCAAACCTGAGGATGGTTGTAATGACTTTGACATTAACCTCTTTCTTAGGATTCAAGAGGATTAAAATCTCTTCTTCACCAAATTCAAAAGTATGAGGTTGTTGTCGAATTAACAACATAGCGGTGAATGAACTTCCAATCTACTGCAATAGAGTCATATTTTCACGACTCATCTTATTGAGAGAGTAGTCTACATCGTATTCTTCTTCACTTGCTATGTCTTCTAGATCCTCCTTCTGCTATATTAATATAAAAAAGCTATGAGGCTTAAACAAGCGTAGAAATATAAAGATAAGATTTCATACATGCTGCAATATAGTCATATTTTTAGGTTGTTCCCCAACATTAATAATGGTTTTTTCATTAGACTACATAGAAGTATATAGATAAGGTTTCATATATGCTTTCATTAGAGTGAGTCTCTCCTCCTCTTGGAGGAAAAATTTAAAAAGTTATGAGATTTACACTCGATTTACACATCCCAAATAAAAATAAAGGTTTAAATAATCATAGAAGTATAAAGATAGCATGCTTTCATTAGACTCAGTCTCTTCTCCTCTTGGAGGAAAATATAAAAAAGCTATGAGATTTACACATCCCAATTAAAGGCTTGAACAAGCATACAAGTATAAAGATAAGGTTTTATACATGCTGCAATGTAGTCATATTTTCAGGTTGTTTCCCAATGGTAGCAATTAGATGAGTATCTGAAACACATACATGCTTTCATTAGAGTGAGTCTCTCCTCCTCTTGGAGGAAAAATTTAAAAAGTTATGAGATTTACACATGCCAAATAAAAATAAAGGTTTAAATAATCATAGAAGTATAAAGATAGCATGCTTTCATTAGACTCAGTCTCTTCTCCTCTTGGAGGAAAATATAAAAAAG
This sequence comes from Dipteris shenzhenensis, assembly GCF_047967505.1. Classification (NCBI taxonomy): domain Eukaryota; kingdom Viridiplantae; phylum Streptophyta; class Polypodiopsida; order Gleicheniales; family Dipteridaceae; genus Dipteris; species Dipteris shenzhenensis. The sequence goes on from NC_141627.1 coordinate 35,441,545, forward strand.
TTACGAGATTTACACATCCCAATTAAAGGTTGAACAAGAATACAAGTATAAAGATAAGGTTTTATACATGCTGCAATGTAGTCATATTTTCAGGTTGTTTCCCAATGGTAGCAATTAGATGCTGAATACTCTCAGCCCAAAACACTAGTAGATCGGCTTTTGTATATGATTCCATTTTGACTGGTAACTCCAAATCAAAAATCCATCTAAGAAACAACATGCAGTTGTAGGCAACTCTCCACCCACAGTTGTGCCCATCTTTTTGCTCCACTAGTAGACGTCGTTTGAATTCTACTTGGTCTTGTTGCTCCCTAGTTGTTCTAACAGCAGATACTAGCCAATATGCAGCACTGTCCATCATGACATATGAAATATATTAATATGTCATGATCATAAGATACAAATTAAGAAAGTAACAAAAATATTAAGAGAATAATTACCTTGGGGAGTTGGCATGATAGCCTTCCATTGAATTCACAAACCACAAACGGTTGACTTCAAGGTCCCAAGCGATTAGACTCCAATGTGAGCTAGATGACCGGATCAAAAATGATTATTGTTTAACACAAACTTGCCAAAGAAATAGTAAAAATAAGGTTGGAGTTGATACTTACTCCTCATGATAAGGCATAAAGATGACTCGCACCCCATCTAAATTCAAAGGGCTTAACCAAGTACAAACATCTTCTATAGTCTTTTGAGAAGAGCTAAGAATAGAAGAGAGGAGAGAATCGAGCATGTAGACATGATTCTGCACTACACTAGGAAGCTGAGAAATAACTACACTGCACCAAGAAATAAACAAACGTTAGCTCATAGAATTGATTCTACATTCTGCACTAGGAAACTGAGATACAACTACACTGTAAATAAATAAACAAATGTTAGCTCATTGAAGTAGCAACAAATAAACAAACGTTACCTGAGAATGGCTAGGATAACATTGTCATTAACCTCTTTTAAAGGATTGGAGAGGATTGAAACCTCCTCTCTACCAAAGCTCAAATACTGAGGTTCTCGTTTCAAAATGACCCTAACTTCAAATGAGCTTTCCATTTTATCCAATGCAGCTAAATTTGTAGAATGGGTCTCTGTCACAGCTTGTATTCTATGTTTGTGGTCATTCTGCTTTTCCATGGTGTCTTCAAAGCTCTTCTGCTCATGGGATTCTTCAACCAAATTTAGAGGTGGTTGCATTGCTGAAGTAGAAGGGAGTGCCTCCATATTGACTTCATCCATTTCTTCTCCCTCTATTGCCTGTAAACAAATATGAGAGATTAGATTCATTATCTTTAAATTTAAATCTTATTTAAAAAATGGTATTTAGTTGAGAAATAGAGAGTTCATACTGCTAAGTATTGTCGTAGTGGCCTTTTTACATAACCCTGCGAGCCATAATTATCAAAGAAGGCATCATCATCTTTCTCTTCATCCACCAACCTCTCTCTGAATGGGTCATGTAAGTCCATCTTTTCATCATCATCAACTGGGACATTATGATCTTCAAGGTCATCATCCATGTCATCAGTCTCCTTGTGCTCTACCTCTTTTTCATAGCCTGTGGTTAAGATCTGCTTGAAGCTAAAAATAGGCCATGAAATGCTTGTTTTCAATAATATTTGTGGAGTTCCCTTTTCTGAGGAGATCCTCAAATAAATATCCCATCCTGCACAAGGTGACCTCCCAACCTGCCGGTAGCAAATTCTCCACCATGGTAAGCAAGAGACTCCCACTTTTTGTCGGACTTCCATAGTTATTTTTTTGATAATGTATGGACTTGGGAATATCTTGCTCTTCTAGCATCAATCTAAAATTATTTGAATTCCCTCTTATGTTCTTTTGTAAGGAGTGATCAGGGTTGGGACTCTGCATACACAAGAAGAATGATTCAAGAGATTGAATTGCTATGCCACATTCTCTTTTGCCTCTCTTCGCTGCATAAACACCACTTAAGATCTTCAAATCTGATGAATATGCTCTCTCTAGAGTAACCTGCATGGCTTCTTTGTCTTGTTTATCAACAAAAATGACAATGTTGCAAATTGCCACTTTGCTAATGGTGGTATATACTATTCTATCAATGAAGTTATGGATATCATCGCTAGAAACTTCATTAATGAAGAATAGTTGTGGCTTGTCCCATGCTGACTCATTCTTAATGAAGTCATCTTCTGAAACTCCCCTGAAGTTCACAAGCTTTCCAGACTCTGAGGTAACCTCTACATTGAATTGAAAGCTTTGGTGCATATCCTTTTTAATCCACTTGTTTTCCTATAGCTTTACCTTGGGTGTTGACAAAGAAGCTATATGCTTGACCACATTATAGTCAATGTTACAATGACTAAGTGGGATTTTTTTCTCTGATAGCAAATACTTAATGGCACTATGCACTGCATCACGCCTCACCTGTACATTGATGCATTCTTCCAAGCAGTGGTCTTTCTCTTTCTTTCCAAAAAACCATTCTTTCTTGAAAAGTTTCTGTGCTACCATGGATGCATACTTGTTAGGTAAGTACTTTATAGGCCTCCACATCCTTGCCATCAACTCCTTCTTATCCATTACCTTTGACTTTACAGAGACAAACAAAGGAGCTTCCTAAGTCAACTCTCCATGCTCACATGCAATGCACGCTTCAAGCATCTCATTGAACACTTCAACAGGACAAAAAATGATGGAAGTGTAGTCGGCATATCTGTCTCTCACCACCTTGAGGCTTGTCATATTTTCTTCTCGCTCTTGAGTTCCCCTAGGCACAACTGCACTCAAAGAAGTATAGAAGTTTATGAGTGTGTCGGCATCTGCTTTTGTGACCTTTCTCTTCAAATCAGGATTTGGAGAACCAAATGTTGTCCATACAACCCTTGCCTTTTATAAGACCTCTGATGTTGAGGATATCTTACGCTTTCCATGGACATAATGATTAAGTCTTTTGGACTCAATCAAATACTTGATCTCATGCTTGAATATACAAATGGTTGCATAATAACAATGGAATGAAGATATCTTTGCAAATTGTTCTGAAGTGAGTCTTTTGACCTCCTTTGCTTCTTTGGCCCTTCAACATATTCTCACCTTGTGCCTCTTGGACTTGTTCATGTGGAGTATTTTTAAGAGTGTCTTTAAAGAATTGAGTGAAGGTTTCCTCAAAATGTGTAGGCCCTGTAAATGTAATTTGATCCAAAAAGCTATTTTTTATTGGACAAAACATTATTGGATGCAAGACCACGTTGCTTGCCACAAGTTTCTTTCCATCTCTCAAAGCCTTGTATATTTGCAGTGCATAGGATATGTCAAGGTTTCGGCTATTAGTAAAGACAGCTACATCTTCCACATCTCTGGCATTCACAAACCACGTCCTTTGACCCTAGATATATCCCACATCATCATCTGTTACTGCTTCATTAAGATGTAGATTGAGATTTTTGATTGATGTGAGTTCATCCTGATCATCTTCAGCTTCGGGTTCTGATTCTTCTTCATCTTTCTCTTCTTTTAACCGTTTTCCATCCACATGATCTTTCTTTACAGTGGGACGATGCCTTTTTCTAATGCTTGGAACCATGGCTCTTGCAGTACTAGCCTTTTGCATTTCACGTCGTGGTTTGCTAGCAAGAGCTTCTACCATAACTGCAGTGGATCGACCTTGATCTTCTTCAAAATTTTTTAATTCCCGTGCACTCAAGGCTTGTGTTTCATCATCCTTAGTGACATCCACCATTTCTTGCTCTAGAAGTTTGCGCTCATGTTCTACACGTTCGTGACAGTGTGCATGTTCTTCTTGCCCTTGCATTGAAGTTTGTACTTTATCTCCTTCATGTGAATATCCTTGAATCTGAGGTGCATATTGTGCATCCTGAAAGTACTCAAACATAATCTTTACATGCATCCTTTTTGCCACCACACTAGGAAATCGCTCCCAAGTATATGCAAGAGCCTCCAATGCACTTTGCAGCTCTGGAAACTTTGATGGTTGAGGAGGAGGCATCACAAAGGTCTTTGAGTCTCTCCTTGACACAACAAAATGAAGACCGCCAACTTCAGGATCTAAACTCTTTGTGAAAATATCCATAAAGGTCTCTTTTGGCTCTATCATTATGCCTACTACAAGGCTTGAAGTCGTATCTTTCTTAGAGAATGTAGCATCCCATGGATCGTCAACATCATTGAACCAATCAGCATCATTGTATCCATGCAACTGTATCTGAACCCCAGTCTCATAAAATAGTCCATACTACAATGTGGACTTCACATACCTCAGTATGCATCTAGCCGCATCCAAATGTGGTTTCCTTAGAGCTTGCATAAACTGACTTACCAACCCAACAGCATAGCAGTCTCTTTTCCTTTTGATGAAGAAACCAAGCTCTTCTGCCCATGTGATATCGAGTCCACCTACCAAAGCCATTGGGGCTATATTCCTTTCCTTTCAAATTCAAAGTGACATCAGAGACCCATGCTCTAATCTTAGAGTCATTTAGACTAGCCCCCACATTAGTTGATTGCTCCATAATCCTACAAGAAAAGATAACGAAGAATTTAGATACATACAAGTAAAGTACAATATACAAGGCTTGATGCAATAAATGTGGGAAATAGCCCAAAAGGCTTTACAAGGCTTCATATGGCAATAAATGTGACCAATAGCGGAGAGGGCTTTACAAAGTATTTTATAGCAATAAATGTGGGAAATAGCCTAGAAGGCTTTACAAGGCTTAAATATTTGTACAAATGTAAGAAAATCAGCCAAAAAGGCTTTACAATGAAATAAAATGCCCACTCTAGTGATAAAGCTCCAATCTTCCTGATACATGTAATCTGTCCATCCATTGATATCTGTCCACTGATACCCAAGTGATGCAATCTACCCACTAAAAACTGTTCCATTGATATCCACTTATGCAGCCCAGTGATACTCGTTAAATAGTGAATGGTCGGGTTTAATACAAGGCGCTTCATATGGCAATAAATGTGAAAAATAGCCTAGAAGGCTTTACGAGGTTCTTTATGACAATAAATGAGCTTAAATATTTGAACAAATGCAATAAAAATAACCAATAAAGATTTACAATGAAATAAAATGACCACTATAGTCATCAAGCTCCAATATGCCCCATGACATGTAATCTGTCCACTGATATCTGCTATCTGCTCATGCAATCTGCCCACTGATAAACTTCTTGGTAAATGGTGAAAGGTATTATTTAATAGCATGTTATGAGTGTGAAACCGCATGTGAGCGAAGGGACTGACAACGATTAGGAACTAGTTAGAAAAATTTGAGCATGGCTTTGATTGGCAACTTGGAGAATTGTCTCTCCTCTAAGGCAATCTAATCTATGCTAAACCAACCGTCGAAGCGAAGAAAAGCAATAAATAATTTCTTTTTCTGTGTTCATTTTAATGTGCTAGGGTTTAAGAGGCTTAAATATGCAAAAGAAGGGGTTTTGATGTAGAGGCTAAACCTGCATGTGAGAGAAATGAAGAGCAAGTATCTAAAGAAAAGTTAACATTTTTCAATTTAAAAGATGAATATATATATAAATATTATCTCACCTTCAAAACAAACCATAAATTCAGTCTTTTATAATTTTTTAAAAGTATAATATAAAACATGTAAATATATAAAACTTTCTCTCTTTCCTCTAAACTCTCTCTCTCTCTCGACTCCTAATTCTCTCTGTAGCCATAGTCAAGACACCTCATTCTCTCTCTTAATCTCTCTCTCTCTCTCAACTCTTATGTCTTTCCCTCTCTCTCCTCATCACACTCATTCTCTCTCTTAGTTTGTCTCAAGTCTCTGTTTCTCTCCCTCCCATGGCCGCTAGGATTTATCATTCTCTCTCTTCATCTCTCTCTCTCTCTCTCCCTAGGATTTGTAATTCTTTCTCTCTCTCTCTCTCTCTCTCTCTCTCTCTCTCGATTTATTATTCTCTCTCTTAATCTCTCTCTTTAGGATTTGTAATTCTCTCTCTCTCCTCTTCTCTCTCTACCTAGGATTTATCATTCTCTCTCTTCATCTCTCTCTCTCTCTCCCCCTGTAGGATTTCTAATTCACTCTCTCTCTCTCTCTTACCCTCTCTACCTCCCTCCCTCTATCCTCTTAGCCGCTAGGATTTGTCATTCTTTCCCTCTCTCTCTCTCTCTCTCTCTCTTAATTCTCTCTCTTAATCTCTCCCTCCCTTACTCCCTCCCTCCCTCTCTTTCCCTCCCTCCCTCTCTCCCTTTCTCTCTCTCCTTTGTCCTTTTTCTCTCTCTCAATCTCTCTTTCTCTCCCTCCCTTCTTCTCTCTCATTTCTCATTCTCTCTCTCTCTCTCTCTCTCTCTCTCTCTCTCTCTCTCCCTCCCTCCCTCCCTCCCTTGGCGGCCTCACTCCCCTCTTCTCTCTCATTTCTCATTCTCTCTCTCTCTATCTCTCTCTCTCTCTCCCTGCCTCACTCCCCTCTTCTCTCTCATTTCTCATTCTCTCTCTCTCTCTCTCTCCCTCCCTTGCTCCCTCCCTTGGTGGCCTCACTCCCTTGGTGGCCACGGCCGCCAAAAGTTTCATTCTCCCTCTCTCCCTCTCTCTCATTTCTCATTCTCTCTCTCTCTCTCCCTCTCTCTCTCTCTCTCTCTCTCTCTCTCTCTCTCTCTCTCTCTCCCTCCCTCCCTCCCTTGGCGGCCACGGTCGCCAGAAGTTTCATTCTCTCTCTCTACCTCTCTCTCTTTCTCTCTCTCTCCCTCTCTCTCTTCCTTAGTCTCCCTCCTCTCTTCTCTCTCATTTTTCTCTCTCTCTCCCTCCCTCTCCCTCCCTCTGGCAGCCACGGCTGCCAGGAGACCCTCTTCTCTCTCTTAATCTCTCTCTCTTTCTCTCCTCTCTCTTTCTTTGCCTCCCTACTCTTCTCTCTCATTTAAGGAGCCCCTCTTCTCTCTCTGAATCTCTCTCTCTCTCCCTCTCTCCTCTCTCTCTTTCTCTCCCTCCCTACTCTTCTCTCTCATTTCTCACTCTCTCTCTCTCTCTCTCTCTCTCTCTCTATCTCTCTATCTCTCTCTCCCCCTCCCTACTCTCTACTCTCTCCCTTTGGCGGCCATGGCCGCCAAGAGCGCCTCTTCTCTCTCTTAATTTCTCTCTTTCCCTCTCTCCTCTCTCTTTCTCTCCCTCCCTATTCTCTCTCATTTCTCATTTTCTCTCTCTTTCTCTCTCTCATTTCTCATTCTCTATCTCTCTCTCTCTCTCCCCTCCTTAGGAGCTCCCTCCCTACTCTCTACTCTCTACTCTCTGGCTCCCTCCCTACTCTCTACTCTCTACTCTCTAGCTCCCTCCCTACTCTCTACTCTCTCCTCTGGCGGCAAGACTTTTCATTCTCTCTTTCTCTCCCTCCTCCCTCTTCTATCTCTTAATCTCTCTCTCTCCCTACTCTCTTTCACTCTTTCTCTTCCTCCCCTTATCTCTCTCTTAATCGCTCTCTCTCCCTCCTCTTTCTTTCTTTCTTTCTTTCTCTCTCTTTCTCTCTCTCTCTCTCTCTCCCTCCACCCCTCTTCTCTCTCTTAATCTCTCTCCCTCCCTCCCTCTCTTCCTTCTCTCTCTCTCTCTCTCTCTCTCTCTCTCTCTCTCTCTCTCTTTCTCACTCTCTCTCCTACTTTCTCTCCCTCCTTTCTTTTCTCTCTTAATCTCGTGCTCTCCTCTCTCTCTCTAGCTCTCGCTTTCTCTCTATCTCTCTTTTCAAATTTAAAACACAAATTTCAATAAGAAATTAATTGAAATAGAACTCAAAAACTCTAACAAGAAACTAATTGAAAAAGAATTGTAAGTAAAGAAAAAGAATTACAAGAAGAATTGTAGAATTGTGAGTAAAGAAAAAGAATTGCAAGTACATGGAAAAAGTGAAAAAAGTAAGGCTCCGCTTGTCCTTGCTCTTCCGCTCTTGGTTGCTTCAATGAAATGAGGAGAGAATGAGAATGAATGAATTGTGAAATTCTAGTTCACACTACCACATAAAATGACAGAGGAATAAGACGAGACTAAAAGCCAAACACAAACTGTATTACTGCATGTAGATAGAAAGTTCTGAAACTGCCATCAAGGATCCTCCTCATCCCTACGGGGCTTGTTGGAGGATCTCACAAACTACATCATCTCAAGGAAAGCTTACAATGTATTTAGCAACAACGAAGAAACTTCTCTACACCTTCCCTTAGCTATGAGCGGTGATATAAGCATGGCTTGTAGATGCAGTCGAGCGAAATCAGCTCCATTGATTTCGGGTTTCCATAGTGACGACAAAATTAGAGGCAAGAATCTCGTAGAAGAGAGCTCCCTTTATCCATGCGTCGTGCCAATTGTCAGCTACCTTATCTAACCATCTACTACTATTGCCCATGCAAAGGTTTGCCTCCTTCCAACACCCCCCTCAAATCAAAGCAGGGCAAAGGTATGATTGATGACACAAAATGATTTTCAATAAATTCTGAGAACACAAAAACAAGAGTTCTCAATGCAATTTGAAAATCAAGTCGTGATATTTTCTTCACCAAAACAAGAGAAGAAAACTGCCATCAGTTCACGACCAAAGATGAAAGAAATGCTCACAGAGAAGATTCATGCTTCTCTTGTAAATCTATCAACTAGTTAAAAAGCCCACTCGTCATCATCGGAGCTCAGCGTAGCCATGCAAAGTGCAGCATCATCTTTTACGATAGTATGAGTTGATCCCTGACTCTTTCTGGTTTCCTTGTTCCTTTTCTCAGTATCCTCTCTTTTCTTGAAACAAAATTCTTCTCGATGTACAGGCTTCCCACAATATCCACATGACAGATCCTTCTTTGCCACCTTCCCCTTCTGAGGAAATACCTTTGACATATAGGCTCGATTCTATCCAATTTTTGTCGCCGCTCATCATCCAGGAGAGTCGCGATTAATTCTGGCAAAGATACGTCTGCGCTCACACGTAAAATTCTTGTAATTCCATCATACGCTGGTGGCAGACTTGTTAGGAGGACCGCTTTAATGTCGTCATTGTCAACCTTCACTTTAAGATCAAGAAGTTGATTGAGGATCGATCGCATCTTCCAAAGAAACAGTTTCATCCATTTTCAGACTAAAGAATGCTTGCTTTAACATCACCTTCGAGTTCTTGAGATGGGCACCGAACAAAGCTTCAATTAACAACCAATTTTCTGCAGCACTGGTGGTTAAGTCCAGATGTTGGTTGTACCCTGCGCCCAATGCTCTACCAACAATACCGAGAGCTTTTTCATTCCGGATTTCCCACTCGGCAGAATCATCTGAATCCTTCGCACAAGCTCCTGAGACAATTGGCCATAACCCTTTTTCCATGAGGTAAAGTCGCACTGACAGTTGCCATGCAGGGAAGTTGCTGCCAGTAAAAGTCACCAGCTTCACAGCTTCTGACTTGGTCTCCATCACTCGCAAAACTCTTGTTCTACAGACCTAGCATGCAAACAAGGAATCCTCATGCTATTAAGATGACCTGCTCTGATACCAATTGTGAAATTCTAGTTCACACTACCACATAAAATGACAGAGGAATAAGACGAGACTAAAAGCCAAACACAAATTGTATTACTGCATGTAGATAGAAAGTTCTGAAACTGCCATCAAGGATCCTCCTCATCCCTACGGGGCTTGTTGGAGGATCTCACAAACTACATCATCTCAAGGAAAGCTTACAATGTATTTAGCAACAACAAAGAAACTTCTCTACACCTTCCCTTAGCTATGAGTGGTGATATAAGCATGGCTTGTAGATGCAGTCGAGCGAAATCAGCTCCATTGATTTCAGGTTTCCATAGTGACGACGAAATTAGAGGCAAGAATCTCGTAGAAGAGAGCTCCCTTTATCCATGCGTCGGGCCAATTGTCAGCTACCTTATCTAACCATCTACTATTGCCCATGCAAAGGTTTGCCTCCTTCCAACATGAATGGAAAGAAGAGTATATATAAGAAAAACTAGCCCACTCCTCCCACTCACGAATAAATTTGAATTTTAAAAAAAGAGGGAAATTTGAAAATAAATTTGAATTTTAAAAAAAGAGAGGGAAATTTGAATTCATTCTTGTAGATAAATTTGAATTCAAATTTGTGTTCAACATTCTTCTTGGTACGATTTGTGTTCGACATTCTTCTCATACATCCCTCTTCATTCTTCTCGTACGTCGCTTCTTATTTGTCGCTCGTGCTCGTGGTAGGCTCTTGTTTATCACTCTTGCTCGTGGGTCGTTCTACTCTTAGTTGTAAGAATTTGACCTCTCTCCCTCTACTCCTCTCCTCTTCTCTATGTAGTGGGCTCTCTCTCTCTCTAATGGAGCTCCCTCTCTAGTCGCACTCTTAGTTGTAAGAATTCGACCTCTGTCCCTCTACTCCTCTCCTCTTCTCTATGTAGTGGGCTCTCTCTCTTTCTCTAATGGAGCTCCCTCTCTAGTTGCATATCTCCCTCTCTCTAGTCGCATACCTTCCCCTCTCCCTCAAGTCTTCTCATCTCTCCTCTCTCTCTAGTCACGTACCTTCCCCTCTCCCTAAAGTCTTCTCATCTCTCCTCTCTCTCTAGTCGTGTACCTTCCCCTCTCCATCACATCTTCTCACCTCTCTTCTCTCTCTATTCGCATGTCTTCCACTCTAACTCACCTCTCCTCTATCTCTCTCACTCTTCTTTCTCTCTATGTCCTCTTCACTCCCTTCCCTCTTCTCTCACCTGGGGGCCGCGGCCCCCAGGAGTCCTCTCTCTCTCTCTTTCTTCTCTCTCTCTCCTCCCCTCCCCTTCCCTCCACTCTCTCACTCCTCTCCCTCCCTTACTCCTCTCACTCTCCTCTCATCCCTAGGGGACGCGGCCGCCAGGGCTTCTATCTCTCTCTCCTCTCCTCCCCTCACTTTCTCTCTCTCTCTCTCTCTCTCCTCCCCTCATTCCTCTCACTTCTCTCACCTTCTATCTATCTCTCTCTCTCTTCCTTCTCTCTCTCTCCTCCCCTCGCCTTCCCTGCTCTCTCTCACTCCTCTCTCTCCCTTACTCCTCTCACTCTCCTCTCATCCCTGGGGGCCGCGGTCGCCAGGGCTTCTATCTCTCTCTCCTCTCCTCCCCTCACTCTCTCTCTCTCTCCTCCCCTCATTCCTCTCACTTCTCTCGCCTTCTGTCTATCTCTCCTCTCTTCCCCTTCTCCTACCCTCCCCTCACTTTCTCTCTCTCTCTCTCTCCTCCCCTCATTCCTCTCACTTCTCTCACCTACCCTCCCCTCACTTTCTCTCTCTCTCTCCTCCCCTCATTCCTCTCACTTCTCTCACCTGTGGAGGCCGCAGCTGCCAAGGCTCCTCCTTCTCTCTCCTCTCTATCCTCTCTCTTCCCTCAATTTCTCTCTCCTCTCCCTCCCCTCACTCCTCTATCTCTCTCTCCTCCCCTCCCCTTTCCCTCACTCCCCTCCCTCCACTCACTTTCTCTCTCTATCCTCTCCTCCCTCCACTCATTCCTCTCACCCCTGGGGGCTGTGGCCGCCAGAGCTCCTCCTTCTCTCTCCTCTGTCTCCTCACTCCCCTCTCTTCCCTCACTTTCTCTCTCTACTCTCCCTCTCCTCACTCCTCTTTCTCTCTCCCTCCTCTCCGTCCTCTCATTCTCTCTCTCTCTCCTCTCCCTTTCCTCACTCCTCTCACCCTGGGGGCCGCGGCCACCAGGACCTCTCTTTCTCTCTCCTCTAGCTCCTCTCTCTCTCTCTCTCTCTCTCTCTCTCTCTCTCTCTCTCTCTCTCCCCTCCCTCCCCTCACTCCTCTCTCCCTCCTCACTCCTCTCTCTTCCCTTACTTTCTCTCTCTAGTCTCCCTCATCGTTCTCTCTCTACTCTCACTCCTCTTTCTCTCTATCTCTCCTCTCCCTCCCCTCACTCCTCTCACCTTGGCGGCCACGGTCGCCAGGAATTCTCTCCTCCATGACTCCCCTACCCACCTCACTCCACTCACCTACCGTCTCCCCTCCCTCTCTACGCCGCCCTCCCTCTCTCAGCACCGATCAGCCCGTACCGCTCAGCCCCCCTGGTAGCCCCTTCGCCTTAACCACCCCTCGCCCGCTCCTCTCCGCCTCTCTCCTGCTAGCCCTGCTCAACCCCTCTCGCTAGCCCCCAATAGCCCCCGCTTAGCCCCTCTCGCTAGCCCCTACCGCTCAGCCTGTCTGCCTCAGCCACCCCTCACCCGCTCCTCTCCGCCTCTCTCTGCCTCGCCTATCCTCCCCTCCCTCTCTACGCCGCTCCTCTCCGCCTCTCTCCACCTCGCCTATCCTCCCCTCCCCTACCGTCTCCCCTCCCTCTCTACGCCGCCCTCCCTCTCTCAGCCCCACTCAACCCCTCCCACTAGCCCCTCCGCCTCAGCCACCCCTCACCCGCTCCTCTCCGCCTCTCTCCTGCTAGCCCTGCTCACAGCCCCTCGTGCTAGTCCCCGCTCAACCCCTCCTGCTAGCCCCTACCGCTCAGTCCCTCTACCTCAGCCACCCCTCACCCGCTCCTCTCTGCCTCTCTCTGCCTCACCTCAGCCACCCCTCACCCGCTCCTCTCCGCCTCTCTCCGCCTCGCCTCAGCCACCCCTCACCTCCGTCTCACTCTCTGCCTCCGCCATGCCTCAGCTTCAGCCACCCCTCCACCTCGCCTCGCCTCAGCCTCGCCTCACTCTCCGCCTCGCCTGAGCTACGCCTCACCTCCTTCTTTGCTCCCCCCCTCTGTCGCCGCCTCCCCCTTGCCCCAGCAGCTTCCTCCCCTCCATCCCCCCACCTCGCGCTCGAACCTCTCTCTCTCATACCCATCTCTCTCTCTCCTCCCTCCCTTCTTTCCTCCCTCTCTCTCCCCCCTCCACCACTCCATCCCCCCACCTCGCTCTTGAACCTCTCTCTCTCATACCCCCCTCTCTCTCTCCTCCCTCCCTCCTTTCCTCCCTCTCTCTCCCCCCTCCACTTCCCTCTTCCTCTTGGATGCCGTGGCCCCTAAGGCTCCTCTCCTTCTCTCTAAACTTTCTCTCTCTCTCTAGTTCCTCTCTCTCTTTCTTTCTTTCTCTCTCTTCAAATTTAAAAAAAACAAATCTACAAAACTTAGATAAAGAATTAATCAAAAAATTTTACAAGTACCTGGAAAAAGTTTGTAACTTTGCTCTTTCTTGCTTTCTTGCTCTTCCTTCCTTGCTTTCTTGCTCGTCCTTGCTTTCTTGCTTCAATGAATGAAATGAGGGGAGAATGAATGAAGAAGGAAGACTATATATAAGAAAAACTAGGTTTTCCTCCTCCTCTCCTATTGGCTTTCCATTCCTCCCCTCTCTCCTCTTGGCTTTCCATTCCTCCCCTCCCATTGGCTCCCATTACTCCACCTCTCCCATTGGACCCCCATCCCTCATCCCAATCTTCCATTGGCCCTTCCCCCATTTTTCACCAAGTGTTATGCACAACTGCCAAAGAATAGTATTTGAGGTGTGTTATTCAAGTGTTATGCAGAACTACCAAAGAATAGTATTTGAGGTGCGTTACACAAATGCGCTCATACCGGATAAGCATGATACTTTGCACATGCATCAATCCAACCTAGGATGGCATAATGCACCACTTCATCCATGAGGACAAATTCATTGAGGTGTTGGAAGAATCCCATTCTATCATTGTTGGAGGACACTTTGTAGGAGAGTTCACAGCCCAGAAGGTGCTACAAGCCACGGACTATGGCGGCCCACTCTCTCTACAGACATAGCCAAAATTTTGAAGCTCTACGACCCTGCACCAAAGAGCTTCCATACCTCATAAGAAAGACCATATGCCTCTTACAGGAGTTCTCATGGACCAACCCTTTGAAAAATGGTGCATCGACTCTCACTTCCACTTCCCATTACTCACTTGCCATTTGCAAACTATTAATATATTATTATACTATTTTTTATACTTATTATCATACACCCCTATTACCTTCCCCTCTCCCATTCCATTCCTCCCTCCCCACTCTCACTTCCACTTCCCATTACTCAATTGCCATTTGCAAACTATTAATATATTATTATACTATTTTTTATACTTATTATCATACACCCCTATTACCTCCCCTCTCCCATTCCACTCCTCCCTCCTCACTCCCACTTCCACTTTCCATTACTCACTTACTATACACATTTGCAAACTATTAATATATTATTATACGATTTTTTATACTATTTGCAAACTTACATGTGGGCAAAATCACAGGTGTCAAAGCGATCCTATCGTGGTCATATGTACAACAACTGTGCTTTTATTCAAGGGCGTGTTATCCTCATCAACAAGCTTATTTCAGCTTTTATTTTGACACAATACTCAAGGTATGAAGTGCATGATTTGTGCACGAGGTGTTTACTTTGTTGTATCAAAATTGTTTGCCACACACACACACATATACACATACCGAGAATTTGCTAATATTATCGCATCTACATTTCTTCGATGGGCACAAAACTTTGTACACGCCTCAATCTAGGTTGTATTGACTTGTATACAAAGTGGTGCACCCATCCCATAAGTACTTATTTGGATAACACACCTGCAAACGTATTTTATGACGATTATGCATAACACTAGGAACAAAATGGTGTATAATGTGCGGTCGACTATGCAAAGCATATCCAATGGACACAAGACTTTGCACGTTCCTCAACCTAGGTAGTATTGACTTGTGTGCAAAGTGGCATCCCCATCCGATAAGTACTTGTTTGAAAAACACACCTAGGATCGTGTTTTTTGACGGTTTTGCATGACACCAAGGCAAAAACGGTATTTAATACTCAGTCTACCATGCAAAGCATGTCCGATGGGCACAATACTTTGCACGTGCCTCAAAAGCGGTGGTATGGTGTTCCATGCAAAGTGGAACGCCCATTCAATAAGTACTTGGTATGATAATACACCTAAGAGCATGTTCTTTAACGGATGTGCATAACACTAGGGGGAAAACGGTGTACAATGTGTGATCCCCCATGCAAAGCATAACTAATAACACAATACTTTGCACGCACATCAACCTAGTTGAAATTGACTTTCTTGCAAAGTGGTTCCCCCATCTGACAAGTACTTTTTTAAATATCACACCTAGGACCATGTTTTTTAATGGTTGTCCATGACACTAAGGCAAAAACGGTGTTTTATGCTTGATCGACAATGCAACGCATATCCGATGGTCACAATACTTTGCAAACATCTCAACCTAGGTGTTATTGACTTACATGCAAAGTGGCATGCCCATCCCATAAGTACTTAGTCGAATAACACATCTAGGACCGCATTTTTTGACGGTTGTGCATGACACTAAGGCCAAAACGATGTTTAATGCTTGATCAACAATGCAAAGCATATCCGATGGGCATAATACTTTGCATGAGTCTCATAAATTATGGTATTTCATTGCATGCAAAGTGGTATACCCATCCGATAAGCAGTTGGTCGGATACCACACCTAAAAGCGTGTTTTTTTATGGTTGCGCATGACATTGAGGCACAAATGGAGTTTAATACGTGATATACCATGCAAAGTACATCCGATGGGCACAATACTTTGCACCCACCTCAACCTAGGTGTTATTGAGTTGCATGAAAAGTGGTGTGTCCTTCAGATAAGTACTTGATCCGATAACACACCTAAGACCGTGTTTTTTTACAAATGTGCTTGACACTAAGGCAAAAACGGTATTTAATGCTCAATCGACCATGCAATGCATATCCGATCGGCACAATACTCTACTTGCACCTCAACCTAGGTGGTATTGACTTGTTTGAAAAAAGGCACACCCATCAGATAAGTACTTCGTTGGATAACGCACCTAAGGGCGTGTTTTTTTACGGATGTGCATATCACTAGGGGGAAAACGGGCACGATCTAACTTTTTTCTTTTAAAAACCACTGGTCGACCTTTTTGTAGAAGTTTTGCCCCAACAACAAAATCACTCGCATTTGTCTCAACCACGAATGGTTCATTGGGATCCACTACCTTTAAGACAGGAGCTACTACTATAGGTACTTTTAATTTTTCAAATCTTCTCTTTTGAGGTTCATCCCATATGACAATTTTCAAAACTTCTCTTTTGAGGTTGTGTGGTCTCGACGGTGACTCACGTGTTGTGGGGATCTTGAAGCCGATGGAGCCTCCACTCCAACGTTCTCCTTGTGAGAGCAATGCAAGACACGAGCTATCCGCATGTGTCACTCAAGCGGCTTCCGGATTGTTGCAATGTGGTTCCACGAGAGAATGAGGGAAGGGGGAGAAGGGAGAAAAAAGGGGAGAAGGGAGGGAGAAGGCGAAGGGAAGAGGAGAGTGAAGGGGGATGAAGTGGAAAACACAAAGGCACTAGAAAGGAAACAAGAGAACACCCAAAGACAATCTTGGAAGAGAAGAGAGAGCTTGTATTCCAAACTTGTGCATATAACAATGAAGACCAAAGTCAACCATTTGACCTTTTATACAAGTCACCTTTTGAAGGGAGGGCCAACCCTTTTCCTTTTTGCACTCTCCCTTTCTTTACATTCATAAGGCTCTTGGGCCTGTAGGGTGTCAAGGCATCTCTACTATCTTTTCCATCTCTCCTCTATTGTTTGACATCATATAGGATTTTTTCACATAGTGGACCCCTCGGGGCATATATATGTACACTTACACAAGCATACGTAGAGTTGAGCATATATGCACATTTGTGTGAGGAAAATGTAAATGTGTGTACATATACATAGATGATTATAGCAAGTGGTTGTGAGAGAGAGAGAGAGAGAGTTGAGTGTATGTAAACTGTTAACTAAGATCCACCTTGAAATATTCATTGAAATATTGAGATTTATAAATGAAATCTTTAAATTAAAATTTAAGACATTTTAAGTGAGACCCGACGACTAACTTGTAGTAGATGGGTCATGCTACTTGTCTAAACATGTGGTCTTTAACAATTTTGGTGAGGAAGCAACATGATCCAAGGCATGATGGGATGCAAGGAATCAACAACGGCAACATCAACATCATCACGACATTTGAAGTCTTTCACAATTTGAAGACTTGAACAATTCTTCAACAATTTCAAGTCTTCAACAATTGTGGTTTTTCACGCTTAAGTTACGTGCCTATAAAGGCTGAGCTTTACTATGCTTCCCTGCTGTCCTTTTCTTATAGAATTCAGCCATGGCCAAGAGCAAGATCCTTGTGATCGGAGCCACTGCTACATTGGCAAATTCATTGCCCAAGCCTCGGCTGGCCTTGACCACCCCACCTATGCCCTCGTCCGCAAGCCCACTCTCTCTTCCAAAGCTGCCTTGATTGAGTCTTTCAAGTCCTCAGGCATCACAATTCTTGAGGTTTGTTGGATTGTGCATGCACCATTTGCTGTATTTGTCTGTAAACTTGTGGTGATAATTAGGCAAATTAGTGGAGATGGTGATGAACACCACGCAATTTGCAGGATCGAGGCTCTTGCAATGCTGCTGCTTAATTTCGTCTGATTCTCTCAGAACTTCTTGTACAGGGTTCTTTGCAGGACCATGACAGCCTTGTGGCGGCGATCAAGCAAGTGGATGTTGTGATTTCGGCTGTTGGAGACGCTGAGATTCCAGAGCAAATGAAGATCATCTCGGCCATCAAAGAAGCTGGGACGATCAAGGTAATGGCTCCACCATGATGAATTTCTTCCAGTTGGGTTTACATTTTGCCCAGAATTAACAAATGGGATTGGCATCGCCCAAGTTGTATATCAGATTCATCCGATTGTCCAGTTTTCTGCGCGATCATCTCTTCAATAGAGGTTTTTGCCCTCCAAATTCGGCCACGATAGCGATCGCGTGCAAAGACTGGAACCTGCTAAGTCCCTCTTCACCAACCAAGTGCAAATCCGGCGTGCTGTGGAAGAGGCTCAAATCCCTCACACATTCGTTGTCAGCAACAGTTTCGCAGGCTATTTTCTTACCAATCTGAGCCAGCTAGGTCGCACATCTCCGCCCAAAGACAAAGTGTTAATCTATGTTACCAGCGATGTGAAAAGTGAGTTGTCTCTAAACCAACTATTGTCTACTTGTCCTCTAGAGGACTTGAAAGGGAAATCGATCTTGAATCTGCAGTTTGTGAAACCTAGTCTTATCAAGGCTAATTACTGTGTTTTACAAGAGAATTGTGTGTTAAAAGAGAATCCCATGAATGTGTGCACTGGAGATTGTGTGTCCAGTGGCCACCATTACACTAACTAACATACTTGTATGCCTCCGAGATTGAAACTGAAACGCCGCAAAACATAGAAAATATATGCCTCCCAGGATGCATATCTTTTCGCTTGATTTTGCTAATTTGGTCCATTCTTTGTCCAGTTATCTCTATGCAAGAGGAAGACATTTGTACCTATACTTTGAAGGCGGTGGATGATCCAAACACTATCAACAAGACACAACACATAAGGCCACCTGCAAACATTGTTACACAGAATGAGCTGGTGGAGCTTTGGGAAAAGAAGATTGGCAAGACTCTTGAGAAAGAATTTGTACCGGAGGAAGATATGGTAAAGTAGATTGAAGGTAAGCACATTTTTATTTCACATAATTTTATTGTAGAAATGCACCAATAGAGAAAGGAGAAACAGTTTCTCCAACCAACAGAATATATTGCATGGAAAAACCCCATTCGCAGTAGGCATACACGTTTACTAGTTTGTTGAATGCATGATTGCTTATCCATGATTTTGCTTGCTTGCATATTCACTCTTAAATGCTTGATCGCTTTAGGAACCCCATTTTTAGGCGATATTTATATAGCTGTTCTCCATGACATGTTTATAAAGGGAGACCTATACAACTTCGATCTGGGCCCTGGGATGTGGAGGCTTCTGCTCTTTACCCAGAAGTCAAGTACACAACTATATATGAGTACCTTGATCAATTTATGTAGGTACGAGAGACGAACACACATACCTTCAAGAATATCTACTGTGGAAGTTTTGGCTTGTAACTCGTGGAACTTATGAATATCAAATACAAAAGATATAAAGACATACAATTCTGAATAAGTATTATCTTTATTGTAATAACAAGGTGAAAATATCACTGGACCTACCAAGAGGCATTCATTTTGGTAGAAGGATATAAGTGCTTGAATGGTTAAACCAGTAGCAATGCCTTGTTCCTGATAGCATTGATTTCTCTGTGATATTGGTCCAAATATGGTTGAGGGTAGATTGGTATATTATTGTTGGTTCGTTGATTACTTGAGTGTATGATGCTTCTTGAAGTGTGGTGCCAAGCATGTTTGTTTCCTAGTTTTTTTTTCCCAATCAATGTTGATATCCCCAAGCACAACAGCTGGTTTGTTGTTGGCTATCGTTGATAAAGTGCTTCTCAGAGTTTCTATGAATTGGTGGATGTTTGTTCTTGGTGATCTATACGTTGTCAACACACGTAGTTCATTGTGTGTTTCATTTTGAAAGGTTTCATCTATCATCTCAATGCCATTCTGTGCATAGGTGCTATATACGACCAAGCTTTGCGTTGGTTTGTGTAATAGCGACGGCTAGCCATAGCCATCGTAGTAGGATATCTGGTTGAAAGCGGCTAATGCAAAATGTTGGCTTATGTCTTGTTTTTTGTAGGCATAAAATATATGCAACCATGAGACTTCCATCTCACATTACATCTTGCAAGTGGGAAATTAGTGAGACTGCGTTTAGAGATTCAATGATTGTGTGGGTGTTTTTGTATGATAGAAAGTCTCTTGGGAAGCATTCCCATCTTGCTTCTGTCTTTAAACGTTTGATTTCATAGAGGATACCAGTGTCAACCTTGATGTGTTTCTTTTCTCATTTGTTGAGCAAGTAAAGATTTTATGTGCAAGAGATTCGAGAGAGTGTTGTATATGCTAAGCCATTGTGACGCCAAAAATTGATATTTTTTATTTGGCATTGGTATTGTTTTCTTCTATGATTGATAAGAGTTTGAGTATCAAGTGATAGCCTAGCAGCTCTCACTTATTTATATTTTCTAAGATATTGTATGGGATTGAGAGGATGAGTGGAATGGATCATTGCAAATACCATAGGTATGAATTATAAATACCTTGGTATGGAGTGAGAGTTATTTGTGTATGGGATATTATGGGGTTTTTTAGAAAATAAGAAGAGTGAGTCATATAAAGAGGTGGGCTCATGTCCATGTGTTCCAATAATATAAGAGAGGCCACATGCCAAGCGTGTGAAAGGCATGTAGAGGAGTGTGAAATCAAGAGGAATCCTTCTAGAATTCCCATGTGGAATAAGGAGGATGTGGACATATGGAAAAGAGAGGGTCCCTATGGGCTCCATGTGGGGAGACTCTTGACTTTCTCAATATTTTAAGAGTCTTAAGCATCTTTTGATGGGACAGATGGTAAGAGTAGCAAAAAAGGACATGGATGGTGACATGCGGGCTTATGTGATTGATGGGAAAAAGAATCTACAGGCAGCAATTATAAATGGGTGAAGGAGGATGACAAAACCTCTATGAAAGGAGCCCTCCTCTCCCTTGTTCAACATCTCTTCTACCATTAGGTCTCATGTTGCTGTAGCTCTAGTCTCGTCAAGCATCTTCCATGAGCCTTCTCTCCCTCTTGTAGATATTCTCTTATATAAACTCTTGAGTCCATCTCTCTCTAATTCATTCTCTCTCTATGAGTAGTCTTGGAGCTTCTGCTCCCTCTTGTACGTATGAAACCTCTTCTTCTCCCTTGTGTTTGTAGTATTTTGAGTTGCATTGAAGTGGAGCCTCACTCTATTGACAATGAAGATCACTTTGTATTCCCTCTCTTGCGTCTCTCTTTCCTTTTCTTTCTTTCAAAGCCTTAAAAGTTCTTTCTATTCGGCCGCTCATTGCACACACATGGTCCATCCATTTTGTTGAGATATCGAGCTCCACTCGCGATATGCCAGGGTGACTGTTGTGCATTTATGTCACCGACTTGTTAGCTGGAGATGCGGTTGGTACACCGCCCACGAATAATAGCTGGATGACAGCTATCCTTATCTACTCTAGTTTGTGGCTCAGTTAGTATGCCACCTTAGTTAGTTGAGTTTGGTTTGAGACCCACATATAGGGTTCTTCTATTTTCTTTGTACTAGAGTTCTTTTGGCTTACATAGCTAAGAAGAGGAAAACTGTTTTCAGCCTCCACCTTTGTGTGTATTCCCCCATTTGTGCATGTGAGAAAGTTGCAAGTGAGACTCCTTCCCTCTCTCCCACTATCTTCACACATTTCTCGAGCCACCAAGGGAGTTACTCTCTTCTAAGTTCTTTCTATTCGGCCGCTCATTGCATACACATGGTACATCCATTTCTCAAGACACCGAGGGAGTTACTCTCTTCTAGGCAAAATCTATGAGTGGTGGATCGTTGATGAAGGTGGAGTCTTGAGGGAGCATCTTGCTCAGGCGAAATTAGCATGGGTGAAGGACAGTTTTTATGACAGTTTGACCCCCTGTTAGTGTTTTGCTCATAACTTTGTGCTCGGTAGTTTGATTTTGATGAAACTTATATCAGCACGAAGCTCTCTTTAAGAGCATGTTTCTATGTGATTAGACCTTGAATTAGATACTACTGTGAAAAGTTATGAGTCTTTGTGTCTGACAGTCAATTTTCATGACAATTTTTACCCCCGTCGAGTAAACCGTCAATAACTTTCTGGCCGTTTCTTTGTTTCTTACGAAATGTATATCAACGCGAAGCCCATCTCAAGACGTATCTCTATATGTGTTTGAATCTTTGATATCATGTCTCTACTGAAAGTTATAGGCCTTTGTGTCTAATAACAGCTTGTAGAGTGTTTTGAGCTAATTGTAAAGGTATCTATGAAGGAGGTGTAATGTTTCCTCGGAACCTACCCATCTGACCCAATCAGCGCCTTTAAACTCCTCAATATATATCAGTTCATGTCATGTTGAGCTGCAAGATCTTCTTTCAACAACGTATCGTTCTTCTTCTTTGGCGCAGTCCAGCTTACTGAGATTATGGCCTAGGTGCAATGTTTCCTCAGAACCTACCCATCTGACCCAATTAGTCCCTTCAAACTCCTCGATATATATCAGTTCATGTCTTGTTGAGCCGCAAGATCTTCTTTCAACAACGTATCGCTCTTCTCTTTGGCGCAGACCGGCTTGTTGAGATTATGGCCTCTGCTGATCCTTTCCTTCTCCCTATGCTTGAGTACAACATCACTTGGGATGTTACCATCTTCATTCTCATCTAAGGGAGCAAAGTATGGTGTGGTATCTTGGCATAAAAGCTTCTTTTTAACGTCCCTTTCTCAATGATAAATATCTTTGTCACTCAGTTCAAAAGCAGTAGGAAGTGAAGAGGTGCCTGAAGTTTATTACCCCCAACTTCATGTCACATCTTTTTGGTGGAGACACCGGGTACATTTGGTATTGGATTCATCCCACCTTACTAAACAGTCTTGGGTGTACTTGATTGCATGTTATGCCTAGTATAGACATGTGTTTTCTGATGTGATAAAGAAGATGCCTGGAATAACTCCATTAGAAGAGATTGCAGCCCATTTAAGAGAACTACAAGATTGTGAAGGTGATGCTCAAGCTATTCGCATGGTCATCATGATCATGTCCTTTATGTTTGCACTCTTGAATATGTTGGTGAATCGACAACGCCGGTAGTAGGCACAATGATAGATTGGGGATTGTTTCATGCACTAGCAGCTTGGTATGAAGAAGAGTTAAGTCTTTGGGTAGTTTTTGACTATAACAGTGGAGTGGTGATTCTCAATGCTTTCAACTTCTTTTGCTATGCAAATGATGAAGAGTACAATATCTTGAAGCTGTTATGTGCACTTCTAATTGTGAGAAGGGTGATTCTTGAATGCATGTATACACAATGTTTTCATGGTGCTGGTTGGTCACTTATTTTTAAAGATTTTATTGAGGATCACATTGTGGAGGGTTTTCAACAAGTGGTTATGCATAATAAGTTGGTCTTGGTATACTAAGGCTCTATGGGATCTTGTTTGGGATATTCTTTGGATCTTGGTGTTTCCCTTTTGTGTTTTATCATGGTGAAGATTCCAGTCATGGATGATTTTTTCGCGTTAGTTTCATTAATAAGCGAAAGTTTTATATGGCCTGTGAAAGTTTGTATGCTTTTATAAAAATAAAAGCTTAGTATATTCACCACAATTTGAAACTAAAATTAAAAAAAGAGCTAGGTTTAGCCTTTAAGATTATAAAATTATAAATAAAGTCCATGAAAATTCGCCAAAGTTTTATATAATAAATAAATATATTTGGAAACTTTCGCCTACATATTATATAAACAATTTAAAAACTTGGCTAGATCTATAGAATTAAGCATCAAAAGAAGACTTGTGCAATCAAGTACAATCTAGTGTTAACATTTAATGCTTGCTAGAATGATAATAATGTGGAGGTTTTATCTATTTGAACATGAAGCCGTTTGATATTGCATAAAATGTATTGTCGCCAATATATCCGAGACAGTACAAATTGAATTCAATACTCAATCAACACCTTAACTAGACCAATGCGTGGCCTTATATCCAACGTACATTTGGCTAACTTAAGCCTATGGTAGGCCCATCACCAGCACTATGTCTACCCCTCATCAAGTCATATAGTAGGAATCTCTCCATGCTTCTATCTTCAACAAGGACATGGAAGGACACTACATACATAGGTAAACATAAGCAACAAGTAGATTCTTAGCAAGAAGAATCAAATGATTAAAATGACACAAATTTAAATTAAAGAATGAAATTTTCTATAATGGCCTGGTAGAAGGTGTCTTGTTAGATATTTTAAGTATTTCTTTAGTCGTAGTTTATGATTGCGAAAAGTAGGTAAAAATTCAACTAAATTAATGAATAGAGCTAGAGTAGTGAATATGCAGTAAGTCATGTATTTAGTTTTGTGTGTGTGTGAAAATCTAACTTTAATTTCATCATCTACTTCTATACATTTATATATTTAGAAATTTATCACAATGCAAAGAACTTGCCAGTCAATAGAGGCTTTAAATATAAATGTACCCTTCAAGCATTCTCATATATTTAATACACTTAAGCCATCTATCCAGTCTCACAATCTTGTATAATGGAAGATTCTACAGATTTATGACAAGAAATAAGAAGAAATGAACTAAACTAAAATGCCACATGCAAATACTTAAATATATGTCTCAATGCATAGGGGGACATACTCTCTTTCTATTTTCACACAAACACACACACACACACACACACATGTCGTTGGTCTTGGCATTGAAGTCCCATATGAGCAAGACCTCTCCTAGCTACATGCACCTCTAGATGTCCTCGTGGAGTGCTAAGGAAGGTAAGATATGTCCCCAGAGATTGTCCTAATATAATTCTTGAAATGTCTGTGGGGATACATAACATGTTGTAATCCCCTCTCTCTCCCAACTCGCTTTAGGGATGCACATTGATGAATGAGCAAAGGGTGACAGTGGAAGAAAGGAAGAATTAAGAAACCCCATCTTTTGCCATGTCTATATTAGCCCACCCACGTTCCCAACCCAATCCCATACCTACACTAGCCATCCAGCCCCGCGTGGGCATCATTTTGTCATATCAAGATGCATGCTCTTGCTTTTTATTAGCCTTTCTATATTGATCTCTATATCTGTACATCTTCATGGAAATGCCACCCTTTTGAACCCTTTGGATCATCAGTCATTGCTTAATTAGACGACAATGTCCCCAACATGATGGGCGAGGAAGCCTTTGCTAATGCGCTAATGCACATCTTTTTTGTTCAATAGCTTTTGTAGTAGGTTACATTGACAACATTGATGCACAATGGGCAAAGGATATTGCGTAATCTCTTACAATATTGGCCAACAATGCATGTTGTTTTTGTTCCTAGGTTTGTAGTAGGTTTGAGTCACAAAATTGATATACTATTCGCAAAGGGTATTAACTTTGTCTTTAAACATTCCTCTATCTAATGTATGCCAAGTGGCCATGTGCAGGCACTTGAGTTTAGGGGCCAACTCATGTTTGAGCTTTCTCCTTTGTCTCTGGCTTAGCTTGCGGCTTGCATGTGTGTGTGTGTGTGTGTGTGTCCCTGATTGATTGTACTTACTCTCCACATCCACAGGAAATAGTGATGCCAACAAAAATAGCCATGAAAGGAGTATAGCTCAAACTTAGGGAGTTTGTTCCCCAAATATCATCCCGAGACAAGGTTACCATTGAGTGTCTCAAACGAAGCTGAGCCTCGCTAGTCCAGGTTTGAGTCTCATGCATCATGCATGACCACCAATAGGTGAAGGTGTGAGGGCGCTCAGGGAGTTTGAGCCCCAAATCACCCGATCCTAGGAGTGGCGAGGCTAACATAAGCGCTATTTGAAAACTGGTTAGGACCACATCCTAATACCAGGTTTATCCCAAGCGCATTAATATGGTTAACACAAGTGCCATTTCCGCTAGTAGGGAGAGTCGGTAAGAATAGCAATATACCTTGGCACCCTACGAGCCCAACAGCGCATGGTTGTAAAGTGAGGGAGTATAATGCGTGATCGACCAAGCAAAGCATATCCAATGGTCACAATACTTTGCATGCACCTCAAACTAGTTGAAAAAGACTTGCGTGCAAAGTGGAGCCCACATCTGATAAGTACTTGTTTGAATAACGCACCTAGGACCGTGTTTTTTTATGGTTGTGCATTACACTAAGGCAAAAACGGTGTTTATGCTTAATCGACAATGCAAAGCATATCCGATGGGCATAATACTTTGCAAACACCTTAGACTACATGGAATTGACTTACATGCAAAGTGGCGTGCCCATCCCATAAGTACTTGATCTAATAACATACCTAGCAGCGTGTTTTTTTACGGATGTGCATGACACTAAGGAAAAAATGGTATTTAATGCTCGATCGACCATGCAAAGGATATCCGATGGGCACAATACTTTTCCTATGCCTCAACCTAGGTGGTATTAACATATTTTCAAAGAGGCACACCCATCTGATAAGTACTTGGTCAGATAACACATCTAAGGGCATGCTTTTTTACAGATGTGCATATCACTAGGGAAAAAATGGTGTATAATGCGTGATCGACCATGCAAAGCATATCCGATGGTCACAATACTTTGCATGCACCTCAACCTAGCTGAAAGAGACTTGCGTGCAAAGTGGAGCCCCCATCTGAGAAGTACTTGTTTGAATAACACACCTAGGACCGTGTTTTTTTATGGTTGTGCATGACACTAAGGCAAAAACGGTGTTTTATGCTTGATCGACAATGCAAAGCATATCCGATGGCCACAATACTTTGCACAGACATTAAACTAGGTGGAATTTACTTACATGCAAAGTGGTGCACCCATCCCATAACTACTTGATCGGATAACATACCTAGCAGCGTGTTTTTTTATGGATGTGCATGACACTAAGGCAAAAATGGTATTTAATGCTTGATCGACCATGCAAAGGATATCCGATGGACACAATACTTTTCCTATGCCTCAACCTAGGTGGTATTGACTTGTTTTCAAAGAGGCACACCCATCCGATAAGTACTTGGTTGTATAACACACTTAAGGGCGTGTTTTTTTACGGATGTGCATATCACTAGGGAAAAAACGGTGTATAATGCGTGATCGACCATGCAAAGCATATCCGATGGTCACAATACTTTGCACGCACCTCAACCTAGTTGAAATGGACTTGCGTGGAAAGTGGAGCTCCCATCTAAGAAGTACTTGTTTGAATAACACACCTAGGACCGTGTTTTTTTATGGTTGTGCATGACACTAAGGCAAAAAGGGTATTTTATGCTTGATCCACAATGCAAAGCATATCTGATGGTCACAATACTCTGCACACACCTTAAACTAGGTGTAACTCACTTACATGTAAAGTGGTGTGGCCATCCCATCAGTACTTGATCGGATAACATACCTAGCAGCGTGTTTTTTTATGGATAACACACCTAGGACTGTTTTTTTAAATGAATGTGCTTGACACTAAGGCAAAAATGGTATTTAATGCTCGATCGACCATGCAAAGCATATCCGATGGGTACAATACTTTTCGTATGCCTAAACTAGGTGGTACTGACTTGTTTTCAAAGAGGCACACCCATCTGATAAGTACTTGGTCAGATAACACACCTAAGGGCGTGTTTTTTTACGGATGTGCATATCATTAGGGAAAAAACGGTGTATAATGCCTGATCGACCATGCAAAGCATATCTGATGGTCACAATACTTTGCATGCACCTCAACCTAGTTGAAAAGGACTTGCGTGCAAAGTGAAGCCCCCATCTGAGAAGTACTTGTTTGAATAACACACCTAGGACCGTGTTTTTTTATGGTTGTGCATGACACTAAGGCAAAAACGGTGTTTTATGCTTGATCGACAATGCAAAGCATATCCGATGGGCACAAAACTTTGCACACACCTTAAACTAGGTGGAATTGACTTACATGCAAAGTGGCGTGCCCATCCCATAAGTACTTGTTCAAATAACACATCTAGGACATTGTTTTTTATAGTTGTGCATGACACTAAGGCAAAAACGGTGTATAATGCGTGATTGCCTATGCAAAGCATATCTGATGGAAAAAATAGTTTGCTTATGCCTCAACCTATGTGGTTTTGAGTTTCATGCAAAGTGATGCTCCCATATACCATAAGTACTTGTTTGGATAACACACCTAGGAGCGCGTTTTTTGACGGTAGTGCATATCACAAGGATGAAAATGTTGTATAATGTGTGATTGACAATGCAAATCATATCCGATGGGCATAATACTTTGCACACACCTCAACCTAGGTAGTATTTATTTTTGTGCAAAGAGGTGCCCCAATCCGATAAGCACTTGTTCGAATAACTCTTCTAGGACCGTGTTTTTTGACGGTTGTGCATGACACTAAGGCAAAAACGGTATTTAATTCTCCCTTGACCATGCAAATCATATCCAATGGGCACAATACTTTGCATGAGCCTCAAAAGAGGTGGTATTGAGTTACATACAAAGTACTACACCATCCGATAATCACTTGGTTGGATAACACACCTAAAAGCGTATTTTTTAATGGTTGTGCATGACATTGAGGCACAAACGTTGTTTAATGCGTGATATACCACGCAAAGCATATCCGATGGGTACAATACTTTGCACCCACCTCAACCTAGGTGCTATTGAGTTGCATGCAAAGTAGCGTGTCTGTCCGATAAGTACTTGATCAGATAACACACCTAGGAGTGTTTTTTAACGAATGTGCTTGACACTAAGGCAAAAATGGTATTTAAAGCTCAATTGACCATGCAATGCATATCCGATGGGCAAAATACTTTACTTGCACCTCAACTTAGGTGGTATTAACTTGTTTGCAAAGAGGCACACCCATATGATAAGTACTTGGTTGTATAACACACCTAAGGGCGCGTTTTTTTACAGATGTGCATATCACTAGGGGAAAAACGGTGTATAATACGTGATCGGCCATGCCATATCTGATGGGCACAATACTTTACACACACCTGAACCTAGGTGTTATTGAGTTGCATGCAAAGTGGCGTGTCCATCCGATAAGTACTTGATCGGATAACACACCTAGGAGTGTGTTTTTTAATGAATGTGCTTGACACTAAGGCAAAAATGATATTTAAAGCTCAATTGACCATGCAATGCATATCCGATGGGAAGAATACTTTACCTGCACCTCAACCTAGGTAATATTAACTTGTTTGTAAAGAAACACACCCATATGATAAGTACTTAGTTGTATAACACACCTAAGGGCGTGTTTTTTTACAGATGTGCATATCACTAGGGGAAAAACGGTGTATAATGCGTGATCGACCATGCAATGCATATCCGATGGTCACAATACTTTGTACACACCTCAACCTAGTTGAACTTGACTTGCATGCAAAGTGGAGCCCCCATCAGATAAGTACTTGTTTGAATAACACACCTAGGACCGTGTTTTTGATGGTTGTGCATTACACTAAGGTAAAAACGGTGTTTTATGCTTGATTGACAATGTGAAGCATATCCAATGGGCACAATACTTTGCACACACCTTAAACTATCTCAAATTGACTTACATGCAAAGTGGCACACCCATCCCATAAGTACTTGATCAGATAACATACCTAGCAGCGTGTTTTTTTATGGATGTGCATGACACTAAGGCAAAAATGGCATTTAATGCTTGATCGACCATGCAAAGGACATCCGATGGGCACAATATTTTTCCTATGTCTCAACCTAGGTGGTATTGACTTGTTTTCAAAGAGGCACACCCATCCGATAAGTACTTGGTCAGATAACACACCTAAGGGCATGTTTTTTTACGGATGTGCATATCACTAGGGGAAAAACATTGTACATATAATGCGTGATCGACCATGCAAAGCATATACGATGGTCATAATACTTTGCACGCACCTCAAACTAGTTGAAATGGACTTGCATGCAAAGTGGAGCTTCCATAAAATAAGTACTTGATCGGATAACACACCTAGTAGCGTGTTTTTTTACGGATGTGCATGACACTAAGGCAAAAATGGTATTTAATGCTCGATCGACCATGCAAATCATATCCGATGCACACAATACTTTTCCTACACCTCATCCTAGGTGCTATTAACTTTTTTGCTAAGAGGCACACCCATCCGATAAGTACTTGATCGGATAACAAACCTAGGACTGTTTTTTTAAATGAATGTGCTTGACACTAAGGCAAAAACGGTATTTAATGCTCGATCGACCATGCAAAGCATATCCAATGGTCACAATACTTTGCACGCACGTCAACCTAGTTGAAATTGACTTGCGTGCAAAGTGGAGCCCCCATGTGATAAGTACTTGTTTGAATAACACACCTAGGACCGTGTTTTTTTATGGTTGTGCAGTACACTAAGGCAAAAACGGTGTTTTATGCTTGATCAACAATTCACGATGGACACAATACTTTGCACACACCTTAAACTATATGGAATTGACTTACATGCAAAGTGGCACACCCATCCCATAACTACTTGATAGGATAACATAACTAGCAGCGTGTTTTTTTACGAATGTGCATGACATTAAGGCAAAAATGGTATTTAATGCTTGATCGACCATGCAAAGCATATTGTATGCGCACAATACTTCTCCTATGCCTCAACCTAGGTGTTATTGACTTGTTTTCAAAGAGGCACACCCATCCAATAAGTGCTTGGTCAGATAACACACCTAAGGGCGTGTTTTTTTACAGATGTGCATATCACTAGGGGAAACACGGTGTATAATGCGTGATCGACCATGCGAAGCATATATGATGGTCACAATACTCTGCATACACCTGAACCTAGTTGAAACGGACTTGCGTGCAAAGTGGAGCCCCCATCTGAGAAGTACTTGTTTGAATAAGACACCTAGGACCGTGTTTTTTTACGGTTGTGCATTACACTAAGGCAAAAACGGTGTTTTATGCTTGATCGACAATGCAAAGCATATCCGATGGGCACAATACTTTGCACACATCTTTAAATTGGTGGAATTAACTTACATGCAAAGTGGCGCTCTCATCCCATAACCACTTGTTCGAATAACACACCTAGGACCGTGTTTTTTGACGGTTGTGCATGACACTAAGGCAAAAATGGTATTTAATGTTTCCTCGACCATGCAAAGCAAATCGGATGGGCACAATACTTTGCATGATCCTCAAACATGGTGGTATTGCATTGCATGCAAAGTGGTACACCCATCTGATAAGCACTTGGTCGGATAACTCACGTATAACTTAGTGTGTTTTTTAATGGTTGTGCATGACATTGAGGCACAAACGGTATTTAATGCGTGATATACTATGCAAAGCATATTTGATGGGCACAATACATTGCACACACCTCAACCTAGGTGTTATTGAGTTTCATGCAAAGTGGCGTGTCCGTCCAATAAGTACTTGATCGGATAACACACCTAGGAGGGTGTTTTTTTACGAATGTGCTTGACACTAAGGCAAGAACGGAATTTAAAGCTCAATTGACCATGCAATGCATATCCGATGGGCACAATACTTTACCTGCACCTTAGACTAGGTGGTATTGACTTGTTTGAAAAGAGGCACACCCATCCGATAAGTACTTGGTTGGATAACACACCTAAGGGCGTGTTTTTTTACGGATGTGCATATCACTAGGGGAAAGACGGTGTATAATGCATGATCGACCATGCAAATCATATCCGATGGTCACAATACTTTGCACGCACCCCAACCTAGTTTAACTTGACTTGTGTGCAAAGTGGAGCCCCCATTCGATAAGTACTTGTTTGAATAACACACCTAGGACCGTGTTTTTTTATGGTTGTGCATCATATTAAGGCAAAAACGGTGTTTTATGTTTGATTGACAATGCAAAGCATATCTGATGGGCACAATAATTTACACGCACCTTAAACTAGGTGGAATTGACTTACATGCAAAGTGGCTCTCCCATCCCATCAGTACTTTACTGGATAACATACCTAGCAGCGTGTTTCTTTACGGATGTGCATGACACTAAGGCAAAAATGGTATTTAATGCTCGATCGACCATGCAAAGCATATCCGATGGGCACAATACTTTTCCTACACCTCAACCTAGGTGTTATTGACTTGTTTTCAAAGAGGAACACCCATCCGATAAGTACTTGGTCAGATAACACACCTAAGGGCGTGTTTTTTTATGGATGTGCATATCATTAGGGAAAAAACGGTGTATAATGCGTGATCGACCATGCAAAGCATATTTGATTGTCACAATACTTTGCATGCACCTCAACCTAGTGGAAACGGACTTGCGTGCAAAGTGGAGCCCCCATCTAAGAAGTACTTGTTTGAATAACATACCTAGGACCGTGTTTTTTAATGGTTGTGCATGACACTAAGGCAAAAACGGTGTTTTATGCTTGATCGACAATGCAAAGCATATCCGATGAGCACAATACTTTGCACACACCTTAACTAGATGGAATTGACTTACATGCAAAGTGGCGTGCCCATCCCATAAGTACTTGTTCAAATAACACATCTAGGACCTTGTTTTTTACAGTTGTACATGACACTAAGGCAAAAACGGTGTATAATGCGTGATTGCCTATGCAAAGCATATCTGATGGAAAAAATAGTTTGCTTATGCCTCAACCTATGTGGTGTTGAGTTTCATGCAAAGTGATGCTCCCATACCATAAGTACTTGTTCGGATAACACACCTAGAAGTGCGTTTTTTGACGGTAGTGCATATCACAAGGACGAAAATGTTGTATAATGCATGATTGACAATGCAAATCATATCCGATGGGCATAATACTTTGTGCACACCTCAACCTAGGTGGTATTGATTTGTGTGCAAAGAGGAGCCCCAATCCGTTAAGCACTTGTTCGAATAACTCTTCTAGGATCGTGTTTTTTGACGGTTGTGCATGACACTAAGGCAAAAACGGTATTTTATTCTCCCTTGACCATGCAAAGCATATCCAAAGGGCACAATACTTTGCATGAGACTCAAAAGAGGTGGTATTGAGTTACATGCA
This sequence comes from Dipteris shenzhenensis, assembly GCF_047967505.1. NCBI lineage: Eukaryota > Viridiplantae > Streptophyta > Polypodiopsida > Gleicheniales > Dipteridaceae > Dipteris > Dipteris shenzhenensis. The sequence goes on from NC_141627.1 coordinate 35,474,076, forward strand.
AAGTACTACACCATCCAGCACTTGGTTGGATAACACACCTAAAAGCGTATTTTTTAATGGTTGTGCATGACATTGAGGCACAAACGCTATTTAATGCGTGATATACCACGCAAAGTATATCCGATGGACACAATACTTTGCACACATCTCAACCTAGATGTTATTGAGTTGCATGCAAAGTGGCGTGTCCTTCCGATAAATACTTGATCGGATGACACACCTAGGAGCGTTTTTTAACAAATGTGCTTGACACTAAGGCAAAAACGGTATTTAAAGCTCAATTGACCATGCAATGCATATCCGATGGGCAAAATACTTTACTTGCACCTAAACTTAGGTGTTATTAACTTGTTTGCAAAGAGGCACACCCATATGATATGTACTTGGTTGTATAACACACCTAAGGGCGTGTTTTTTTACAGATGTGCATATCACTAGGGGAAAAACGGTGTATAATGCATGATCAACCATACCATATCCGATGGGTAGAATACTTTGCACGCACCTAAATCTAGGTGTTGTTGAGTTGCATGCAAAGTGACATGTCCATCCGATAAGTACTTGATCGGATAACACACACCTAGGAGCATGTTTTTTAATGAATGTGTTTGGTGACACTAAGGCAAAAATGGTATTTAAAGCTCAATTGACCATGCAATGCATATCCGATGGGCAAAATACTTTACCTGAACCTCAAACTACGTGGTATTAACTTGTTTTCAAAGAGGCACACCCATATGATAAGTACTTGGTTGTATAACACTCCTAAGGGCATGTTTTTTTATGGATGTGCATATCACTAGGGGAAAAACGGTGTATAATGCGTGATCGACCATGCAACGCATATCCGATGGTCACAATACTTTGCACACACCTCAACCTAGTTGAAATTGACTTGTGTGCAAAGTGGATCCCCCATCAGATAAGTGCTTGTTTGAATAACACACCTAGGACCGTGTTTTTTATGGTTGTGCATTACACTAAGGTAAAAACGGAGTTTTATGCTTGATTGACAATGCGAAGCATATCTGATGGGCACAATACTTTGCACACACCTTAAACTATCTCTAATTGACTTACATGCAAAGTGGCACACCCATCCCATAAGTACTTGATCGGATAACGTACCTAGCATCATGTTTTTTTATGGATGTGCATGACATTAAGGCAAAAATGGCATTTAATGCTTGATCGACCATGCAAAGGATATCCGATGGGCACAATACTTTTCCTATGTCTCAACATAGGTGGTTTTGACTTGTTTTCAAAGAGGCACACCCATCCGATAAGTTCTTGGTCAGATAACACACCTAAGGGCGTGTTTTTTACGGATGTGCATATCACTAGGGGAAAAACGTTGTATAATGCGTGATCGACCATGCAAAGCATATCCGATGGTCACAATACTTTGCACGCATCTCAAACTAGTTGAAATGGACTTGCGTGCAAAGTGGAGCTCCCATACCATAAGTACTTGATCGGATAACACACCTAGCAGCGTGTTTTTTAACGGATGTGCATGACTAAGGCAAAAATGGTATTTAATGCTCGATCGACCATGCGAAGCATATCCGATGCACACAATACTTTTCCTACGCCTTAGCCTAGGTGGTATTAACTTGTTTGCAAAGAGGCTCACCCATCCGATAAGTACTTGATTAGCTAACAGACCTAGGATCGTTTTTTTTAAATGAATGTGCTTGACACTAAGGCAAAAACGGTATTTAATGCTCGATCGACCATGCAAAGCATATCCGATGGTCACAATACTTTGCATGCACCTCAACCTAGTTGAAATTGACTTGCGTGCAAAGTGGAGCGTCCATCTAATAAGTACTTGTTTGAATAACACACCTAGGACCGGGTTTTTTTATGGTTGTGCATTACACTAAGGCAAAAACGGTGTTTTATGCTTGATCGACAATTCAAAGAACGTCCGATGGACACAATACTTTGCACACACCTTAAAATATATGGAATTGACTTACATGCAAAGTGGCGCACCCATCCCATAAGTATTTGATGGGATAACATACCTAGCAGCATGTTTTTTTACGAATGTGCATGACATTAAGGCAAAAATGGTATTTAATGCTTGATCGACCATGCAAAGCATATTCGATGCACACAATACTTCTCCTATGCCTCAACCTAGGTGGTATTGACTTGTTTTCAAAGAGGCACACCCATCCGACATACCAACCCACACTACTTTTGTTTTTTTTTTAAAGATGAAAAACTCGTAATGCAATGGCAACAGTATTCTCATGATACAAAATGGGAACCTGAAGAACCTTACAGTCTCTTAACTTCAATTCCTAGCAAGGAAAGGTATCCAACATGGGATTCTATACAAGAATTCAATGAGAGGTCTAGTTGTGAAATAGAAGGATTAAAAGCATTTATTACATACAAAGAGGAAATGCTTCAAAGATATCCTAATTCGAAGCCTACTTGGAGAGAACACACTACCACTGTAATTAGGCAGACATGAAAATTAATAAAGGACCTTGAGAGAATGCGAGGCTCAAAGGATGTCAAGGAAGAATGCAATATATTTTGGCCAAATGTTCATAACGATTTGCGCCCAGCTCCAGTCTTTGAAAATAAATTTGTATCATTACTCCCATGTCCATATTGTGGACCAAAGAAGAGAGAGTTTATGCCACAAGTAGATATAGAGGTCGATTGTTTTATTGTGGTTCGGCCATCTGATGATGAATATGAGAATGTGAAGTTTTGGGTTGCAAAAGTAGTTGATGTGCAAAGAGATGATCAAGGGAGAGCTACAACATTTATAGCGGTATGGTATGAGCCAAAGGGCAGGAAGGAGAATATGGATAACAACACATTGTATACTAATTGTATAATGAAGGAGTGGGTCCCAAATGGTGAAGCGGTCTCACAAGTTTCGACGGAGACAATCATAGTGTCTTGGCATTCAAGGGCAAAGAAATCAAAGAAGTGCATGGGATATGAGGTAGAAGGAAAAATAAAAATACCACAGCAAAGTATTTTGCATATACACGAATTTTTAAGGATGCTCGCCCTAGAGGAAGTAGAAGGAGATAGCGCAAATGAAGAATGTCCATGATTAAAGGTTTGTATTGAAGTCCATTGAAGGATTTTATTTGGGTACTAGGCAAGAAGCCAATTGACAATTATAATCATATATTATAATTAGACTAGTAGGTGAAACTGTACTGAGTCATCACCTCCTATGTCAAATGAGAGTCAAAATATGCACTGGATGTCACCCAAGGGGCAAGGCTTGGCAAGAAAATAGGGAGTTAATGCAGATGGCACCTGGCAAGGGACTGTCACATTGAGCAATAAGACAATGGGGAGTCAATGTAGATGGCACGAATTCAGGCTCTTTAAGAGCAATAATTTAAATTGTAAACATATGTTCAATCTATATCATTTTATACAAAGACTCCAGCTGAGAGCAACGTCTCTCAATGTAAACATATAATGATAGCTATAATTGCTATTATAATTTTTTGGTTCAATACAAAACTTGGGTCTTATGGCATCATGTCTTTTTTCTATTTATTAAAAGTTTTAAAAATTTTGTGCATATTGCGAGTGACAATGTTATTTACATGAAATATTTAAGTCTCCTTTCATGGATTTATAAATTTATCACGTTAAGGAAAAATATTAAAAATAATTAAATTAACAATTAACTTAGGTATAGCTAGAATTTCTAAAATAGGATTATTTCAAATTCTTGCATGTTAGAGCAAAAGTATAGATTGAAAAAACAAGATTTTTATGTGAATATGATAGTGCCACAAAGTGAACTTTTGATTTGGGAAGAATATTTTTAGAAAGTAAAATTTTGATTTGGGAAGGATATTTTCACAAAGTACACTTTTCATTTGGGAAGGATTTTTGGGTTTCATCCAAAAACAACAGAAAAAGTCCAAAATTAATGAAATAGGTGTTGAATAAAGACAAATTGTGGTCAAAATAAGCAATATATATATTTCATATTTGTATACAATTACACCATAGCTTATGTTGGTGGTTGGACCCATCTGCTCCCTTCTCTCACTCTAGCTTGCAACCAATGTGTGACTCCTCGACTCCCTATGGATGCTTTCCAAGCACTATGCCCTCTATTCTTTGAAACAATTTGAATTGCTTTTGCAAGTTCTGATATCTTTGCCTTTTCAGACTTCAAATTCCTTCCTAGTAAACATCTAAAAAACCAGTCGAACATCTCATGCAATGCATTGCTGCGAGTGACACCACCACCATGCCTTGAGTTCTTGAAGTAGGCTACCTTGGCTCTATAGTGCGACTTCTCCATGCCTTGTGTATTCCAAATGGACAAAGGGCCCCAATTTTGGACAAAACCATGGTCTGCGTGCATAGAGAATATGCTGCAAACATGATGAGAATCATTTCAGCAACAAAAGCTGTTTATAAAGCAAGTGCTAAATATTACGATGGTGCCAAGATTACCATGTAATGCGTAATGGGGAAAGAGGAGAGAGGAGGGAGGAGGAGAAGGAGGAGGAGGAGGAGGGAAGAGGAGGAGGGAGGAGGAGAGAGGAGGAGGAGAAGGAGGGAGGAGGAGGAGGAAGAGGGAGGAGGAGGAGGAGGAGGAAGGAGGAGAGGGAGAGGATGGGTTGCAAGGTTGGAGGAGAGGGGAGGAGGAGTTGCAAGGTTAGGACATGCTTTTGGACATGGAGTGCAAGGAAGCATGTACACTTGAGACAATTGCTTGGAATATCAAAGTAGAACTCAACACAATGCCCCAAAGAGTGTGGGCTTCATTCCATTATGGGGTATTTATACAAGTTGGAGAGCTTCTCTCTCTGCATGTAGGAATTGTAACACATTCTCTCTCTACATGTAGAACTTGCATATAGAAGTTGCATGTAGAAGTCGTATGTAGAACTTGCATGTACAACTCGCATGTACAACTCGCATGTAGGAGTTGCATGTAGGAGTTGTATGTAGAAGTCGTATGTAGAACTTGGATGTAGAACTCGCATGTATAACTTGCATGTAGGAGTTGCATGTAGAGGTCGTATGTAGAACTTGCATGTAGAACTTGCATGTACAAGTCGTATGTAGAACTTGCATCTAGAACTAACATGTACAAGTCGTATGTAGAACTTGCATGTAGAACTTGCATGTACAAGTCATATGTAGAACTTGCATGTAGAACTCGCATGTACAACTCGCATGTACAACTCGCATGTAGAACTTGCATGTACAACTCGCATGTAGGAGTTGCATGTAGAACTTGCATGTAGAATTGCATGTACAAGTCGTATGTAGAACTTGCATGTAGAACATACAAGTTGGATTTCTAAGAGGGATTATTTCTAGCCTTATGCAAGTACAAGCGGAGCTTCGCTGCTACTCTTTTCTACACACACATTCTGTTCTACCTAAGTCCATGTTGGCACAGAGTCAACATACTCCCGGATCCATTTTATTACCCGTCCTCGCATTATGGCTTCTTTTGATTTTGGAGTTGGGATGCCATGTGCATAACCCAGTGGCTCTTGAGCTTGTGGCATGTGAGTCATTCCTACTGTAATGCTTTTGCACCATAGAATTTGTGGTCTATAGTCAAGAAGCTTATCTCCTCTTAAGGAGGGGTAGACAACTCTGAATTTTAGAGGGGATCTCGTTGCTGATGTTACGGACTTTGCCATCGAATCTTCTTGGGAAGAGGTTTGGCGGGGGTCTTGTTGTTGAGGCTGGCATTTCTTGCTATTTTGCATACATGTTGGATGCGATTGCACCCGTATCATCGAGCTTGTAGAGATAAGTTTGTATGCAAGTTTGATATTTTTGCATATAGGAGACGGCTGTGAAGAGACTGGGAGAGAAGTAAGGAGTCTCACTTGCAGCTTTCTCACATACACAATGGGCGAATACACACAAAGGTGGAGGCTGAAAACAGTTTTCCTCTTCTTAGTTGTGAAAGCCAAAAGAACTCTCTCTTAGTACAAAAGGAATAGATGAACCCTATATGTGGGTCTCAAACCAAACTTAGCTAACCTAGGTGGCATAGTAACTGAGCCACTAACTAGAGTACATAAAGATAGCTGTCATCCAGCTATTATTCATGGGCGGTGTACCAACTGCATCTGTAGCTAACAAGTCGGTGACATAAATGGACAACGGTCACCCTGGCATATCATGAGTGGAGCTCGATATCTCAACACCCCGCCTCGAGTTCAATCCCAATTCTTGCACACCAAGTAGGTCTTTGAACTTGCGCAGCTTCTCTACACCCAATGCCTTCGTGAATATGTCAGCTACCTGATCCTCTATGCTGACATAAACTAGATCAATAAAACCTACTAGAACCTTCTCCCACACATAGTGATAATGCACCTCAATGTGCTTTGTTCTAGCATGATAGAATGGGTTATTTGACTGCTCATGTTGTCACAATAAATGACAACTGGAGACTGATGCATATCATAAAGTAGCTTACACAACCAAGCTACCTCACATGCAGCCATTGCTGCACCCCTGTACTCAGCCTTTGTGCTCGACAAGGCAACTGTAGGCTGTTTCTTGCTGCTCCAAGTGAGTGCAGCACTCCCAAAAGAGAACACATATCCACTGGTAGATCGTCTATTAGAAATACTACCAGCCCAATCAGCATCAGTGTATCCATGCAAATGTATCTGAACCTCAGTTTCATAAAATAGTCCATACTACAATGTGGACTTCACATACCTCAGTGTGCATCTAGCCGCATCCAAAAGTGGTTTCCTTGGAGCCTGCATAAACTGACTTACCAACCCAACAGCATAGCTTAAATCTGGCCTGGTAATAATCATATAAATCAAACTTCCTACTATGCGTCTGTACATAGTAGGGTCTTCCAGAAGCTCACCTGGATCTGTGCTCAACTTCACCTTCTACTCCAAAGGAACTGAAATAGGCTTACAGCCTATCATCCCATATTTGGACAGCATGTCCAATCCATACTACCTCTGCAAGATCCATATCCCACTTGTGGATCTAATCACCTTTATGCCAAAGAAGTAACGCAGCTCTCCAAAATCCTTCATCTCAAACTTTTGCTTCAATAGCATTTTCACATGAAGGATATCTTCATCACTATCACCTGTGATGATCAAATCATCAACATAAATGGCAAGCAGCATAATGCCTTTCTCTGTTTTTCTCACATATAAAGTGAGAAATCTGCCTTGCAAATATGAAAGCCAATAGTGACAAGATACTGTCCTATCTTGTCAGACGATGCTCTGGGTGCTTGCTTCAAGCCATACAAGACTTTCTTCAACCTGTAAACAAACTCAAGATGAATAGCATGAACATAACCTTGTGGCTGCTCCATATAGACCTCTTCTTGCAAATCACCGTGCAAGAAGGCATTCTTTACATCCATCTAATGTAAAGACCATCCCTTTGATGTAGCCATAGCAATGACTGCTCTTACGGTTACCATCTTTGCAACCGGACTGAATGTTTCTTCATAATCAATGCCATATGTCTGTGCATACCCCTTGACAACTAATCTTGCCTTCTATCTGTTCACAGAACCATCTGCATTGCAGCTTGCCATGGCTTGCAATAGAAGAAGACAGAGGCTATGAGACAGGAAAGCCAAAATGCTAAGTCAAGGGATAAGGAACAGAGTGCGGGCCGAGGAAAGCGTTGGCAAGCTTTGCCAATCATACATCTGGATGGGAAGAGTTTTATTAGGATGAACCGACTGACAAAAGTGGGCCATCATCTAGATAAAACCCAGCTCTACTGACACCTATGTACATAAATGGATATGATATATAAAAAGACCGAAGCAGGGGGAATCGAGTGTCAGATGCGAGCTATCACCTGACTTGGATCTTGACTATTATAAACATCAACTGAGGCGAGGCGAACCCAATTGAGCCCACCTCTTTATATGACTCACTCTTCCTATTTTCTAAAAAACTCATAATATCCCATACACAAATAACTCTCACCCCATACCAAGGTATTTATAATTCATACCTATGGTATTTACAATGAGCCATTCCACTCATCCTCTTAATCCCATACAATATCATAGAAAATAGAAATAATTGAGAGCCGCTAGGCTATCACTTGATACTCAAACCCTTATCATACATAGAGAAAAACAATATCAATGCTAAGTTAAAAATATCAATTTTTGGCGTCACAGTATGCTACAAAAGTATTGCAGCATTTCAATATGGAGGGGGGGAAGGCAGTGAGTACTCCATTGCCTCCATATGTGAAACTGAGTCATACACATAGTTCCAAATCAAATGAGGAGAGGGCCATGATGGCCAAGGTTCCTTCTACATCAACGGTTGGGAGTCTTATGTATGCTATGATAGCTACTAGACTAGACATTGCATTTGTAGTGGGAGTTGTTAGCCGGTATATGGCTAATCCAGGAAAGAGGCATTGGGAGGCAGTTAAGTGCATCATGAGATACATGAAGGGTACCAAGGAGATGTGCATCTGCTTTGGTAGAGGAGACATGCATGTACTTGAGTACATAGATTCAAACTATGCAGGGCATGTGGATAGTAGGAGATCCACTTTTGGTTATGTGTTCACCTTTGCAGGTGGTGCAGTGTCGTGGATGTCTCGCACATAGAAGTGCGTTGCTTTGTCTACCATAGAGGCTGAGTATGTTGCAGCCATAGAGGGTTGCAAGGAGGCTATGGCTTGATCGGATAGTGGGAGATTTGGGGATTCATACAGGTATACCGACATTGCATAGTGATTCCATGAGTGCTATTCAGCTAGCACGGAATCCAGTCTTTCATGCAAAGACCAAACACATTGAGGTCAGGTACCATTTCATCAGGGAGGTACTTCAAGACAAGCGCATAGAGCTTGGCAAGGTTCATACAGATGATAACCCTGCAGATATGCTAACAAAGAGTCTACCTAGTCAGTGGTTTGAGTATTGTCGTGTATTGATGGGCATTGGATAGTATGCTCACTGGTTGTTCTCCCTTAAAGGCACATTGTCCTTTAAGTGGGAGGTTGCAGGGGTTAAAAGTCACTGTGTCTTTACCCCGGTTATGTACAATACTCAAACACATATATAAATGAATGAAAAACACCCACCAAAAGCTTGTGTGGCTCTCTGTTTCTCTCTCTCCCTCTTCTATTCTACTTCCGTTGAGAGCACTCTTAAATTGCATGATCTACCATGGTGAATTAATCCCCAAAGTTTAGCTAATGTAAGAACAGATCCTAATCTCACATTTTCAATTTGAAATGATGCATTGAGGACGAAAGTGTTGTATGTCCAGCTTGACAACACATTGACAAAGAATAAAAATCAAGTCGTTTTGGCATACCTTTGCATGATTGTGGAGAAAGGCATATTTCTGAAAGTGAATTTAGGATTCCTTCTGGTGGGTCACACACATGACCATATTGATCAGATGTTTAGCTGGTTCTTTATAAAGCTAAGGAGGAAAGAAGCATGGGATGGAGATGCAATGATCCGCATTTTACAGAAAGCATATGTGCCAAAACCAATAATTGCAAACATGGGAAAAACAACTGATTTCATATGCTTGGTGTTTGGTGACCACGATCGAACTGATTGATGTAGCTTTCAAACTTCAATTTTGAAGAAAGATCTAGAGGGCATGACATTATTGTGGGGGAAGTTCTATTCCACATCTCTGGCTAGGGTTCCAACCAATGGATTGGGTATGTGCATTTCAATTAACACAATATGGGCATTTGCCATAATATCCCAAAAGATTCGAAAGACATTGATTGGATGCAGTGCACAAATGGAAGCCAAGACATGCCATGCAAAAAAGATGGCTGTGGCTGAATTTGCCAGGTTGATTCAGAGAATGTTCTAATCGACAGCCTAGAGGAGGAAGGATCTACAACTTCTACTCCACAAAGATTTGGCTCTAGTGCATTTGAAGGTGTAGGATCAGAGTATGAGTATTATTCTTTCTAGGATCAATGGCATTTATGTTTGTGCAATAATGCAATTTGTAGCTTTTTAGGATTTTGAAATGTGCTTTGCCATGGTCCTTTTATCTGCATTAGATGCATAGGCCCATACTGTAAATTTTTTGAGAAATTAATGTATTATATGCAATTTTGTATTCTAGATGAAGGTTTTTTTCTCGTTTTCCTAAAAAAGATTGTCATCAAAATTTCAAAAAAACATGGCTTTAAAGTATTTTTACAAAAGCCATTGCACAAAATGCCCATCTTTTTCCAAAACTTGAAATTCACATGAAAAAAGCAAATCTTTGAAAGATTCCCCTAGACTTCTCTTTTTGAGGTTGCAATTCTCAAGTTAGATGTTACACTGTTTACTTTCCAACCACTCTATAGAGACTGTGGCATCAGCCATGCTTGCAAGGATTGTCCCCTCAAGACCAAACACCTGCAACAAAATAAGGCTAACCCTGATGTTCCAATAATCAGCAAAGTGTAGGGCCCAAAAGCACTCTATCACCACCAGTAAATGTTAGCACGTGGTAACAAAAAGTGGTTGCCAAGCAACCAGCTCATATCCAAGCAAAAAGTCTACTCCAAAATAAAGCACAAGCGAAGGAATTGGTGTTGAGTATTTCAACCTCCAATTTAGATTCACCTGTAAAAAATGATATATACCCTGATGTTGAATTGGAGATGGCTTGATTTCAAGCACTCCAACAATGGGTGGAGAAGGAACAAGTCCAATTTGAAGCTAACAAGCAAGCACAACATCCATTGGCTCCACAAAGTCTTAACACCATAATCAAGCCTCTATTCCATCAACCAGGGCCATGGCAGAATGCTTTGCAATGTTAACTAGAAGGTGTATCCCTCTCAAGGATCCTGAGTTTCCCTATCTCCACCTTGGCTACGAGAAGAATTAATGCTCCATGATTGGGGTACTGATTGAGTATCATAATACAAAATCGCTGCACGGTAGTGAGAATCAATGTGGGGATAGGTGCAATCAGACCCATTGTTCTGAGACCATTGGGTGATAAGACAGCCAACAAATCACCCCTCTCACAAAAGAATGTCTTGCAGCAAGCTATCCATGCACCAAATGTGCAAGAAATGGTACCACCAAGTACTCCCATAGGTATACAATCAAGCATAGATGATGGATCACCTATTGGTGGAAATGATGAGCCAAATGTGGCTGATATGCAGGTGGGACAGCAAGCTAAAATGCCCTTGAGAAGATCATCTAAAGTGTCTAGACCACCTGATAGGTTTGTTCCAGGGGTAGACTATGTGATGCTTACTGATTGCGGGGATCCTTCTTGCTATAGAGAGTATGCTATGCAATCAGAGACGAGTTCACTTATGAAGAATAAGACTTGGGACTTGGTTTCTTTGCCACATGGAAAAAAAGCATTGCCATGTAAATGGGTGTACAAGATGAAGGTCACAGGTGATGATGTGCCTAGGTACAAGGCCCGTTTGGTCGCTAAAGGGTTCAAGCAAGAGAAGGGGGTGTACTTTGATGAGATATTATCTCCAGTTGTGAAGATGATCACACTTAGATGCATGCTTGGACTAGTGGTAGCTGAGGATATGGAGCTTATGCAGATGGATGTCAAGACAACTTTCTTGCATGGGGATCTACATGAGGAAATTTACATGGTGTAGTCGGAAGCCTTTGAAGAAAAGGGCAAAGAGCATTTAGTTTGCAAGCTAAAGAAGAGTCTCTATGGTCTTAAGCAAGTGCCTAGAGAATGGTATCAGAAGTTTGATGCTTTCATTCAGTCCTAGGGCTTTAGAAGGAGTGAAATTGATCACTGCCTCTACACTGAAAGGGCTAAGGATAATAGCCTGATACTCCTAGCACTATATGTGGATGATATGCTATTGGCTAGCAAGAATACTTATGAGCTAGATGCATTAAAGGCCAAGTTGCATGAGGCCTTTGATATGAAGGATTTGGGACTTGCAGGTCATATTCTTGGTATGCGCCATCACGTGTGATCGAAGTAGGAAACTCCTTTGGCTTTCATAGAAGGAGTATGTTACAAAAGTATTGTAGCATTTCAATATGGAGGGGGGGAAGGGAGTGACTACTCCATTGCCTCCATATGTGAAACTGAGTCATACAGATAGCGTTAGATATCAATGCTCCACTCTCATGTAACTACTCGAGAACCAGTTAACTCTACTTATAAGCCCCCCATATGAGGAGAAGGCATTTGAGTAGGTTGGTTATCCGGTAGGTCCTAGTTTGGACACTAGATGGTGGCCATGTGTTGCCTGATGGCTGGATGGCTTCAGATGTAGTTGGAACACCGCCAACTAGGCTACATGCAAGTGCAGGAAGGCATCTCTTGACTGACCGCACTGAGGGTAGATGGAGCATTTCTTGAGGCAACCCACTCTCGAGTTGCAGGGCCCGTTTGGAGCCTCAGATGATCTCGGTGGGCTGAACGGAGGCTGTAGATAAGTTGCTCTGTTTTGTGCACTGGTTCTATTGTATGGTCGGTGGCCTATTTCAGGACCGACCCCCAGTCGACCGTTTTAGGCAGATTGGGTCAGTCACCCAATTGAGCCTAACCGACTATGACTGGTGGCTATATAAGCGCAAGCTCGTGAAGCCCATTTTATCACTGGCTATAGCAACCCTGATTCCTTAGCATCCAGCCTCCGTCTTCTACTATTTCCAGCATGCCATTGAAGCTTCTTTCAGAAGAGTGCACGATTGGGAGGCAGCGCCATCTATTGTATCAGCTCTATAGTAATCAAATTTTTGATTCTCCATACTATCTTGTTTTCTCTCTTACGTACGAGATCCTGTTATTTGTTGAGCACAGACGTTGTATTATCTTCTTACATGGTATCAGAGCATGGACTCTAGCAAGAAGATTTGGTAGTGTGTTTTCTGTTTGCGAGCAAATTGTGAGAGATGGCCTAGCCCACAAGACTGCGAATCCCACCGTTCGGCGAAAGCAAAAAGTTGGACGGCTCTAACTATCCACTCTGGAAGTTCAAGATGAAGACCATCCTAAGTGCATACGAGCTTTGGGACACTGCTACTAGGGTGGACGTGAGGCCAGTTGTGAGATCGGATCCACCCAATGGAGGACAACAGATAGTACCAACTGCGGATGAGATTCTCGCATGGACAAGAAGAAATGCAGATGCACTGTGTTCTATTGTCTACAGTGTTAGTGATTCCATCATGGCATTAATTCAACATGTCACCACAGCAGAGGAGGCATGGACGGTCTTGAAAAATTAGTACGAGACCACGAATTAGATGCAGATTCAGAATCTGGAGACTCAACTCACAAACGAGAAGTTGTATGAGTCTAAAGCGGCAGAGAAGTTCATCACCAGGGTGAAGAATCTGCGTGATTAGATGACTGTGATTGGCATCACCATCACCAGCAAGAATCTAGCACGAAGGTGCATACGGATTCTCCCACCAAAGTATGACGGTCTTGTGACGGTGCTAAATACATTGACCAAAAATCTGCCCCTCAACTTTGAGGATTTCAGCGTGATGCTTCTGGAGGAGGCGATGCATCAAAATACAAGGACTGGAGAAGATTCGGCTTTTTGGACCGGATCAAAGAAAGGTAAGGGTAAGGACTCTTGTAACCCATCTTCTTCTGATGACAAAAAGAGAAAGAAGAAGATCAAGTGCTTCTATTGCAACAAGGCAGGGCACAAGTAGAATGAGTATCGAAAGAAGATTGCAGATGAGAAGAACGGAGTAAAGAAAGAGTCCAACAATAGCACACATGCAATACCAGTAGAGCTGTTTGTTGCAATTGACGAGATTTGCACGGAGGCAGTTCATGTACCTATGGATGAACCGTGGATCATTGACAGTGGTGCATTGCATCACATGACCAGTCGGAAGGATTGGTATACCTCTCTATAGCCGGTAGGGAATGACATCCTGGTAGCAATCGGCAATGATGCAAAATGTCCAACAAAAGGAAAAGGTACGACGGATCAGGACCTCAAAGTTCAATTCGATAAGAATGGCGCATAGATTTTGGATCTTCAAGGGAAGGTCATTGGTAAAGGTACACGGCGCAACAACATTTACAAACTCTTAGCTTTCAGTGCTTGAGCCAATGTGAAGAACACTAAGCTATGGCATGAGAGGTTTGGTCATCTAAACCTTAGTTCTTTGAAGGAGATGCATAAAAGTGGAATGATTGTAGACCTACCAAAAATTTCAGATCTGCCCGATGTATGTGAAGCTTGCATGATGGGCAAGCAGCATCGGCATCCCTTTCCTAAAGAGGCCAGTAGGGCAACGGCTCCTCTAGAGCTCGTTCACATGGACCCCTGTGGAAAGATGGAGACAGAAGCTTTGGGTGGTTCCTACTACTTCATGATGCTGATCGACGACTACAGTAGAAGGATATGGATATGCTTCTTGAAGACTAAAGATGAGGCTTTTAGTAGGTTCAAGGAATGGCATGTAATGGTCGAGAAAGAAACGGGGAGGAAGGTGAAGAAGTTGAGATTAGACAGAGGTGGAGAGTTCACATCAACTGAATTCGGAAGTTACTACAAAAGTCACGGAATCAAGAGGCAGAAACCCTCGCCACATACATCATAGCAAAATGGAGTAGCAGAATGCAAGATGCGTGTCATCTGCAAAATGGGTCGGAGTATGATGAAAGGGATCGATTTGCCAAAGACTTTCTAGGTTGAAGCATGTAACACTGCAGTTTACATCCTGAATCATAGCTACACGAAGGCTGTGAATGGGATGACTCCATTGCAAGCCTTTTCTGGTAAGAAACCTTCAATTGCACATTTCAGAGTTTTTGGATGTGACTGTTTTGTGCATGTCCCTGATGCTACCAGGACCAAATGGGAACCGTGTGGGGGTTAAAGGTCATTGTGCCTTTACCCCGGTTATGTACAATACTTAAACACATATATAGATGAATGAAAAAGAAGATTAGGGTGGTTCTACACCCACCAAAACTTGTGTGGCTCTCTGTTTCTCTCTCTCCCTCTGCCGTTCTTGCTTCCGTTGAGAGAGCACTCTCAACTGGTATCAGAGCCCGAGTGATCTAGCTGAGTGTGCGTGCATGCTTGAAGCTTAGCAGCTCTGTGGGAGGAAGGAGAAGCTTTGTGGGAAGCTTTGTGGGTGACTTTACTTGCATCCGAGTGTGTAGAGACCTTGGAGGAACCTTTGGAAAAGTCACTTTGGTTTTGCGAAGTGGTTTTGAGAGCTTGTTAAGTGTTTTCAAAGAAAAAGTCTTTTTTTGAGCTTTTCCTTGTTCCGTTCGATGACAGAGACTCCGTATTGACTTGTAGAGGCAACTATTGCTTGCTTTTGGTATCCACTTCACTTCAGGAGCTTGGAAACACCTTCATTCTTGAATCTGGGATCATTTCATTGGATTTCTGACTCACTGTGTCAGTTTCTGCGTTTTTCTGCCCGGGTGTTGGAACTCAAGTTTGGAGCAACCATTTGTAGATCTGTCAGTTTCGGTGGACTTAGGAGGTCCTAAAACTTCTATGTTGCTCACCATTTGCACTTCAATGGAGTTTACAAATAGCTTAGTTTCCAAAAACGTTTTTCAATCCGTGTGTTGGACCCAGTGATTGAGACCACGGTTTCCAAAACCGTCTGTTCCATTGCATTCCGGACGCTTAAAAACCACTACTTGTCAATTCTTAAGCGATTTGGTGGAGGATTTTCAGAGTTATAGATCTTGATGTATTCGATTTCATCTCTCTCTTATGCATTTTTCATTCAAAGGTTTTGAAACCTTAGATTTATGCCACATGGCAGTGTATAAGTGTTGACTCCCATTTCTTACTCATCAGTTAGGATTTTGGAGTTTCGACAGAAGAGAGATATTTGCAGATTTTCTTGCTGAGTCTGATTATGCAATGGCACCCATGTTTTGAGGCATCTCAGGCTCTATTTTTAATAGCAGTCATTACTATGGGACTATGATTTCTTGAGCATACCTTATGCAGATCACTCTGGTTACCGTTTGAGCAATGTGCGCTCATTTGTGGTATGCATTGGGTTGCAATGGATGATTTATAGGCCATTTGGATACATTGCGGTCCTTATTGGATGCATTGATAGGCCCAAATTCCCTTGCGGGATGCTATTTTTATGGATGCTATTTTATGCTGAGGGACAGCTTTGACACATTGTAGGTGATGCACTGATAGTGCTATGCTCTCTTGGATGAGATATTATTAATGCATATGCCAGTGGATGGTGTTTATGCTTGAGTCATTTGGCACTTATTGGCATTTTGGATTGCCATTGCAGTTGGCATTTTCTTTTGGACTAGATTTGCTCATATGGATGCATAGTATATGTACATGAGTGAGATGCTTTGAGACATGAGTTTTGGTGATATTTCACTCTATTGTGGCATACACATTTGGGTGCACCTAGTATTTGGTGTGATTCTCTCTTGTAGGCACTAGCATTTGGGATTTTTGCTTCATTTGCATCATGGCATCCTCTTCCATGTCTGAAAAGGAGTTTTTTAGCATTAAAAAGTTTGATGGGACAAACTTTTCTTTGTGGAAAGAACAAATAAGGGATGTGCTTATTCAAAAGAAGCAGATTAAACCCTTGGCAGGGATTGAAGCTAAGCCTGCAAATATGTCTGAGGATGATTGGAATGAGTTGGATGCATTAGGAAAATCTACTATTAGACTTCATCTTACAGAGTCAGTTTATTTCACAGTAGTAAATGAGCAAACTATGGAAGATTTGTGGAAGAAACTGTGTGCCACTTATGAAAAGGAAACTGCCTCTAATAAAGTTTATCTCATGAAGAGGTTGTTTGAGCTACAGATGAAGGAAGGGGTCTCCATTGCTTCTCACTTGAATGAATTCAATATTATTTTCAGCCAGCTTCAAGCTCAAAAGATGAATTTTGATGCGGAGACTAAGGCAATATTTCTCTTATGGTCATTGCCATCCTCATGGGATACCTTCTGTATAGCTGTCAGTAACTCTGCACCTGGTGGAGTACTGAAATTTGATGATGTTGTGGGTAGCTTGTTGGCCGAGGAGATTAGACGGAAGTCTATGGACGGCAACAAGCAAGATGCAACCTTAAATGTGCAAAGGGGCATATCACAGTTCAGGGGGAAGTCCCAAGAAAGAGGGAAGTCTCGTAGCAAATCCAGGGCACGGAACATTGAGTGTTACCACTGTGGCAAGAAGGGCCATATGAAAAAGGATAGCTACAAGCTGAAAAGAGAGCAAAAGGATAAGAAAAAGAATGCAAATTGGGGTGCAAATCAAAAGGAAGAGAGTCCAAGAGAGGACAAAGGAAAACTGAAGATCGAGGAGATCAATGCAGTCACACATGATAGTGACAATGACGTTCTCTTCATGTCTAGTTTATCTGCAGAGTTGCTTACCCCTTTAGATGATGCATATTCCTAGGTTTGGATTTTGGATTCTGGTGCTTCATTCCATGTTACTCCCCATAGGGAGTGGTTCTCTAGTTATGACAGTGGAAAGACAGGTTGTGTGCATCTTGGAAATGACTATGCATGTGACATAGTGGGAGTAGGTGACATAAAGTTTTCTTTTGCAAATGGGTCTGCATTTATTTTGAAACATGTGAGACATGTGCCTAAGTTGACCAAGAGTCTTATTTCAGTGGGTTAGCTAGATGATGTTGGTTTTCACACCATTTTTGCCTTTCAGAGTTGGAAAATTCAGAATGGCTCTATGCTTTTGGCCAGGGTGCCAAGTGTGGGACTTTGTATCCCTTACATGTATCAGGGGTATTTGATCATGTTGTTGCGACACAGAAAGTCATATCAACAATTGGATCCAAGCACTATAGATAATCGACAATTGCCATGCTCTAGATCCAGTCCTCCTAGAAATTGATGCAAAAGCCATGCAAGTAGGATCTCCACTCATGCCTAAGAGTTTAATTGATCCTACAGTTCCAATTTGCCAACCTTGAATGGGATAGTGATCCAGAACAGACTATCATTGATAGTGGTGGCTCTGATGGACCATGGGACCTTGAGACAGAGGTTGAAAATGCTCAATTGGAAGACCATGTTTTTGACAATTATTTAGCCATTTTGCATGCACTTATGGCTGTTGAGTTGCACAAAGTCAAACCTCCAAAATTACATACTGGCAAGAGATCCCAAAAGAAAGCCGAAGGTGGGAATTGTCACACAAAGCCAAGGTTGAGCATTACAATGAGTTTGAAAGAGTGCAACAAAGGATTGTGGAGCTATACCTCACCAAAATAATACCACCAACAATTCAGACTCCTAAACTTGAATGGGACCCAAAAGGTATTTTAGGAGCATGCACAACAAATGAACCATTACTAGGGAATACTTTGCCAATGGAAAAGTTACCCCACAGTTCTAAATGTAAAAAGTTGCAAAATTTCAATGTGAGAATGAAGAGCGACCCTAATGTTATAGCAAAGTAAATGCACCAAGGTACTAAAAGGATTGATGGTGATACTAAGGCCCCTAGTGCTAATACCACATTTTGAACCAATTCAAAACAATCTGAGGTGGATATTCATGAAGTACCAAATTACTTTAAGAATATACAAGTGGTAGTTCCCCATAGCAATGCTAAGACCACTACAGGAGATACAATTACACGAAAGTGATAGCCTTGGTGAGACTCTAGTATATGAGGGATTAGCAAAAACTCAAACAATCAACCTCGCCCTTGAAGGAGAGGAAGAATATTTAATGCTCATTGGGAAACAACTCACCCAAGAAGAAGAAAAAAAACTCAAGGTAGTCCTAATGGAATATCGGGAGTGCTTAGCATGGTCATACAAAGAGATGAAAGGAATCTCACCAGAGCGGCCATGCACACACACCTATTAGGGAAGGTGCTTGCCCAAAGGTATGTGGATCATATTGAGCAAATCCCAAATATGGCACCATGGTGTATGATGAATTGGAAAAGCTCTTAGATGCAAGCTTCATCTATGAGATAGATCCCACAGATTGGGTTACCCTCATCATGATTGTGTCTAAAAACATAACAAGAATGTATGGATATGTGTGAACTTAAAGAATGTGAATGCTGCCACCATTAGGGATCAATGTCCCTTGCTCCTAAGAGATGACTAGGGATACAAGCACTCTCGGGGACAAGCCAAATGTGTCTGGAATAGAAGATAGAATAGTGCCACATGAGAAAGCATTAGAAAAGGTGGTAGGATTAGAAATATATGGCTTCTTAGATGGATTTAGTGGCTAAAACCAAGTGCAAATAGATCGTAAAGATGAATCTAAAATAAAATTTGCAACAGAATGGTGAATCTTTGCCTATAGAGTCATCACGTTCGGATAATGCAATGCCCCTACCACATTCCTAAGAGTCATGTTTACTACCTTCAAGTCTTTGCTCAATACATTTCTATAGGTCTTCTTGGATGACTTGTGCATCCATTCGAGCACGCAAGAGCACCTACAGTACCTTGAAGTAGTACTCTTCAAATGAAGGGAGTATGGCATCTCCTTAAATCCAAAACATTGCTAAATCATGGTCACCCATAGAGTTGTTTTGAGACACATCATCTCTCAACATGGAATTGAAACCATGGAAAAATTTAAAATCATCACAGAATTACCATGTCCATATAATTCAAAAGGAGTGCAGGTCTTTATGGGTCATGCAGGCTACTATAGAAGATTCATCTTGTGGTATGCCATGATAGCCCACCCTCTATACAAGTTGTTGCTGGAATTCTTTTGGATGGAGGAGTGTGATCGAGCCTTTGAGCTTCTAAAATGGTGCTTAATCATAGCACTAATCCTCATAGCTCCAATTGGGATATTGATTTTCATGTCCACATTGATGGCTCTAAGTATGCAATTGGGAGCAACTATGCCAACAAGGGATCACAAGAAGGATTAGCTAATTTACTTTGCCAACCACCAGCTCAATGAACCACCTAAAGAGAAGCATTGGTAATGGTTTATAGTGTCAAGATATTTCAACTCTATTTATTGGCAAATGATATTGTATTCTACACTGACAATCAAGCACCGCTATATCTTATGAATCATTTGTGTACAATAGCAAGAATAACTGGATGGTTTCTCTTACTTTGAGAATTTCATTTCAAAATAGTGGTCCACAAAGGTTCTCAACACTACATTGCCAATCATATGTCCCATATCAAATTTGGAGAAGAACCCACTGCAGTTGAAGATGACTTGCTTGATGCCACATTGTTCCAAATTGAGGCCATCCCACAATGGTGTATGGACATCATTGATATTTAATGACAAGAAGACCCCAACCAAAATTACGGCCACTAGAAGCCTGCAAACTCATCATCAAAGCTACACATTTCAACTCATAGCGGGCCAATTGTACAAAATTGGTATAGATTAGATCTTGCATATATGTTTCATGCCAACTCAAGTCCCGCTCGTCATACATGACGTGCATGAAGGCACTATAGGAGGACAATTCATTGGAGAAGCCACAGCTTGAAAAGTTCTTTTTGGCTATTGGTGGCCCACATTGTGGAATCATGCATATGAGTTCGTTAAAAAATGTGATGTATACTAAAGAACTGCCAAACCCCAACACAAAGACTTCAATACCCTAACCACTATCATGGCACAACAACCCTTTGAAAAATGGATTTCCTTTGTAGGACCCATACATCTTGCTACTAAAGGAACATAAGCCCGGTACACCATTGTGGTAACATGCTATTTCACTAAATGGGTTGAGGCAAAAGTAGTTCGCAAAGTAAATGACAGAAGTACTACTAAATTCCTTTATGAAAATCTGATCACACGTACGGTTTCCCCTTAGAAATAGTCTCTGACCGAGGAACACACTTTGTCAATGAAGTGATATAGGAACTTTTCTCATGATTCATGGTGTACACCAGAAGAGCACACCCTACTATCCCTAAGAGAATGGGCAAGCAAAATCTACTATCCCCAAGGTAATGGAACACAAATGCTCTGACTAGGCAAAAAAGATCAACTTTGGCTTATGGGCCTATAGGAGCACTTTTAAGGATAGCATGGGTTTTACACCATTCCATCTAGTATATGATTTGGAGGCATTAGTCCCATTACAATTCATTCTCCCTAGTCTACGAGTGGCAGTACAAGAGTGCCTTGGTGATAAGGAAACCCTAGAAGCACGACTACTTCAACTTGAGAAGCATATTGAAACAAGGTTAAGATCCTACCATGCAATGATAGCCAAAAAAAGATGAAGGAAGGCATGGTTTGATAGGAATCTCAAGGATAAGGAGATTAATGAAGGTAACCTTGTCTTGCTCTACAATGCTAAAGTCCACAAGGGAGAATTTAACTATCAAGGCCAAGGACCTTATAAAGTGAGGAAGATGTACCCCATTGGCATTGTGCTCCTAGAAAGTTTGGATGGAGTGCAATCCAAATTGACGATCAATGGCAACAGACTCAAGCACTACTACAACTACTCGCAACTCATCCACAACAACTCGCAAGACAACACAGACAAAATAAAAGATTTGGAAACCCCAAGTCTCCCTTAGTTAGGACTAGATTGTTTCCTGTGCACTCACTGGCATATGTTTGTGTTTGCCTATATAGGTATACCAATCAATTTTGACCTTGGGCTAAGAGGTGATGACTAAGTCCTAGCTGCCCTATGAAATTCCAGCAAAATAAGCATATAGTTAGTCCTTGCCTAGTTATTAGGTCACGTGCGCTCACACAATTTTGCATAGGCACATAGTAAATTGCATCAATAACTGTGTCACACACTGTCATTACACACTATCAAAGCATGAGCTAAATTCACATCTCTCACACTACACACACACACACCTGTCATACCTGCATACCAATTAATCTAAGACCAAGGGTACACCCTATAAAAAATGTATGTAGGACTGTAAAGCAATGCCAAAGCTAAAGAAGGTTTGATGAAAGACTCCACAACCTAAAAAATGAGACCCTTGTCAAAGTTTGTAGCCATCTACCTCCTCTCAACCAAAGCAGTCACTAGAGGTGTTTGTGGTCTAGAGTGATAGCTCCAAGGAGGATTCAGTGCATGAAATGGAAGCAGAAAAGGTACCAATGCATCCCTAGTCACCATCCACCTATACAACCATTGATGAGGCCGAGTCCTTGGAGCTTGTGTGGCCTCCCCCATCGACTTATGCACTTTCCAATGCCATAAAAGCTTTCCTGGTGCAAAGGGGACTTGGATGTTTGTTCGAGCATCTACAATCCCTGAACGAAACTCTTACCACCATGATCACATACATCCAAATCTTTCTCCACTCTTATCAATTTAGGGAGGCACAGACTGGAAAATATGGGACCATCACTATAAATAAGAGTCCACTGAATATTATACTCGATAGTACAGTGATCCAAAGGGAGTTCTCACTCCCAATTAAAGGTCAAAATACCCCTTAAGGCCTACTGATGTGGGGCCGATACCAAATTTCTAGAAATTCAGCTCTCCTTGCTAAGGGCACCAAGTTTCATAAGACTCAAGCAAGCAACTACATTCCTATCCACAATGTTGGGGATCAATTGTGGCAAGAATCGCTCCCTTCCACTCCGCACATTTGTTTGGCAACTACTGAAACAAGATTGGATGTAGCATTTGCTCATCTTCTTCACAAAGGAACCAATGGTTGACTTGGACAAAATGTCAAATTCCCCACTTATTGGAAGTAATCATCAGTAAAGAGGTGTAAGAAAAAGAAATGGCTCTACCCTATTGCCACAACCTCTTGAGGATCTTGACATCCTCTTGTCACCTATGTGGGCATCATCACAATCTTCTCCTCACATGACACATTGCCTAATGAGGATGCCCTAGAAGAACTACCTATGAGGGAGGTCAAAAATAAGGAATTGCCCAAAGATATGCTATAGCTCGATGCACAGTTGCAACCAATAGATCTCCATTAATAGTAGCAGCAAGAGTCAGAGGCTACATTGGTACAAGCCCCACCCGTCCACATCGTGCCAGTAAATGAGCCACAAGGGGATCTAGTGAAAGATCAGCAACACGACTATTACACCGGCTATTACACCCAAGTGCCAGATCTACCCACAGAGCAAATCCCCCCCAATACTGCAAGGTCATTAGGATGGATGCATGGGCACCAGTTGTATCTCACTTGTATCAACAATTTTGCCAAACCTCATCACCATTTTCCATCCTCCATCATCAAGCCAACCAAATGCTTCAAATGTCAAAACTATTCACTAGCGTATCCGAGGAGGAGCATGCCTTAGAATTGGAATGACAAACTGTAGCAGACATCCAAGACCAATTCTGCAAAATCGCAACAGAGGTCATGGCACTTCGAGCTCAAATATCTGAGAAATATGTTGAAGAAGTGTGAATGAACCAAGCTCTCCAAGCTCATAAGAAAATAGTGTGGGATATAACTTCCAATCTCCACCAAAGCCAAATACAACTAACAACAACACTTCAATAGTGGTAGCAAGAGTCAGAGGCTACATTGGTACAAGCCCCACCCATCCACATCATGCCAGTAAATGAGCCACAAGGGGATCTAGTGAAAGATCAGCAACACGACTACTGCACCCAAGTGCCAGATCTACCCACAGAGCAAATCCCCCCCAATACTGCAAGGTCATTATGATGGATGCATGGGCACCAGTTGTATCTCACTTGTATCAACAATTTTGCCAAACCTCATCACCATTTTCCATCCTCCATCATCAAGCCAACCAAATGCTTCAAATGTCAAAACTATTCACTAGCTTATCCGAGGAGGAGCATGCCTCAGAATTGGAATGACAAACTGTAGCAGACATCTAAGACCAACTCTGCAAAATTGCAATAGAGGTCACGTTACTTCGGGCTCAAATATTTGAGAAATAGGTTGAAGAAGTGTGAATGAACCAAGCTCTCCAAGCTCATAAGAAAATAGTGTGGGATATAACTTCCAATCTCCACCAAAGCCAAATACAAGTGACAACAACACTTCACGCTATGAGAATCCTACAGACCTCCAATGACAACTTTATAATCTCTCATAGGAATCCAACTTGCATGTGCTACATGCAAGTTCTACATATGATTCCTACATGTAGTTTCTACATGCAACTCCTACATGTAAGTCCTACATGCAAGTTCTCCATGCAAGTCCTACATGCAACTTCTACATGCATGTTCTACATGCAAGTCCTACATGCAGTTCCTACATGCAACATGCAACTTGCAACTTCTACATGCAACTTATATATGCTAGTTCTACATGCAAAGAGAGAAGCTCTCTAACTTGTATAAATACCCCATAATGGACTACACTGGTTGATGCTATCCTTATGCTATCTTTAAGGAGACGTATAATAAGCACAATCAAAATTTCATATAAAGATATGGCTCCTATTTAGGAAGGTTTTGATCTCACAAGCACATAAAATACACACTGGAGATAATTCAAAACACGCTCAGTAATTTGTTTGATAGGCCTGAGTAGGCAACAAATTATTCAAAACAAGGTCACGAGTAAGAGAATAAAGATTGTCAATAATGTGTAGTGTTTTATTGACGAATGTGGTAGTCTAGAGGCAAAGGGTTCTGGTGAAGAATCAAGGGGTGTGGAAGGAGATGTGGATGCAAGACATGATGATTTCTAAGATCCTTTATATGGTTATTGGATTAGAAACTCTAGGGGGTCACTCAATAATATATGTAGCTATCACGTGAGTTCAATAGAAAGTAATATTTAATTTGATTTTTCCTCACATTTTCACTTCCATAAGGGTGTCTTAAAAAGGATTTGGGAAAAAAATTTACAAACTAGATAGGAAAAGGGCAAATTTCATTAATGAAGAATTCACAGATAAGGGTTTTTATAAATAGACCTTGAATGATCCTTTCATTTTTTTAGTGCTTTTTTTCTTAGACTTACGATAGGAAGCCATGTTTCCTAAAATGACACCTTTTAATGGTATGAAAAGAAAATATTCCATTTAAGTCTCACTTTTATGCAAAATTTGTCACTTCATATATAATGGCACCTTTTTTATCATAGTAGATCTTTTGTAGTTGAATATTTTATAGTCAAGGTGTTTCATCAATCCATGTTAGTGGAATTCAAGATGATTTAGAACACAAAAAGTTCCCTTGTAGATTGCTATTAACTATGTAGGTGGAGAACGTCTAAGAGTTTACAAGGAGGTGGTGCTTCTCATCCTATGGATCCCCAACTTCTTGGATGGTGAGTTTCTACAAGCTCGATGCCCCATCTATGTTAAGTTTCTACAAGCTAGATGCCCCATCTATGTTTAGTTTCTTTGACTCCCTTTCTATCCTTAGTTTCTCATGTAAGGAGCCAATTGACCTCGATAAGGCCGTAAGAATGTCAAATTTTGTTAATGAGATGTAGAAGGTAATAGAAGCTACCAAAAAATGAATAACTCAATTTTTAATGCATAATCAACATGCTTATTTTTTGTTATTTTATTGAGCTAATCCAGCTGTGAAATTACATGTTGCATCCTAGCGTATATCTTTTTTCCTCATGGTGGAGAAAGAAGAAATTCTTCTATTTTGATGCTAAAACAAATAAAAAATTCTTTTCTTTACTACTCTATTTGGTCATTTTTCTAGATTTTGAATTGTATCCATGAAGACATCCCAAATCTAACTAGCATCTCCTTGTTGTAGATGTCAAAAAGTCAATAAGGTTGGTTGACTAACTCTTTTAAACAAAGCTTTTAATATAGAAAATAAGTTTTTTGATAACCTTGTCAAAATAAATTGTGTTCAAGAATAAAATGTACTTTAAAAAAGACAGGAACAAATATAACATAAAAAAGTAGTTCAAGATAAAGGTTGATCACTTTTTCTAAGTGCCTCTACCGAAAAGAAAATGTCTCTATACAAAAAAGGAGGTGAGAATTGATACTCAAAGAAAGAAGAATTAAATGAAAGAGGAGTGTGTGGTTCTTGAATAATCTTATTTGAATGGTATATCTCTATAAGGCATAAAGTCGCACAAAGACTATACACCACCAAAGAAAGGGAATCAAAGTTGGTGGTGTTTGTTTGAATGGAATATTACTATAGTGCATGAAGTGCACAAAACTCAAGTTCCCAGACAAAAGAATGGTATAGCTAAAACATCACGATTCAAGCTTTAGGTGACATAGTAGTCTAATAGAGGTGCACAATTCAAGTGCCCAAGGCACAGGAGAGGGAGAAGGAGAGGGACAGAGCAGCTCCAACAGAGGCACAGGAGAGAGAGAGAGAGAGAGAGAGAGAGACACACACACAGAGAGAGAGAGAGAGAGAGAGAGAGAGAGAGAGAGAGAGAGAGAGGAGCTGCAGCAAGTAGGCCAGAGCAGGAGGGAGCAGAGAAAGAGGGGGAAGAGGGAAAATGCATGGGATTTGATTCAAATGGAGTGGTAGCTAGAACATCATGATTCAGCACTGTAGTACAATAGAGGTGGCCTTATATCAACTACAAGTATAATTGTGTGACTTACTACATCTAATATTTTACATTTCTTGAAAGGAACTTTTGACATATATAGTAGTAAGACTCTTGCCAAGTCTATATAATATGTATACTCTCACATGGAAAATGTTGGTTGATATGAGAAACTTTTGTTACCGATTTTCTTGAATAAAAAGGGGACACTTTTTGACTCCAAACCTCCAGTAATGATCATCTTTTTTGAAATAGTCTTCAGCGAGATAGAATCAAGATCAAAACTATATTATCAAAAATTAAATACTAAAGAATCTTGATTAGAAATATTATCAAAACATGTGGCATTTAGAAAAAAATTTACACCTTGGAAAGCACACAACAAACCACAATGGCATATGGATGCACACACATGCTTGCATTCATGCATACATGACCATATGTGTGTGCATGCACATGCATACATGCATGTCCCCCCCCGCACACATCATCATCATCATTATCATCATCATCATCATCATTTTGCTTTGTCATCTACATGCTTGGGAATTTTTCAAATACGTGTATTTCTCCCTAAGGCTTCATATGGTTACATTTTTAATGGAGCTAACTGAGCCAAATTTCAAGAGAGGGTTATGAATATTTATGCATAATTATTATCATTTAGTGATAAAAGTTTGAAGCTACATAGTCAAAGGATGTCATTGTCCACATGCCATCAAAACCACAAAGTCTCTTTCAATTTATAAGACTTACAAACTAACAAAAGTAAAGGAATAGGAAAATAATCAAGCATCTAATGCCCTGATCATCCAAACAACTTCAATTCAAGAATAAGACTTTGCATGAAAGCATAAAATGCACGTAGGAAGTCATGATAAAGTGCCACATAATGTACAGTGGAAGAGCATCCATTTCGAAAAAAGGCAAAAGAATAGGACCATGCTTACCTGTCCATTATTATAAAATATATACAATCATACTAAAAGAGCTAGGGGGGGCTTTAGGAATTTTAGTTCAAATTCATTTTCTTAATACTGGCATGCCCTCTAGTAGAGGCTAATAGTAGGGGCAAGGTAAATGAATTCATCCCATCGACATCCAGGGCTACCAACTATTGCATTTAGACATGATTAAAATTAAAAAGATCCTAAAGTGTGAAGACGTTTAATAACCACTTCTTACTTGTTTTTGTTTGCAATACAATCTCATATCTATCTTTAGATGGTATTATTGCTCTATTTTTACTAAATGCTCTTCTACTCCCATCTATAAAATCCTTAAGACAACGTGTGTATAGAAGTGTGGCATCATTTTTGGCTAATGGAAATCTTTGAGATATCATGTGTTATATCCATAATTTTTTATCCATAAGTCCAATATCTACTATGATTTTGGCTTCTTGAGGGTCTAAGGAGGTTTGAAATATTAGCTTTCACTCTCTTTTGTTCTTGACGTTTTAAGGGAGATGATCACTATATTGTAGCTTAGTCCTTAAGCATCAAAAAATGTCTTTATACTTCTCCCTCCCTCCCTTATGCATGGTCTTCAAGGAAGTTAATGTGCACAATTTCCTCAACCTATGATGAGATGGTTATGTTTACTCTAGTAATTATGATGAGATGACTAATTATGACCCATTGCCTCATGGTACCCCTATGATGAGATGTAATTACTCATCCTAGAGTGTCACATTTTATATTAAATGATGAGTGATTATGACCCACTGCCTCATGGTCCCCCTATAGCTTCTTTGCATCATTTTGATGTGGCCTTGGTGATATGCTAAAATGGATGGCTTGTGTCTAGGATTCATGTTAACTTATTTTGGTTGTATGAAGGCAATGTTATGCATGGGTTCATTTTCATATATCGCCTTCGCCTCTATGGTCTCGACTTATTTGTTTTGTGTTAGTGTATTCTTGATGTGCTAAAATGGGTGGCTTGTTTGTAGGATTTATGTTAACTCATTTTTGTTGTGATAAGGAAAAGTTATTTATGCATCCATTTTCACAAATTCAAGACTAGTCCATGAACATTATTTTCCCTTATTACCTTTTTGTATTGGTGGGCGATATAAGGGACTCATCATATGAACTTTCATAAGAGTATCCAAACTCTTGTTTCTCCTAATGCAACCCAATTCTAATAGCTATCTATTCCATAAAATATTTCAGGTTTGATTTTGCTTTTGGTTCATCCTCCTTTCTCCCAATTTGAGCTAAGGATGTAGTGGCACATCATCTCCCTCCTCTTTTTAACTATTAGTATGCACATTCCTTTTGGATATCTTGTATACTTTTCAAGGTCTTTCATGCACTTACACTCTGAATGCATGGTTAGATGGCTTTCAAATAGATACCCTAAACTCACCCTAAACATGTTTTACAAGCATTATATATAAGCAATCTGAAATGTGTGAAACTTTAGTACAATTGATGCCCCATTTCATCACGTCCTTGACCTTATCGATGGCCTTGAACCTTGATGCCCTCAATCTCTACACCCCTCAAAGATTAAACATGGAAATCTAGTATTGTTTTACAACACTAAGGTTATAAAGTAAAACTTAAGTATTTTGGACAAGCGCCTTTCATAGAGAAGAAAACAACTCCTATAAGTAGAGTATTGCTTGAACCCATCTTGCCATGATAATAGAACAAATGATAGGAATCTGAAGGATAAGGATATTGAACATGGAAATCTAGTACTGTTGTAAAACATTAAGGTTCACAAAGGAAAACTCAAGTACCTCAAATGAGGTGATAGTAGAACAAATGATAGGAATCTCAAGGATAAGGATATTGAACATGGAAATCTAGTACTATTGTAAAACACTAAGGTTCACAAAGGAAAACTCAAGTACCTCAAATGAGGAACTTTCATAGCGATGAAGAAACTATTAGCATAGTATTGCTTGAGGCATTAGGAGGGAATTAGACAATCTCCAATTCAATTCAATGATCAATGGTAGTAGATTCAAGAAATACACAAAGCCTTGACATCCATTGGAACTAACAAAAATGTCTTAGTACATAAAAGAGACAACAAGTGACAACAACTATCTATAGGCATTCATCCTTTTGGGGGCCTAGGTAGGCAAAGAATTAAACAAAACATGAAATATCCAAGCAAGATATTCTAATGATCTATAGGCTATATACATCTAGCCTATTATTTTTAAGAACAATGGTTTTTCTTTCTAGGAATTATAGAAGTGCTGCAATTTTTTGTAATGCATCTTTAAACCCCCATTGATGTAGAACATTAGATATTGTTCTTGTAAATTTTCATATATTTTAATGGTATTGTGACATGAAGGGCTAGTGAAACTTCACACTCTCTTAGCTTCTTTCTTCTTCTAAACTAAATGAGAGACATCTTCATCATTTGAAAAGAGGGATGAAACATACACTTTTATGAAAGTAACACAACTATATATCTTGTTTCCTTGCTTCCCTTAGATAAGAATGAAATGCTAACCTCCCAAGTCATGTTATAACCTAGCATAAGCAGAAGGATGGGATTAGGGGAGCCCATGATCTCACCAAGCCAATATGAACAAAGAGAAGGGCAATGTGTTGTTGAAAGAAGATCATCGAGGGGGGGCATGAAGGGGCTAATTTGGTTGGATGGCCATGATCTCACCAAGTTTATGTGAACTAAAGAGAAAGGCAATGTGTTGCTAAAAGAAGATCTTGTGACTCAATATGACATGAACTAATATGTATCGAGGCCCCATGAAGGGGCTGATTTTGCTAGATGGATAAATTCAACTGGAACGTTGCATCTTCTTCAAAGAAGTCTCTTGAGATGGTCCAAAACCATGTTGCAAACTATCATTGGACATAGAGGTCTATAAATTTCCCTAGAAATATCAGGTTGGTAAATAATGAGCTTTAAGATTCATAGGAAACAAACGAGCAGTTGAACAGAATATATGCAAGACATCATGATATTATCTTTGATGCCCTTTTTGTAGGAGATACCTTGCTATAAGTTGGGAGGATAACAGGGTAGAAGGTGTGGAATTGATAGATGGGAGTATTGATAGCTTAAACATAATCACAAACATTGGATGGGGTTTTGAATATATGTGAGTGCTTGATGGGAGTATTAACAAATCTAGGATTCCAATTATGACTCACGGATGAATTTGACATAGAAATTTCAACATATGGTAAACCTTCATACACTTGGAGAGTCAAGTATTGAAGATATCAGTGTGCTTGATGGATGGGAGTATTGATAGCTTATACTTAGCCATGAACATTTGATGGGGTTTTGAAGATATCTAAGTGCTTGATGGAAGTACTAACAACTCAAGGATTTCATCCATGGCTCACGAATAAATTAACAAAGAAATTTCAACATGTTGTAATTTGCATACGGTTGGAGAGTTGATGTAATACTCTATTCATGGTTCAAGTCGAAGCTTCTACATGTAGTGAGCAGATCACAGTTGAGTTGGACGTATCATTCTATTCATGGTTGGAATTGAAGCTTGCACAAGAAACAGTCTAAAGGACTCAATTGATTGGGAGAATTGAAGAACCTATGATTATTTTGTTTACTAGATGGAAGTAAAAAACAAAAGGTGGCTTGACCAAAAAGAATAGGAAGGACATGAATCGAAGTGGATCAGAAGAAATAAACCGACTACCTGCTGCAAAATTGGCTTCCCCTCTCTAATAATCCCATAGCAATGCGCAAGCTAAGTACTAGTCCAACTTATTATGCAATACCGGACTCGATTAAGGAACTATACCAAAATTTTCAAATCACGCATGCATGCACTTCATTCATGTACGCTGACACACGTCCACGTGGAGTAACGCATGGAACGTGGAGTATACTCTTCAACCTCTACAGGATACTATTACTTCGGTGTAGCTTAGACCGAACTTACAGTCTAGCCGTTGAGGACCACTGTAGTAGACTGCGCGCCCAGCTACAAGAGCTTCAGTCTCATGGATGAGACTCGCAATTATGTCTGCTTTTACTTGTTTACCATCGTGGTTTCGTTATCACTTAACTTGACGGTCTCAGACCATGAAGAGCTAGAAGCCTGGAGATTCGCGGTTACAGGATACGGTAAACTTTTAGAGCTTACGATAAAATGAAAGCATCTCGAGTAACTCTCTCCCTCTCTCTCTTTCAAATTTCGCTTTATCTCGCAGACGTTGCAGCAAGA
Organism: Dipteris shenzhenensis; assembly: GCF_047967505.1. Lineage (NCBI taxonomy): Eukaryota > Viridiplantae > Streptophyta > Polypodiopsida > Gleicheniales > Dipteridaceae > Dipteris > Dipteris shenzhenensis. Next base: position 35,505,678 of record NC_141627.1, read on the forward strand.
ATACTGAACGTTGTTTCAATTTGACAACCAGCAAGGGTCCTATTACATTGATTGTGAATGTCTGTGATGCTCTTACAGAACTCTCGGAAGAGCGGTCTCTTTGGATGGCTTCCTACCATTTGATGAAACAAATATAGCGGTCCTAGCTCACTAATTTGACCCACTTTGCAGGTGACGAATTTTTCTAGTCATGAACTCATCCAAGACAGGACGCCCTCAATCACATTCCCACCACGCGCGAACATAAGCTTCCTTTCTTATTATCTGATTAGACAAGCTTCTGTAAATGGTGGTCTAGTACATGGCCAGCCAATTTGAATAACACGGTAATGTAGCCACATATTCTGCTGGATAATCCAGCTCTCACGCTACGTGGTGTAATAGCTTCGTTCATCCTTTTTCTTCCATTACATTCTTCATCATAAATTCTAGCCTTCCACACGAAATAATTCTCAAAGACATCTTGCATTAAAGATTACAGTATCGCAAGTGAGGTATAACTACATAGATTCCTGGGAACTCTCCCACGTTCCTTCACTTACTACTGTTATTTGCAATAGTCGGGACTCAAATGAAGGTATTGATAATTCAGCAGTTATATTCTAACATGTATAATCGCAAACAATCTTTTTTGTCTCCTGCGTTGGTACGTCATACACATTTTCAGTGACTTAATGAACAGCAACTTGGCTTCTCATGTAGGGATTGCTTGAATATGCAAGTTTAATGAAACCTTAACTGAATCGGCAAATAAAGTCGAGTAGCTTCAATGATGTTGCACAAGCTTGTAAATTTCATAGAGCTATGATCTACCTAAGGCCTCTGGGACCTCTCCAGAACTCAAACATACAAGAATGAGGTTCTTGGGATGACCTTTATTCAATACGCATGTTTTTCCATTGAAATATTAGCGTACTCAATGAATATCATTTGTTTCTTCAGGTGGATCTAGAAGAACAATGTATGCATGTTGATGGCATCACTGTACACCCTCTCTCTCCCTTTCCCTCTCCCTCTCCCTCTCTCTCCCCTTTTCTTTCCAGCAGGGATTGTTGCCTCATACCCTTACTGTGGATGAGTTCACAGGATCTAGACTTCTCATGCATATGGCCACAATGCAACATCTGCAGCTATGGATGCAAGTCCTACATGGGGACCAAGATGTAGTGATACTGAATTTGTACCAGTTGATCTGTGGAAACTCTTCTGGCCCACATCAGGTCATGCTGGCAGCAGTAGATGAGCTACAGGGGGCCTTCCGGTCTATGAGTTAGCTTTATATAAATAGATTCATGCATTTTGGGCCGCATGGAGGGTGACGCACTCTCCCCTGGCTAGCCTTGAGTCCTCTAGGAATATCCTTCAGGAGAGGGATTTGCAATCATGGTGATATGCATACGTGGGGACCTTTCGAAGACCTCCAGTTTTCAGTTAGTAGCATTCCCCCGTCAAAATGCAGCTTGGTCTGGTTTGGGCTCACTCAAAATTCCATATAAATCATATGATCATACAAGACGTTCTACAGTTGTACCTAGATCTCCTCGTGGGAGATAGGCAAGTTTCTACAAGGAACAAATTGTCACTCCCTCTCTAGATGGGCTCATTGAGTGCCCTAGCCTTTGAGGACCCATCTTTGTGATGGTCAGACTTCCATGCATCTCTAATGAGCAGCTCAGGCACAGACCATAGAGTCACAGCTAGTCCTACGTCTTCACACCTATAAATGGATTTTTCTTTTTGTTGAGCTCACGATGCGTGGTGCTTTTCGACCAGTAAGATGCTTTCAATTCTTTCGGAGAGAATCCCAACAAGCAGTGCAGACCTCAAAGTCAGTGCCGGAGCACAAACGCCCACGTTCTGTACCCTAGGATTCTTGTTGCCCAAACTTCAGCTCACACTATGGCCCAGGTGTGCCACCACTCAATATCATGTCTTTTGCAGGATGGTTTCTGACAAGGCCGTTCCTATCTAATTACAAACTTCTATCGGATGATGACGGACTCTTCGAAGTCTTTAGTGGAACACTCATGCTTTGCGCTAAATTTTTTCTGCTTTTCATGAGTTCTAGTTTAGGACGCCTAGGAATAGGCCTAAAGGATGCGAACAGGAGGCTCATATGGCAATTGAATGCCCTTTGGAAAGTCTTTAATTGGAATTAATGAAAGTGCACGAAAGGAAAATCCCAACTGATACAATAGAACCATCTATTCCACACTTGTACACAACTTTTTGAACCCGTGATATCGATTACCGAGTGATCTTTTAAAGTAACCTAACTTCAGGGAGACATCCTAGTGAAAAGCAATATATTTTTCATCGATACGGGAGTGGCTGAATCTGAACTTGACTACATATACTCACGTCAAGAAAAATGCAATTTGCAAGTCTACTGGTCTAAATCTATTCTCACGAATAATAATTTTGTTCTAATATGAATAACAGCACCATTTTCCCAGGACTTATACTGATATAACTGTACCGATCTGGAAATGTTTTTCGTTATCTTAAACTCATCATTCATCATTTCTTAGTGGAGGGAGGTTTTGGTTAAGCTTTAGAAGTAAAACAAATTTTCTGTTGACAAAGATACTGCACAGGACAGAGCCCGCCTTTTCTGCCCAAATTGATGGATGTTGGAGGCTGACCAATGTCATTTCTCTTCTTCAGCACAATATGCAACCAAACGTATAATAGGGTTTCAAAGCAAAAAAACCATGTACATCATACTAATGACTACAGTCTCTCAAATCAAATTTTCTACCAATTGATTGCTTGGCGAGTAGCACTATGCGTCTAGCCTCCCTGATTCTCCCACGAAACTCAAATGTTTAAAAGTGCACGACAGCCACTATGTTGAAGGGTTTATGAGGACATATGCAGGGTCTATCCAGAAGGGATAACATGCTCTAGTTGGCTGCAATGACAGGGCAGCACAGATACGATTCTAAGGCAAACTCACAAATCAAAAGGTACAAAGGTTTGGAGCCCATTCCGAAACAGCTTGAACAACATACCACAGAACTTTACCATAGTAAAGGAAGCCACGAAGGAGAAATGTACTGTTTACAGAGAAGGACAAGCACTAATTAAGCCTAAACACAGCCTTAAACTGATGGCCACAATATGTTAGCATTAGAAATAGTTACCCTTTGAGATCTTTATGCATTCCTATAGAGATGCCTTGTACGCTCCTACCTTTGGGGATTATCATGTACAAGCAACTTATTGGTCTCATAGATCTTTTTGGTCTTTTGCACATTTTAATAGAGCTCTGTGTGTGTGTGTGAGAGAGAGAGAAATGAGACAAGATGTTGGCAAACCACAGGATGCCCTCTTTCAGCCACTGACCACACCCTTACATGATGTGAATCCAAGTCGATCAAGAATGAGTACCATATAATACTTAGCTGCCCCATCTACGAGGACATCCAAGCTAGATTCCCACAGCTCTTTTCTAACCACGCTTCGATTGCAGCTTCCTCTCGCAATCGAGTCGATGACAATTTCATTGCCAAGGTTCTCAACAAACGAAACCAACTCACAGTGCCAAGACAAGAACGACACACCCTTGCATTGGTAATCCGACATGTACATTTTCTCATTAGATATGGACTTTTAAATGTTTTGGATGGACACTTGGTCCTTAACTAATGTATGGACTTCTAAGGTCCCATAGGCCATTTTGGCCTCCCAAGGATCATAATAAATCAAGAAAATCATCATCATCATCATCATCATCATCATCTCCATCTATCTATCTATCTATCTATGTGTGTGTGTGTGTGTGTGTGTGTGTGTGTGAGAGAGAGAGAGAGAGAGAGAGAGAGAGAGAGAGAGACAGAGAGAGAATCCATTTATGGCAGTGAAGCTCAAGGATAGGTCTTGACTCCAATGCATCATCCTTAAACTAGCTTTGATGAGCATGGAACCCACACTGGTCAAAAAGGCTTGGAAGAAGCACAAAGATAATTAGTATAAGGGGAGATCCTAGAAGCGAAGCTAGAAACCCATCACCTTAAGGGAAGATGCTATGTGCCAATGTTTTCACTGTTACGCTCAAGTCGAGGTAACATCACCTTTGAGAAGATCCCGCTAGCTGAATCTGCATCTGTTTTGCTCTAGGGACCACCATCTCAGCCATCCGACGATCCTTGTTTCGTGGGATAATCTTTCCACTGATGAGGCTGAAGACAACCAAAACACAAGCCTTCTCTCCTCACTTTTTTCCTTTGCTCTCAGTTCAAAGAAGCCCGGGCTGCCATTGGTGTTACTTTTCTCTTCATTCCAATGGTGGTACTTGATTTAGGAGTCTCAACTGGTTTCACCTGCTTGGCTTGACCAGTAGGCTGTGAGACACTCCCTTTGCTAATCCACTTCTTCTTAAACCTAGTTTTTTTCAGGTACTCATATTGAGTCCCAACTTGCACAAACCCACTTGGTCAATACCTGTTTTGTTATGTGTCTATTGCTAAGTTAGTAACTAGTGCACCTAATAATATCCTGTCAAAGCCCGCGGCAAAGAGGTATACATCCTTTAATGATACGGAGTTAATTAAGATGAAAGGGCAAGTAGCTAATCATGATCTCATTGTGTTGTTTGACTCAACGTCGACACACAATGTAATTAACTCCAAGCTTGTAAAGAGATTTGGGACTAGCTGGGCGTATGACGACGGATAATACGGAGCCCAAATTCTACACAGATCGTAATTTGGCAGTTCGTCAGTCTAGGTAGCATTGATGAGCACGCCACCTAAGAGGGAAGGATAATAAAGTTGCTGATGCGTTATCACACATTATGCATAATATGAGTTTCACAGTATTAGAGAGTGCTCTAATGACCGAGATTAGACAAACTCAAAAGGTGGACGAGTTCGTCCAAAGCCTTTGGCCTAAGGCTCATGTATTCAAACCCGGGAAAAAGGATGACCTGGCATTCAGAAAAGGCCAAACTTATGCAAGATATGCCATAAAGGATGGTATGCTGAAAATAAATGGCAAGGTAGCAGTACCGAATTAGAATGATCTCAGACAGAGAGTCATTCAACAATGCCATGATAGCCCATATGCAGGACATCCAGGAATCAAGAAGACATATGATCTCGTGAGACGAGATTTCTTTTGGCCAAAGATGAAAAAGCATATTCATGAATATGTGATACGTTGTTTTTTATGTCAAGTAAGTAAGGCAGAACAGATGAAGCCACCCGGACTTTTTCAGCCCTTGGAGATACCTGCACTAGGTAGGTGGAAGAGCATTTCCATGGACTTTATTGTAGGTCTGCCTATGACACAATGTGGATATGATTCTATCCTTGTGGTGGTTGATCGTCTTACCAAGATGACTCACTTCGTTCCAACTAGAGAGTCTGTTAGTGCCCCGCAAGTGGTGGATTTGTTTATTAGATATATATTTCGTTTGCATGGATTACCCAAATTCATATTCATAGTGTTAGACAGAGATGTCAAATTTACCGATTATTTTTGGACTATGGTGTTTAAGACACTAAGGACTGAGTTGGGAATGAGTAGTGGGGATCATCCAGAAACGGATGGTCAGACGGAAAGAATCAATCAAATTTTCGAGGATATGCTTAGAGCATATGTATCATTGAGGCAACATACATGGGACAAATGGTTGCCATTGTTAGAATTTGCTTACAATGATAGAAAACATTCCTCTACAGGGTTCAGTCCGTTTGAGCTGAACTATGGTTATAGACCAGCGAATCCAACTATAGTTAGAATACCTCAAAAAGTGCCTAGTGCCGCGAACTTTGCGGTTCAGATGCGGGAGATGCTAGCACTTGCGAGAGCTAACATCTGCTAAGCTATGGATAGAGCTAAGGCGTATGCAGATGAAAATCGATCCGCTAGAGAATTTAAGGAAGGAGGAAGTTTTTCTCAGAGTTCCTTCGCACTCTAAGTCTTTGACTGCAGGAGAGTGTGCTAAATTATCACCTCGATATTGTGAGCCATGGTTAATTCTAAAAAGAACAGGCAATGTAGCCTATAAATTAGAATTGCCATAGGGTTGTAAGGTGCATCTAGTGTTTCATGTTTCTCGTTTAAAGAAATTTTTACATACAGGTGACTCACTAATCGAGGGTGTTGTTTTGTTTCAGAAGATAGAGGATAATGCAAAACGCAAACCAACAAGAATCCTGGACCGAGAAACAACGCAAGTACGCAATCGAAAGATACCCATGGTGTTGGTTGCATGGCATGGTCTACCTCTATCAGAAGCTACCTGGGAATCCGTATACCAATTACAGAGAGTGTTCCCAGACTTTATCATCAAGGACGCTGATGCCTGAAGAGGGAAAGAATGTTATGCTTAAGTCGAGGTTACATGACCTCGAAAGGGAAGGAAAATGCCGACTGACCCTTCCGAGGTCATGTTACCTTGACTTGAGAGTAACATTCACACTAACAATTAAAAAAGCAATCTTAATCAAACAACAAACTTTGAAGCATATTATGTCACAATTATAGGCATATGGGTGTTTTAGGACTGCAAGAGCACATCTTTAACTACAATAGAAGACTAAACAACTCAAGCTTAACTTCAAGCTGTTCCTCTATAGGTTTAGAAGTTAAGCTTGAGTTGTTTAGTCTTCTCTCTTTCTTCATCCAAATGTGGAATAAACACACAGTTTCTTCATCCGAAGGAGTTGAACGAGAGAGAATGAGGATAAGAGCTTTATCCCTAAAGAGAAAAGCTTATTGTTAAGGAATACTCTCAGAAAGCTGCGAAGGAGCAAACCATGACCCTACAAGACCCTTGGCCCCCTAGTGCTGAATAATGTTAAAGAGAAAACTGATGAATCATATTGCCTAAAGGTACATAGATCATTAATTCTAGCATGCATGTTAGGGGAATATCAAAATATTTCACCTCAATTTGTTCCACTAAGAAGCTTTTCTAACCTAAGAAGGCCTTTTCTAACCCCTTTGTCATAGGAGCAGCACCTTTTTGACAACTGTATAGAGGTTTAGAAGACATACCGTGTCTCAGCTTTAGTGATTGAAATATAGAGCCAAGTCTGTTTCAATAATGGTTTGAAAGCTGGATATCTCATACGCAGGGAGCACACCATATATGCTTCCACAAATAATAGTCTTTCAAATTAAGTGTCTATTGGGAAAAACTATTTCTCATACATCACGCATGTACGCAAACCTACCCTCTACAAAGATACGTTCTATCTTTTAACCACAACAGGAAAAATGAAGGTGTTCCAATCATGCATTGTAGTGAAATATGAAATCAAAGCATCCCTTTCCCCCCTCCCCTCCCCTCCTCTCTCTCTCTCTCTTTCTTCCCCCCCCGTCCCCCCTTCATGGACACAAAACGGTGAGACAGTTCATTGTTTGCTTTGATTCCCTTTTAGCTCTTCCAAATCTCTCGTCATATCAGAATTATCAATGGCTTATGTACTGACTAACGGAGAGAATAGCTTAACTCAACGCATAATCCTGTGGCGCAGCCAGGGCTGTACAATCTTACATACTCCTTTGCATTGGGTGTCCTGAAAGGATGTTAGCTTTGTTTACAAGGGATGCTTTGGAACTTTGATTTTAGCCATCACCATTGTTTCTTTGAAAAGGACATATGCTAAATTTATGTGCTTGCTGTACCGTCTTGGGAACGAGGCAATTCATGAAATCTCACGAAAAATTCTTTCAAAATTTGCTAGCTAAGCATGAGAAGATCTTCCAAGACATCACACAACAAGCAATACCATGCCTGCTTCGAATGATGCGAACAAGTGAAATTTGGACATTATACTTCAAGATGAAAACATTCACAGGAAAATCTAGAAAGTGTGAAAGAAATTGTCTGGGATTACGGAAAATACCTCAGTTCTACGTCATTTAACATGGCTCTAGACCTCCTCTGAACAGTTCAGGAAATGTAAATTTACACAACCTCATTCCAACGTCTAAGATCAGCTCTCCTGAATCTTAACAACCTGCGCAACTTTGTAGTCGCGGGGCAATAAGATCTTGCTCTTGAAAGGTTACTAATTTGTAGCAGTTGAGGTGGCGTGTACTGCAACCATATTAATCTTGCAAGTCGTCCCCCAAACGACCGTTTCACTGTCCCCGAATAGCACTGTTGTAGTCATAGCAATATTGCTCCATCCATGCTTACACGCCTAGATTCTACCATCACTCCACTCTATATGTAACCAAAACCCCAACTAATGCGCAGAAGGTTCCAGTAGGGATTCTGAACCCAAGATCCCCCTCTTTTTCCACAATTTAAACGAAAAGAAAACTGCTTAGGTCACCGCGACTCCCCTTAATATTCAAAATGTGCTGCTCGTGTCTGTAACTCCTATTGGATTCAGGATGATATTGAACACCGCGAGGCTGGTGCTAGTATTGGTATGATTTGTACTCCTGAAAAATGTGCAGACCTTCTGAATTCACCAGCGGAATCCTGGAAGACGAAAGGGGCCTGTTTGATCGACTCAATATGACCAGGTTAGGAGCTCCCGCGTCTACCTGAGTCTTGTACTGCATGCTAAGCAATGGCTACAAAATTCACGGTGGTAGAGTGAATCGTCAATACGGAGGGCGGGCACCAGCCGCCCAAGCATAGACTTCCGGCGGAAGTTGACAGTTTGTGAGAAGGTTGGGAGGCACGTTATAGAGGGCCATGCCGGAAGGGTCATTGAGCGGCGGGGCAGCTGTGAGAGCCGATGATTGGGATGCAGTGCCGGGAGCTGCCTGGATGGGCAACTGCTCGTCCTCATCCAAGGGCAACCGATCGTAGGAAGCGTTCAGGAAAGAGGCAGCCATAACGACGACTGGTCCGGAGGCAACCAAGGCACCCACGACGCTTCCGCCAACGACCTGTCCTTGACCTCCTGCCAAGTAGATCGTCAATCCAGTCGCTCCTGGTGGAGCTGGAGGAGGAAGGAAAGCCCCCGAAAGGGAGAGAATCTCGAAGCGACCGTGCAACGTAACTGTCGCTCCTGGAGCTGCAGGTTGCCTCAGAGTCACGTTGGTCACAGTCCCGCTGCCGCTCAGTACGCAGATACCCCTCTGCCTCCTGCGTGCAAATGTCGCCACGCTCTCTCCCACATCGCACCCATTGGCGATTTCCAACACATGAGCTCGCAGCGCATTCGCGCTGTCCCTCGTGATGATAATGGGTGGCTTCGGCTTGTTCTTCGATCCCGGCGGCCTCCCCCTCGGCCTCCTCTGGTTCTCGCCGGCAGTATCTCCCGCGCCGGACCCCGGCGGCCCGCAGTTGTTCGCCCTCGCTCGCTTGTTGCTGCGGCGGACGAGGCCGCTGTTGTTGCTGTCATCGTCCTCGGAAGTGTGCAGGTCTCGCTGGGGAAGAGGTGGCGGATTGAGCGCTTGTAGGGGATGTCCGACGGTCACGCCTGCTTCCATTCCGGCCATGAAGGCATATCCTAGGGAGGGGAGGGAGGAGGCATGAGAGCGGGCAGAGGGTGGTGGAAGGATGGCGAAAAGCGAGGGAGGAGCTGGAGAAGGCAATTTGCGAACTAGGGAGAGGGAGGTGAAAATCTGGGGGAGAGTGAGAGTCTGTGAAAGAAAGGGAGAGGATATATGAGAGCTAAGAGGTGCGGCTTCAGTCAAGAGCGTGCATCCTGACTGAAAGGAGCCGGTGTGCGGTGCTTGCAAGGAACTGGAGCTTGCAAGGTGACGGGATCTGGGAAGAGACAGATAACAGGAGAGGCAGGGAGGCTATGGTGGGAAGCAGGTGGAGGAGTAGATGGGGAGGGAAGGAAGGGAGAAGGTGATGGGCAAAGAGGAGGTAGGAGAGAGGCAGAGAGAGAAGGAATTGGACTCAAAAGAGCAGGTGGAAGGAGAAAAGAGCAAGCTTTACCGGCACAGAATAAACAAAGCAAGCAGAAGAAGATGATGACTGATGACTACTCAGAAAAGATGACATGAAAAATGAAGAAGAAGAAGAACCGCAAGACAAAGAAGAAGAAGATGAAGAAGAAGAAGCTTCTGCTCATGAAAGTTATGAACTCAGCCTCGCTTCGCAACAAAATAGAGAAGATGCCCCTCTCACACGTGTCACCACACGCTCGCCCTCCACTTGTCGCCCTCTGCACCCCTCCAACTTTCCCCTCGCCCCTGTCCCTTAGCCCCACCCCTACCTAGCACATCTACCGCCTGCTTACCGACCTATATAGGCTATGCACCCCCCCAAAAGTAGGGCAGGCTGTACCCACGGGCCCCGCCCCGCGCGTGGGCACTGTGGGCCCCTTTCTTCTTGTCCCATCTTCAATCTGTGCCCCACATTTGTCCTCTCCCCGATCGAACGCTCCCCCTTTCCTCTTTGCTAATCCACCGCTAATACCGTGGCTTGCACTCATCGAACAAATCGCAGACTATCCTAGTATTGTCCTCTCTTTTGGCTGTCGGCCATCCCGGGACATAGCGTAAGTTCCAGTTAAAGTTAGCCATTCAGCTCTTAAAACGTTCCTCTATCCACGTTTGCATAAACTTGAGCACACTAATGCATGTCCTCGAATTCACTCACTCGAAGGGATATATACCACTCTCACTTGAATTCACTCACCTCAGAAGGGATACTGGGCACATGTGTGCTTTTTCCTCCGATTGCAGGGCCTTCCGGTGGATTTATGTTGACGTATAAAGTCGGATGGAAGTCGGTAGGTGGAGAGTTCCCTCCCGAAGCCTATCTGACTACACAAGCAGGCAAGGAAATTCAACCAGGAGATAACCAATCAGAAGCCAGAGCCGACTCCCAACCCGTACTGCGAGGAGGCCTCCACCTATCCAGCCAACTTCCAGCATCCATGTGTCCATAACTCCGATAGCATTGGATAGGCAACTAGTCTAACGAAATGCAATCTCCGGCAGACATGTGCCCAACCTATCTCACTTGTTAAGGTTGGATTTTGGAAGCTTTGCATAGAAATGAAAGCTCATTGCACAGCTGTGTAGACTAGGTGCGAACTAGCATTTAAGCCTCTTACATGAGGCCTCATTGGCTAGAGTCCATCTATGTGAGGTTTCATTGGCTGTAGTCCATTTGTAAAGGAAGCTACTTCGAGTCCCTCCTCTTAAGGAAGGCTATACTTCCCTCTCACAACCAACGCCATTCGACCTTTTAGACGAATTAATTCACCTGATTTGCAAATTTGATGACATGTATGACAGAAAAAGCAAAGTTCAATTTTGTAAAAGGAAAAAAGCAATTCGGAGATGTAGAGCAAAAATGAAGCTCTCTAAGCCATGAGTAGGCCAGCATGGGAAGTGTTTCCATGAGTCCTCTACATTTGCCTAATGCTTAGTTCCAAGGGAGTGGGCCCTTTGCACAACAACAATCAACTCCAACGCCCATGTTAAAAAACAAAAGGAGGGGATTGGCTCTATGGAGAGGGAATCTTTGAATGACTCCTTTCCTTAAATTAGGAGTGCACACTTAGACAAAAACATGTGCACTACAAAAGGGGAGGATATGTCAATTTTGCTTTAGTGATACTTCAATCCATGTAAGTGTCCTTTCAAGGATGGTGCAATCCATAGAGCTTGCTCAAAACATCCGATTCCAAAACGTCTTTGTTATTTATCATAGCCTCGTGTTTTTGCCCTCATGACAACCCCATCCCAATTCTCATTGTAAATATGTTGGTTTCATGGAATGCTACTCTAGTGTAATGTGTTCTCTCTCTATTTACAATAACTTCGAATGATATGCATAAGAATCCATCCTTTCATGTAAATGACACTAATGGCAATGCTACACTAACCAATCCAAAGACAATGACCACCCATGTTAAATGATATCTCTCCAAAGGGTGTCTTTGTCATTTACTTTAAAACCTACATCCTTTCCCCTTAGAAAAGACACAAAATGACTTGAAAGGTCAGAATCAGTCATAGAAAATGCCAATGCGGGATTTCCGCATGATAAAAAATGAACCATAGCAAATGCCAACTCGCTATCCGAATGGTAATGAAGGATTTGCAAGAAATAACCTTCACGATGAGAAGATGGGTGATACGATTGACACTTTGGCCAATGCGTCAATCGTATCACAAGCAAGCGGTTCTGCAGAACCGGTCGTTCATGTTATCACAAGCAAGAGGTTCTGCAGAACCCCCGCCGTAGGAGCGGCATCAGCAGGTCGAAGCCAAAAAAGACTCTGTCGCAAGAGGCCCCATTCCCACGTCTCAACAGCTCTATACACGTCGTTTTACGTTATGCTAATCGCGTCCATGCAACGGCCTCCAACGAATAATATTTAACAATGCACGAGCATCACCTGATCCCCCATTGATTAATAACAGTCGCTCGGACAATCTTTTGAACTCTAAACCCTGGACGCCTTTACTTAAATGATATCTCAAGCCTGGAAAGGGAAGTTTGGTCAACCTCTGCCATGCAAAGGGGGCTCCTTTTAAGGGGAAAAGCAAGCAGCTGACCTTACTTCTCGAATGAAAGAAATCGTCTGATGGCTTTATGCTGTAAGGGTGCGCGCCACCGTCTGTAATAACTTGGCTTTTCGTATGGCATGATGCACAAGCGATTTGTGTATTCGCAGAACGAATCCATATTTGAGTTGTTTAATGGCGGTCGGGGCGTTTTAGGAGGCCCCGAGGGTTGAAAGGAAGGTACGAGGAAGGGAGGGTAGGGTCCAATTCACTCCAAGAGGAAAATTTTGCAGAATGGCGGAGGTCGGGGTAACTATTAAAATGTACTACGATCGTTTCGGATGTGCGAAGTTACAGCTGCCTTTTTGTTGTGATGATAAACAGCTATTCGAATGTGGGAGTCACCGTTGCATTGTATGGGAAAGGTCAGTAGGAGAAATCTCTAACGTGCTTGTGGGTGGAAACGTATTACTTTTGCCGAGGTCTAGATTACTATTAAAACGTACCACGATTAACGTTTCGTAGGGGCGAAGTTACAGTTCCATTTTGCTGTGATAAACAGCTATTCGGAGGGGTGAAATTACAGCTCCATTTTGCTGTCATAAACAGCTATTCGAACTTGGGAGTCACCGTGGGAAAGGTGAGTAGGAGAAATCTCTAAAGTGCTTGTGCGTTTCCACGTATTCTTGTTGCTGGTTGGGGGATGGAGTGACGAAGCTCTGTTGCAGGTAAGCTACCAATAAATGTGATAACCGTTGATCATGTCTTGGGATCATTTTAGAGAGGGTGCTGAGGGTTGGAAGTACTTGGGGGAGGAAAACCTATGAGAGAAAAACAAGGGATGCGAAGCAGACGATGTTGGAGCTGATGAGGAAGATGTTGAATTTGATGATGCACGTACTGGGGGACATGTAAGGGAGATAGAAGTGAAGGTAGTGGTACTATGGAGAATTGAGACTAGGGCCTATAGCCATCGCCATAGCAGCTGGCTCCAGGCCACCACCGAGCACGCTGCCCATCTATCAGCCCCACTCCCGAGATGATACCACTAGCCACTCCCTAATGTTCTATCGCTGCCCATCACTAAGTATACCCCTGTCCTTTCCCTGCTCCTACGACTGCCGTGCCCTCCTCCTCGTGGGGTTTGACAGCCCTCCCTGACACCCTTGCCTTCTTCCCCTAGATTCCTCTCTCTCCCTTGAAGGGTGCTTCAGCTTCCACCAGGCTTTCGTCTTTTTGTTCATAGGCATCATTGTTTTAAGGATATAATCGTCGCCCTCGTCCCCTTTCCTTGTTTGTTCTCCACTTCCACCTTGAAAGTTGAGGCTCTCGCTCTTTGTTTTATGCTCTCGAAATTTAGCACCGCCCGTGTGCCCGTCACTTGTGTATTAAGGTTCGCTCTTGTACATATTCCTGGAAGATCCGACGCTTTGTTGAAAATTATTCCTGCAACCAACGCTGCAGCCCGGCGTCCGGTCCCCGCTGTCCATGTTTCCGGCTGGCGATTGTTGAGCGGTAGCAGGTTGCAGCACGGCACGCAGCAGCACACATGGAGGTGTAGGCCTCTTCGTCAATGGACTGACTCTAAAAATGCTGTGCGAGCAACGAGTCTGGAGTCCTCGCCCCTGAGGCTTGCATGCGCATAGCGCTCCATGAATCATCCCTGTTAATTCGAACAGTTTTAATGGTGGTGCACGAGGGTGGGCAGTTGATGATGCCATAGGGAAAGATAATAACGTGGTGATTCGTGATCGTGATCATGAGAACAGTCAAAGGAAGAAGGCCCGTCAAACGAGAAATCTTCGGTTGCAATAAAAGGGCTCTGCAAGCTCGGTGAGGTTGGCCTATCAGCTCTTCAGGTGCACACGCCACCGGCCAAGGCGGCGCGAAAAACGGAAAGGGTGAATTAATTATGTGAGAACGTTGAAGGAGACAGGCCTGCCTGACAAGCAAGCAGCAGTGACCCGCCCTATATCTCGGTAGTCCAGCTGGAGGAGAGGACAGGAAGCGGCCCTGATTCATTGAGTTCCCGTTGGAGCTCCGTCAACGCAGGACATGTCCGAAGCCGGTCTATTACTTTAGTCTTTTAGCCAAATGAGCTCATGGGTCGCGGCTCCGTCAATTCCCGTGTCCCCCCAAGTCGATCTTCGCCGCTTCCTTTCACCGGAATCTAGCCCCCCTGCAGTCACCGACGCCGGCCTCCGTAGGCCTCCCGCCTGCTCCTGTAGCCTCGCCGCCCGGCACTTCACATCCACGTGGGGCTGTTTCGACTTCGTCGTTGCTCCTCTTTTCGATCAACCCACAAACCATCCTTCCATCGTACCCTTTCCACCTTGCCTTCCCGAGATCACCACTCACTGTCACCTCCTCCTCAGTCCTGAGTGCTTACCCCCAATTTCTTACCTCCATAGTCCTTTGATTTCTACCTCCCACCCATCTCCACTACCGAGAGCACTAAGCGAAAGAAGAAAGTTTCTCCACTCCCAACCTCCAAGGCCCCATGCATTACCCGGTCCTCCAACCACCTCTCGACGATGCAGCTATGGAAGGCTTGCTTGAGCATGCTACTAATGATGGAGACGAGATGTGGAACCTACGTAGATCTCGTTGATTGTGCTTGAAAATGGCTATGTTTAGGCTTGCTTGAACCTGTTACTGTTGATGGAGACAAGATGTGGAACCTAGTTGATTGTGCTTGAAAATGGTTATGTTCTTGAATTCTCTCATGTGAGGAATGGCCCATGGCTCTCTAGCTTGGACAATATTTGCTTTCGACTAGATCTCCTTCTCATAAACAATATTACCCACATTTCAAACCATATATTATATTAGAATTTTCCATGGCTCTACTTTCCTTCACTTGTACTTATTTATCCAAATGGAATGGTGCATGATGTTCACCTCCAAATCATGCAACCCTTCTTTTTTAACTTCTTTCATGAAGCCTAGAAGTACGATAATGTCACTTATGCCTCTTACTTGAAAGTATGATACTACTCTCTCTCTCTCTCTCTCTCTCTCTCCCGTCTCTCTCTTTCCCCTCATATATTTTTGGGCATTGAATGTTGGTTGCATACATGTTCTCATATGAGAATGATATGTAGAGCCTCTCTATTTAACAAAGAGCATCTCTATTTCTCTTGATCAGCTCTTCCTATAGAATTCTAGAAACTTACACACATTTGATGTATTTATAATTCTATATCATTCGTGAGTTATGATTCACCTACCAATGATTGTGTACTATTAGAGACAAAGATTTTGTGTTCTCTTGCAAAGGAAAACTTTTTTTGATAAGCCACAAATAGATACTCCATTGCACTATCACACATCAATCACTAGTGTATCAATCATACAGTACACAACTTTCAGTATGATTTTCAAGTATTTTAATTTTAAAGATGAAAAACAAGAAGTTGTGAGAGTTACAAATGAAAGGTCCCCTAGCTTTCTACATCTAGGAAAAATAAGAGTGTTGGATTTACTAAATTATTCACTAATTTGCATCCCTTTCTATTAAAAGTTACCCGTTAGCACCCTCTGCCTACTAGTCCATGCCCATTCGAGACTGGGTGAGGGTTGATTGAAGGTGAGCTTTTTTTTTAAAGACTCCATATGCATATGCATTCTTTTATATCTCCTTGGTATAGCTTGTATTCATGATAACGAAAACTTTTGACTAGATATACAAGGCATGAAAGTCCATAATGGTAACGTCTAATTTCATAAACACATATTATGATTACCCGCCGTAATATGACGAGCCATGTAGTATGTATTACATGTTCTATGATGTCGAAACTGGAAACATAACAAGTTGGTCCATGTTTATACTGATGCCATACCTTTATCCTAACCCAATCATTATATTTGGTGCTTAGATTGTGAGGTTATCTCTAGTTTACAATGGCGCAAGTCAACTTGTGGTTTGTAAGTTGTATTGCTCATCATGTGAACAGACTACTAACATGTCATCTAGGCAAGTAGATTCCTTATCATTAAGTCTTGAAAACAACTTCCTTATCCACACTACTGAATCCAATGGTTCACTAAGGAAGCAATAAATGTTCAATTGAACAAGAACAAAACGTTTTGCAACCTATGCAATTGCTTGACTCTTAAAGATGAGGCCATTTTCTTCATGTACTTGAAGGGAAGTTATTTTGAACATATCTACCACACATTAATAAGCACATACCACATCATAAAGGCAACTTGAGTAGCACAAGATCCAATTCTTTTATAAAAAGGTAAAACTAAGCTATAATAGTCACAACACATGATATGGTAAGCCTATTTAATACTAGCATTAGAAAGATTCATTATCCTAATTCGAGCCATCATGAGAAAATCATATTATTTTATTTGTCTTTCATTGAAGCCCCAAAGGTAGGACTCCATGCATTTTGAGAAACTTAGCTAGGAAGGATGAAGCCTTCTTGAGATTTGATATTTAGATGAGACTTAGATTTAGCCCTACTTTACAATGCTAAGGAATCCTTTTATAAATAAAGGCTAAAGACTTTGTAGGATTTAGGGAGACGAGGGGATGTTCAAAGTAAATATCTTACTTGGGAACTTTTGGAATAGTGGGTGAGTCGAATTGCACACTTAAGGAAGTTGATTAAGAAAGGTGTGGTTTGCTCTATATGCGATTTTGGTCTTATTGATTGGTGAGGTTAATATGGAAGAGACTATGAGTGTGCTTTAGAGATCCTCCTTTTAAGAGAGGAGTTTTCTTTGAGGGAAGATGGAGGGATGTCTTCTTAGGTCATATAAGTGGGTGGTCTCAAGAAAGACTAGCTATAGTATTAGAAGTTTCAATAAGGGGTTGGAAGGGAAGTGAGTAAGGTGTAAATTTAGAATTGTTTGATTCCACTAGAGTGGGGCTATTTGGGCTTACCTCTATAAACAAGGACGCCTCCCTTTCACTCGAAAATGAAATGTGGATTCATTTTGGCCTTAGTAACCATGATGGGGAAAGAAGATTGAGCAATGATCCAAAAACACAAAAATGCTAAGAAGGAATTCTGGATGTGAAAAGCTGCAGTTTGGGTACTGAAAGGGGAATCGGGGCAGTTGAGAAGCAAAAGCCAAGAGGAAAAGTAGAAACGAAAGCTTGAAGTTTTAGGATGTGGAAAGGGACGTAGGGCAAGAGATAGGGTTGGGGGACCAGGAAACGTGCAAGGTGGCCAGTGACGCTTGCCCATGCCCATACATACCGAAGAATTTAATTTGGGTATCATGATGCAACGCCATGCATGACACATGTGCATTGTGCGGTATTCTCGCCTACCGTAGCGTGACCGTAGAATGACGAGTCTGCTGCCGTATTGTGGTATGGAGGTTTTGGAAATTTGGACGTCCCCTCAATCGGATTTTCCCCTCCATTCGACCTCCAAAAGTTGTTCTGGCACTTGTTCTGGATGCACACAGTTGTTCGCCGCGGCAAAAGATCGCCCTTGAAGCCTGCTAAAGTTTGCAACCCGTTCACCACCGGCTACCCACACCAATCACGGAGATGACGCTACGCACCCACTTGTCTCTTTGCTATGAGGCAACCTAGCAAGTAGTGCACATTTGAGAAATCTGATCGATCATCTTTGAAAAGACGGATAGTTGGTGCGTCTCTTCCATGATTTCTTCATGGGCACGCCGCAGTTCACAGTCCATGCTTGCAGCTTCAACGACCACGCGAGTCACACAGGCTTGGCCAGTCTCACGGCCCGCAGGAAACACTACAAGAATCTTACAACAGCAAGCCTCCGCCCTTCATAGCGACCGCATAGAGGCAACGGAAGAGTGCACACGGGAGAGCGCAGTGAGTCAAAGTAGAGCAAAGGCAGAGGAATGCAAATCGCAGGTCGAGGAATTGTGGAAATGTGACGGAGGACAGTGAAGGTCCACAGGCAACAACAAGCGACTGCCGATGAAGTCCTCTCTCAGATCAAAACGTCGACTCTATAGCGGCAGCCCATGTGAACAAAAAAACAAACGTCGGACGATGGATCTCCACCCAACGAGGACAGCGAGCGGAGATTCGGGGAATTTATGTGATCCCGTGTATGCCTTATAGCAATCGTTAATCCCCTCGTTTGACTTTTCTTTAGTATACCTTTTCTCTTGATATTTATTATAGACCTCACCATAACCAGTACGAGAAAGATGGCGTCCATTATAAACCATTACAAAAAAGATGGCCTCCGTTATAGCCTCCGTTATATGGACTTCCACCATAACTACGAGTAGAAGAGCTATGCCATGTTTAGATGTCTTCTCTGTGTCCGAGTTACACCGGAGTTGATTCGTTTAACCCTACAATTATTGGAATCATTTAGCAAGCAAATATGGAGAGACCCAACCAATCACAAAGTTAAGGCACACATCTATTTTTCCAGACCATCGAAACCTTTTAGGAATAAAAAAAGATATCTTACAAGAGCCCAATGATAGCTTAAAACAAGAGGTCCTTTTTCTTGTCCTTCAATGCTCAATCCCCATTGCCCATCCATTCCTTGGACATTGCAAGCATCTTAATAACACCAAATTCCTCCTCACATTCTTTTTAGACCACATTTATGCATTGCCCATCCTCTAAAATTACATGTAGATGTATGTGTTCTTCCTCAATAACCTTCACTCTACACTAAGCCACATGACACAATGCATATATGCTTCCTCCTTTCCCATGTACGTGGTCCTGAATTTTCTTTTAGGAGATTATTAAGTTGAGTTACATGAAGTTATATATCTCTATGCTAGTTTGTACATGTAGTTCTTGGTATGGCATTTGCAATCTTCAAAAGTATCTTCACAACACTTTAAATGTGAATGAGGTCATTGTTGTAAAAGTAGCACTAGTACAAATCACAAAGATGCTTTAAACAAGCCATGTATGAAGCTGTCAAATGAATCATTGTCCTCTTAAAAGCACACCTACACTAAGTGTATTGTCAACATCGAATCACGATAAAAGTAGAAGAGGAAAACTTTCAACAATATTCTATAATATAGACGTAGATGAATATCACAACTCAAATAAGGAATGTCATAGGATTTAGAAAATCTTGAGATAATTAAGAAGGTTTATAGGGATCTCAATTTGGAAATTTGTTATCCAATCCTCTTACCTTGTATTATATAAGCAATTTTGAATAGTTTTTCAATAAAAGGTTAATCAAATACCTTTCATAATTATGTACAGATGGATTGGACCGTAAGAAATCGAAAAAGCTTAACTTATAGCCTAAGTTTCTTTTGAGTCCAAAAAGTAATATATTATTTCAAGGAAGGATTTTTCACAAAGTATGTTGGAATTATAAAAGTATTTGAATACAATATTGAACTCACATTAACATTGGAATTGTATATATTATCTTCAATAGAATTCAAGTCATAACATTTTTTCCCAAAAATATCTTAAATACATGCCAATTAGATGTAATTACCCATTTTAAGGTGCACTTGAATATCTCAAGTAATATTTCAACCATTGTACACTAAACATCATTTAGCACTAGCTTGGTAGCATGGTCTTGCCATCGATTACTTCTTGGATCCTAGATCTCTTGGAATGTTCTCAATCCCCTTTCTGAAGAGCCTTGTTGCCAGCCTAGGGTGGGAATGAAACATTGGCTCATCCTCCCCTGAAAGCCTACCTGAAAAGCCATAGACATCTTTCCAAGAATGAGTCACTATATAATGACCTTAATTGGCTAGGTCACATGAGACCCGCGTTTGGAGTCCCACAATGATAAAGTTTTGTTGTTCATATACTTCGCATTGAGGGGCCCCCTTTCATGTTGATATGGCCCTTGAGGGGGTCCCCTTTAGGCTCAAGGGCCATATAGGCATGCCATATATGTCCAATGGCATGCCACACATGTCTATCCTTGTGCGACCACCACGTTGGTACTTCAACACAACAATTTCAACCACCGAGGTGGTCATCAGTTATTTCAGTTGCAAAATATGTTTCTATTTTTAATTTCTATAATTAGATAATAACAAAATCGATTTCGGACAATCACATTAACTAGCTGAATTATATATTACCGTTAAGACCACCAAACTAGTTTTGGACAATCACAGTCCAAGCCAAATAGCCCAACTATTAAAATAATTCAACTACTACTGAACCAAACTAATTTAACTACTTGGAAACACAGTAGTTTCAACTACCGGGTTGGTCATCAATTACTTCAATTGTCACGTGCTATCATTCAATAGGCGGGTCATGGAGACTTATAATAATGATGGAGCAAAGAGTCCAAAAATTAAATTAAATAAATTTAAATACTCGTAAACTAAACTAATTTAACTACTTGGAAACATAGCACCACCGGGCTAGTCATTAATTCACAACAACACAAAGCAACTATAGATGCGCTTGGTAGACACGCAAAATAGCGAGCGCGTCTATAGACGTTGCTTTAGTAGAGGAATTACGAGCGCGTCTAAAAGCGCGTCTAACAACTCGTCTATTTGCGCATGTATTAACACGTCTATTTGCACGTATAAACTGAGAAAATACGGGCCCGTCTAACATCGCGTTTATGAGCTCGTCTATTTGCGCGTGTATTAGCGCGTTTATTTGCGTGTTTACACTGAGAATTAGATGCGCATTTAGATGCGTAGATAGACGCAAACCAGAGAATATAGAAAGTGAGATTTTGGTGTACATCATTGCTTTCCAAACATTGCCCATGATTACCAAAGCACATAATTTTAACAAAAACATCAATGCTTTTTTGCAAGCCCACATCTACAAGAATTAAGTGAGGTGAGAAGAATGAAACAATATGTAAAATAGTTTTGCCAATATCAATGATGTATGGGGCTACGGTTCACTCTCATCCTCAATGAGATCAACCCTTGCCAAACTATCTACTTCAAAATCCAAACAAGTGTTTAGATCTACAAATACATTCAACCTACTACTACTTGTGCTACTCATGTGCTCATCGAAATCAGCATCACCAATGGTAGGCTCGTCCTCACGGGTAATGGCCTCAATATCTGTATCTCCTATCTCATGATCATCCTCCTCTCTCGTATCACGGTCATCATCACGTCCATGGCCATGATCATCCTCCATACGCTCCATATTAGTAAATGTACTATACATCACTTTGGAACGTGGCATAATAGGTATGACATGCCACCATCTATTATTATCCACCATTGGTTGATAGACAACCTAATTCAAACACAAATACAATCATGTTATTTTTCTTGCATCAAATATTTAAAAGCGAGTATTTTTATATGTGTACACAGTACCTGTTCACATTGTTGCGGTAGTGCTAGTGTGTCCTTCCTACTTTGCCAAAACTTTGTGGAGTCAATAGTTACAAAGCCACTTGCATGGCGTTTGATTGTTGCATTAGGGCCTCTTTCCACCACGTCCTTAAACCACTTTAGATCCAAAACATACACAAAGAAGCATCGAAAGTCAAGCATAATAATATCTTGGATTATGCCACAATAATCATCCATGGCTTCATTGGCTCCCTCAAAGCTAGCAATGACGCCGCAATCTTGTGTGTTTCTCTTATCATCAATCCGTTGTGTTCGAAAATGCTTGCCCTCACATCATATAGCATTGAACATAGTGCACTACACTAAGAAAAAATCAATTAAATAAGCAATCTAAATTATTGAAAGCTCCTAACTTATGCATAACATTCTATATACTGACCTTGCTCATGCATCCCCTAGCATACTCCCATTCTTTCATTGTGATATGTAACCCCTCGTCTTTCTCTGCTTTCTCCATTTCATCAAGTAGCCAATCCACATGAATATCCTTTGGAAGTGCTCTTAGATACTGAGGGTATGGCACACGAGATCCGTGGTCTGTACGAAAGAGGGCCCTTTCTTCTTGTCTTCTTGCCTTTGCATCCTCGTATCTTGTCACCCATCTTTTCATTACATCATTATTAAGCATGCAAAAGAGGTTGATACTATTATGCAACTCCGTGTCTATTACTTTGTTGCGTCCTTTCCCTTGAGGCACAATAGAGGTCATCCTTAGGTCTTCATCATCTCTCCATAGTCGTGGGAGAGAGCTATCCACATCAACAAGAAACTCAGAAATATATACAAGTGACTCTTGTACCAACCAACCCTCGGCCATGGTACCTTCGGGTCTTGCATTTTGTCTCACGAAGCCCTTCAAGGTCTTCATGAAGCGCTCAAGGAAGAACAACCATCGTGCATGTATAGTACAGCATATAGCAATCTCATCCACCAAATGCACTATAAGATGTAGTTGGCTTGTGAGAATAGAACGTGGAAATGTCTCCTCCACTAAACAAACGACCTCCACTGACATAAATTGAGCATTCTCAAGCGTGGTGGGATCTATTTCCTTTGAGCTCACATACCTAGAAATGAAAAAGTACAGCATATTAGCAATATGCATTCAAACTTGCATGGAGCATTGATACGCATCATATTTTGTATCATGTAAAGTACCTCACAAGCTCGCCCATCTTGTAAATACAATCTGTCACGTCCTTCGATGCACTACATGAAATGCTAGTAGGTATTATGTGTGGGGGTTAAAGGTCACTGTGCCTTAACCCCAGTTATGTACAATACTCAAACACATATATAAATGAATGAAAAAGAAGATTAGGGTGGTTCTGCACCCACCAAACTTGTGTGGCTCTCTGTCTCTCTCTGTCCTTCTTCCATTCTTGCTTCCGTTGAGAGCACTCTCAACTGGTATCAGAGCTCGGGTGATCTAGCTGAGCGTGCGTGAATACTTGGAAGCTCAGCAACTCTGTGGGAGGAAGGAGAAGCTTTGTGGGAAGCTTTGTGGGTGACTTTACTTGCATCCGAGTCTGCAGAGACCTTGGAGGAACCTTTGGAAAAGTCACTTTGGCTTTACGAAGTGGTTTTGAGAGCCTGTTAAGAGCTTTCAAAGAAAAAGTCGTTTTTTGAGCTTTTCCCTGTTCCGTTCGATGACAGAGACTCCGTATTGACTTGTAGAGGCAACTATTGCTTGCTTTTGGTGTCCACATTACTTCAGGAGCTTGGAAACACCTTCATTCTTGAATCTGGGATCATTTCAGTGGATTTCTGACTCACTGTATCAGTTCCTGCGTTTTTTGCCCGGGTGTTGGAACTCAAGTTTGGAGCAACCATTTGCAGATCTGTCAGTTCCGGTGGACTCAGGAGGTCCTAAAACTTCTATGTTGCTCATCATTTGCACTCCGGTGGAGTTTACAGATAGCTCTGTTTCCAAAAACGTTTTTCAGTCCATGTGTTGGACCCAGTGATTGAGGCCACGGTTTCCAAAACCGTCTGTCCCATTGCGTTCCGGACGCCCAAAAACCCCTACCTATCAGTTCTTGCGTGATTCGGTGGAGGATTTTCAGAGTTTTAAATCTCTGTGTATTCGATTTCGTCTCTCTGTTATGCATTTTTCATACTAAGGTTTTGAAACCTTAGATTTATGCCACATGGTAGTGGATAAGTGTTGACTCCCATTTCTCACTCATCGGTTGGGATTTTGGAGTTCTGGCAGAAGAGAGATATTTGCAGATTTTCTTGCTAAGTCCAATTATGCAATGGCGCCCATGTTTTGAAGCATCTCAGGTTCTATTTTCAGTAGCGCTCATTACCATGGGACTATGATTTCTTGAGCATACCTTATGCAGATCACTCTGGTTGCAGTTTGAGCAGTGTGCGCTCATTCGTGGTATGCATTGGGTTGCAGTGGATGATTTATAGGCCATTTGGATGCATTGCGGTCCTTGTTGGATGCGCTGATAGGCCCAAATTGCCTTGTGGGATGCTATTTTTATGGACGCTTTGCACATGGATGCTATTTTAAGCTGAGGGACAGCTTTGACACATTGCAGGTGATGCACTAATAGTGCTATGCTCTCTTGGATGAGACATTATTGATGCATATGCGAGTGGACAGTGTTTATGCTTGAGTCATTTGGCACTTATTGGCATTTTCTTTTGGGCCAGATTTGCTCATATGGATGCATAGTATATGCACATGAGTCAGATGCTTTGAGTTTTGAGTTTTGGTGATATTTCACTCTATTGTGGCATACACATTTGGGTGCACCTGGTATTTGGTGTGATTCTCTCTTGCAGGCACTAGCATTTGGGATTTTGCTTTATTTGCATCATGGCATCCTCTTCCATGCCTGAAAAGGAGTTTTTCAGCATTAAAAAGTTTGATGGGACAAACTTTTCTTTGTGGAAAGAACAGATAAGGGATGTGCTTATTCAGAAGAAGCAGATTAAACCCTTGGTAGGGATTGAAGCTAAGCCTGCAAATATGTCTGAGGATGATTGGAATGAGTTGGATGCATTAGCAAAGTCTACTATTAGACTTCATCTTGCAGAGTCAGTTTATTTCACAGTAGTAAATGAGCAGACTACGGAAGATTTGTGGAAGAAACTGTGTGCCACTTATGAGAAGGAAACTGCCTCTAATAAAGTTTACCTCATGAAGAGGTTGTTTGAGCTGCAGATGAAGGAAGGGGTCTCCATTGCTTCTCACTTGAATGAATTCAATATTATTTTCAGCCAGCTTCAGGCTCAGAAAATGAATTTTGATGCGGAGACTAAGGCAATATTTCTCTTATGTTCATTGCCATCCTCATGGGATACGTTTCGTACAGCTGTTAGTAACTCTGCACCTGGTGGAGTACTGAAATTTGATGATGTTGTGGGTAGCTTGTTGGCCGAGGAGATTAGACGGAAGTCTATGGATGGCAACAAGCAGGATGCAGCCTTAAATGTGCAAAGGGGTAGATCACAGTTCAGGGGGAAGTCCCAAGCTCGGGGGGGTCACTCATCATATGTAACCCTATCACGTGAGTTCAACAGAAGGATATTTTTTATTTCTAAAATTTACAGAAATAAATATACATAAGGGACTATTTAAAATAGTTTTGGGAAAATTTTACAGATTTGTATAGAAAAGGGGTACATTTTATTAATGAAAAATTTACAGATAAGGGATTTTAGAAATAGGCCTTGAACGCACGTGGTATAGAGGGTTTATACATAGTGACCCCCCCGAGGTCCCAAGAAAGAGGGAAGTCACGTAGCAAATCCAGGGCACGGAACATTGAGTGTTACCACTGTGGCAAGAAGGGCCATATGAAAAAGGATTGCTACAAGCTAAAAAGAGAGCAAAGGGATAAGAAAAAGAATGCAAATTGGGGTGCAAATCAAAAGGAAGAGAGTCCAAGGGAGGACAAAGGAAAAGTGAAGATCGAGGAGATTAATGCAGTCACACGTGATAGTGACAATGATGTTCTCTTCATGTCTAGTTTATCTGCAGAGTTGCTTACCACTTCAGATGATGCATATTCCCAAGATTGGATTTTGGATTCTGGTGCTTCATTCCATGTTACTCCCCATAGGGAATGGTTCTCCACTTATGATAGTGGAAAGACAGGTTGTGTGCATCTTGGAAATGACTATGCATGTGACATAGAGGGAGCAGGTGACATAAAGTTTTCTTTTGCAAATGGGTCTGCATTTGTTTTGAAACATGTGAGACATGTGCCTAAGTTGACCAAGAGTCTTATTTCAGTGGGTCAGCTAGATGATGCTGGTTTTCACACCACTTTTGGCTTTCAGAGTTGGAAAATTCAGAAGGGCTCTATGCTTTTGGCCAGGGGTGCCATGTGTGGGACTTTGTATCCCTTACATGTATCAGGGGTATTTGATCATGTTGTTGCAATAACCGAGCAGCCAAGCACTTCTTTGTGGCATTGCAGGTTGGGGCACATGAGCCAGAATGGAATGAAACTCTTATTCCGTTTGGGTTATGTACCGCATTTGAGTTTCTCTGATTTTGAATTTTGTGAGCACTGTCTCTATGGGAAGCAGACTAAATCAGCCCATAAAAGAGGGGGAAAGAAAGAGTTTGAAATGCTTGATTTGGTGCATTCAGACGTATGTGGTCCCATGCCTACACGGTCATTAGGCGGGGCTGAATACTATGTGACATTCATTGATGATGCAACTAGGAAAGTGTGGGCTTATGCTATAGCTCGGAAGAGTGATGTGTTCTAGGTATTTCAGAAATGGCTGGCCTTGGTTTGGGTTATGTACCGCATTTGAGTTTCTCTTATTCCGTTTGGGTTATGTACCGCATTTGAGTTTCTCTGATTTTGAATTTTGTGAGCACTGTCTCTATGGGAAGCAGACTAAATCAGCCCATAAAAGAGGGGGAAAGAAAGAGTTTGAAATGCTTGATTTGGTGCATTCAGACGTATGTGGTCCCATGCCTACACGGTCATTAGGCGGGGCTGAATACTATGTGACATTCATTGATGATGCAACTAGGAAAGTGTGGGCTTATGCTATAGCTCGGAAGAGTGATGTGTTCTAGGTATTTCAGAAATGGCTGGCCTTGGTTGAGAATCAGTCAGGTAGAACGCTTAAATGCCTACGGACTGACAATGGTGGAGAGTATATCTCTCATGACTTTCAGCATTTCTGTGATACACGTGGGATTAAGAGGGAGCTCACATCCCCTCATACTCCAGAGCAAAATCCAGTTGCAGAAAAGATGAATCGTACCATTCAAGAAAGGTTGCAATGCATGCTTTCCAATGCAAGTCTTTCTGGTGGTTTTTGGGCTGAGGCAATGAAGACTGCAGTGAATGTGATCAATAGATCACCTAGTAAGAGTTTGGATGGTGGTATTCCTGAAGAGGCATGGAGTGGCAAGAAGCCATCTTACTCTCATTTGCGTATATTTGGGTGTGAGGCATATGCACATGTGCCAAAAGAGCTTCGAAAGAAGCTAGATCCTAAGTCTAGGAAATGCATCTTTCTGGGTTATGGTGAAAGTGGAGAGATGGGCTATCGTCTCTGGGATCCAGAAGCAAAGAAGATCATACGCAGCCATGATGTGGTCTTCAATGAGAAGAAGATGCATAAGGCACCCATGAGGGATGTGGAAATGAGGAGAATCACTTTCCAGGATGTGAATCCACCTGCATATGTTGATAGACAGCAAGCTTTCCATGCACCAAATGTGCAAGAAATGGTACAACCAAGTACTCCCACAGGTATACAATCAAGGGTAGATGATGGATCATCTATTGGTGGAAATGATGAGCCAAATGTGGCTGATATGCAAGTGGGACAGCAAGCTGAAATGCCATTGAGAAGATCATCTAGAGTGTCTAGACCGCCTAATAGGTTTGTTCCAGGGGTAGACTATGTGATGCTTACTGATTGCGGGGAGCCTTCTTGCTACAAAGAGGCTATGATGCGTGAGGATCAACGCAAGTGGGAGTATGCTATGCAATCAGAGATGAGTTCACTTATGAAGAATAAGACTTGGGACTTGGTTTCTTTGCCACATGGAAAGAAAGCATTGCCATGTAAATGGGTCTACAAAATGAAGGTCACAGGTGATGATGTGCCTAGATACAAGGCCCGTTTGGTTGCTAAAGGGTTCAAGCAAGAGAAGGGTGTGGACTTTGATGAGATATTCTCTCCGGTTGTGAAGATGACCACACTTAGATGCATGCTTGGACTAGTGGCAGTAGAGGATATGGAGCTTATGCAAATGGATGTCAAGACAGCTTTCTTGCATGGGGATTTGCATGAGGACATTTACATGGTGCAGCCGGAAGGTTTTGAAGAAAAGGGCAAAGAGCATTTAGTTTGCAAACTGAAGAAGAGTCTCTATGGTCTTAAGCAAGCACCTAGAGAATGGTATCAGAAGTTTGATGCTTTCATTCTGTCCCAGGGTTTTAGAAGGAGTGAAATTGATCACTGCCTCTACACTAAAAGGGCTAAGGATAATAGCCTGATAATCCTGGCACTATATGTGGATGATATGCTATTGGCTAGCAAGAATACTTATGAGCTAGATGCATTAAAGGCCAAGTTGCATGAGGCCTTTGATATGAAGGACTTAGGACTTGCAGGTCATATTCTTGGTATGCGCATCACGCATAATCGGAGTAGGAAACTCCTTTGGCTTTCACAAAAAGAGTATGTTACAAAAGTATTACAGCGTTTCAATATGGAGGGGGGGAAGGCAGTGAGTACTCCATTGCCTCCATATGTGAAACTGAGTCATACAGATAGTCCCAAATCAGATGAGGAAAGGGCCATGATGGCCAAGGTTCCTTATGCATCAGCAGTTGGGAGTCTTATGTATGCTATGATAGCTACTAGACCAGACATTGCATTTGCAGTGGGAGTTGTTAGCCGGTATATGGCTAATCCAGGAAAGAGGCATTGGGAGGCAGTTAAGTGCATCATGAGGTACATGAAGGGTACCAAGGAGATGTGCATTTGCTTTGGTAAAGGAGACATGCGTGTACTTGGGTACACAGATTCAGACTATGCAGGGCATGTGGATAGTAGGAGATCCACTTCTGGTTATGTGTTCACCTTTGCAGGTGGTGCAGTGTCGTGGATGTCTCGCGCACAAAAGTGCGTTGCTTTGTCTACCACAGAGGCTGAGTATGTTGCAGCCACAGAGGGTTGCAAGGAGGCTATATGGCTTGATCGGCTAGTGGGAGATTTGGGGATTCATACAGGTGTACCGACATTGCATAGTGATTCCATGAGTGCTATTCAGCTAGCACGGAATCCAGTCTTTCATGCAAAGACCAAACACATTGAGGTTAGGTACCATTTCATCAGGGAGGTACTTGAGGACAAGCCCATAGAGCTTGTCAAGGTTCATACAGATGATAACCCTGCAGATATGCTGACGAAGAGTCTACCTAGTCAGCGGTTTGAGTATTGTCGTGTATTGATGGGCATTGGATAGTATGCTCACTGGTTGTTCTCCCTTAAAGGCACATTGTCCTTTAAGTGGGAGGTTGTGGGGGTTAAAGGTCACTGTGCCTTAACCCCAGTTATGTACAATACTCAAACACATATATAAATGAATGTAAAAGAAGATTAGGGTGGTTCTGCACCCACCAAACTTGTGTGGCTCTCTGTCTCTCTCTCTCCTTCTTCCGTTCTTGCTTCCGTTGAGAGCACTCTCATTATGAACTGAACCCACGAGGAGGTGGTTGATTAGTTGCTTATAATTATTCACTCACAAATTTGAAAGGAAAAATATATTATGCACATAAAATACTTACTTGGAGCATCTTGTGCCAATCATGAGATTTCAAGCCATATAATTGCTCTACACCTCTTTTCTTGCTCTTTGTAAAGGCTCCCTTCAAACACCTCATGCATCTAGTGGGAGTACGAATTGTAATAATAGCGCGCTTCACCGTCGCCATCTCTAGCTTTGATAACATCCACGGTGCACGAGGTAAAAAAACATGCCCATTAGGTCTCTCTTGTGGCCAAGCTTCACGCATCCTCCCTATGGTACGTAGATCCTCCCTTATGCCTGCGGAATCTTGTGTCCCATTTAAATGCTCCCAAATGGTAGATGCCACATTCTTGAAGATATGCATGGGATCAAGCAGGTGATTGATCTTGAGGTGGGGCTAATATGGTAAATGATAAAAGATGGAGTATCTAAACAAAATAAAGTGTTAGCGGGCAATCTTTATTTACCACACAATAGTTACAAACCCTTACCGGCTCATGCCAAGTGGTAGAGGAATCGTGGAACCGTCCCAAATTCTCATCCAATCTCCTGCGGTGAGTGATTGTGGGAGGACTTCATTCCAAGGGGCAACATATCTAGGATGATCAAGTGGGAGAAATCGATGGTGATTCTCATAGATGACCTTATTCAATGCGTCTGCCCGTGAGGCAACTAGCGAAGAACCACAAACTGGACATGCATGGTAACCCAATGTAGTGAGACCTGAACAATAGATGCAATTAAGAGTTGAAGGTGAGTTTAGGGTGCCACATCCTTTGCCTATTCATAATTAGAAGTCCAATGCTTACCTGAACACTCGCCATAGCCTGGGAAGTCATGCATCGTCCACATCAAGACTGCTTTGCAGTTGAAGTCTCGTGACGAGGGAGGCCTGCTCACATCATGCACCTCGATACCTCTCCAAAGTATCTCTAGCTCGTCAATCAAAGGCTTCAAATAAACATCAGGGTTTTTGACTTTATGTTTCCCTGGAATTAGAAGGGACATCATAACATGTCCTTTCTTAATAGCCATAGAGGGTGGAAGATTATGATTCACCAATATCACTAGCCATACATTGTAAGACGTGCTTTTGAGACCAAATGGGTTCACACCGTCCATACCCAATCCAAGTCTCAAGTTCCTAGGTTCTTCCTTGAAGCTTGGCCATGTGTCTTCAATATGCTTCCACGCAGGAGAGTCCGCGGGAGTTCTCCACTTGCCATCGGTTGATCAATGGGAGGAATGCCATGACATGAGCTCTGCAATAGATTTGCACTTGAACATATGTTGGATGCGAGGGATTATGGAAAAATGTCGCAGAACCTTACGAGGCACGTCCAAAGTTTTGAGATCTGCTCTATATCTTGCCTCTCCACAAGTAGGACACTCTCTTGCATCCTTATGTAGTTCACGAAACAAAACGCAATCGTTGACACATGCATGGATGCACTTGTGGTCACATGTTGCCTTGCCATATCTCTTGAGGTCGGTAATTTATTCTCCCTTGGAAGCATTTTACACAATACCCTGCACGTGAAGACCATAAATGAGGAAAAGCATTCGAGTAATTGACCCACTAGCATAATTCACCATGTTTGCAAAATAGACTTTAAAGCTTACTTGAGTAATGCATTCAAACTTGCATTGCTC
The DNA here is from genome assembly GCF_047967505.1 of Dipteris shenzhenensis. Classification (NCBI taxonomy): domain Eukaryota; kingdom Viridiplantae; phylum Streptophyta; class Polypodiopsida; order Gleicheniales; family Dipteridaceae; genus Dipteris; species Dipteris shenzhenensis. Next base: position 35,536,804 of record NC_141627.1, read on the forward strand.
CATCCATAAATGGTTTATAAGTTTAGTAACTCAAGGGAGGCACGTAGAACAGAGAATGTGCACCCCTCAAACAGTGGAGTCGATGCTACAGTAAAAAGATCATCCTGCTCCATGCTATCATCCCTCCCTTGATGGACATATAAATCCCGCACCATATCATCAAACACCTCCTCCTCCACAGCTTCATGAGGTAATGGCGAAGGGCTACTATCACCATCACTCCATGCATCTGTAACGGTCCCTCCTGAAGATCCCACCTCATATCGCTGACGCTTCGCCTCCTCACGGTGAGCATAGGACAACATATGCGGGTGTGGCACTGCATCCTGTATCAAATTAAAACGGGACCATAACTCAAACATATGAACACCCATAGGTATCTCAATCAACCTTAACTTACAAACCCTTACCTTGTTTACGGTCACATCCCATTCTCCATACTTTGAGATGTGATTGAGTGTAATCCTGCGTGCACGATACATGTTTCCTCGACATCGATCACACATACATTTGATTTTTTGCTCCAACCACATTTCGCGATGGTGGATATGGAGGGATTCATTCTCACTGGAGCTACTTGTTGAAGATGAAGACATCCTACAAACAAACAACCCACCAAATTTGCTCTTCTTCAAATGTTTAATTTTAAACTCTGTGGCGTGTCTAAAGGTGCATCTAAAAGTACGTCTATTTGTTCTGTGGTGCGCATCTAAAAGCGCGTCTAAAATCGCATCTACTCTGTGTATTTAGACACGCCTATAGATGCGCTTTTAGATGCGCCTATAGATGCGGCTTTTAAACCTGCTTTTAGCACGCTCGCTTCGCTTTTCTTCACATTACTTATACTTCGTGCGGCTTGCTTGCTTCCTTATTAGCAGATCCACAGTTTCGACGCTTAAGAGGAAGGCTCCCACACTTACTTTCAAGCTTACACTTAAGAGGAAGGCACCCACACTTACTTCCAAGCTTAAAGGAGAGGAGGGCGAACAAGGAGGAGAAGCAACTTTGAAAAAGGAGAAGAACCTTCCATACCTCTATCCAAGGTAAGTCTTTTTATAGTTGATCTTTTTTGGAAGTTTGCTCTCTTTGGATTTATACTTTCTCGTATCCAAAAAATGCATGATCTGGGTAGCAATGTCACGTTTGTGTATCGGGCGTAATGTCCTTTTCTACTTTTTAGAAAAGTTAGTTTGTTGGAGCGCGTCTATAGGCGCATCTCAGAGCATGTCTAAAAATGCGTCTACAGGCACATCTAAACGCACATCTAGCCTGTTTGCAGACACAGATAGCCGCGTCTATAGATGCGCTGTTATATGCAAAAATAGACGCGCTCATCAGACGTATCTATAGACACGCTTCGACAGTAATCCTCTCTTCCCTTCCCCTTTCTTCTCAGCTTATCAGTAATAGATTTTTTTTTCTTTTTTCCAGTTCAACATGTGGCCAGGAAGCGCTTCCAGCTCACCTAATCCCTGGGATTCTATTTGGAGGGACTTATATAACCTTTTAGGGCACCCTCCTAGTCCTGCGGAGTTATACGGGTATATGACGGGTACTCTAAACACCCCCTAGGAGTCGGCACTATAGACTCCAAACCACCCCACACCAGCTGGGATCACCCCAGCGGAGTCAGCACAGCCCAGCCCAGCCGGCTATACAGCGCAGGCCCATCTCCCATGCCGTCTTATGCCCCTTCCCCCATGCCGTCTTATGCCCCTTCTGCCATACCGTCTTATGCCCCTTCCCCCATGCCGTCAGGAGGTCCTTCTGTCTCGCAGAGCCGTCGACGTACTCCTATGCAGTCGAGACTCGGTTCTCCAACTACGAGTGGTTAGCGTAGTCCTGTGCAGTCTCCTGCTACGAGTGGCCAGCGTACGAGCTCGACATGACATGGTAGCAGGCGTAGTAGCAGGGAGAGCGGTGGGGGATGCATGGCACAGTGCTTTGGGAGGGGTGGCGGTGGGGACGATGATGATTCAGATGATTTAGACGCGCCTCTGGGTGATGGTACGATATTCTATGACATCACTCAGACAAGAGGCATCTTGATGGATGCGTGGGGGAAGGACATCATGGCCTTCATGCGCTCTGTAATTGCTCACAATTACAGAGATTGCTTTATCCACTTCAAAGACCAGCCAAAGAGGTTGGCTGATGAGACCCTCGGTGCTCTTCGCTCTAGGTATCCTAACCCCTCCAATCGCCAGTTCACAGATAAATGGGCCAAGTCAAAGATTATTACGATACTTGACAATAAAAGATCTTTGCTTGAGGCAGGCACTTGAGGCAGGCACTAGCGGAGCTTGCCAGGCTTGAGGGAGGTCAACCACCAAGGGGCCCGCTCACAAGCATGAGTGGAAGAAAGCAATGAAGTCAGCGAGGGAGGACCCCAATCTGCAGCACGTAAAGGCACGAAGGATCCATATGGAGGAATATGGAAGCATGCATTTTAGAGCAAGGGGTGTTGATTCATGGGAGGCCCAATTTGTAAGTATTGATCTCAAATTATATTGCTTATGTAGTTTATTAGGAGGTTGTTTCTTTGTACTAATCCCTCCACAAATTGTGTCATCTTGTAGCTTGAGATCGTGGGTAGATACCCTACTCCTGTGGAGATAGCCTACCACCACCACCATCGTAGAGAAGATACATGGAGGCACTTCTATGATGACGGGTTGATTACTGAGGAGCAGTATATCCGGGCTACTAGAGCGGCCCCCGAGGTATTTGAAAGTAATTAAATAATGCCAATATTATAAGTAAAGATTTGATTTTTCATACATTGATATATGTTGTCCCTTGTTTACAGGCCCATGCACAAGACGACGAGGAAGACAAGGAAGGAGGCGCAGAAGGGAGCGCAGAAGGGAGCGTGGAAGGCAGCGAGGATTAGTCATAGAAGTAGTGCTAGCTACTTTTTTTTGTACTTAAAGCCACTGGCTTGGCTTCGTGCCTCTTGTATATACACCTCTTATTTTTTGTACTTGAAGCCACATGACGTGACTTAGCTTCCTTATTTTTTGTACTTGAAGCCACATGACGTGGCTTAGCTTCATGCTATATGTACATACAAGCACTTTTTGAGCTTTCAATTTTATTGCATTTTGGAGTTGTAATGTTTTATTTGGAATTGTAATTAAAATGCGGTTGGCTGTAAGAATTGAATTACACAATGTGGAAATGGGATTCTTGTAACTATTTAGCATACACAACATGCACAGCATTCTGTAAATTAAAAAAAATATATTATAAAGTGCGTTTATCAGTGTGTCTATAAATGCGTCTATATATGCGTCTGTCTGTTCGACAAGCGTCTATTTTTGCATCTATAAATGCGTTTATAAGAGCATCTATTTAAGCGTCTAAATGCACATCTATACGTGCTTGTGTGTCCTATATAGACGTGCTATTAGACACGGGTCTCCAGATGTGAAAATAGACACGCAAATAGACGCGCCCGTAAGTTTTTTATTTAGTTCAGTAAACGCGTCTGTGTGCACATCTATGGGTGATTTGTCTTGTTGTGATTGCCACCATGCTAGCATTCAATATGTGAGACATGGAGACAAATAATAATGATGGAGCGAAGAGCCCAGAAATGAAACTAAGCCATTTTAGCTACTCGTAAACTAAACTAATTCAACTACTTGGAAAACAACACCACTAAGTTGGTTAGCAATTGCCACCATGCTAGCATTCAATAGGTGAGAAATGAATATCAAATAGAAGTGTTAAAATTCTCGCATAGTTTAGACCGGAGCTGCTGTCCCTCCCCATGCACCCCTTGGGTGGTAGAGTTCTAACACCTCCTCGACCTCGACAGGGTGGTGGTACGGCTCCTCCCTTTTAGATCACTCTTCCTCAACCAAGTGCTTTTTGTATACCGCCTCCACCCACTCTAGTGGCACCTACTACTACCCAATGGGTTCCGATTCGTGTGTGCAGCCTCCACCCACTCTAAATCAAGAGGTCATCATCTGAGATCCATCCCAACAAGAGCTTTGGATATTCCAGTTCTGGTTGTGTTGAGATATCGATCTCCACTCGTGATATGCCAGGGTGACAATTGTGCATTTATGTCACCGACTTGTTAGCTGCAGATGCGGTTGGTACACCGCCCATGAATAATAGCTAGATGACAGCTATCCTTATGCACTCTAGTTTGTGGCTCAGTTAGTATGCCACCTTAGTTAGCTGAGTTTGGTTTGAGACCCACATATAGGATTCTTCTATTTCTTTGTACTAGAGTTCTTTTGGCTTTCACAACTAAGAAGAGGAAAACTGTTTTCTGCCTCCACCTTTGTGTGTATTCCCCCATTGTGTATGTGAGAAAGCCGCAAGTGAGACTCCTTCCTTCTCTCCCACTATCTTCACATGGTATCAGAGCCTGGTTCGTGGTAAGGAGCTTAAGAAAGCAAACCAAGTTCGCGGAGTCCTGGTAAGAGGACCAGTGTTGCTTTCCTTTTTCGAGTTTGGGAGCAAATCTCTGTAGGTAGCACAGCCAGAAAGTGCAAGAGTGCATTGTCTCAGATTGAGACGCCCTTTGCAGTGTGGCGAGATGACAATATATGCTGCGGGCAAGAGTGAAGCCTTGGTAACTTTATTTTTCTGATTCAAGGCCATTTTAGGGCCTGTATTGGAGGTGGAAGTTCTCCGCAAGCACTGAGAAAAAGGCCTTATTTTTGTTGTGCGACCACTGCTCTATAGGTCGGTGAAAAGTTACCGCAGAAATTGCATCATATGCCTGTGCATAGAGATACTGGGAGTTACATAATCATCCTTATTGCCTGTTGATGCAAAATCGTCACTAGCAAGTGATTGTGTGGTCAAATACCACTTTCGTCAGTTTTGCAGATTTGCCCGTGTGAGGTAGAAGCTGTGTTTTTTGCAGTGACAGAATATTTTGCAGTGTTCTATAATGGCGTCTGATTCTCTTTCACAGATTGTCACTGAAAAGCTTGACAAGAACAACTTCCAAGCATGGAAGTTTAGAATGACGAATTTCCTTATGGGAAAAGGCTATTGGGAGTTCATTATAGGAAATGAAGAAGAACCAGTTCTTCCTAATGTTCCCAATCAACAAGAAATGCAGGCATTTAAAGGATGGCATGAGAGAGTCAGAAAAGTTGTGTACTGGCTGTCTATCAGTATTTCAGATTCTATGATTGTGCATATTCAGGATGCAAGTACACCAAAGGAGGCATGGGATACTTTGGCAAAAATGTACAGCACAAATACGCAAGCCAGGAAAATGCAGCTCAAGCAGGAGTTGCACAATGTGTAGAGAGAAAATATGAGTATCAATGACTACCACATGAAGATGAAGAAAATTGCAGATGCACTTGCTTCCATTGGGTCGCCAGTGGAAGATGATGATCTAGTTTCTGTGACCTTGAATGGTCTAGGAAAGGATTATGCACAGTTCCGAACATCCATTGCCGTCCGTGAAAAATTTCCTGATTTTGAGGAGTTGTTTGCTCTTCTAATTTCTGAAGAGCAGAGAAATGGTGGTGCATCTTTTTCAGGAGGAACTTCAAAAGAAATTGTCTTCTACTCAAATGCTAGAAGAGGTAGAGGCAGAGGTAGAGGAGGCCGATCTGGAGGCCGTGATAGAAATCAGAATATGCAGTAAACTGAGAGTAAACTTAAGAAAACCAGTCCTTTGGAGGAGAATGTGGTAACTCTAGAGGCAGGGGGAGCCAAAGAGGTCGTGGTGGATGGCAGAGAGGCCAAAATGCAAACAACAATGTTGAATGCTACTATTGTGGTAAAATGGGTCATATGGCTAAAGATTGCTACAAAAAGTAGAATGACATTATGAATGGAAAATTGCAGCAAGGCAATTATGCATCCTCTAGTAGACAGGGTGATGACAGAAATGAGCATTTGTTTATGGTGCAGCACATGACCAATTCTGTGACAAGTGCAGAAGAAAGTAATGATGTGTGGTATGTTGACTCAGGTGTGTCAAACCACATGACAGGTCATGCAGAATGGATGCAGGATGCAAGGAAAATGGAAAGACCATGATTTGTGGAGACTAGTGATGATACTGCACATCCTATTGTGCAGATTGGTAAAATTCCTTTGTCTATGCAGGATGGAAAAAGAAATACCTGTCTGATGTATTTCATGTCCTGAATATTACCAAGAACCTGGTTTCTGTTGGTCAAATGGTTGAGTAGGGCTTGCAGGTCAGATTTAATCCTCATGGATGCTTTGTTGAGGATATGAAAAATAACGGTCGCTTGATAGCAAAAGGAAAGAAGAAGGGGGCGCTTCTTTTTTCTTTGAATCTTACGTTGGATGCGGACATGCCTAAATTGAGTGCAGTAATGTTTGCACATGGGACCGGTGTAGTTGCAGATATTGATATCTGGCATAAACGCATCGGTCATGTTAATGTACAGCGACTTAAATCAATGCATGCCCAAAACATTGTTGTAGGATTGCCCAAATTCAAGGTTGCAGAAATGCATAAGGTATGTGAAGCCTGTCAATTTGGAAAACAGGCAAGGAAACCATTTCCTAAACATGTTCAAGAGAGTAAGAAGTCATTGGAATTAATCCACTCTGATGTATGGACTACTAAAGCTGCATCTATTGGAGGCTGTCATTATTTTGTCACTTTTATTGATGACTACAGCAGAAAAGTTTGGGTGCATTTCATGAAAAAGAAAAGTGAAGTGTTTGGGCATTTCAAAGCTTTTAAAGCTATGGCTGAAAAAGAAACAGGCCTGCAAATAAAATGCCTAAGGTCAGATGGAGGGGGAGAGTACCTCTCAAATGAGTTTGCAAGGTTCCTGCAGGAGCATGGCATAAAGCAACTATATTCATGCAGTCATACCCCACAGTAAAATGGGCTTGCAGAAAGGAAAAACAGGCATATTGGAGAGGTATCTCGGGCCATGCTAAATGAAAAAGACCTACTAGATTATTATTGGGCTGAAGCAGTTGCTACAGCAGTTTACATAATAAACAAGACTCCCACTGCAGCAATACATGGCATGACGCCAGAGGAGATGTATACTGGTAGGAAACCAGATATTTCTCATTTGAAAATTTTTGGTTGCATTGCCTATGTTCATGTCCTAGATGAGTTGAGGTCCAAGTTGGATCCAAAAGCTGAGAAGTGCATCTTTATTGGTTATTTTCTACAGCAGAAAGGGTATAGATGCTATAACCCTTCTACTCGTAAGTTTACAGTGAGCAGAGATGTTGTTTTTGATGAGATGAGCAGCTAGTATAAACCAGTAAATGTGATTGATGATGTAGATGCACAAAATGGTAATGTTGCACCAAATTCACAACAGCAAATACAAAATATTAGTGGACCTACAGTGTTCTCTAGCAGTGGTTCACATACTTCACCATGGATAGGCAGATTGAGATCAGGAGAATCTCCTCAAAGCAATGCAGATAGTGGTATGCAGGTATCACGAAAAGGAAAAGAGAAGGTAGATCAGCCATGTTTGATGTGAATGTAGGTCACTCTTATGTGGATGGTGAATCCAGTGGCTCAGAACAGAGCATTAATGATGAGTTGGGTATTCCTTCTATTGTTACACCTGGAGTAAGGAAGACCAGGGATGTTTTGAGAGCACTTGGAAGTGAGCCTATTTTGCGTAGGTCTACCAGAGCTAGGTATCCTGTGGATAGGCTAAAATACGATGGACTTACAGCCATTCTCTATGCCTATATGGTCAAAGTGATACAGGAACCAAAACCCACTTCTTTTGAGCAAGCCATGGGAAAAGAAAAATGGGAGAAAGCCATGGATGAAGAAATGGATGCCTTGGAAGGAAATGCTACATGGGAATTGGTGCCTTTGCCTAAAGACAAGAATGCAATTGGCTGTAAGTGGATTTATAAGGTGAAGCACAATGTAGATGGTTTTGTGAACAGATACAAGGCAAGATTAGTTGTCAAGGGGTATGCACAAACATATGGCATTGATTATGAAGAAACATTCAGTCCGGTTGCAAGGATGGCAACCGTAAGAGTAGTCATTGCTATGGCTGCATCAAAGGGATGGTCTTTACATTAGATGGATGTAAAGAATGCCTTCTTGCATGGTGATTTGCAAGAAGAGGTCTTTATTGAGCAACCACCAGGTTATGTTCATGCTATTCATCCTGAGTTTGTTTGCAGGTTGAAGAAAGCCTTGTATGGCTTGAAGCAAGCACCTAGAGCATGGTCTGACAAGATAGGACACTATCTTGTCACTATCTGCTTTCAGATTTACAAGGCAGATTTCTCACTTTATGTGAGAAAAACAGAGAAAGGTATTATGCTGCTTGTCATTTATTTGATGATTTGATCATCACAGGTGATAGTGATGAAGATATCCTTCATGTAAAAATGTTATTGAAGTAGAAGTTTGAGATGACGGATTTGGGAGAGCTGCATTATTTCTTGGGCATTGAGGTGATTAGATCACCAAGTGGGATACGGCTCTTGCAGAGGCAGTATGGATTGGACATGCTATCCAAATATGGGATGACAGGCTGTAAGCCTATTTCAGTTCCTTTGGAGCAGAATGTGAAGCTGAGCGCAGATGTAGGTGAGCTTCTGGAAGACCCTACTATGTACAGATGCATAGTAAGAAGTTTGAGCTATGCTGTTGGATTGGTAAGTCAGTTTATGCAGGCTCCAAGCATTTGGATGCGGCCTCGATGCGGCTAGATGCATCCTCAGGTGTGTGAAGTCCACATTGCAATATGGACTATTTTATGAGGCTGGGGTTCAGATACAGTTGCATGGATACACTGATGTTGATTGGGCTGGTAGTATTTTTGATAGATGATCTACCAGTGGATATGTGTTCTCTTTTGGGAGTGCTGCAGTCACTTGGAGCAGCAAGAAACAGCCTACAGTTGCCTTGTCGAGCACATAGGCTAAGTACAGAGGTGCAGCAATGGCTACATGTGAGGTAGCTTGGTTGCATAAGCTACTTTATGATATGCATCAATCTACAAATGGGCCAGTTGTCATTTATTGTGACAACATGAGTAGTAAACACTTGGCAAATAACCCAGTCTATCATGCTAGAACAAAGCACATTGAGGTACATTATCACTATGTGCACGAGAAGGTTTTACTAGTTCTTATTGATCTAGTTTATGTCAGCACAGAGGATCAGGTAGCTGACATATTCATGAAGGCATTGGGCGCAGAGAAGCTGCGCAAGTTGGCATTGAGCTCAAGGGGGAGTGTTGAGATATCGAGCTCCACTCATGATATGCTAGGGTGACCGTTGTGCATTTATGTCACTGACTTGTTAGCTGCAGATGCGGTAGGTACACCGCCCATGAATAATAGCTAGATGATAGCTATCCTTATGCACTCTAGTTCGTGGCTCAGTTAGTATGCCACCTTAGTTAGCTGAGTTTGGTTTGAGACCCACATATAGGGTTCTTCTATTTCTTTGTACTAGAGTTCTTTTGGCTTTCACAACTAAGAAGAGGAAAATTGTTTTCAGCCTCCATCTTTGTGTGTATTCCCCCATTGTGTATGTGAGAAAGCCGCAAGTGAGACTCCTTCATTCTCTCCCACTATCTTCACAGGTTGTTCCCACTAATTTTGCACCTCACATAATCTGGGATGTTAGTGCTCCACTTCCAACTCCAATTGTAGCCCAAGCTGCAGCTTCGCCCCGATAGCCCCTCTCATTGACTAGGCATGTGATGATGATTCTCTAGTTGGAGGGGCCTTCGCAGGTTTCCAAGATCAGGGAAATTCAGAGCAGCCCCTTTCTTCAGCTCTCCTCTTGGATAGAGGGAAAGGGGTTGTGTACACTGTTGATCCGCTTCCCTCCGTAGTGATTCTTCCCTTTGTAGTGATTCTTCGCCCCCTTGTGTCAGGCTTGATTCATAGGAAGTCTTTCGAGCCTTGGTAGATGTCTAAAACTTCCCGAAGGAGGACTTTGTGCCATTTACTTTTGGTGAGATAGCATTTGGGGTCCCTGTTGACACGGTGTCTTCTTCCTTAGGTGGACGAGTACTTTTCCTCATGGATTTTTTGCCATTTGGTTCCCTCTCTTGCTCGTCGAGCAAAAGGCTTCCCCCATTGAGGGTTTGTTTTGCCACTAGGTTAAGTAAGATCTTCCATTCTACATCCTCCCATAAATGAGGATTATTAGTTGAAGCATACAAGGCTTTAGTGGCATCCCTCATCGCCGCCATAGATAGCTGATCCAGAATTGTCTTGATCCAAGTGTTACTGGTGGTTCCATTGATGTCTTATTCATTCAGGAGCAAAAATTGGATGCCAAAGATTGCGCAAAGTTACGGTCATTGTTTGCTTGGGTGTAGCCATTTTTGGTGAGGTTCAAGGACTTTTCTGTATATGGGTATCTTGCATGACCCATAACTTATGCATTGCTCAACAGAATTTGGCAAACTTTGTCTTCAAGTTGTAGTACACATTCCATTTTGAACATCAGAGCAAAAAATTATGGAATAAGGATTTGGAACAAGACCGTAAAGCATTATAAGTGCTATGTTGCATGTGAAGCATGCATCTTAAAGACTATAGGATATAGCAATTTATTCAAAAACATCAAAATTTTGTTCTATAAATACATGCAACCAAGTAATGTTCTAAAGTACACTACGTGAGCTTCTCCTCAACCCAAGGAAACACCTAAATGAGATAATTATGCATGGCTTAATGGGCCTCCAATGTTATGCTAAAGTGATGCATACTCATTTGAGGGCATACTCCATAACTTTCTTTTGATTTGTTGAAAACCAAAATGGATCAAAAATTTGGAATCCAAACTATTGGGACTAGTGCATGGTGGTCTTAAAACATTGATAGTTGTTGGTATTGGTATCTAGATTCACCCTAAAATGGAAGAAGTTGGAAAAGTGCAATTTGTGCATGTGCAAAGATATTTTAATAAATCCAACACTATTTATAATTTTGAATTGTTTCTTTTTCCATGCATTTGCTTGCTATATGGCTCATAAGCATGCCCAAGGCCATTGCATTTAATAATACACAGCATCCAATCCGATAGCATGCCCTTTGGCCTATTTGTGTTTTGAAGCATTTTAGGCCACATTGCACTTGTTTGGGATATCCAATTCTACTGATGTGTATCATCGGAGGGGGAAAAATCGACGGCTGAAATTTTTTTATTCTCGCAAATTTTGAATTTTCACACCTCCCGCCCATCAAATCTTGGAAGATTTAAGTACCTGCAACCTAACCTCGCCCTACAAATGCCCTGCAACCCGCCGCATGCACCTCGACGTGACCTTGCGCAGACTTTGGTTTGCCATTGTCTTCTTTCAGGAGTTGTTTTCTATTCTTTGCTTACCTCACTAGCTAGCTTCTCTGGGTGTATTCTGGACTCATCGTGGCCATGGTGTCAATGGCAACATACAGCTCGCCATGGCTTGCAAGAGAAGTAGATAGAGGTTGCGAGATATGAAAGCCGAAAAGCTAAGTCAAGGCACAAGGAATAGAGTGCAAGTCGAGGAAAGCACTGGCACGGTATTGAATCGACAACGGAAGACACTTTTACAACATCTACGAAGGGAGAAACAATGAGAACAAAGAAGACTCCTTGTAGAGCAGCAATAAGAAGCGGTTGCAGATGCACGCATTCGATCATTGCCATCGGAGCGAAGAACACGAGCTGTGGTGTCACGATTGGTGGGAGCATTTGAGGCAGCAACATCAGGCCATTCAGGTGATTACTAGTCTCAAGTCTTCACAAGCTTTAGCCTGCACCCTAAAGTTCATAGAGTAACGACCCTACCAACACCTCGGGAGATGCACGCTCAAGAGGCGATGCTCTCTAACCTGAGAAATGGCCTACAAAAAGTGAAAGGGGTACATAGCTTAGATCAACTAGCTACAAAGAGGGCGACATTAGCTATGTTGGTGTCCCCTGAAACAAAGGAGAAATGGCTTGGATGCACAATGTCGAAGATGTTGTCAAGCAGAAGGACCAATGTGGTTCCAGTGGTTGAACATAGGTGGTTGAACATAGGGCAGAAACAATGCACGATCATCCCGATCCAATCCGAGAAGTTTGTGGGCTTCAACAGAACACAAGAAAAGGAGAGACTGCCTAAGTGCAGAAGTCATTACTACAATGACAACGTTTTAGCATAAAAATACGAGAGTTTCTCCAAATAAAAAGGACATCTGTAAGAAGTGATGGGATGAAAGGTGTTTGAGGAGCACATCATACACATGCTATATACAACACAGGTCAGTGGTGCCTAAACCAGCCCGGTGGTTGATTGAGCTTTGGGATAGTTTACTTGTTTCTTTTCTTAAACTACCTAGGCTTGGACTAAATGTGATTGTCCTAAACCAGCCTGGTGGTAGGAACATCATGCAACCATACGCTGGTTTAGCTCAATTGCTAGTGATGTGATTATTCTGAACCAGCGTGGTTAAACAGACATTAGTTGTTGGCTAGCCTGGTGGCATGGTTGAGCAGAAATTAATAGCAATATATGGTTATTTTTCTAAACCAGCCTGGTGGTTGGAACATCATGCAAACGTGGCTGCTTTAGCTCAATCACCAGTTATGTGATTGTCCTGAATCAGCGTGGTTGAACAAACATTAGTTATTACCCAGCCCGATGGTTGAGATTATTGTGTTTCTTAGTATTTAAATTCATTAAATTTAATTTCCTGCTATTCGGGTCATATACCACTATTAAATTGTGGAATTCAGAAATGAAAAGCAATATATTGTTATTTTGTAATGGTGAAATTCAAAAAATGAAAAGTATATTGTTAAATTATGGAATTCAGAAATGAAAAGAAATATATTGTTATTTTCTAATGGTGAAATTTAGAAATGAAAAGAAATATACTTGTTATTGTCTAATATGTGAAGTTGAGACCGTCAGGCTAAACCATCCTGGTGGTTGAAACTGTGATAGTGTCCTAACCATCTCGGTGGTTGAAATCGCGACTATCCTAAATGTGTCCTAAGTCACTCTGGTGATTGAAATTGTGATTATCCTAAACCAACGCGGTGGTTGAAAATTATTTTGCTTCATTATATACTTTAATTAGACCGTGTTTTGTATTCTTTTAGTAGTAGCAAAAAGGGGGCTCATTGTTTTGTTGTTCCCGCATATTGGGTCAGCAGACGAAGTTGTATCTCAAGTTTGTGGATCAGAATCTGGACATTTCAATTGGGTAGAGGAGCTTTGAGCATTGTAAGCCTTGGTATGTCAAGAAACTCAAAGACAGGAATGTTTGTTGTTGCAAAACGCACATAGACTTTGACCTTCCGAATGACTTGAGATCTGGCCATATTGGAGCATTGCTCCATGGGGATCGATGCTCATGCCTCCTGAATGAATGCGCAGTCTATAGGCCACCTGGATCCTCATCATGTGTTGCAAGGGAGGGTAGGTTTTATAGCCTTAGGCCTCTATGGGAGCTAGTGGTTTGTCCAAAGGGAGACCATGAGTGGCACAGGATTGAATGCATTCACAGCACATGCAAGCATTGCAGTTTGAAGCTAAAGGAGAAGACATTTGTGGCACATGCAAGCATTGCAGTTTGAAGTTAAAGAAGTAGACATTCAATGTCTATCCAAATGAACTGAGGAAAGACAACCACGTTGCTCTAAAATGGAGGAGATTTGAAAATGTCAATGTTGAAGGATCCGATAAAAAGAGATGGCAACTGTCATATAAGAGCACCTAGCTAAGGGAGCTTGTAGGTCACATGGTTCAATCCATCCCAAAATATGTGCTTCACAATTTCACAGCCAGCTAGTAGGATAATCAGTTCAGGACATGCCTTGCCAATTTTCCCTATGACAATATTGTATTTGTCATAGATTTTACAGAAAATTATTCTTTTCAAGAATAATATGAGATACAAAGTGCTCACTACTTGGTACAACAAGCAAATAACAATTCTTGTGCATATCACGTATAGTCATTTGCTTGATTCTTCCACGCCTGATGCCAATCTGCTTGATGACTCACAAGAGTCCAGGTCAGTGCAATGCACTTACCATTTCTACATTTTAGATGATAGAGGACATAACACCCTATTTGTGCAGCATGCTTTTCTACTGCATTGGGAATGGCTGAAAAAGGAAAATCCCTATGCAAAAAATATAAAACAACATTGGGTGAGGTCAGATGGTGTTGCCTCTCAATTTAAATTAGCACGTGGATTCTACTTCCTCTCAAGGTTCAAATCCCTGACCAGTCTAGACATGATGTGAAATTTCTTTGGGTCTAGCCATGGCAAGGGTGAACATGATGGATGCGGTGCTGTTATTAAGCAAGCTCTGTTTAAACACCAATTAGCATGCCCTCAAGAAAAATTGAATGATGCCCATGATGTTGTAACATGGCTTATAGCCAACCTCTCCACAGGAGCACATTCAACATATAGTAAACAAAGCCTTAAGAATACTGTAGTATGCAGAGTGTTCCATGAAGTGAAAGTGGATGAAGTGAAAAGGAGAATCCGACATGATTGCGAGAAAATTAAAGGGTTTTGTGGTCTGCACAGCATATGGGGCTTTTCAAACAACCAATTGATTAAAATAACAAAACTTTTTTGTTTCTGCAGTCATCATAGGGGATCATGAACAATTGTGAGAACATTGCAACTGCGAAGACATGGGATCGAGTTCAAGTTTTTCCTCTACGTTTAGATGGAGTCATAAACAATGGAGAGAAAAATGACCTTCCACAGTTTAGGGAGAGTTTCGATGACCTCATTGACTATCTAGAAGAGGGGGATAACTTTACACTTGTTGCAGATTCTAGGAAGAATGAGGAAGATGACCCATCTTTCTATTGCAGTGCAAAAAACCTAAGTACAATGTTGAAGAAACATTTAAGGATACTTGGGGAACAACCTAAGAGAAGTGGGATTAATAGTCGGAGCTTTTTGGTACAAAAAGACATCCAAGAGAGGCCGCAATTACAAACTGCTACATAAGAGTCCACAAACATGTGTGTAGTCTCATTTAGTAAGAGCTATTAAGTTCCAGATGCAACCTGTGCCACAATAAAGAAGGGCAAGAGTTTCTTCAAATTGGATTTAGACATGCATGAGCACATCTTGCAGTGTCTTGGAGTGGTGGACAAGGACAACTGAGATAGTACTAAGAAAATGTATGTAGTCTCATTGCAAGGAAACAATATGTCCACTTGTCCTACAAAATGAAATTTGTATTGAGACTACTTCTTATATCCCAAACAACCACCGTGCTGGTTTTATTAAATTGTTTTTGTAAATCCCAAATGGTAAAACCCATGCTTGTTTTGAGTATATCCCAACAACCACCATGCTGGATTCCCATAACGAATTCACACATCCTTCAAATCCATTCATCTTGTAATAATAGAAGCAAACCACCACGCTGGAGGCTGTTCATATCCTAGTGCAAACCAACACCGCGCTAGTGATAACTTATCCTACACTACTGCCGTGCTATCCCTATACTATTGCCATGCTATCCTAAAATTTATTGCACAGTGCTATACTAAAATAGTGCCCTTTAGACTGTTTATCATTTCGTTGACCGTCAGATTTCATCCCATGCTTGCTTTTAGTAATACATCCCAACAACCACCGCGCTGGTTTCCCATAATGAATCCATTCATCTTGTAATAATAGAAGCAAACCACCACGCTAGTCATTGTTCATATTCTAGTGCAACCAACCACCGCATTGGTGATAACTTATCCTACATTGCTACTGTGCTAGTGACCTTTAGACTGGTTATTGTTAACAATTAGATTTCAACCACCATGCTACTTAAAACATTTAGGTACCAACATGGAAGCAGGTCGATACAAAATCAGATATTACAAGCACCATGAGAATATCGCAAGATTTTTAGTATTTCAAGGAAATTCTAGACTCCCAACTATCTTTTGAACCTCTCTATAGCAAGCATCTTCAGCTCTGGAGGCCAGTCCACTGCACTATGGCAGAACTCTTCACACACTTTGATCACACACTGCTTGCTTGACTCTCCCAACTTATACACCCATAGTAACTCCTCCTTTCGCTGGGGGTCCCGCAAGGGGTCCTCTTCATCTTGCTCTTTGTGCTCTATACATCTTTGAACCTCTTTCATGTCCTGCCAAAAGAAACCTACACCATGAGCTTGACAAGTACCTTAAAGGAGCAGAAAAAACAATAGCCAGGGAAACTAATAATCACCTGAACCTGCTCGGACTTTGCTCTCAATTTTGTGGAGACACCTTCCCCAATCAATAATGCTCACACGCACATATTTTCCATCTAGTGTGAAATCCAGCACATAGTTCTCAGCATTCAAATTAGTGTGTCTAAACCCCTGCTCGTGTACTACTTTCATTGCACTAGAAATAGCTGTACAGATGGTAAGAGCATTCTTACAAAATAGGTGTGCTCGCATCTGACTCCGTGTATCATACCATGCATTGCGAGGTTGCTCGCAGGAGTTGCCTCACCTTGCCCAGTAACTCAAATAATCATGATATATGGAAGGTAGGCTCATGAGCATGTCATGAACACTACCTCCATTGAAGTATGGAATGATTTACCAAAGATCGCTAACATGTGTGTAAGCAATTGTGCAACACACAGCCCTATGCATTATAGTCATTGCCAACTCTGTCATCAATATGTGCATGTGCAATATCGTGCCTTAGATTCTTGCCAGCATAAGATAGGGTTGACTTGAAACCTGGCACACCCTCTATCTTAACCCGATACACTTTTCCTTCTACTCCCCCACCCAATTCCTCAAAAATTGTCAATGCAACTAGTGGGAAGTGTACCGTTGTACAGCACATGTCGGCAAACTTCGTGCATAGATCTATTTGTGCCTTGCCGTCTTGACTTCTCGTGTTTATTCTTTCTAGAGGAGCCACTAGCAATCTCAGTATAATATTGCATGGTGACATTCGATAGTCTACCAGCTACACCTTTCTCCTTTTGATTTTTTCTATGAATGGCAGTGTAGGATTCTTTCCATTCTATGAGCCACCTATCTAGCTTCGTCCTTACTACATCTATCAAGGGCTCTGACTACTTCACCATTTCCCATCAAACAACTATATCACCCAACACTCTAGGTAGGAAGTTAAGTATAGCCTCTTTCTACTCTATCCGCTCCACCTCTCCGTGCCTCATCCAGCTACAGTCAAATTAACCAAGTATGCGCTATTGTATTTCATTCACAGCTTAGGCTTGGTATGAGGAATCTCTCTTATTTGCTCCTCACTCAGTGTAATAATATGTCGAACACACAGCCTGCAGACAAGGTGTTGCAACTCAATTCTCCAAGTCTCTCTCTCTCTCTCTTTGAAGGGCTAGCTGCCATGAGGAAAGCAAAGGTATAGATCTAATTCACACAACAATCATTACGTAAGAACTCGTGAGGGTATGCTACCATGATGACGTGTACATACAAAAACCAATGCAAAAGCAATTAAGTAATTCACATGCCTAGGCCTAATCGTAATGTATTATGTTAAGACTCAACAATCATTACAAAAACAAAAGCGAAAAATCCCGTAAACAATACGATGAAAGTGAAAATCAAATTGTACGTACAAACACATAGAACACGTGCAACACAATTTCTTTAGAAATAAAATTGATATCTATGCACACATGCTAACATGAATGTCTAATAGATAATTATAACGTGGATCCTACAAGCAATAGCACGGCTCATACAAATGAAAGCAAAACGTAGGTAAGCCATATTTGGTCTAAGAAACCCTATCCTATCAGGCTATCGAAGGAGGATAGGCTATAAAAGACGAAACAGGAAAACATATAACAACAATCACAATTCAATGAACCAAGATGATCTAGATCATCATTGTGTGATCACACATCTTGAGCTCATTGGGAAGGTCATCATCGAGATGAATCCAGTCGGCCAAAGCAAGCTATCATCCGGACAATAACCAGCTCTATTGACATCTATGTACAATATATATGAATATATGATAGTAGAACAAAGCAAGGTGAATCCAGCCCGCCGAAGTGAGCCATCACCTGGCCTTGATCATGATACTACCTAATAGAACATCACTCGAGGCGAGATGAATCTAACTGGCCAAAGCGAGTCATCATCTGGCCCCAAGTGATAGACATCATACATGCACACACATATCAGCAAGCATACATAAGCATCACACATATTCCTCTCTCACTTGCCCTCTCTCTCTTTTGCTCTCTCATTTGGGGCGAGGTGAATCCAATCGGCCAAAGTGAGCCATCACCCGGCCTTGATCATGATACTACTAGAACCTCACTCGAGGTGATATGAATCCAACTAGCTAGAGCGAGTCATCATCCGGCCCCAACTGATACACATCATACATGCACACACACAAAAGCAAGCAAACATAAACATATCACAGATTCCTCTCTCTTTTCTCTCAGCTAGGGCGAGGTGAATTCGGTCGACCTAAGTGAGCCATCACCCACCGGCCCTGACTGAAAACAAAAGCAAGGCTAGAAGCTCACCTGAAGGGGAAGGTAGAAAGCAGTGGAAAACTACGAGAAACTATGGGAAACTCTGGAAAATAGCGTTAAATTTTGATGAAGGTGAAAAAAAATGCCTCGCCTTTTATAGACCCAACTCAACACACCGGTGGGTATGTCGCCACACCAGTCGATGTTTTCGGCCAATGCATGTGTGCTGTGTGTCCCGATGGACTACACCAATCGGTGTAATCCTAATACACCGCCTGGTGTAGGGGTTCATCGATCGGTGTATTTGATATTGATCAGTGTAGGGGTTCACTGATTGATGTTTTTTCACCGTGCAATGTTTTATTACACCGTGCGGTATATTCAACCAAATACCACACGGTGTTGTGATACAGTGAGCGGTATTTAGTTGGTCAACCGGTGTGCATTGACCAGTTATATTAAAAACACATTTTTTACGTTTTGAATGTCCACAAGCGTTTTAAAATCGAAAAAAACATTCTTTTCTCCAAAAAACCGTACTAAAAAAATCCAAGGGGGGGAGAGAAGGAGGAGCGGGAGGGGGAAAGGGGGGAGAGGGGGAGGGGCAAGCAAAAGGGGAAAGGGGGGAGGGGAAAGGGGGGGGGGGGAAGGGAGTGGGGGAGAGGGAGGGGGAGAAGGGGAGATGGGGGGGCGAAGAGAGAGAGAGATAGAGAGAGAGAGAGAGAGAGAGAGAGAGAGAGAGAGAGAGAGAGAGAGAGAGAGAGAGAGAGAGAGAGAGAGAGAGAGGGAGAGAGGGAGAGACAGAGGTGAGGGGGGAGAGAGAAGGAGGAGTGGGAAGTTTGAATTCTAGAGTGGAAAGTTTGAATTCCTTGAGGGCTATATATTGACTCTCACCTCTCTCGTAACTCATTTTCAATCACACTCTCCCTTTTACTCTCACATGTAACTCATTTTCAATCACACCCTCCCTTCTACTCTCGCCCCTGTCATGTTCCCCTCCCTTACTCTCTCCCTCTCCCTCTCCCTTATGTTATTCTCCGTTCCCCTCTCCCTCTTCCTCTCCCATCGTATTGTGCACCCTTCCCGTCTCCCTCTCCCTCTCCTTTCTCCTCCCTTCTCTCCCTCTCTCTTCCCATTCTCCTCCCTTCTCTCCTTCTCTCTTCCCCTTACTCTCTCTCTCTCTTCCCCTTCTCCTCTTCTCTCTCCCTCCCTTTCTTCCCCACCCTTTCCCATGCCTCCCCACCCTCATTGCGCTGTCACAATAGCAAGCAGTGCAAGGGGCCGTGGTGAAAAAAAAATTATTGCCATGGCAGTGCGATCCCTTCCCCTCCCCCCCATCACCCACCCCTTTCCTCTCCTCCTATATTTTAAAATTTTTTTTAAAATAATCATCTCTCTCCTCCCCCTCCCCTCTCCCATCCTCCTTTCCCCTTTTTTGTGTTAAAATTATCGCTGCCACCATCATCGCAAGAGACATCTCCTCCCCTTTTCTCTCCAACCACCCTCTACCACCCTCCACACCCCCCCCTTTCCCTCCCCCCCCCCCCCCCCCCTCTCTCTCTCTCTCTCTCTCTCTCTCTCTCTCTCTTCCCCTTCCCTTCTTTCCTTCCCCACGGCAATGGAAGGGGCTGCAGAAAAAAAACTTTGTTGCCGTAGCATCATGAGAGCTTCCTTACCCTCTCCTTCCCCCCCCCCTCTCTCTCTCTCTCTCTCTCTCTCTCTCTCTCTCTCTCTCTCTCTCTCTCTCTCTCTCTCTCTCTCTCTCTCTCTCTCTCTCTCCCTCCCTCCCTCCTCCCCTCGCTCTTCCCCTTACCTTCCTTTCTTCCCTAATCCTTCCCCCTCCATTCCATCTCTCCCCCTTCCCCTCCCTTTTCCTTCTTTCCCTCTCTTTCCCCCTCCATCAAGCTGTGTCATTTGAAGGTGTAACTTTATAACTATTGTAAGGTGGTTATTGGCACAATTACAAAGTTCTTTGAGATTATATCATTGTTGTTTTTTGAAACTCTAAAAGGTATTTATTGACACCATTATTAACTCTTGGAGATTTTAGAGTTCTCAAACTCTGAAAGGTGTTTATTAACACCGTTATTAAGTCTTGGAGATTTTAGAGGACTCTCATGGTAAATTAATCTCATGCATGGACCTTAACTATATACATACATACATACATACATACATATATATATATGTGTGTGTGTGTGTGTGTATGTATGTATGTATGTATGTATGGTTTGTCCATTGATTTAAATGAATTTTATTTATTTAAGTTATTAACAAGTTAAGGAAAAGTTAAACTTCTAAATGAGGATTCTTTAAAATAAAAAGTTATACTAGGATTTTTGCAATATAGAGTCATGCAAGAATTATCTTTCTTAGTTTTTGTAATAAAATGATAGTGTAAGTAAATAAACTCTTTATTCCAAAATGGTAGTGTCACCTTTTGGTTTGGGAAGGATATTTTCATAATGTAGATTTTTAAAGTAGAAATTTAAGTATAAAAATGAATTAGGAGCGTGCACCACTCTCTGTAAGATGTTATGTTAATTCGCATAGTTTTAATTTTATTTGCTTTAAAAACCTCTAAAATTTCGCTTACTTTTGGGTTTTAACTTATTTTTTCAATAATAAATATTATGAGAGTTTACAACTACTTATCTTTTGGTGTAACTTATCTGTGTCACGTTAAATTTTATGATTTTCATTTCATTTCCTTCAAAAAACTCTAAAAAATTGCTTGTTTTTATGTTTTAATCTGTGTTTTAAAGAGTGAGTTTTTTCTTAAATTTTATCTAAAAACTAGTCTAAAAGTATCTATAGAGGTTAACTTATACATTGACAAGTCCAAAATTAGTGAAATAAGTGTTAACATCTTTGATATTGTGTGCCCAAGCCATTTCTTCTTTGTTTCAGGAGACACCAACATAACTAATGTCGCCCTCGTTGCAGTTAGTTGATCTAAGCTATGCACCCCTTTCACTTTCTATAGGCCATTTCTCAAGTTAAAGAGCATCACCTCTTGGGCATGCATCTCCCGACAGGTTTGATGTTGTGTATTATGAAATGCAATGACATTTGGCATGCTTATGAGCAATATAGCAACAAGAAAGTGCATGGAAAAAGAAACAGTTCAAATTTGTAAATAGTATTGGATTTATTAAAAGATCTTTGCACATGCACAAATTGCACATTTTTAATTTCTTCCATTTTAGAGTGAATCTATATATCAATATGAACAACTATCAAAGTTTTAAGACCAACATACAATAGTCCCACTAGTTTGGATTTTAAATTTTCAATCCTTTTTGGTTTTCAACAAATCAAAAAAGAATTATGGAGCATTCCCTCAAATGGGTGTGCATCACTTTAGCACAACATTGGAGGCCCATTAACCCATACCTAATGTTCTCATTTAGGTGTTTCCTTGGGTTGAATAGAACTCATGTATTGTATTTTTGAATTATTACTTGATTGAATGTATGTACATAACAAAATTTTAATGTTTTTGAATAAATTGCTACTTCTTAT
This sequence comes from Dipteris shenzhenensis, assembly GCF_047967505.1. Taxonomy (NCBI): domain Eukaryota; kingdom Viridiplantae; phylum Streptophyta; class Polypodiopsida; order Gleicheniales; family Dipteridaceae; genus Dipteris; species Dipteris shenzhenensis. The sequence continues at coordinate 35,558,770 of NC_141627.1, forward strand.
ACTCTTGAGGATGCATGCTTCACATGTAGCATAGCACTTGTAATGCTTTAACGGTCTCATTCCAAATTGTTATTCCATAATTTTTTGGTCTCATGTTCAAGTTTAGAATGTGTACTATAACTTGAAGACAAATATTGCCGAATTCCGTTGAATAATGGGTCATGCAAGATACCTATGTGCTGAAATTTCCTTGAACCTCACCAAAAATGGCTACACCCAACCAAACAATGACCCAAAAAGGAATTATGATGATGTGGATGAGGGAGAGTTCATATGCAGCTTGCAATTGTGCTTGGTAAGGGGGGACAGTTGTGTGCTTATGTGCCACATTGCAAGTTGATTGGACTATAGTGATGATGTGGCTATCCACATGTCTTACTGACATGGGAATGTAGATAAGGAGGCCACCTATCAAAATTTTGACCATAGATTGAAGATAAACTTAATTGGACCTTATCTGCCATGTGTCGGCATGGTCGTTGCAGTCATTGGTGATGAAGATGATGATGCTACTACACTTTTTCTACAACAACACATGAGTCATCCCTTCTTTCACTCCAAATGGTGATTCAGGCATTATTCCCTCACGATGCCAAAACTTATCCTCCTCATCGTTTGAGTTATCTATCACTTTACATAGCACCGTAAACATGAACGTTGAGCCATTCCACAATTCACTACTAAAAGTGAGCTGCCCTCTCAGGAATTCCACTAGCCACTTGCAAATAGCAAGACCCAGACTATTGGTGCTTATTACTTGGTGTTGCTTGTGGTTGTAGCTATTGTTGGTAGTTAGCCGCTTGTGTTGATGTCATGACTACTTGTTGTCTATGTTTCTTGTTTGTTTCATTGAAGCTAATTGTAGTCTTTGCCTTGCTTTGGCATAGGTCCTCTTGTAGATGTCCACAATGCTAGCATGATTATTGTGGGCTTGCTGATGTTTGCTTGTAGCAGTAGGTCATGGTCTACATGTGCTTGATGTCATTTTGTAACTACTATTGTGTCAACTTGTGTGATGCCTTTCTTACTTTTGTTCACAAGTCCTTCTTTAGGTGACAAGTGTTGCACTAGCATGGTTGTTGTGGGCTTGCTGCTGTTTGCTTGTAGTTGTAGGTCATGGTCCACATGTGCTTGATGTCATTTTGCAACTGCTATTGTGTCAACTTGTGTGATGCCTTTCTTACTTTTGTTCACAAGTCCTTCTTTAGGTGACGAGTGTTTCACTTGCAAAGCGATTTCTCTGAATGATACATTGCCATCCGCTGCATTCTATCTCATACTATTGGTTGTGTGTTGTGGCTACCTAAGTGCTTTAGCGCTGCTTGCATTGTGTAGGCACCTACTATTTTGCATTTGCTTTGTCTTCCTATGTGTTGGAGCTTGTCTTACTTTGACATTGCTCCTTACTAGCTTGGCTTGTGGCTATCCCTTGTTGATTGCTTTCGTGTCTTTGAAGTCTGTTGCCTTTACATGCTTGTCTTTGCTTGAATAGTCCAGTGACTTTGCTTGGGATCTCCCTGAGGGAATTTATAAATGAAAACTCTCATAGAGAGTCTCTCCTATCTCTTTCTTAAAACACTCAAATGGAAGAAATCTTTCATACGTAGTAGAAACCTTGCCAAAATCTCTCACGCTAAGAAATGAACTGAACAGAAAGCTATGGAAGAAAATTTCTCTCATCAAGGGAATCAAATAGCAGCACTACTAAACAACCCTAGGCTTTGCTAAACAAGGGAATGAAATAGCAGCAATACTAAAAATTTTCTCATCAAGGGAATGAAATAGCAGCACTACTAAAAATTCTCTCATCAAGGGAATGAAATAGTAGCACTACTAAACAACCCTAGGCTTTGCTAAACCTGCTTTGATACCATGTGAAAATAGTGGGATCATGCTAAGCCTAGTACACACAACGAGAATATATGAACCTAAGGAGGATTAAAGTACACTAGAAGCGCCATGAGAGAGATATAAGGTAGACAAAGCTCAATGTATTCCAAGATGTCCTTTTCAACAATACAATAGAGGCTTATGATATAGAGAGAGCCTGTAGAATAGTCAACCCATGCTATATCATATGATCCACATCTCTCCTAATGGCAATCCTTGCTCCACATCTTCTCATGTAGTCCACATCCTTAGGTGGCTATTTTCATCCATACAATACCATACCTTATCTCATTCCTTTGCCTCTAATTATGTGCTCATGGTGTGGGGGTTAAAGGTCACTGTGCCTTTACCCCGATTATGTATAATACTCAAACACATATATAAATGAATGAAAAAGAAGATTAGGGTGTTTTGCACCCACCAAAACTTGTGTGGCTCTCTATTTCTCTCTCTATTCTTCCGTTCTTACTTCCGTTGAGAGCACTCTCAATTGGTATCAGAGCTCGGGTAATCTAGCTGAGTATGTGTGAATGCTTGGAAGCTCAGCAGCTCTGTGGGAGGAAGAAGAAGCTCTGTGGGAAGCTTTGTGAGTGACTTTACTTGCATCCGAGTGTGTAGAGACCTTGGAGGAACCTTTGGAAAAGTCACTTTGGTTTTGCGAAGTGGTTTTGAGAGCATGTTAAGGAGTCGTTTTTTGAGCTTTTCCCTGTTCCGTTCGATGATAGAGACTCCGTATTGACTTGTAGAGGCAACTATTGCTTGCTTTTGGTGTCCACTTCACTTCAGGAGCTTGGAAACACCTTCATTCTTGAATTTAGGATCATTTCATTGGATTTCTGACTCACTGTATCAGTTTCTACGTTTTTATGCCCGGGTGTTGGAACTCAAGTTTGGAGCAACCATTTGCAGGTCTGTCAGTTTCGGTGGACTCAAGAGGTCCTAAAACTTCTATGTTGCTCATCATTTGCACTCCGGTGGAGTTTACAAATAGCTCTATTTCCAAAAACGTTTTTTAGTCCGTGTGTTGGACCAAGTGACTGAGACCACGGTTTCCAAAACCGTCTGTCCCATTGCATTCCGGATGCCTAAAAACCTCTACCTGCCAATTCTTACACGAATCGGTGGAGGATTTTTAGAGTTATAGATCTTTGTGTATTTGATTTCGTCTCTCTGTTATGCATTTTAGATTTATGCCACATGGCAGTGGATAAGTGTTGACTCCCATTTCTCACTCATCGGTTGGGATTTTGGAGTTCTGGCAGAAGAGAGATATTTGCAGATTTTCTTGCTGAGTCTGATTATGCAATGGCGCCCATGTTTTGAGGCATCTTAGGTCCTCTTTTCAGTAGCGCTCATTACCGTGGGACTATGATTTCTTGAGCATACCTTATGCAGATCACTTTGGTTGCAGTTTGAGCAGTGTGCGCTCATTCGTGGTGTGCATTGGGTTGCAGTGGATGATTTATAGGCCATTTGGATGCATTGCGGTCCTTGTTGGATGCGCTGATAGGCCCAAATTGCCTTGTGGGATGCTATTTTTATGGACGCTTTGCACATGGATGCTATTTTATGCTGAGGGACAGCTTTGACACATTGCAGATGATGCACTGAAAGTGCTATGCTCTCTTGGATGAGATATTATTGATGCATATGCCAGTGGACGGTGTTTATGCTTGAGTCATTTGGCACTTATTGGCATTTTGGATTGCCATTGCAGTTGGCATTTTCTTTTGGGCCAGATTTGCTCATATGGATGCATAGTATATGCACATGACTCAGATGCATCTTTTGATGCTTTGAGCTTTGAGTTTTGGTGATATTTCACTCTATTGTGGCATACACATTTGGGTGCACCTGGTATTTGGTGTGATTCTCTCTTGTAGGCACTAGCATTTGGGATTTTGCTTCATTTGCATCATGGCGTCCTCTTCCATGTCTGAAAAGGAGTTTTTCAACATTAAAAAGTTGGATGGGACAAACTTTTCTTTGTGGAAAGAACAAATAAGGGATGTGCTTATTCAAAAGAAGTAGATTAAACCCTTGGCAGGGATTGAAGCTAAGCCTATAAATATGTCTGAGGATGATTGGAATGAGTTGGATGCATTAGCAAAGTCTACTATTAGACTTCATCTTACAGAGTCAGTTTATTTCACAGTAGTAAATGAGCAGACTACGGAAGATTTGTGGAAGAAACTGTGTGCCACTTATGAAAAGGAAACTGCCTCTAAAAAATTTTACCTCATGAAGAGGTTGTTTGAGCTGCAGATGAAGGAAGGGGTCTCCATTGCTTCTCACTTGAATGAATTCAATATTATTTTCAGCTAGCTTCAGGCTCAGAAGATGAATTTTGATGCAGAGACTAAGGCAATATTTCTCTTATGTTCATTGCCATCCTCATGGGATACCTTCTGTACAACTATTAGTAACTCTGCACCTGGTGGAGTACTTGTTGGCCAAGGAGATTAGACGAAAGTCTATGGATGGCAACAAGCAGAATGCAGCCTTAAATGTGCAAAGGGGCAGATCACAGTTCAGGGGGAAGTCCCAAGAAAGAGGGAAGTCTCGTAGCAAATCCAGGGAACGGAACATTGAGTGTTACTACTGTGGCAAGAAGGGCCATATGAAAAAGGATTGCTGCAAGCTGAAAAGAGAGCAAAAGGATAAGAAAAAGAATGCGAATTGGGGTGCAAATCAAAAGGAAGAGAGTCCAAGGGAGGACAAAGGAAAAGTGAAGATCAAGGAGATCAATGCAGTCACACATGATAGTTACAATGACATTCTCTTCATGTTTAGTTTATCTGTAGAGTTGCTTACCATTTCAGATGATGCATATTCCCAGGATTGGATTTTGGATTCTGGTGGTTCATTCCATATTACTCCCCATACGAAATAGTTCTCCACTTATGACAGTGGAAAGATAGGTTGTGTGCATCTTGCAAATGACTATGCATGTGACATAGTGGGAGCAGGTGATAAAAAGTTTTCTTTTGCAAATGGGTCTGCATTTGATTTGAAACATGTGAGACATGTGCCTAAGTTGACCAAGAGTCTTATTTCAGTGGGTCAGCTAGATGATGCTAGTTTTCACACCACTTTTGGCTTTCAGAGTTGGAAAATTTAGAAGGGCTCTATGCTTTTGGCCAAGGGTGCCAAGTGTGGGACTTTGTATCCCTTACATGTATCAGGGGTATTTGATCATGTTGTTGCAATAACTGAGCAGCCAAGCACTTCTTTGTGGCATTGCAGGTTGGGGCACATGAGCCAGAATGGAATGAAACTCTTATGCAGTTTGGGTTATGTATCTAGAGTAATAGGAGAGTTGATAGAAGCTAATTGAGTCATAAGGCTCCGCATATAGTTGACATGAGCTGCCAAAGTAGTACCACTAACCATCTTTAATTCAAAGAAAGAGATTTTAAGTGGTAATTTAGAGATGTGAGAGCTAGCACCAAAAATCATGTCAAGCTTCTACCAAGCTTCTGAAGGAGACTCTAAGTCAGAGATGTGGTGAATATAATCATCTCCTAAAGTAAGAGCAATGATACCATATGCTTTTTCCTCTCTAGTGGGATCCCTTGCCGGTCGTGTCGCAGTTGAGGATTCTTTAGCATTGGAGGCTGTAGAAGAAGCGGTTGGAGTCAGTTTGACAAGTCCCCAGAGGTTCTCCCTCATCAATGCAAATTTCACCTTCATCTGCCATGTGTGGAAGCCCTTTCCATTGAACTTCTCTAGATTCAATAGGGTAGCCATGAGAGGGTCTAACCCAGATATTGGGCAGTGTCTTTCTCTCTTACAAGGCAAAAAATAACTGAAAGACTTCCAAAATATAAGCACTTTATGTAGCAAAGACTAGTGACCAATATTCAATCAATGATGCTTCTTCTTACATGCTTCATAGAGGTGGCTAAAATGAATACTTTCCAATCAAAACTAGGTCTAGCAATTCAAATCAAAACTGAAGCCACACTTGTACTGATGTTATTGAAAGTTTCAAAAAACCAGAAATGCTAGATTAGCATCTTATGTAGCATCATCTTCAAAAAGCTTGTCAAAACTGTCAAAACCAAAAGGCTGAACTTGGAGGGCTTGTAGCTTACTCTTCAGAGCAAAGGAAAAGGGGGTTTTTAAGGCAAAAGAGAGCTGTTATACCATAGAAGGTCCTTTGGGAAGAAGAGGCGGAAAAATGCGTTAGAACTCCATAGCTTACCCCTTCAAAGTCGACTGGTTTTTCACTGATTTCTCCTTGAATATGCAGCCATTGCTGCTCCGATTTCCGCACAGGTTAGCCCAAGGCATGGAGAATCTACCCCTGAAAGAAATTAGAGGAAGATGAAGTGTGCTGAGAGAAAACGCAGAAGAAAAAGTCGACAGAATTCGTGTAATGGCAACGAAACGGGCGCGGCTTTCTCTAATTCCTTTCAGCCAGGGGTTCGCCCCTTCGAGGTGGATCTCCAGCAGGAAGGACGTGGGAAATGGTTGAGAACCGGAGGAGAACAAGCTTAAGCAAACTTTGGGAAGAAGAGGGAGAGATGGTGAAGAAGAAGATGAAGAAGAAGATGATGATGTGGCAGAAATGGACTCAAGGGGGATCAAAGGGCTCTGATACCATGTTGGTAAGCTGAAAGGAAAGCAAAGAGTGGACACAAACTCAGAATACTTGCATTATGGAATGAAGAAGAGTGAGGTCCTTAAGTAGGCACCTCATACATGCTCATTGACATCACTGATGACTTCAGAGCTCCACAATCATCTCCTCAATCTGCTCCTAGATTCTCTCAATCATCCTATGTGGCTCTCCACCACCTAACTGTGCTTGTGGGCACCTAACTGTGCCTCTAGCACTCACACATAGAAACCAAGGTGTGCCTGAGGCATACACCTTGAGATATCCCATCAATTAGTACGGTAGCCGATTAATGTTTAAGGCATGCACTTCCCATGGTTATGGAAGATTTTTTATCAGATGGCTAGGATTGGCTTTCCATTGGCCCCAGCCCTTGAAATATTGGGGAATGTGCCAGGGGAGGGCATTTCGAGTAGGAAACTGCCTTGGATCCGACGAGTAGAGAGCTATAGTGAGCCGGATTCCGAGCACTTTCCTATGACCATGGCGCATCCCGAGGAGTTTCCTATGACCATGGCGCATTCCCTCGTGGCACAATCATTTTGTGAGCCCTCATAGGAAGGGTGCAGCGCCATTTTTGGGCCGTAATTCGATCTAAGAGAGACTCATAGGATTACTAGGCATCACGGTGATCGGAAATAGGGGGGAGCATTGTCTTATTGTGAAAGTGCGCTCTCATGGGAAGGCTGAGATTCAATCTCATTTGAGGGTTGGCAAGAGAACGTTGGTGAGCATGAAATTTGCATGGGAAATGAACAAGGGGCTGCACGTCCACCGTTCCATGCACGTTGGGAGCTCGTGGCCTACGACTTGTTCATTATCATGCTGTTTTTCCTGCAACCCAACACGTTCTTCTGCAACAGATCCGCTCTTTTCGCACTTCTCAACCCTCCCTCCATCTTCCTGCAGCTCCATAGCCTCCTATAATCGCCTCACCACCTTCCTGTAAGCTCGCCTTGGAGCTTACCTTGTTCACATCTTCTCATGGGAAAGATTGCCAATTCCCTTGGTGCTCTCATCCTCTGCTTGAGCCTTGGCGCTACCTTGTCTTACCTCGGCCTTTTCAGTATCGTGTTTCAACGACCCTCGGTCAGTTGGAACGGTGCTGCACTCCCCATCATCACTTTGACGACCGCTGGAGCTTGCAACTGCACTTTCCGTCTGGCACAACTGCAGCTCGCATCGAATGCTAGCTCCTCGGTTGCTTGCGCTTGCGCAGATAAGGCTGCTGCAGTGGTCGAGACGCAGAAACCTTGCAGCGATACTAAAGATAGAACTCAGCAAACCAAAACGGAGACCGTCGTCAGGTACGAGCCTTGGTACGCTCAAGGGCGGGCATGGCATTATCCAGTCTTGTTCCCGCGCTGCAGTATGGATGTCTGCTTCAATTATTCTAGGTGTGAAAATGCTCAAAATCTTCTGATTTATTCCTATGACTCGCCAAGCCCCCCGGTGAGATACTTCTCACGCATCCATCAGACCGAGTGGCACAGTACTGACCCAGATAAGGCCTGTCTCTTCTTTGTATACCTGGATCTCGACAAGCCTCATCGACCGCATCCAAACAGGCTCCCCCATTGGAACGGCGGGATGAACCATGTTCTTATCACTTTTACCGATATCTGGACACAAAGAGGGCCTCCGCAGGAGTCGATTGGCTTTGCCTCCATCATGGCTTCTGATATGCACGAGACCATCTACCGCGCTGGGTTCGACTTAAGTATTCCGTTGCCTGGAAACGCTCATATCAGGGAATTTCAAGAAATAAAACCATTTGATAGGAAGTATCTTCTCACCTTCAGGGGGCTGCGCTACTTGGGAACATCTGGAGAAGGAATCCTTCGAAGCTACGAATCGTTTAGATCTATGCATAATGGACAGGATATCGTCGTCGTAACAAGTTGTAGGCAGGCGACAAACGATCTTGTTCGCCAGGAAAATCCCGCGCTAGGCGTCCACTGTGATGAAGATGAGGCACTTCATGCAAGGTACTCATTCAGGGACTTGATGAACACCACTTTTGGCCTCGTTCCGGCAGGCCGTCAGCCCAACTCTTACAGATTTGTAGAGGTGCTATCAGCAGGTGTGATTCCGGTTCTCATAGCTGACAACTATGTAAAGCCCTTTGACACCCTCATCCAATGGCACCGCTGCCTCCTCCAGTTTCCCTCCACAGAGATGCATCGTGTTGTGCCCATCGTGAGAGCTATGGACAGGGAAGAAGTAGAGAAGCGGCAGAAGTACTGCCTTGAGGTATATGATCAATTCCTCAAAGATGATGAGACGTTGATGAGGGGAGCCATAGTGTCACTGAAAACAAGGTTTCTTGGTGCTGTCCCTGTGAAAGTATGATTCCAGTAGAAATTCGAACACTATTGAGGATTGATCGATGCTTCTTGGAAATGTGGTGCCGTGTAGGCAGCAATGCACTGGGATATGGAGTGGGATATGGAGGTGCTAGCATTTGTTTCTTGGTGGACACATGGTTGTTGTGCATACTCCATGTGACACTTGGCCAAAGTGAAAGCAACAACAAGTGGCAAACAATTTTACCTCTTGCTCACAAACATATTTTCTCACATTTGCGAGTATCTACAGCCCAAATATTCTACAAGGCTAGCAAAACTTAATGTTGTACTACCATGACATTATCAAGCACCCATAGGAGGGTAGTTTGCAATTGCAAACAGAGTCGCGTGTGTAAAACTTTCAATTTTGAACTAGTATAGAAAAGCTCACCGGATGTAGTACATGGAAATAGACAAGAGGGGCAATTTGAAGGAACTCCTCATATTTCATCTGCAATATTAATAAAAATTTTGCATTGGTTTATATAAGTTCTTTATGGAGCTCCCTCCATGGTAATTAGAGAGGATATAGTGTTCTTTATGGATCTGCCCCCATGGTGTTTAAATATATATAATGTTTAGATAGATATAATGTTTGTAACATAGCAAGGTGGTGGCATTATAGAGCCACCCTAACATATGGTACACAACCACATTTTGATTAAAGGAGAAGGGATAAGAGGCATGGACCCAAAAAAGAACATTAAACAAAATACTAAATAAGGATCTCTACGTACATGCATGTAAGTGATATGCTCAAACTTGTACTTATATTGTCATGGCGAGTGGGGAAGGAAGACAAGGATGGAAGATAAGGGAAGAAGAAGATGAGTGTAGTGTCCGCATGCAAACTTAAGTAGATTTAGCCTTAATTATGATTCCAATTTATTTCATTCATTGCTACCTCTCTCTCCTCTCTCTCTCCCCTTCTCTCTCCTCTCTCTCCTCTCCCCTTTCCCTCTTCTCTCTCTCCCCCTCTCCTCTCCTCTCCCCCTCCCCCTCCCCCTCTCCCTCCCTACTACCTCTCTCACACAACTATAACCATGGACATCCCCCACAAAAAAATTAATAACAATAAACTAAAATATATTTACGATGCAATGGCCGTGACTACACCGTGCGAGGAAGGTGGTAGGGAGGTAGAGGAAGAGGGAGATGGGAATGAAAGGAGGGCACGGGGAGAGGGAAAGGTAGAGGTGAAGGGAAGGAGGAGAGGGAGAGGGGAGGATAAGGGAAAGAGAGGGAGAGGAGAGGAGAAGGGGAAGAAAGAGGGAAATGAAGGGGAAGGGAGGGGCAGGGGAAGGAGGAGAGCCTTATGGGAGCGTTCAGAGTCAATATGTAGGCCACAAAACCCTAAAAGAATTCAAATTCCCTCTCTCCTCCATTTCCCTCTCTGTCCCTAGAATTCAACCTTCCCACTCTCCTTCCTTCCGCTCCTCTCCCTTCCCTTCCCTAGAGTTCAAATTTCTAGCTCCCCCATCCCTCCCCTCCCCTCCCCTTCCCCCCCCCCCTCCCTTGGATCTTCCCTCTCCCTCTCCCCTCCCCTCTCCTCGCTTATCTTTCCCTTTCCCTGGCTTCCCTTTCCCCCTCCCCTTCCCTTGCTTTCCTTGTCGATGCGTCCATGCTCCCTTCCTCCCTGCTGCTCCCCTCCTCACCATTCCATCAATTCCTTTAGAACCCTCAAAATCCAACATATAAATTGTGAAAATTGTGCACCATAAAGGTCGCTAATAATACATCAGGTAGATTTCTCAACTTAGTAGCATAAAGTGAATATGACATTTTGGGACATGTTATCATTGCCTAAAAGTATGCAAGCATTATAAAAGAGGAGCCAAAGATCACTTTGGGCCTATGCCACATCATGGAGTACTTCATCACAGCAGCTTTAGCAGCATCCTTGACCAAACGATCTTACTCACAGGGCATTTCTTCAGCTAATCATCATACTACTTAGAGCTATCCCATAAACAAACTAAGAAGAAGCTCAATTTGCAAAGTCTAGATTGAGGTTTAATCTCTTTTCCCTATCCTCCCATGACCATGGCTTGGCTACATTTTTAATTTATTTTTTCAAAACAAATATATATATATATATATGCAAGTCTCCAATGGGCATGGTAATTTTCATGGGCTTTAATTTCATCCACACCAAGGTGTGTGAAATTATCGAGCCCATCGGATTGAATTTGCATCACTACAAGGCACATGTCCTTTTTTTATGGAAATACCGACCTTTTTTACACTAAAAAGTTTTTTTTGATGGGCGCAAAGGTCGGTGTTTACGTGCTATTAGTGTCAGAAAAGAACGGTTGTTATATAGCGACATTGGTAAATGTTGCTATATAGGGACACTAGTAAACGTCGCTATATAGCGAGACGATTAACAGAAGCTTTTAAAAAACATTAGTGGGGCTAAACAAGGCCACAACAAGCCTTGTTTTGCCCCACTAATGTTTTTTTTTAAGTAATTACAAAAGAATGTTTTTTGTTACAAAATTTCCCTTGTGAAAAGGGTGATACAAAATCGCTCAAATGAGCCGAGCGACAGAAGCATATACATGTCGAAGATATACAACATTGTTTGTTACAAAATTACCCTTTCAAAAAGGGTGATACGAAATTGCTCAAACAAGCTGACATACAGAAGCATATACGTGGCGAAGTATATGCAAACTACTACTACTACTGCTCATCCAAATCATCATCCTCATCCTCGTCCTCGTCGCGCTGGCCTGATCCTTGGCCCTCATGAGTTACGCCTAATCCCTGGCCCTCATGAGCTGCGCCTGATCCCTAGCTCTCGTCGAAGTCGTGTAAGCCTAATCCCTTGTTATCACCGCTCACCTCCACTGATGGGACGTTCGAGCTTTGATTCTAAGAGCGAAACCATATTAATTGGAAATTAGATTGGAACTTAGAGAATAAAACAATTTAAAAAGTGAGATTACAAGGAGGAGTAGACTTATACCGTACAAGCAACCACCTCAGCCCAATCGACCATCACTGCTAGTGCCTCCTACTCAATAAACCATGGCTACGTGAAACCCGCGTCTCATCTCTGTGTCTATGGGAAGGCGACCCATCTCAACTTGCTATGGGCCCAATTTACAAGATTTAGATAAAGTGCATGCAATATGTAGTAAAACAAATAGAACAATACATTAAATGAGAAGAAGTAGACTTACCACGGTTGCCTCAAATGCCAACCGTCTGCCTGCACCAAAGTGCAAAGTACCTACGGAGTCTAGCCGTCTCCTCGCAGCCCTCCTCTCTAATAGTTCGAAATGGTCCCTGTACTGGTGCTTCTTGAAAAACTTCCAATCAGCTTTGTCTGCCCAGCTTCCCCTTTGCGATGGAAGTACGCAAGGTTGACCTACGATGCTTCAAGAGAACCCCCATGCACTCTTTCATGTAATTCGAATTGAACTCCCAATTTGGTGGATTAGGACATTGTCTTTTCAATTCATCGATGACTGCCTGCTTCTTTTGGTCATCTTGGTACTGCCAATCAGTAGCTATGTTGCTCCTGAAGTGGTGGCTCATCAACCACCTCATGGTGGCCATCATTGCTGAAACAAAAAACAAAAAACAAGAGCAGGTAAGAAGCGAATAGATAATTAATTACTTAAGACAATTATGAAATTCAAACTCAAGAAATTATGAAAAGGCAATTAGTCACTTGTGAAAATTATGAAATGACTTCAACGCATAAAGGATAAATATGAAAGGACAATTATTTACTTAAGACAATTATGAAAAGCCAGTTTTGAAATGACAAATATTTATGAAAGACAAGTGGAATCCAATAAGATTTTCATATATATATATAATGGAGACCAAAAGTATGTCTCCAAAATTATGTATATAAAAAATATATGTCTCCAAAAGTATGCTTAAGCAAAATTTGTCTCCAATATAGGTCTATTGCTTTGCATTACTGTCTGAGGTACTTTCCTACTCTGCACCGCTAAGCGGGCCACTGGGGACCTCATCCTCTACCTCTTCTAATATGCGATCATGCTCTTCAGTGATTATGTACTCGCAATCCATGAATGCCTCCACACAATCATATTTGAGGCTCCACCGGTCGTGGCAATCTCTCCACAACCTACAGAGATCCCATAGGTTGTGTCATGCATTCTTAATCACGCTTGCTCCACTACCCTTTGGCTTGGACCCCACCTAGAAGCACGCACCCCCACATTGTACTTCACCCAGTCACTCTCTTGTGCAATCTTCTCTTTTACATGAGCTAGTAGAGAAGCTATGTCTATAATCCCTGCGATGTAGGGAATCGGGTTAGGATTTAGGGAGGACACCTGTGGGTGAGGGCGTGGTTGTTCCATTTAGAATCTGTTTGAAAAAAAAAGAACCAAATACGGCTAAGGAACATGTGAAAAAAGAACCGAATACGACTAATAAGAGGGGAAAAGAAGAGAAGCATAAGCATAAGAGAAGCATAAGAGAAAAGAGAAGCATAAGCATAAGCATAAGAGAAGGAACAAGGAAAAAGAGATTGAAAGAGGGGAAAAGAGCAAAAGAAAGAAAGCATATGCTTGTGCTTATGCATGAGCATATGAGCATAAGAGAAAAAGAGAGAAAGCATATGCTTGTGCTTATGCATGAGCATATGAGCATATGCTCATGCATAAGCATAGGCACAAACATATGCTTTTGAAAAGAGGAGAAAAAGAGATTGAAGGAGAAGGGAAAAGAAGAGAAAGAAAGGAGAAGGAGAAAGAGGGGAACAATAGGAGAGGAAAAGAGCATAATCATAAGAGAAGGAAGAGGGAAAAAGAGCATAAGCATAAGAGAAGGAAGAGGGGAAAAGAGATTGAAAGAGGGGAAAAGGAGATTAAAAAGAGGGGAAAAGAACATAAGAGGAGAAAAAGAGATTGAAGGAGAGGGGAAAAGAAGAGAAGGAAAGAAGAAAGAGAAGGAGACATATGCTTATGCTTATGCATGAGCATATGAGCATATGTTCATGCATAAGCATAAGCATAGGCATAGGCATAGGCATATGCTTATGAAAAGAAGATAAGGAAGAGGGAAAAAGAGCATAAGCATAAGAGAAGGAAGAGGGGAAAAGAGATTGAAAGAGGGGAAAAAGAAGAGGGGAAAAGAGCATAGGAGAAAAAGAAAGAAAGCATATGCTTATGCTTATGCATGAGCATATGAGCATAAGAGAAAAAGAGAGAAAGCATATGCTTGTGCTTATGCATGAGCATATGAGCATACGCTCATGCATAAGCATAAGCATTTAAGCATATGCTCATGCATAAGCATAAGCATAAGCATCAGCAAATACATATACTTATGAAAAGAGGAGAAAAAGAGATTGAAGGAGAGGGGAAAAGAAGAGAAGGAAAGGAGAAGGAGAAATATGCTTATGCTTATGCATGAGCATATGAGCATATGCTCATGCATAAGTATAAGCATAGGCATAGGCATATGCTTATGAAAAGAAGATAAGGAAGAGGGGAAAAGAGAAGAGAGGGAAGAAAAAGAAGAGGGGAAAAGAGCATAAGAATAAGAGAAGGAAAAGCATAAGCATAAGAGAAGGAAAGAGGAAAAGACGGGAAGAAGAGGGAATAAGAGAAGAGAGGGAAAGAGAGGGTTCCTACGCCCTTCACTACAGCTAGCACTTAAGGTGTTAGCTGTAGGCCAATGCAAATAACGGAAACAACAAAAGGGAAAAAGACGAAGCATATTCTTACCTTGGAAAAGTCCCGCTCGGTGTTACGTGGACTGGCCCTACAAAAAAGAGAAAACATACCATTTTTTCACATAACTAGTTAGAGAAAGGAGGAGTTTGGAGAAGCAACTTTTCAAAGGGATTGGATTGAGGAGACAAGCATAAGCCTACAAACAAGGAGAAAGAGGAGGAAGAGAAATACCAAAAAGAGAAGAGGTGAGTCTTCTTTCTTTCACCAAATCTCGTTTTTTGTCCTTAACCTCTGAAAATCAAGCATGAAAATTAGCACATAGGCTTAGGAATACAAGGGGAAACATGCTTCAACTCTCACAAAACAAAATCTCATAAAAAATGAATCTACATTGCTTAAAGAGACACACCTTCTTGAAAAACTTCCTTTCACACAAGCAGAGAGGGAGAAGGGGTGGAGAGGGAGCATAAGTGTTGGGAGAGGGGCTGGGTAGGGGTGAGGAGTGTGGGAAATAGAGAGGAGGAAATTGAAGTCGTCGAATATAAGAGGGGAAGAGAGATTTTTGCTTTTCCCGCAATAGAGATGTGAAAGATGGCATCATGCAAGGTTTCACGTTTTAGCTCCCCAGCATCGCTATATAGCGATGCTAAACCATCGTTATATAGTGACATTTATATCCTAAGCATTGCTATATAGTGACAGAATAGGACAAAGCATCGCTATATAGAGACGGTTCAGGGTGTCTATTTTTTGGATCTTAATAGATTTCCTTGCAGCTCATGTTGTGATTTTGGAGGTGTGCAGATGGAAGGGACAAGTGGAAGCTCGTCAGATGATGCGCCAACACGCAGGAGCACACAGTGGCTTACGGAGAGGTTGTATTGTCATTGCACTCATTGCAAGTGAGAAGTACAACATCAACGTCATATTGTCATGTGCCACTTGCGGATGTATGGGGAGGAGCCCAAACCAGTATCCACTGTTGTTGTTACACATGGTGATGGATCATCAGTAAGTCAATGCTATTTGAGTTCGTGATTAATATTGCATACCACTATGACACGAAACCTTGAGACAAGATCTTATATTTACACAAAATCTTGAGACACGATGAGGAGGGTGGTGAGGATGTGCATATACCTTCACACTTTAAGCAAGACTATAGTCTCCTGGATGTGCCAGATGATGACGAGGGTATGGTGGACATGATGGATTCTATTTTTAGGGGCACTACATCACATGTACATGTGATGTCTGAGTCTGAGGTCAAGTCTGAGGTCAATATGTGAGAGTTGCAATGAACACAGTTGTACGAGGGTGCTAGGATGTCTAAACTAGGGGCTTGTCTCTCAATCTTGAATCTGCAAACAAAATATGGGTGGTCAGATACAAGTGTCTCAGCCTTAATAAAGTTGCTCCACAGAAGATGTTGCCTGCACCAAATACCATACCTACATCAAGAGATGAAGTAGATTATGATACCATTCATGCTTGCCATAATGATTGTATTCTCTTTCATCATGAGCATGGAGATTTGGCTAGTTGTCCGAAGTGTGGGGAACAACAATATAGAGATGACTTGCAGGGTGAGCACATACCGATAAAGGTCTTAAGACACTTTCCCATCATTGTAAGAATACAGCACATGTTCCGATGCAAATCCATGACTTGGCATGCATCTCATCGGTCCCCATTTATGACACATTGAGGATTACCGCAAATTGTGCAGCTTGGAAGCACATCGACAATCAGTGGTCGGACTTTGCGAGGGAGCCACGCAACTTACATCTTGGACTTGCCATGGAAGGCATGAATCCTTTCAGGCATCAAGAAGGCTAGGGTGGACTCCATCGAAGCTGTATGCTTGCTTGAGAAGCACTTTCCCTCGAGCATTATGACAACTCAAGTGCATTTGCTTATGCACATAGTTGATGAGGTGGCCATTGCAGGTATCGTTCATAGTCGATGGATGTTTTTTCCCGAGTGGTTTATGAAAACTTTGAAGGGATTTTTAAGACAAAGAGCAAGACCAGAAGCAAGCATGGCAGAGGAATGGCTTGTGCAAGAGTCATTAGTATATATCACAGAGTTTCTTGCATCCACAGATCCCGATATGCCACAGGCTTGGCATAACAAGGATGATGATCACATCATTGGCGAGGTTCCCCAAGGAAAAGGGATTGAAAGAAAGATGAGCAAAGAGAAAATGGAGAAATTCAATAAGTTTTGTATCCTCAATAGTAGCAAGGAGATGCAGAAGTGGATTGAGAGATATGAAGTGGCCAAAGCAGAAAGAATAGTTACAAGGAAGAGATTCAAAGTAATTTATAGGCGATCGCAACTATATCCACGAGATCTCTCCCTTCTCCCCACTCACATGTCACTTGATTGGCTACAACTGACTCTACGTAAAGCCGAACACGATGGATTGATAATAAACGAGCGCGAGGGAGAGTTATCATCTGGATATATGATGCATGTAAGTTTCTTACCTCTTAACATAATAAGTAATTATTTGTGGCAATATACGCTATAAAATAGATGTATCTTCATTCTTTTAATAATGCTCTTTTGTAGTAAAAAAAGTACAGTGCATTATGGTCATATGGATGACATTTTTGCATGGAATGCATCGATTCAAAGAGAGTCGTGTATGATTGTGGAGTCATGGCTAACTTCATACAAGATAGCCGAGTAAGTGCTTTGAATACCAATCTTCTCTTCTCGCAGTTGGATTATTGTTGGATTATTGTGGCACCATATGCAAAATCTATGAAATTGATTTCAGACAATTTAGTATTTTCATTCTTGATATAAAATGGTTTAGAACTATATACAACGGTCCCTATGCGATAGTGAGAAAAGACAATAGTGTTTTCTTTGCAATAGACTCCACCAAACTTTGGACCGATGAAAGTGATACTTTTGTTCTTCCCGAGCATTGTGAGCAGGTGCATACTAATGATTTAATTAATCGAAGCTTTCATTTTTAAAGATCCATTGATACATGTACTTAAGCATAATTTCATATATTTAATTGATGGCATTTGGCACCCATCTTCAATATAGGTGGTTTTTCATCCAAATCATTTTGATCCAAGATGGTGGTACGTGATCCAAGTTGCACCACGAAGTAAGCAAATTTTTTAAGATAGAGATATGGATATGAAGATGCTACTACCAATGCCGAATCCAATTGATCCAGATGGATTAAGCGAAGAAGATGAAGATCACAATATGAGCCAAGAGGAAGATGCGCATAATGACATCGTACGGGAGGAAGATGGAGATCACAATATTGAGGAAGAAGATGATGATCATCAAGAATCACCACACTTTATTGAAGAAGATGATCAAGTCTTAGGTGAACGTACGATGCTAGAGTGCGATGATGATATAGGAGATCAACTCGATATAGAGCTAGAGATAGACTTGTTTGGCACATTAGACTTGGCTCAGGATGAGAAGCCATTGATGTAAATGCTCTTCATTGATTTTTTTCATCTCAAACTTGGACATGAACATATGAGCTTCAAACTTGATGTACTATCTTTAAAGGTCGGTATGGGAAAAAACACTCTCTATAAAACGTCGCTATAGGAAACTGTCTCAGTGTCACTACATAACGACCACTTTAATCAAAGAGAGTCGCTATATAGCGACACTTGTCTAAAGTTGCTATATAGCAACACTTAACTAATCCTGCTTTGATTATCGATGATTAGCACCATGTGTGCACTAACCGTCAATGCTTAAGCATCGGAATAGGGCCCGTGTGTAGTAGTGCATAGTTAGGAATGCATTTTTCCTTGTTTTGCCACCATATGTCATACATAGGGTAAAAAAACACGCATCCATGTGTTTCATTGGAATGTGTGATACTCCAATGGGAATGGTACTTTGCATTGGCTTTATCCTCACCCTATTTAACTCCCTTGCAAAATTTGTGTCCATCAGATATCATTTGCATGGTCGGGGATACATTTTTCCTTGTTTTTTACCACCCATCATATAGGAGGGTCAAAAAACATGCATCGAGGATCCTCAATCAAACATGCAAGTATCTGATAGACACATATTCTGTAGGGGACTTAATTTCACTCAATTTAAGTCCCATTCAAGGTATCATGCCCATCATATATTATTTGTATGGCCAAGAATGCATTTTTTTCTTGTTTTTCACCACCCATCATGTAAGAGGGTCATAAAACATGCATTGAGGTGCCTCATTGAAATGTCCAAGTCTTTGATGGGTATGGTATTTTTTTCTCTACTTTTCTCTTTAAGGTCTATGCAAATTACCATGCCCATTGGATATCATTTGCATGGTCAAGGATGTATTTTTCCTTGTTTTCCTCCATCATACATGAGCATCAAAAAACACACCAGCGAGCCGATGATGGGAATGGTACTTTGCATGGGCCTTAATCTCACCAACTTTAAGGACCATACAAGCTATCATTCCCATAATATATCATTTAATGATCGAGGATGCATTTATCCTTGTTTTCCCACCATATGTCAGGCACAAGTGTCAAAAAACACACATTGCGGTGTCTCATTTCAACTTACAAGTATTTTATGGACACTTTACTTTGCATAGGCATTATTCTCATACCTTTTATGTCCCATTCAAAGTTTGGTTCCCATCATATATTATTTGCATGGTTAGGGATGCATTTTTCCTTGATTTCCACAACCACTCATGCATGAGGGTCCTAAAACACACATGTGGGAGCCTCATTGAAATGTGCAAGTCTCCAATGGGGATGGTGCTTTGCATGACCTTTAATCTCAACCAAATTAATTTCCATGCAAATCGAATATGATTTGCATAGTCAGAGATGTATTTTTTATTGCTTTCCCACACCATGCATAAGGGTCCAAAAACATGCATCAAGGAGCCGCATTAGAACATGCGAGTCTCCAATGGGATCCATACTTTATTTGACCTTAATCTTGCCCACTTTAAGTACCATGCAAAGTATCATGTCCATCAGATGACATTTGCACGGTCAGGGGTGCATTTTTCCTTGTTTTCCCACCACACGTCATGCACAAGTGTCAAAAAACATGCATCAAAGAGCCTCGTTGAAACCTAAGAGAATACTATATGAATGGTACTTTGCACAGTCCTTATTAGCACCCACTATAAGTTCATGCAATTATCATACCCATCAGATATCATTTTCATGGATCAGGGCCATGGCATGCATGATGGTCATAAAACACGTATCGGGGTACGTCGTGCAAATATGCAAGCCTCTAATGGGAATGGTGCTTTGTATGGGCATTAATATCACCCTTTCTCCTTATTTTCCACCACTTGCCATGCACGAGTGTCATAAAATGCTCATAGGAGAGCATGAGTCAAACATGCAAGTCACCAATGGTGGGCATGATACCTTGCATACCTTAATCTCAACCAATTTAAGCCTCAAAAAATTATCATGCAAATTGGATATAATTTGCACGATTGGGGATGCATTTTTCCTTCCTTGAGCAAAGTGTCATGCAAATCGGATGCATTTTTCCTTGTTTTCCTACATCATGCACAAGGGTCAAAAAACATGCATCGAGGAGCATCATTCAAACATGCAAGTCTCTAATAGGAATGATACTTTGCATGGGCCTTAAAGGGAGAGAGAGGAGAGAGGGAATGAGAGAGAGAGAGAGAGAGAGAGAGTGTGTACCGTTGTAATTTTCAGGGGACGAGCATTTTCTGAGCGAAATCTTCCGAGCGTCCGAGCGAAGGAAAAAAAAAGCTTCCAAGTATGCATAAATATGGCAAAAATCGATCAGAAGAAAACATAGTTTCACTTAGAAATATGCAAAGTATTATAGCTATGCCTATTTTATACAAAAATCTTTAGGTGAATCTGTAGGAATGGTGAGAGCATAATGGGATGGCTTTTGAAGAAACCCACATGTAGAGTAGACTTCTCTATGAAAATTCCCTAATGATCCTTCTTACAACTTTTACTTAATAGGGGGTGACATTGAAAACCCTCTCTCAACCTATCTTCATGAAAGAGTTTCTTCAAATAAAACTCATTGAAGCAAGCCATCCAGGTAGTTTCGCCAGCGAAACCCCTTTGTTGGACAGCACTTTTAAAAGTGACATAACTTTCATACCCAATGTCCAAATATAGTCATTCAACCACTCAAATTGATCGGAACACCCTATTTGAGCACATCTATGGAGTTATATTTTGGAAAATCTTTCATATATAGTATTAAATATTACATGTATTTTATGAGAGTGATATATAAGCCCAAGTTAATACTTATTTATAGTAATTTAAACTTCTTTAGAAACATGTCCATAAATATGCTATAAAAACACTAAAAAGATATTGCCATATGATATAAATGTGTTAGTAAGTAATTATATATGCATAGTATTATTACATTGAGAGTGATTATGAGGAATGTTTCTTAAAGGAATCAACACTTTTTTAAGGTAATAACAGGGATACAAAGGGATGTCTCTAAATAAGAAAATTATGTTGTGTAAAAATGAATGAGTGACTAGTCTGTATATTTTTATGATAAAGGGATCTAGTTCTAGTGAAAATAAAAGTGTAAAAACCATGTTTCCTAAAGAAAAACATTTTTAAAAATCTCTTGAAAAACACGCTCGGATAAACCTACTCATAGGTTTTTGCTCGTAAAATTGACGCATCCTAATTTTCATGGACTCATATTTTGTATTTCACTATGATGGTTTTATACATGTTCATACACATCATTGTATTAGATTCTATTTTATACATGATGTCCGTTGTCTTCTCAATGGGATTTGTTGTTTCTATAAAACAAAAATTGTTTATTAGTAGTTATGTTGTAATTGTGTTTTGTGCTTTAGGACATTTTTAAAATGTGACTAAGAAAATTCATGCACATACTAACCAAATATGCATGTGGACTTATCTATTGGGGATGAAACTTTGCATGGCCCTTAGGCTACCCTAGATATACATCCATGCAAGATTTCGTTGCCAAATGATTTTGTATGTACCGCGTGGAAAGTATAATGCGTACATTTTTGCAAGCACTCACTACTAGTGACTACGTATTAAAAATGGCACACGTACTAACCAAATACGATGAAAGTTTACACGAATCTTAGGCTACCTTAGACCTACATCCATGCAAGATTTGTTTGCCAATCAATTTGGTATGTGCCACGTGGAAGGTATAATGCATACATTTTTGCAAGCACTCCCTACTAGTGACTACGTATGAAAAATGGTGCACGTACCGACCAAATAGGCCTGTGGACTTATCTGTTGGGGATGAAACTTTGTAGGGCCCTTAGGCTACCCTAGACGTACATCCATGCAAGATTTGGTCTCCAATTGATTTGGTATGTGCCGTGTGGAAGGTATAATGTGTACATTTTTGCAAGCACTCACTACTAGTGACTACGTATGAAAAATGGCACACGTACTGACCAAATAGGCATGTGGATTTATCTATTGGGGATGAAACTTTGCACGGCCCTTAGGCTACCCTAGATATACATCCCTACAAGATTTATGTGCCACATGGAAGTTATAATGCGTACATTTTTACAATCCCTACTAGTGACTACGTATGAAAAATGGTGAACGTACTAACCAAATAGGCATGTGGACTTATCTTTTGGGGATGAAACTTTGCATGGCCCTTAGGCTACCTAGATATACATCCTTGCAAGATTTGGTCTCCAACTAATTTGGTATGTGCCACATGGAAGGTATAATGCATACATTTTTGCAATCCCTACTAGTGACTATGTATGAAAAATGGCACATGTACTAACCAAATAGGCATGTGGACTTATCTGTTGGGGATGAAACTTTGCACAGACCTTAGGATACCCTAGATATACATCCTTGAAAGATTTGGTCTCCAACTGATTTGGTATGTGCCATGTGGAAGGTCTTTTGCGTACATTTTTGTAATCCCTACTAGTGACCACGTATGAAAAATGGCGCACATACTAACCAAATAGGCATGTGGACTTATCTATTGGGGATGAAACTTTGCACGGCCCTTAGGCTACCTTAGATATACATCCTTGCAAGATTTGGTCTCCAACTGATTTGGTATGTGCCACGTGGAAGGTATAATGCGTATATTTTTGCAATCCCTACTAGTGACTACGTATGAAAAATGGCGCACGTACTAACCAAATAGGCATGTAGACTTATCTGTTGGGGATGAAACTTTGCACAGCCCTTAGGCTACCCTAGATATACATCCCTGCAAGATTTGGTCTCAAACTAGTGACTACGTATGAAAAAACATACTAACCAAATAGGCATGTGGACTTATCTGTTGGGAATGAAACTTTGCATGGCCCTTAGGCTACCCTAGACCTACATCGATGCAAGATTTGGTCTCTAACTAATTTGGTATGTGCCACGTGGAAGGTATAATGTGTACATTTTTGCATGCACTCCCTTACTACTAACTATGTATGAAAAATGGCGCACGTACTAACCAAATAGGCATGTGGACTTATATGTTGGGCATGAAACTTTGCACGGCCCTTAGGCTACCCTATACCTACATCCATGCAAGATTTGGTTTCCTACTGATTTGGTATGTGCCGTGTGGAAGGTATAATACATACATTTTTGCAAGCACTCACTACTAGTGACTACGTATGAAAAATGGTGCACGTACTAACCAAATATGCATGTGGACTTATCTGTTGGGGATGAAACTTTTCACAGCTCTTAGGCTACCCTAGACATACATATTTGCAAGATTTGTTCTCCACCTAATTTGGTATGTGCCCCGTGGAAGGTATAATGTGTACATTTTTGCATGCACTTCCTACTAGTAACTACATATGAAAAATGGCGCACGTACTAACCAAATATGCATGTGGACTTATTTGTTGGGGATGAAACTTTGCATGGCCCTTAGGCTACCCTAGACCTACATCCATGCAGGATTTTGTCTCCAAATAATTTGATATGTGCCACGTGGAAGGTATAATGCGTACATTTTTGCATGCACTCCCTACTAGTGACTATCTATGAAAAATTATATACATATTATATGATTTTGGACTAATTGTATATAATCATGTATTAATGTTTGACACATGTTACTACCATTGAGCACCATTCCATGCTAAACATTGACATTTTTTTCTTAATCTACAATTTACAAAAATTAGTGACAATATTAGTGTAATAATTGCAAGCATTGATATATAGAAATTCAATATGATATTCAAAATGATAAAGTTCATAGCATGAGAGAGAGATCTTGAGAGAGAGAGAGAGAGAGAGAAAGAGAGAGACCTTATACTTGAACACCTTTTCAATGCTTAATGTTTAGAATTACTTCACATGGCATTATTTTTAAAATACCTTATATATTAGATGTGTGAATTGAGGTATCTGAAATTCAAAATGATACTCCTAATTTTAAATGTTTATGTTAGATTTAAACAAACTATAAACTGATATAAACAAAGTAAGAACAACATCATGAAAGTACCAAAATGCTCATTCATCATAAAAGTAAGAACAACATCATGAAAGTACCAAAATGAATGTGTACATCATCATCATCATGCAGAAGTGCATCCCTAAACAAGATATGTGTAAAGCATGAGCAATCAAACTGAATCAGAATCTGATAACTCCACATATGATCATCTAGTTGTCCTCTAACGTGGCTCCTATATGACCTACTGCCCAACCGTTCTCGCTATGTACCCTCGGGCAAAGCCTCATTTCCTAGATCAGATGGGCCAGCCTCATCCTAATGATGAGGAGGGCTTGTTGCATGAACCATTGCTGCCATCATTGCCTCCCTCACCTCCTCTATGTATGCATGCCTCAGCTCCCAAAGTCGTGCATCTGCAAATGCCCATGCCTCAAATCCAACTCGAGTAATCATCTCTACATGTAGAAGATGCTGGTCTCGACCCCCCCCATGTTGCTGCTCCACCCACTACCGCAATGATATATGGAGCTTTGCCTCTCGCTCAATACGACATGCCTCCTCTACTCATGCCTCATCACCTGGCATGAAATCACCATATGAGAAGCATCGCGAAACACACACTGCAACCACTGAAGTATCAGCACCCTCTTGCTACAGCAGCAAAGCTCTCTATGCCTCCTCCCTGTAGTGCTCTATCAAGACCACACAAGCAAATGGATCAATGGCCTAACGATGACTAGAATACAAATCATCCATGCCTAGTCCTCTGTATGTGGCCACATCAATGTCAACAAAGCATATGGGGCACACTGATCGTGCCACCATGTGGCGGGTCATGCAATGCTGATGTGTGATGTGGCCACACCCTTGTCCAAACCACCCTACGGTGTCAAAATCCTCGTGGCAAAGGATGCAAGTAGTGGTAGGAAGCCTGGCTATGACTGGTGCATCTATGGGTGTCCTGGTCGGCACATCTACAAAAGAGGGGCAGGGTACAAGGCCACACTGGGGTGGATCCTATGGCGAGATGGATCACAACTAATATGTCTCAACTGCAAAATATAGTGCTCCGCTCAATGGTAGGCTATGCGTGTCTGAATCCTCTGCTAGCAATACATGGTTGATCATGAGGCATACATGTATTCCCATCTTGTCGTTGTGATCAAGCTCCGACTTCCTCACATCCAATCTTGCAAGGGTGGATCCACTCCACGTTAGCGACTTGCAGTACATGATCATGAGAGCATACTTGCGGCCATTGCCATGAGACTAGATCCTGAGGAGTAGTGTATTGTACTATTATTTCATATTTTATCATTGTGTTGATGCTCTATAGTTTCTTTCTATTGAGGATCTATAGTTTCATTGTATTGTTTTTTTGTTCCATGTCATTTTATTGAGGATTTACATTATCCTTATGTTGCCCATTTTATGTATTTCATTGCAAAGCTTTACCATTTCTTCATGTGTTCATTGTATCAATGATATGATTTCACTTTTAGATGTATTTCAACATTACACATTGAGTCAAATGTAATCTTCACCATTGCGTGTTTTTCACCATTGTGTATTTTTGCCCCTTCACATATGTAACCAACTGCACATGTGAAATTGGGCATTTCACCTTCTCAAGCCTAGAGTCAATGTCCAATGGAGGTCCAACTTTGCACCGACATGGAAACCATTGTTTCTAAGGCTTATGCAAAGTTTCACGGCATTGCAACACATGGACATACCGATGTCCTTCACCATTGCGCATTTTACCCTTTCACATGTGTACATAACTTGGTGCACATGTGAAATAGGGGCTTTTGACCTTCCCGAGCCCACATTCGGTGTCCAATGGACATCCAACTTTGCAAGCACATGGATTCGGTCAAGCCTAAGGCCCGTGCAAATTTTCACACCAATCGGACACTTGGACATGCCAATGTCCTTCCCCGTTATGTATTTTGCCCCTTCACACACATATGATATACTCATGTGGAATTGGGGATTTTGACCTTCCCAGGCCCACATTCAGTGTCCGATGGACATCCAACTTTGCAAACACATGGAATCTATCAAGTCTAAGGCCCATGAAAATTTCACACCAATCTGACACCTGGACATGCCAATGTCCTTTCCCATTAGGTATTTTGCCCCTTCACACACATATGATATACTCATGTGGAATTGGGGCTTTTGACCTTCTCAGGCCCACATTTAGTGTTTGATGGACATCTAGTTTTGCAAGCACATGGAATCTGACACCTGGACATGCCAATGTCCTTCCCCATAAGGTATTTTTCCCCTTCACATACACATGATACTCATATGGAATTGGGGCATTTGATCTTACCGGGCCCACATTTGGTGTCCAATAGACATCTAACTTTTCAAGAACATGGAATCTATCAATACTAAGGCCCGTGCAAATTTTCACACCAATACGACACCTGGACATGCCAATATCCTTCCCTATTAGGTATTTTGCCCCTTCACACACATATGATATACCCATATGGAATTGGGGCATTTGACCTTCCTGGGTTCGAGAAGGATTATTCCAAATCAAGTCAATACTCCACAAAGTATGCCTTCTTCTACTAATGCTTCTCAAGAAGTGCGAACTCAATTGGGACCAACCCAAGATGGCAGGCTTGTTGTTGAAAGGATGGTCAATGATGCTTTTTGGCCAATCAAGAGAAACTCACGAAGCCGTGTAAAATGTTTGGACTGGACACCTGAAAAAAGGAAGTGTAATGAGATTATTTCAAAGAGTGAATCCCCCACAGCAGCCCCTTGTTTTTTGGCTACACGAAAACATCCATATGGTAGGCCAACAACACAAATAATGTGGTTTTGCAATACTACATGCACACACACTTGGAATGTGGATAGCAACTCAAAACTATGCCTCACACATGGCCAGTACAATTGGGGACTTCATTAATGTAGATGGAGGTGGACATGCTAATGAATGCTGGGTTCAAGCTAGAGATGACATCAAGTACATTAGGACAAGGGACAGATGGGTGCAACAGATGTGGTGAACAAGAACAACAACCTGAGCAACATGACGTTGACAAAGAAATGTGTGAACAACACAAGCATAACCAAATGATGATCCTAGAAGGACATCGTCCATATTACCAATCAAAGATTTCAAGGGCTGCAAGGCATAGAATTGAGCGAGCATATGCGCTACATACAAGTGTTGTTGAGCAACGTGTTGTCAAATTCATGGAGCATGAGATATTTGTGGTGCAAAATTCGGACTCCCCTTTTGCTGAAACTCCAACTTATGTGGTTGCCATCAAGGAGATACCAACATGCACATGCGCAGACTTTCAAGATAGGGTGGACAAGAAGAAGGCATACTTGGCTTGCAAGCATATATACTTTGTATTCTTTAGGGTGCTTTGTTTGGATGCAGACATGTATATGTCTGTGCATCAACCTATCCTAAGGGATCATGAGTTGCAGATTGCATGGGGAAAATGTATCTTGGGGAAAATCTCACTTCTTTTGCATCTCAAGTTGACTATGGAAAAGGTATATCCTAAGGTCATATGTCATGTTGTTTCATAAACATGTACATATATGCACTTACATATGTATATGTTTGTGCATCTTGCATCGAATGTTGGTTTTGGCAAAGATTTATGGACATTGGCTAGACCTCAATTAGAAGGACATAAAACCATTTTGCTTACACTCTTTCTTGCAAAATCTACATGAGAAATGTGCAAAAAAATGGACCAAATTGATGGTTTCAGTGTACATTGGCTAAACCTCAACTTGAAGGATTGTATGCCATTTTGCTTATTATTTTTGTGTACATAGTGTAGTTAAAGAATATGGATGGTTTAAGTGTACATTTTAATGCTACTATTTTTGGCCTCAGACCATGCATGCTAGGTCTTGAAATGGTAACCAAATGTTCAGTATTTGCTTCCTATTTTGGATTTAAAAATCTCGCCTAATGTAAAATAAATTGGATGAAATTTTGAAAAAGCTTGCCTAAACAAAAAAGTTCCCAAAAAAAGCTCGCCTTGCCCGAAAAAGCTTGCCTAAAAAGTTTTCCCATGCCAGAGTACAGCTATTGTAATGGCCCTTTATATCATTGAAGTTTTTCCTCACTTATGGTACCTACCCAGAAAGGAGATAATGTCATTCCATGGTGATGAGGTCCCATGGGGCGTAGAGACATTGCCATATGTAAAGGCAATAGCTACTATATGCAATTTGGGGATCGTTGCATCGATTGATGTACGTTATTCATATTTGAGCTAGTGTGCTCCTTACTTTGTGCACAATCAAAATCTTTTTGCAATATTGTACCAAAAGACAAATTGAGGCTTTTCAATGGCATTGAATGTGTGCCAGTCCTAGGTTTCCATATGGACAGGGCCATGCAATCAGAGAGTTCCTTGAATGAGTCCCTACACGATGATGAGCCCAGCACAAAAAACTTTAATACCCTTCAAATCATGCACTAACTTGGGATGATTTGAAAGGGTTTTCACGTGACTTGTCTTGATGCTTGCCTAGGGTAATAGGCATTTCCTAGGCCTTGCATGCTTTTAAACGAGTGTTCCATGATATTTCAAAGCATTTGGTTGAAGACTATCCTCGCCTATTGTATGATGATCATGATGAGAGGATCTTGTTTGAGTGTGACAACATTGAGTGGGAAAACCCTATGAAAAAGAAACATATAGACATAATGGTGGCTATATGGCATTTAGGTGTCGTTAAAGCTATAGATGTCAGTGAGTACGTGGCTTGGGGAGCACCAAATTATGCCAATCCTCAGAACATGCTTGTGCCACATCTACCTAAAGAAAAAAATAGGCTTTACCACAAAGGCAAATATTCAAAAGTGATAGGATTCCAACATTAACTTATAGCTTTCTTACCTCTTTTTTAAAGTAAAGTATAATGCCCTTTTAGCTTAAATGGTGTTTCCTATGTTTTTTGGGGCTACATCCCCTAGCTTGGATTTTGTATGGCAAAATTGTGTTTCCTTCTCCTTATCCCTTTATCTTTGTTCGTGATTCACATCGTTATTTATGCATAATGATCTCAGAAGCTCTACAATTTGATATACATAACCGTCACTCTATTTGGGAGGAGTGTGGAATTATATCTATTATTACTTTTAAAAGCAGTGAATGCATGAGAGAACGTCTTGAAATGCCGAGAGTATAAGGGAGCTTGCCTATTTTCTTTGTTTCAAAGTATTGTTCAGCGTATTTGTTCATGCTGCAATCTATGTGTAGGTATGGGGAATGGGAATGAAATAAGAGAAAAAAAATTTATATAGCTACATACAACACGAAGTGACCTTACTGATCTTAAAAATGGATGCAAGCATGATTTAGAAGATCGATCTCAATGACAAATTATTAGATGCCTTCAAGCAAGTCATTGTTGAAAAAAGTAGTGACCAAGAGGATGTGTTGCCCATCCACACTCAACTAGGAAATATAGCGAATAATGTGTGGTTATCAGAGATAGATAGATGAATCATGACCATTATAGGAAGCATCAAGTTCCACGTAAAATTTTCTAGTGACATTACACTTTCAAGGGAAAAGCAAGAAATATGGGAGGAGACATGGGTAAATAGGAAGGCACAAATAACTCAAACCAAGATAATTGCATAAACTAAGTAGAAAAATGACCCAAGGGGAGCACATATAGAGTCAAATGTGTCGATGGGTGTAGGTGCCAATTTGAGTGCAACTTTTGTCAATACAAGGTTTGGTTGCAGCAACACAAGTATGAGGTGCTTACTGATAAAGGGATTGGTTCTGCGACTAAAGGTGACATTTTCTTGGCTAGGATACAAGGAGTTTTAGGTCTAGATCCAAGCAGCTATTTTGTAGCCAAATCTTTTAAGGGTGCCATAGAAATGAAGTTGACCAAATCTTTGAAGGAAGCATGTATGAAACTGAAACACAGTGTGTTAGTACGAGCACTTGCTCTAACGATGGTTCCACCACATTGGGTATTTATGCCTTATTTTAATGGAGGCATATCATATGAGTTATTTTACATGGTGCATAGAGGCTCAGCTACTATAAACCAACTACACCTTGATAACTTTAGCAAACTGACTTTTGCACCAAAGCTTGCCTATGCTCTTTGTATGGGGTTGTAAGCTTTGCATGAGCAGGGTTGGATTCAAAATTATTTACATAGTGGGAATGTTGTGCTAGATTATACAATTGAGGGACATGTGTGGTTGGCATTTATGATTGGAGCCATGCAACTTGTAGGGGAATACTTAAAGGAAACTTGTTGCCTAAGTAGCCGAATGAAATAGATTCCGAGTACAACAAAAGAACACAAGTGGGTAGAATTTTTTTTTCTAATAAACATTGGTTGGCACCTAAAGTATTTGATAAGGAAACCAAAATACCTTGGACAGTTGTGACAGATATCTTTTCACTAGGCTAGATACTATTAGGGCTTTGTAAATGTAGTCTCACTATGTAGATGACAATATGCCACAATTTAAGGTTTTGCCATGCCACAGTCACTGGCCAGCCAATATTAGGCTGATTAAGCACGTGTCAACATGCATGCTTAAAGAGGATCCTAGGAGGTGAATGTCTCTAGGTGTTGTTCGTCACTTGTTTTCCTCTTGAGGCATCAATCCTAGTGGTTGTATGCAGCCCAATTGAGGAAGTGCATTGCAATGTAGCCCTGCTTTAAATTTATGTATGATGTCTTTCCATAGCTACCTTGTTCTACTCTATTGGACACACTCAACAAATGAGAGCGTCCTCGCAGGAGATTTTTCCGAGTAGTTGTATGCAACCAATGAAGAAAGTACATTGCAATGTAGCTTTGCTTAAATTTTTACTTGTGATTTCTTGCCGTTGTTATCTTGGTCTATTCTATTGGACTCATTCAAAAAAGGGGAGGATGAGAGAAAAGCTTAACTAGGCATTTTGCATATATTACCTTGGTCTATTCTATTGGACATATTCACAAAAAGGGGAGGATGAGAGAAAGGCTTAACTAAGCGTTTTGCATATATGATGTTGCAACTCTTTGGTTGCTTGTCAAAGGCACTATCATAAGAAGTTCTAAGTTGATTTCTTGGGAGGAATTCAAAGAGCACTAGTAGATGGTAGATGCTTGTATAGATGGGGAGTTTACTTGGTGTAATATTCAAATGGGAGAGCACAAGAGAGAAGCCAGATTGGATAGGTTTTATGCTTCATAAGATATTTTGAATAACCTTCTCACTTCAAAGACTAAAACTTTCTCCTCCCTAGCTCTTTTAGACCATAAACCCGTATTGTTCTGCAATGATTTTGGGGCTGGTCATAGGGGTACATGGTTCAAAGCAGACCCAAAACTTTTTGCATGGAAGAGTGTCCAATCTTTGATTAAAAAAGCCTAGGAAAAAGCTTTTGGTAAAGAAAATTGTGTTGTAGATGCTTGGGCTTTAACTATTGAGGATACTCAAAAAATTCTTATGATAACTAGAAAAAATAGAGCCAAGGTAAGGGCTTAGAGAATGGATCTAATTCAAAGCAATATTAAAAAGTAGAACATCCGGCTAGAGCATGGGACACATCTACACAAGGGGAGCTACTTACTTTTAAAAAGGAGCTCAAAAATAAGAGCAGATCAGGTTAAATGACTCCAAGACTTGCTTCAAAGATTGGTGGGTAGGAAAATTAGATAGATCTACCAAAGAAACCTTCAAATTGTGAGAGTGCTCTCAACGGAAGCAAGAATGGAAGAGGGAGAGAGAGAATCAGAGAGCCACACAAGTTTTGGTGGGTGCAGAACCACCCTAATCTTCTTTTTCATTCATTTAAATATGTGTTTGAGTATTGTACATAACCGGGGTAAAGGCACAGTGACCTTTAACCCCCACAACCTCCCACTTAAAGGACAATGTGCCTTTAAGGGGGAACAACCAGTGAGCATACTATCCAATGCCCATCAATACACGACAATACTCAAATTGCTGACTAGGTAGACTCTTCATCAGCATATCTACAGGGTTATCATCTATATGAACCTTGACAAGCTCTATGCGCTCGTCCTCAAGTACCTCTCTGATGAAATGGTACCTGACCTCAATGTGTTTGGTCTTTGCATGAAAGACCAGATTTTGTGCTAGCTGAATAGCACTCATGGAATCACTATGCAATGTCGGTACACCTGTATGAATCCCCAAATCTCCCACTAGCTGATCAAGCCATATAGCCTCCTTGCAACGCTCTGTGGCTGCAACATACTCAGCCTCTGTGGTAGACAAAGCAACGCACTTCTATGCAAGAGACATCCACAACACTGCACCACCTGCAAAGGTGAACACATAACCAGAAGTGGATCTCCTACTATCCACATGCCCTACATAATCTGAATCTGTGTACTCAAGTACACGCATGTCTCCTCTACCAAAGCAGATGCACATCTCCTTGGTACCCTTCATGTACCTCATGATGCACTTAACTGCCTCCCAATGCCTCTTTCCTGGATTAGCCATATACCGGCTAACAACTCCCACTGCAAATGCAATGTCTGGTCTAGTAGCTATCATAGCATACATAAGACTCCCAACTGCTAATGCATAAGGAACCTTGGCCATCATGGCCCTTTCCTCATCTGATTTGGGACTATCTGAATGACTCAATTTCACATATGGAGGCAATGGAGTACTCACTGCCTTCCCCCCTCCATATTGAAATGTTGCAATACTTTTGTAACATACTCCTTCTGTGAAAGCCAAAGGAGCTTCCTACTCCGATCACGCATGATGTGCATACTAAGAATATGACCTGCAAGTCCCAAATCTTTCATATCAAAGGCCTCATGCAACTTGGCCTCTAATGCATCTAGCTCATAAGTATTCTTGCTAGCCAATAGCATATCATCCACATATAGTGCCAGGATAATCAAGCTATTATCCTTAGCCCTTTTAGTGTAGAGGCAGTGATCAATTTTACTCCTTCTAAAACCTTGGGACCGAATGAAAGCATCAAACTTCTGATACCATTCTCTAGGCGCTTGCTTGAGACCATAGAGACTCTTCTTCAGCTTACAAACTAAATGCTCTTTGCCCTTTTCTTCAAAGCCTTGCGGCTACACCATGTAAATTTCCTCATGCAAATCCCCATGCAAGAAAGATGTCTTGACATCCATCTGCATAAGCTCCATATCCTCTGATGCCACTAGTCCAAGCATGCATCTAAGTGTGGTCATCTTCACAACCGGAGAGAATATCTCATCAAAGTCCACACCCTTCTCTTGCTTGAACCCTTTAGCAACCAAACGGGCCTTGTACCTACGCACATCATCACCTGTAACCTTCATTTTGTAGACCCATTTACATGGCAATGCTTTCTTTCCATGTGGCAAAGAAACCAAGTCCCAAGTCTTATTCTTCATAAGTGAACTCATCTCTAATTGCATAGCATACTCCCACTTGCGTTGATCCTCGTGCATCATAGCCTCTTTGTAGCAAGAAGGCTCCCCGCAATCAGTAAGCATCACATAGTCTACCCTGGAACAAACCTATCAGGCGGTCTAGACACTCTAGATGATCTTCTCAAGGGCATTTCAGCTTGCTGTCCCACCTGCATATCAGCCACATTTGGCTCATCGTTTCCACCAATAGATGATCCATCATCTACCCTTGATTGTATACCTATGGGAGTACTTGGTGGTACCATTTCTTGCACATTTGGTGCATGGACAGCTTGCTGTCGATCAACATATGCAGGTGGATTCACATCCTGGAAAGTGATTCTCCTCATTTCCACACCCCTCATGGGTGCCTTATGCATCTTCTTCTCATTGAAGACTACATCATGGCTGCATATGATCTTCTTTGCTTCTGGATCCCAGAGACCATAGCCCATCTCTCCACTTTCACCATAACCCAAAAAGATGCATTTCCTAGACTTAGGATCTAGCTTCTTTTGAAGCTCTTTTGGCACATGTGCATATGCCTCACACCCAAATATATGCAAATGAGAGTAAGAGGGCTTCTTGCCACTCCATGCCTCTTTAGGAATACTACCATCCAAACTCTTACTAGGTGATCTATTGATCACATGCACTGCAATCTTCATTGCCTCAGCCCAAAAACCACCAAAAGGACTTGCATTGGAAAGCATGCATTGCAACCTTTCTTGACTGGTACGGTTCATCTTTTCTGCAACTGGATTTTGCTCTGGAGTACAAGGGGATGTGAGCTCCCTCTTAATCCCATGTGTATCACAGAAATGTTGAAAGTCATGAGAGAGATACTCTCCACCATTGTCAGTCTGTAGGCATTTAAGCGTTCTACCTGACTGATTCTCAACCAAGGCCAGCCATTTCTAAAATACCTGGAACACATCACTCTTCCGAGCTATAGCATAAGCCCACACTTTCCTAGTTGCATCATCAATGAATGTCACATAGTATTCAGCCCCGCCTAATGACCGTGTAGGCATGGGACCACATATGTCTGAATGCACCAAATCAAGCTTTTCAAACTCTTTCTTTCCCCTTCTTTTATGGGCTAATTTAGTCTACTTCCCATAGAGACAGTGCTCACAAAATTCAAAATCAGAGAAACTCAAATGCAGTACATAACCCAAATGGCATAAGAGTTTCATTCCATTCTGGCTCATGTGCCCCAACCTGCAATGCCACAAAGAAGTGCTTGGCTACTCAGTTATTGCAACAACATGATCAAATACCCCTGATACATGTAAGGGATACAAAGTCCCACACTTGGCACCCCTGGCCAAAAGCATAGAGCCCTTCTGAATTTTCTAGCTCTGAAAGCCAAAAGTGGTGTGAAAACTAGCATCATCTAGCTGACCCACTGAAATAAGACTCTTGGTCAACTTAGGCACATGTCTCACATGTTTCAAAATAAATGTAGACCCATTTGGAAAAGAAAACTTTATGTCACCTACTCCCACTATGTCACATGCATAGTCATTTCCAAGATGCACACAACCTGTCTTTCCATTGTCATCAGTGGAGAACCATTCCCTATAGGGAGTAACATGGAATAAAGCACCAGAATCCAAAATCCAATCCTGGGAATATGCATCATCTAAAGTGGTAAGTAACTCTGCAGATAAACTAGACATGAAGAGAACGTCATTGTCACTATCATGTGTGACTGCATTGATCTCCTCGATCTTCACTTTTCCTTTGTCCTCCCTTGGACTCTCTTTCTTTTGATTTGCACCCCAATTTGCATTCTTTTTCTTATCCTCTTGCTCTCTTTTCAGCTTGTAGCAATCCTTTTTCATATGGCCCTTCTTGCCACAGTGGTAACACTCAATGTTCCATGCCCTGGATTTGCTACGAGACTTTCCTCTTTCTTGGGACTTCCCCCTGAACTGTGATCTGCCCCTTTGCACATTTAAGGCTGCATCCTGCTTGTTGCCATCCATAGACTTCCGTCT
Source organism: Dipteris shenzhenensis (assembly GCF_047967505.1). Taxonomy (NCBI): domain Eukaryota; kingdom Viridiplantae; phylum Streptophyta; class Polypodiopsida; order Gleicheniales; family Dipteridaceae; genus Dipteris; species Dipteris shenzhenensis. The sequence continues at coordinate 35,594,189 of NC_141627.1, forward strand.
AATCTCCTCGGCCAACAAGCTACCACAACATCATCAAATTTCAGTACTCCATCAGGTGCAGAGTTACTGACAGCTGTACGGAAGGTATCCCATGAGGATGGCAATGAACATAAGAGAAATATTGCCTTAGTCTTCGCATCAAAATTCATCTTCTAAGCCTGAAGTTGGCTGAAAATAATCTTGAATTCATTCAAGTGAGAAGCAATGGAGACCCCTTCCTTCATCTGCAGCTCAAACAACCTCTTCATGAGGTAAACTTTATTAGAGGCAGTTTCCTTTTCATAAGTGGCACACAATTTCTTCCACAAATCTTCCATAGTCTGCTCATTTACTACTGTGAAATAAACTGACTCTGTAAGATGAAGTCTAATAGTAGATTTTGCTAATGCATCCAACTCATTCCAATCATCCTCAGATGTATTTGTAGGCTTAGCTTCAATCCCTGCCAAGGGTTTAATCTGCTTCTTTTGAATAAGCAATCCCTTATTTGTTCTTTCCACAAAGAAAAGTTTGTCCCATCAAACTTTTTACTGCTAAAAAACTCCTTTTCAGACATGGAAGAGGATGCCATGATGCAAATGAAGCAAAAATCCCAAATGCTAGTGCCTACAAGAGAGAATCACACCAAATACTAGGTGCACCCAAATGTGTATGCCACAATAGAGTGAAATATCACCAAAACTCATGTCTCAAAGCATCTGACTCATGTGCATATACTATGCATCCATATGAGCAAATCTAGCCCAAAAGAAAATGCCAACTGCAATGGCAATCCAAAATGCCAATAACTGCCAAATGACTCAAGCATAAACACCGTCCACTAGCATATGCATTAATAATATCTCATCCAAGAGAGCATAGCACTATCAGTGCATCACCTACAATGTGTCAAAGCTGTCCCTCATCATAAAATAGCATCCATGTGCAAAGCGTCCATAAAAATAGCATCCCACAAGGCAATTTTGGCCTATCAGCGCATCCAATAAGGACCGCAATGCATCCAAATGGCCTATAAATCATCCATCCAACCCAATGCACACCACAAATGAGCGCACACTGCTCAAACTGCAACCAGAGTGATCTGCATAAGGTATGCTCAAGAAATCATAGTCCCACGGTAATGACCGCTACTAAAAATAGAACTTGAGATGCCTCAAAACATGGGTGCCATTGCATAATCAGATTCAGCAAGAAAATCTGCAAATATCTCTCTTCTGCCGGAACTCCTAAATCCCAACCGATGAGTGAGGAATGGGAGTCAACACTTATCCACTGCCATGTGGCATAAATCTAAGGTTTCAAAACCTTAGAATGAAAAATGCATAACAGAGAGACGAAATTGAATACACACGGATCTATAACTCTGAAAATCCTCCACCAAATTGCATAAGAACCGACAGGTAGGGGTTTTTGGGCGTTTGAAACGCAATGAGATAGACGGTTTTGGAAACCGTGGTCTCAACCACTCAGTCCAACACATGGATTGAAAAACGTTTTTGGAAACAAAGCTGTTTGTAAACTCCAACGGAGTGCGAATGATGAGCAACGTAGAAGTTTTAGGACCTCTTGAGTCCACCGGAACTGACAGATCTGCAAATGGTTGCTCCAAACTTGAGTTCCAACACCCGAGCAGAAAAACGCAGAAACTGACACAATGAGTCAGAAATCCAATGAAATGATCCCAGATTCAAGAATGAAGGTGTTTCCAAGCTCCTGAAGTGAAGTAGATACCAAAAGCAAGCAATAGTTGCCTCTATAAGTCAATACGGAGTCTCTGTCATCGAATGGAATAGGGAAAAGCTTAAAAAACGACTTTTTCTTTGAAAACACTTAACAGGCTCTCAAAACCACTTTGCAAAACCAAAGTGACTTTTCCAAAGGTTCCTCCAAGGTCTCTACACACTCAGATGCAAGTAAAGTCACCCACAAAGCTTCCCACAGAGCTTCTCCTTCCTCCCACAGAGCTGCTGAGCTTCAAGCATTCATGCACGCTCAGCTAGATCACCCGGGCTCTGATACTAGTTGAGAGTGCTCTCAACGGAAGCAAGAACGGAAGAGGGAGAGAGAGAAACAGAGAGCCACACAAGTTTTGGTGGGTGCAGAACCACCCTAATCTTCTTTTTCATTCATTTATATATGTGTTTGAGTATTGTCCATAACCGGGGTAAAGGCACAATGACCTTTAACCCCCACAAATTGATCAGAAGAAAAAGATTCAACGAGCATATACCCCTTTAAAAAAATGCTTCTGGCACTTGTGCTTCATCCACAGAGGAAAACATCCAATTGATACAAAAGCATTTCTAGGTAATCTTACCCTCTGCAGTCATACCAGATGAGGATACTTAGAGAGCCACACAATCTTGTCAAATCATAAGTGAGAAAGCTATTGAAAAATATGATCTGCCTTATCTAGAGAAGCCCTTTTTTAATGAATAATTGAAAGAGGCAATCACAGTGATGGCAGATGGCAAAACAACAGAAGAGGATGATCTCCCCATTGAATGCTATAAGGTTTTCTAGGACATGGTAGGACCTTACTTGCCTTTGCTTTAGCAAGAAAGTACTGCAAAGGGTGCTCTCCCCCCTCATGTCAATTGGGGAATAATTAAGCTCATCCCCTAGGAAGGCCCCAAAGATGAGCTTAAGAATTGGAGGCCTTTAACATGCTCAATTGTAGCTACAAGATTTTTACAAAGGCTTTAGCCCTTAGAATCCAAAATAAGATGAAAGACTGGATACTTCCTGAACACAAGGGTTGTATAAAGGCTCATCACCTTCTTAAGGCCATTTTAAATATTTGGTAATAAGGAAGTGAATATGCCAAGGAGACTAAATAAGATATATGTTTCCTTAAGATTTACTTTGATAAAGCATATAATAGACTAAAATGGGATTTCCTAATACAATCTTTGTAGGACATGGGGATTGTCCATTCTTTTGTGACTTGTCTGAAGTATTAAACTCTTACTCACTAATGCTTTAGCTAAGGTAAGTGTCAATGGAGATATGAGCACTTGCTCCTAATTTCTTAAAAAGGTCAATCAGATAAGGCTTCCCTTTAGTTGCTCTCCTTTTTTCTATAGCAACTGATGCTCTTGGGTGGCTTCTCAAAAGTCAAATTCAAGAAGGTAATCTTAAGGGGATTGAACTCATGAATGGTAAGCATTCAACGTGCCAGCAATTTGTAGATGACACCACTCTTACCCCCAAGAACAATGATCAGGATGTTAGATGTGTTATGGACTATCTTGACACCTTCTATAAAGCTTCAGGTTCCATAATTATTCACTCAAAAAATGGCTATGATACTCTAAGTGGCTAGGAGCAACTGGTTATGCAAAAATTGGGATGTCTCAGAATTAAAAAGGGCACACTGTTTAGACTTTTGGGGATTCCAATGGGCTTTGAAATAACCATGAAGTAAAGGTGGGAGTGGTTTTTGGATAGATTTCAAAAAGGATTGACAAGTGGAGGGGATTTTAGGCCAATTTAGCAGGGAGGATATTAGTTCTTAACCGTTGCATTTACCCCATTTCTATCTTCTACCTCTCTTGTTGGGCTCCTTCAAAAGCTGGGATAGACATGTTTATAAAAATTTGCATATCTTTTATGTGGGGAGGTAGATCCAAGATATATAAAGTAATATGGACTTATTGTAATAAACCTAGAAAAGAAGGAGGGCTTGGAGTGACAGATATCTCACTTGCAGCTAGAAAGCTTTCTGCTACTTGGGTAATTAAAGCTATTTTAAAATCTAGAGTGTGACCAGGCTCAACTTTTACTACGAAATATGAAACACATTAGATCAGGTAGGGCTCCCAATTGAAAAATTATCCCCTATTATTTAATGTTTGTAATCCTAAATTCTGCAAGGCCAGAGGGAGCTCACTGTGGCAATCCATTTGGAGGTTTTTTGAGGATATTAAAGCGTTTTTACATTTCTCTGGCAAATGAGAATATATGGCTAATGACTCCATTTAGATCTTAGCAATTTTTAGGAACTCTCAACTAGCTGATGATGAACAATTTACTTTGGCAAATACCCTTTTTAAGAAAGGATTGCAAACTTGGGGCTAGCTATGGCATAGAGATCAGTTCAGATGGAAGACATGGCATGAGATTAGGAGGGAATTTGTTTTATCTAATCAAATCCAGGGCCTTATCTCAAGCAAATTGGAACTATGGTAGGAAGATGTCAGATGGAAGGGGGGTTCCATTTTAATATTTCACAAAGAGTTCAGTTGGGTAGGAAGCTCTTCAATCCTTCCTATTCCCACCGCAACTACTGATATGGATGATTTATTTAGAACCCTTAATGCTAGATGGACTCTGTAGGGCAATAGTAGAGAGAAATGGTATGAAAGACTTGACAAACTTTGGGTGAAACATGTTCCTAAGAAGATGTCCTGCCCTTCTTGGCTCATTCTTCATAATGCAGTGTGGACAAATGTCAAAGGACTCATAATAGGAAAGGGAGATGAGAAGTGTAAAAGATTCCTTGGTCCTTTGGAGGATATTTTTCCCTTGTTTGTATCTTGTCCTCATGCCAGAAGAGTTTGGAAGTTCATCTAGATCGAGTGTGGAGAGCCAGTTAACTAGAAAGCTATTCTACTAGGGGATGCATGCAAAACCAAACATGAGCCTCCATTCCAAATAAAAGCACATGCTTAATGGTTTATCTATATCTCTAGAAATAATTTTCAATTGCTTAATAAATAATTGTGTACTAATGCCTTGTTTGCTACATGGTGGCACAAGAAAAAAGAAGACTTGAATTTTAAAAAGAGGCTTACAATCTGGAAAACACAAAGTTGAATTTTAGATAGAGGCTTACAATCTGGAACACACAAGGTTGAATGCTACTATATCAAAGCACAAAAGTAGGTGTCTTATCTCTAAATAGCATGACAAGCCACCTCATTTTCTCCACAGGAGTCCTCCTCCCTCAACTATCCCAAGTCCTATGGCTACTACTGGCCCCTACACAACACCCATCTACCCAAAGTCAAGGAGTTGCTGCCCTTGTCCCTAAAAGCACAAAAGTAGGTGTCTTATCTCTAAATAGCATGACAAGCCACCTCATTTTCTCCACAGGAGTCCTCCTCCCTCAACTATCCCAAGTCCTATGGCTACTACTGGCCCCTACACAACACCCATCTACCCAAAGTCAAGGAGTTGCTGCCCTTGTCCCTACTACTACTGCTACTATTCCTACTCAGAGTGTAGAATTCAATGAAGAGACTACTAGTTTTGCTTTTCATGCTCCCTCTTGTTTAAATGGGAAGAACTAAGGATGATATGTATCTTGTCTATCTATTGCATTTAGTTTTTTGTAAGCTGTTAGGCCTTTCCAAGGCTAGCTAATCTGGCTTGGGTAAACTTTGGTGATGTACAAAGGTTCCTCAAAGTTAATATAAATTCCTTTTTTTTTTGCCCCAAAAAAAGAAATCTTTGGCTGCTCGTTGTGTACCATGTTAATATTTATTTCTTGCCTTTGTAATTGTTGTGAGAGTTGTTCCACGTGTTGCACACACACACACAAACACATTGCTTTCTTGCCTTTGTAATTGGTGTGAGAGTTGTTCCACGTGTTGCACACACACACACACACACACACACACCAATGAATAGATATCAATTCTATCTTCTTCCAAGTTGAAAGGGTGAGTGTAAATGTGAATCTATGCATGGTAATGGCACTAGCTACATTAATTCCTTTGTCTATTAAAAGGAGTGTATACTTTTTTTCTTGTAATTACAAGTGCCATGGCTAGTCCAAAAGAATTGGTGTTCTACTGTACTATGAGGAAATAGATTTCCAAGTGCTTTTTTTATAACACAAGGATGCAGAAGAAGCCTAGAAGAAGTTGGCATTTATTTGCCTATACTGATTGCAATAGCTGATTGCTCTATCTACTCTATAGAAAATAGTCATGTGCATAGTCAAGACCCTTAAAGAGGCATCTTTCATAGATTTCTTACTACATGATGGTTTCATCATGTTTCATCAAGAGTCCAACCATATGAAATCTGTATACTAGGAAAAGAAGCAACTTAGTTTTTATTATAACTGTTGGATTTGTGTGTTATTTAATAGCCACAACAATTGAGCAGTTGTATGAATTCCAAAACGAACTCAAAAGCCATATTGAGGGGTTGAGAGATTATGATACCTCACACAAGTTCCTGAACATTATAATGTGATGGTCCAATGAAGATAGGTATGCCCAGATCAAACCCAATGATGACATAGAAGCTTTGTGGGGTCTTTGGATCTAGATGGCATAAAATGAAGTTGACACAGTTGGGCTTTCTATGTAGGTCTAGTTTACTATATTATGCCTTTGTGCTTATGAGATTTAAGGATGTGCGTACATTTAAACACTAGATTGTTGCACATCGAGCACTCCTTTACCTCCAGGAAACAAGTAAGCTCCGATTGATATATGATGGGTCTATTACAGCTCTTGAAGTACATAGCAGTGTTTTGTGGTTGGCACACCCAATGTCATGCCATTCATTGTTTGGAATTTTTATACATTGGCTGGGGGTGTTTTTAGTTGATTGTGTGGTTGGCAAGAAGAGATTGTGATCAATAAAATAGACTGCTACATGGCCTCTTAATGGCATCCAAATGCATTGAATGGATATTTGATGCATTGCTATCTATGGGTTTACAACAAGAAAGTCCAATGTCAATCTATGGCATCGATCCCGACTCAATTGAACTTCTTTAGAAATTAGTCAAAGGGAATATGCATTGAGAACATTATCTATATATAAGTCCATTGGTTAACATGCTTTCCTTGGGAAAGGCACGGATGAAGAAAATGGGTGGCAACTATGTAGTAGGTACTGCTATTTGTAGGGACAATGATAATGGAGCTTTGGTTGTTTGGAGTACTGTACCTTCAAACTGCATCTTTTGCTTGTACATGCTCTTAGCAAATACTTATAGTTAATGATGCTTCAAGTTTACTTTTCTTCTTATACATTGCTAGTAGGTCCAAGATGGGCTTTAAGCATTTTTTTTCCCCCTAGAATTCTTCCTTAAAATGTTAAAGCACTACCTAAATTGGCTTTTTGAAATGTCCCAAATCATAATAGAGCCCAAAAAAGTCTAGTTTTTAAGTTGCATCTCATAGGATGAGAGTGCATTCATTAGAGATGTCTACTTTTTTAGATGGTCACCCTAAAATTAAATATGTTGCAGGTAAAGCACACAAAGAAAAAAGGCAATGACATCAAATAAAAGATCAACAACTAGTGCTGAGAAGAAATCTTCCTAGGCTTTAATCACCAAAGCCTCTAATGTAAGACGAGAAAACAATCGGGCTATCAGAAGTAATAATAAGGCATGAAAAGAGATGCATCTGAATTGCAAGTGGTAACAATAAAGGATACAAATCCAAACGTGCAAATGATTCTATTTGAGGGGTTAATTTTGAACCATTATGGCATGTACGACAAGAAAAGAAATTCATCCTACCCAAAAATAAGAGCAAAATTGACTGATAAAGGTGGCCTCATAATAATCAATCCTAGTAATGACATGAGAATTGAGAACTTTTGAATTTTGAAAAAAAAAACCATAATTTGAGAGAGAGGATTCTAAGTTGATGTTAAAAGTGACAACAACGAGTATAGTTTATCACAGTATTGCCAGTTCCTACAATCCAAATGAATATCTATGATAATACAACTATAGTAGAGTTATTTGCAAAGCCCAAAAACATATCCAATTGGCATTGTGGTTGTGGTTTTGGAAGATGCCAGAATACATACAAATGCAAGGTTCTCAAATTATTTCTTAAAGGTGGCTAATGGAACAGGTCTAGATGACTAATCAATTATAAGTAGCATTGCAGTAATGCCTGTTTTTCTAATTACAAGTGGAGCTATGACTAATACTAGTATTGTTGTGCATTCTTTGCCTTTTTTGTGTAGTTGGCGTTCTACAGTGTGAACATGAGAATATTAAGGAAGAGATGTTGTATGCACTAAACCGTCCGACCATATATGTGATTAAGAATGGAACAACTAGAAGATATACACCTAGGAAGTAGTTGTAGTTTGTTGCCTGCTCAATAACAACACCAGTGACCGATGAAGATACCATAAAGAGGCTTACAAAAGTATTTGAACATTACCAAAACCAAGAGAGTAACATTGACTTAGTGAGTGATAGTAGAGTATAGTACTTGTGGTTTTCAATCCTAATTATTATCATCGATCAATGTCCCATTTACTATAACATTAATTCTTGTGCAAATTTGTGGTGAATTAATGTTCCTCCAAATCGCTCAACCATTCTACATTCCCCTTTGTCCACTATTGCTTTGGAAGGAGAAGTAGAAAAGCCTATGTACATCAGTGAGCAACTCACTAAAGAGGAAGAAAAAGAACTAAAAGTGCTGCTAATGGAATATAAGGATTGCATGGCTTGGTCCTATAAGGACATGAAAGGGATCTCCCCTGAAGTTGCAGTACACACCATATCAACTAGGAAGGATCCAAGTCTAAGGTATGTAGACCCTATAGGACAAATCCAAAGTATGGTACCCATGTCTATGAAGAACTATAAAATTCATTAGATGCCGGTTTCATTTATGAGATCAAGCACACCGAATGGGTGTCACCAATTGTGATTATCCCAAAGTAAAACAAGAAGTTGAGAATGCGTGAATCTCAAAACCGTTAATGCAGCCACAATCAGAGATCACTACCCCCTACCATTGATAGAGACCATTTTGGAGTGGGTAGTAGGGTTAGAAGTATACAGCTTCTTGGATGGGTTCAGTGGGTGCAACCAAGTACAAATTGCACCTCAAGATCAGGAAAAGATAGCCTTTGCCACAAAACGGGTCATTTTTGCATACAGATTCATGCCATTTGGCTTATGCAATGCCCCATCCACTTTTCAAAAGGCCATGTACACCGCCTTACCTTGAAGATGTACTAAAGAAATGCAGGGAGTATGGAATCTCCTTAAACGCTCTCAAATGCTGATTCCTAGTCATACATGGAGTAGTCTTGGGACACCTACATGGGATTGCTACTGACAAGGACTGGAGCTAACACGCAAGCCATACCTTTAGAACAATAATGAAAATTTGGGAACTCCAAGTCTTCCATAGCTTGTATTAGATTGTATCATGAGCACTCAATGGCATATGTACGTCTTTGCACATATAGCTAGCTTCAACCAATTTCAAACCTAGGGCTTAGAGGTGATAACTAAGTCCTAGCTGCCCTAAGAACTCCCTAGCAAATTAAGCATATACAAGGAACTCCCACCTCTCTAGTCATGCATAGCGCACCCACACGTTTCAAGCACCATGAATAAATTGCACAAATAAAATCCCCAAGAGAGATACTTGCTTTGGTCCACACACACGGCATCCTCATCACAAAAAGAGTAAAATGAATCAACCATTCACAAAAGAAACATGCACTATTGGCACATGGCACTCTTACCAAATGGTACTATTTTGGCACTGTCAGGACTGGCACCTTATTCATTGCTTAAGAACCCTTCCCTTGAGGACTATCAAGTCGCTAAATCATTTGCCCTGCTCTTCCTCCACTTTCCACCAACATCCCTACTTCCCCCTTCTTTAAACTTGCTTCCACCTCATGTGTGACCCCTATAACCTCTTCCTCTACCCCCAAGACCACATATTCCTCAGATCTCAATTGAATTTCCAATGTAAGGTATTATAAATGATTGCATCAATGAGCTTCATGAATTGGATAATCCAAATTACACACCCACCCGAGAGTTAAATAAGGATATAGATAGGATTCCCATGTCTGGTAATCCCATTGGTGATTTTTGGAAGCAATACCCATATATATAGTCAAGAGGAGGATGGGATGTCCTCAGGATTCATGCACATTTGCCAAGTGCAAATTGCTCCAAACATAAGCAATGAATTGGTGCCACAACCTGCTTGGTGTAGACCAAAACTACTCAAAGAAAAGCACCTCTTGAGTATTTACAAGCTCCATCTTCCTTTCGAATCCATCCCACATTTAACGTGATCCCCATCGCTATCGATGGGATGCCAATCATCATGATCTAGATAAGGAAGATGGTCCTCAAAATTGGCCACCAATCGATTGATACTCCAAGGTCAAATGGACAAGCCAAGAAACACTCATCAGAGCCTTAGAGACAAACATGCATCGCAAATGCGAGATACTTAAGACAAAACATTCAAGGTGAGCACCAAATACAATAAAGCTTTAGCAGTAATCCTAGAGGTGTCTCTCACCATTGATGACCATTTACCCAAGCTTAGTTTCAACCCAAATCAATAGAAAGATGCTCAAACAACTAGTCACCTCTTTCAAAGAGCCATATCTCTTCAAGGGTGGTATTTGTGTTTGTTTGAGTAAATGGTTGGCACTAGCTTCTTAAAAACTAAGAAAACAATCTACGGTGTTCATGGATTACAAGGAAAAGATCAACAACAAGCTCGATCCATCTATCACCGATCATTGGGGGAAAAACCACCACAGCACAACATTGTCTATAGACTCAACCATAACCAAGGATGGGTAATCAAATCGGTTTGAGGGAGTTGTTAACCCTGTGACAACAAGGACCATAAGTTCAGTCTAGAGCAATGACGATGAGATCATTGTGTGTGTAGAGTAGCGGCAAAGCTCCGCTTGTAATATCTTGAGCCTGAAAGATGGTATGATGAATCTTAAAGGATGAGGATAGCCAAAATCCTCTCTAGAAAAGATCCAATCATGCTTGCAAAATCAAGATCTCAAGAGAGAAAGACTAAAACTAGAGAGAGAAAGACTTAAAGCCTACACTTTTTGAGGTCCCCCAACTTTGTGGAGGGACTCAAAAGATCCCCCCACTTTGTATAGAGACTCAAAAGGTCCCCCAACTTTGCATAGGGACTCATGAGATTCCCCCACTTTTCATAGGGACTCATGGGGTTCCCCCACCTTGTGTAGAGACCCAAGAGGCCCCCCCAAAAGTGGAGGGACTCTTTTCCAAAAGGTCCCCTACAAAAGAGGTCCCACTATTGTAGCATAGGTATTCACAGTGTAGCATAGGTCCTTGGGTCGTATTCTGATGAGAGGTGTAGGCAAAAGCATGGAAAGTAGACCTCATGCATGAGTGAGTGAGAAAGAAGACTTGATCACAATAATGGATGGAGGCTCTCACCTCCGCAAAAGCTCAAGGGTTGTAGGGTTCAGAAGGGGTATAGGGTTGAGAGAGCTATCTAGGATTCCAAGGTTTTGAGAGGTTTATAGGATTTAGGAGGATTCTAGGGTTGAGGAGTGGAGAGCTTGTCTCTTTGTGATGTTGAGGGGTAAGGTTGAGAAGGAGGGACAAGGGAGGAGGAGGAAAAGGAGGAGGAGAGAGAAGGAGAAAAAGGGAGGAGCAGGAGGAGGGAGGAGGAGGAAGGAGGAGAAGGAGAGAGGAGAAAGAAGGAGGAGGAGGAGGAGGAGGAGTAGGAGGAGGAGGGAGGATGAGGAGGGAGGAGGGGGAAAGAGGAGGGAGGAGGAAGGAGGAGGGAGTAGGACGAGTAGGGAGTGCAAGGATAAGGGCATGCTAGAACACGATAGTATAAGGGATCATGGATGCAATGGAGATCAATCGAATGAACACAATAATGAGTGTGAACACAAAACCCCAAAGAGTCACGGAGCTTCATTCCATTGAGAGAGATTTATACATGTTGGTCTCTACACAATTCATAGGTACCTCCAGGGTGGGACCTCTTTTGTAAGGGAATTTTTTAACAAGAGTCCCTCCACTTTTGGGGGGACCTCTTGGGTCTCTACACAAAGTTGGGGAGCCTCATGAGTCCCTACAAAAGTGAGGGAACCTCATGAGTCCCTACACAAAGTGGGGGGACCTTTTGAGTCCCTCCACAAAGTGGGGAGACCTCAAAAATTGTAGGCTTGTAGTATTTCTCTCTCTACTTCTAATATTTATCGCTCTAGATCATGATTTTGCAAGTATGATTTGATCTTTTCTAGAGAGAATTTTGGTTATCCTCATCCTTTAAGATTCATCATACCATCTTTTAGGCTCACGATATTACAAGCAAAGCTTTGCCGCTACTGTACACGCACAATGACCTCATTATCATTGTTCTAGACTACACTTTTGGTCCTTGTTGCCACATGGTTAAACTCCCTCCTCAACTTCCATGGTGAGGAGCAATGCAAGGCTTGTCATCCACTCATGTCATGCAAGCAAAAAAATGTGTAGTCCTGTCTGTGACTCATGTGTCATGGGGAGTTCACCAACACACCGAGGACACTCCCTCAACTCCCTGTAAGAAAATAATACAACGTCTGTGCTCAACAGATAATAGGATCTCGTACGCAAGAGAGAAAACAAGATAGTATGGAGAATCAAAAATTTGATTACTGTAGAACTAATACAATAGATGGTGCTACCTCCCAACCGTGCGCTCCTGTGAAAGAAGCTTTGATGGCATGCTAGAAATAGTAGAAGACGGAGGCTAGATGCTAAGGAATCAGGGTTGCTATAGCCAGTGATGAAATGGGCTTCACGGGCTTGCTCTTATATAGCCACTAGTCGTAGTTGGTTAAGCTCAATTGGGTGACCGACCCAGTTCGCCCAAAATGGTCGACTGGGGGTCGATCCCGAAATAGGTCACTGACCATACGATAGAACCGATGTGCAAAACAAAGCAACTAACCTACGGTCTTTGTTCGGCCCAGAGCCATCCGGGATCATCTGAGGCTCCAAATGGGACCTGCAACCTGAGAGTTGGGCTGCCTCGGGAAATGCTCCGTCTACTCTCAGTGCGGTCAGTCAAGGGATGCCTTCCCGCACTTGCATGTAGCCTAGTTTGCGGTGTGCCAACTCTATCTAAAGCCCTCTAGCCATCAGGCCACACATGGCCCCCATCTGGTGTCCAAACCAGGACCTACCGGGTAACCGAGCTACTCAAATGCCTTCTCCTCATATGGGGGGCTTACAAGTAGAGTTAGCTGGTTCCTGCGTAGTTACACGAGAGTGGAGCATTGATATCTAACACCCCCCCTCAATGTCCACCCGCAAGTGAACTTACTTTTTCAGCCCAATGCCAAGTCGATGAAGATGCCTCTCTAGCAAGTCTCTTCAAAGAGCCTTCGTGAAGATGTCCACAGCATTCTCTGTAGTCGGACAGTAAACCAAGTCGACCTCTCCATCCATGATGAGCTCGTGTACAAAGTGATATTGAATCTTAATGTGTTTTGTGCGAGCGTGGAACACCGGGTTCTTTGCAATTGCCATGCAACTCTGATTGTCACATGATAACTGCATAGGCTTGTTCTGCACTACACCCATGTCCCCCAAAATCCTCCTTAACCACACTGCCTCGCAAGAAGCAAAGCATGCAGATTTGTACTCGGCCTTGGTAGAAGAAAGAGCAACTGTGGGTTGCTTCTTGCTGACCCATGACACAACTCCAGATCCAAGTGAGAAACAGTACCTTGTCACTGATCTCTTGCTGTCCACGTCTCCTACCCAATCCAAATCACAAAATCTAGTCAAGATGTTGCCCTTGGTATAGGTGATGCCATAATCAAGTGTGCCTTTGATATATTTCAGCACCTGCATCCCTGCCCTCCAATGGTTCTCCCGGGGCTTATTGGAAAACTTGCTTAGTACACCAGTTGCAAAACTGATGTCCGGTCGTGTGTTGCATAGGTAGATCAAGCTGCCCACAAGCCTTCTGTACTTCGCTTCGTCCACCAGTGGTGATGAATCCTCGTTTGAGAGCTTCGCGTCAACCTCCATAGGGGTACCAATTGTCTTGCACTCAGCCATGCCAAATGCCTTCAGTATCTCTCCAGCATACTTCAGCTGTGAAAAGAAGATCTGTTTCGGCTCTTGCCAAACTTCAATCCCCAACCAAAAATGCATCAGTCCGAGGTCTGTCATTTCAAACTCTCTTCCTAGCAAATGCTTCGTCTGTGAGATCTTCTCTTCATGGTTCCTTGTTATGACAAGGTCATCCACATAAAGGACCACGATCATACACCTGCCTCCTTCTCTGAAGATATACAAATTTGCATCAGATGGGCTCCTCCTGAACCCGTTTTGCAGAAAGTAGACATCAATTCACTGGTACCATGCTCGTGGGGCCTGTTTCAACCCATAAAGTGCCTTCTTTAGTTTGCAGACTTTACCTTCTGAACTGGGGATATTAAAACCTAGTGGTTGTTCCACGTATACCTCCTCCTTGAGATCTCCATTCAAAAAGGCGAATTTCACATCCATCTGAAACACGGGCCAACTTCTGTGGGCAGCTAAAGCCAAAACACTACAAATTGTGGTTAGTCAAGCTATGGGAGCAAAAGTATCTTGATAATCAAAACCATGTACTTGTGCAAATCCTTTTGCCACGAGCCGAGCCTTGTACTTATCCAACGTGCTGTCGGACTTGTACTTGGTCTTGTACACCCACTTGGTTCCGATTACCTTGCTTTTTGGTGGTCGATCCACAAGGTCCCAAGTGTTGTTCTTCATTATGGAGCCATACTCCGATTGCATAGCCTCCATCCACCTATCATCGCCCTGTGCCTCTTCAAGACACTTCTGTCATCAAAGCATAGTTGACAAAGTGTTCCTGCGCCCTCCTTGGCTCCTCTAATCTCATGGACTGGCGGTGTTTGGATGGTTCCTCCTCAATGGCTGGAGGTTCTCTACCATCCAAAAGCTGCTTTACCCACTTCAGGATTGGCCATTGCCATTGTGGTTCTGCAGGCTCTTCTTCATCTTCTTTGTCTTGAATCCTCCCAAGCGCCATTGGGGGAGTTCGGTCTGTTGTTGGGGGTGGTACTGGATGGATATCTTGGTCCTGGTTGTCTGGGAAGGAAGCATCCTACTCCAATTGATACGGCTGTTTTGAGAAGACCACATCATGACTTACAATTACCTTCTTGGTAACAAGGGTATAAAGACAGTAACCCTTCGCCTCTTTACTGTAGCCTAAGAAAATACACTTCTGGCTCTTCGGTTCCCACTTGGTCCTAGTAGCATCAGGGACATGCACAAAATAGTCACATCCAAAAACTCTGAAATGTGTAGCGGAAGGTTTCTTACCAGAAAAGGCCTGCAAATGGAGTCATCCCATTCACAGCCTTCGTGTAGCTACGATTGAGAATGTAAACTGCAATGTTACATGCTTCAGCCCAGAAAGGCTTTAGCAAATCTTTCCCTTTCATCATACTCCGGTCCATTTCACAGATGATGCGCATCTTGTGTTCTGCTACTCCATTTTGCTATGATGTATGTGGCAGGGGTTTTTGCCTCTTGATTTTGTGACTTTTGCACTAACTGTCGAACTCAGTCAATGTGAACTCTCCACCTCTGTCTGATCTCAGCTTCTTCACCTTCCTCCCTGATTCTTTCTCGACCATTACATGCCATTCCTTGAACCTACTGAAAGCCTCATCTTTGGTCTTCAGGAAGTATATCCATATCCTTCTACTGTAGTCGTCGATCAGCGTCATGAAGTAGAAGGAACAACCACCCAAAGCTTCCATCTCCATCTTTCCGCGAGGAGCCCTTGCCCTACTGGCCTCTTTAGGAAAGGGTTGCCGATGCTGCTTGCCCATCATGCAAGCTTCACATACATCGGGCAGATCTAAAATTTCTGGTATTTCTGCAATCATTCCACTTTTATGCATCTCCTTCAAAGAACTAAGGTTTAGATGACCAAACCTCTCATGCCACAGCTTAGTGTTCTTCACATCTGCTCGAGCACTGAAAGCTGAGAGTTCGTAAATGTTGTTGCACCGTGTACCTTTACCGACCTTCCCTTGAAGATCTAGGATCTGTGCACCATTCTTATCGAATTGAACTTTGAGGTCCCGATCCATGATTGCGGAAATGGACAACAAGTTCCTCTTGATATCTGGCACATAAAGAACATCGGACAACTATTTTACAACTCTATCTGACTTGAGAGCAATCGTACCTTTTCCTTTTGCTGGACATTTTGCATCATTGCCGACTGCTACCATGATGTCATTCCCTACCGGCTGTAGAGAGGTATACCAATCCTTCCGACTGGTCATGTGGCACGATGCACCACTGTCAATGATCCAAGATTCATCCGCAGGTACATGAACTGCCTCCATGCAAATCTCCTCAATTGCAATGAACAGCTCTATTGGTACTGCCTATGCACTATTGCTGGACTCTTTCTTTACTCCATTCTTCTCATCTACAATCTTCTTGCGGCACTCATTCTGCTTGTGCCCTGCCTTGTTGCAATAGAAGCACTTGATCTTCTTCTTTCTCTTTTTATCATCAGAAGAAGATGGGTTACTAGAGTCCTTACCCTTACCTTTCTTTGATCTGGTCCAAAAAGCCGAATCTTCTCCAGTCCTCATCTTTTGACACATCTCCTCCTCCAGAAGCATCGCGCTGAAATCCTCAAAGTTGAGGGGTGGATTTTTGTTTTGCGTATCCAGCGCCATAACAAGACCATCGTACTTTGGTGGGAGAATCCATATGCACCTTCGTGCTAGATTCTCATTGGTAATGGTGATGCCAATCGCAGTCATCTGATCGCGCAGATTCTTCACCCTGGTGATGAGCTTCTCTGTCGCTTCAAACTCAGACAACTTCTTATTCATGAGTTGAGCCTCCAGATTCTTAATCCGTGTCTAATTCGTGGTCTCATATTGATTTTTCAAGACCGTCCATGCCTCCTCCGCTGTGGTGACATGTTGAATCAATGCCATGACGGAATCACTAACACTGCAGACAATAGAACACATCGCATCTGCATTTCTTCTTGTCCACACGAGAATCTTATCCATAGTTGGTACTATTTGTAGTCCTGCATTGGCTAGATCGGGTCTCGAAACCGGCCTCACGTCCACCCCAGTAGCTCATATGCACTTAGGATGGTCTTCATCTTGAACTTTTAGAGAGGATAGTTAGAGCCGTCCAACTTTTCGCTTTCGCCGAACGGTGGGATTCGCAGTCTTGCAGGCTGGGCCATCTCTCACAATCTGCTCACAAACAGAAACACACTACCAAATCTTCTTGCTAGAGTCCAGGCTCTGATACCATGTAAGAAAATAATACAATGTCTATATTTAACAGATAACAGGATCTTGTACACAAGAGAGAAAATAAGATAGCATGGAGAATCAAAATTTTGATTACTGTAGAACTGATACAATAGATGGTGCTGCCTCCCAATCGTGCGCTCCTATGAAAGAAGCTTCGATGGAGTGCTGGAAACAGTAGAAGACGGAGGATAGATGCTAAGCAATCAGGGTTGCTATAGCCAGTGATGAAATGGGCTTCACGGGCTTTTACTTATATAGCCACCAATCGTAGTCGGTTAGGCTCAATTGGATGACTGACCCAGTCCGCCCAAAACGGTCGACTGGGGGTATGTCCCGAAACAGGCCACCGACCATACGATAGAACCGGTGCGCAAAACAAAGCAACTAACCTACCATCTCCATTTAGCCCAGAGCCATCTGGGATCATCTGAGGCTCCAAACGGGCCCTGTAACCCGAGAGTGGGCTGCCCCAGGAAATGATCCGTCTACCCTCAATGTGGTCAATCAAGGGATGCCTTCCCGCACTTGCATGTAGCCTAGTTGGCGATGTGCCAACTCTATCTGAAGCCATCTAGCCATCAAGCCACACATGGCCCCCATCTGGTGTCCAAACCAGGACCTACTGGATAACCAAGCTACTCAAATGCCTTCTCCTCATATGGGGGGCTTACAAGTAGAGTTAGTTGGTTCCTACGTAGTTACACGAGAGTGGAGCATTGATATCTAACACTCCCACGGTTAGGAGCAATGCAAGGCTTGTTGTCCTCTTGTGTCATGCAAGTAGCTTCCAGATTGTTGCAATGTGACTCCAAGAGAGGAAGAAGGGGAGGGGAGAAGGGAGAAGATAGGAGGAGGGGGAAGGAAAGAGTTAGTAAAGAAGGGAAGAAGGGGGAAAGGGAGTGGCAATCACAAAGGCACTATGATAGGAAACAAGAGAATAACTCATGGAAGAGAGGGAGAGAACTTGTATTCCCAAATGTTTGTATACAACAATGAAGACCAAAGGCAAACCTTTGGATTTTTATACATTCCACCTTTTGAAGGGAGGGCCAATCCTATTATTTCTTACCTCTTCGCTCTCTTCCTTGTTTTTTTAAGGCACTTGGGCCCATACGGCTCCAAGGTGGATTTCTACACCCTCTAGTTTGAATAAGAGTAGGGATGATTTAGGGTTGGTGCACATGGGAGGAGGGGTCAAGGGTGTGGAAGGATGGTTTTGGCGGTCCCCAATGTAAGAGGAATGACCAATAGGGACTGACTGCATGACTGTCCACCCTCCACCTCAACATGGCATTGTCGCACAGAAAGGAACATGCTCATTTGTACACTTCAAACACCTTACTAATTTCTTAGATTAAGAAACACTAATTGGAGGCCCTTTTGAGACCCCATCTCTCCCCTAATGCTTGTTTTCTATTGGTTCCCTAGAGATCATGCCTTATGATATCTTGGGTTGTAGCCTCTAGGTTGGGCTTGACAGATTGACATTGTAGTAGGTGTTTCCGACCTAGAGAGCATTTGTGTTAAGTTATTGTATTAGAGCTGTACAAACACTACCTTAAAAGTAGAGCATTGGTGCTTTAAGACCAAGTATTAGCATTGGTAGTTTAAGACCAAACTCTACTGTACAGGGTAGAACATTGGTGGTTTAAGATCAAGTATTAGTAGCCATGGCTAATACATTGCATCGTGTTAATGCTTTCACAGAGGGTGTATAGGATCACTCAAATATTGGGTTTGCAACTTTCTTTAGGTTCCTTTGGGATGGCTTCAAGGCTAGGGTGGCTTGGAAAATGGTGATCCTACCTCATTCTAAGGGAGAATTATGTTAGATATCAATGCTCCACTCTCATGTAACTACGCGGGAACCAACTAACTCTACTTGTAAGTCCCCCCATATGAGGAGAAGGCATTTGAATAGCTCGATTATCCGGTAGGTCCTGGTTTGGACACCAGATGGGGGCCATGTGTGGCCTGATGGCTAGATGGCTTTAGATAGAGTTGGCACATCGCCAACTAGGCTACATGTAAGTGTGGGAAGGCATCCCATGATTGACCGCACTGAGGGTAGACAGAGCATTTCTTGAGACAGCCCACTCTTGGGTTACAGGGCCTATTTGGAGCCTCAGATGATTCTGGATGAACGGAGACCGTAGGTTAGTTGCTCTATTTTGCGCCACGGTTCTATCGTGTGGTCGGTGGCCTATTTCGGGACCGACCCCCAGTCGATCGTTTTGGGTGGACTGGGTCGGTCACCCAATTGGGTCTAACTGACTACTCGTGGTGGCTATATAAGAGCAAACCCGTGAAGCCCATTTCACCACTCGCTACAGCAACCCTGATTCCTTAGCATCCAGCCTCCGTCCTCTACTGTTTCCAGCTCGCCATCGAAGCTTCTTTCACAGGAGCGCACGGTTGGGAGGCAGCGCCATCTATTGCATCAGTTTTATAGTAGTCAAATTTTTTATTCTCCATACTATCTGCTTTTCTCTCTTGCGTACAAGATCCTGTTATCTGTTGAGCACAGATGTTGTATTGTTTTCTTACATGGTATCAGAGCCTGGACTCTAGCAAGAAGATTTGGTAGTGTGTTTCTATTTGCAAGCAGATTGTGAGAGATGGCCCAGCCCGCAAGACTGCGAATCCCACCGTTCGGCGAAAGCGGAAAGTTGGACGGCACCAACTATCCACTCTGGAAGTTCAAAATAAAGACCATCCTAAGCGCATACGAGCTTTGGGATACTGCTACTGGGGTGTGGACCTGAAGCCGGTTCCAAGACCAAATCCAGCCAATGCAGCACAACAGATAGTACCAATTGCAGATGAGATTCTCGCGTGAACAAGAAGAAATGCAAATGCGTTGTGTTCTATTGTCTGCAGTGTAAGTGATTCTATCATGGTGTTAATTCAACATGTCACCACAGCGGAGGAGGCATGGACAGTCTTGAAAAATTAGTACGAGACCACGAATCATCAGACACATCTGCAGTGTAAGTGATTCTATCATGGCATTAATTCAACATGTCACCACAGTGGAGGAGGCATGGACAATCTTGAAAAATCAGTATGAGACCACGAATCAGACACGGATTCAGAATCTGGAGACTCAACTCGCGAACGAGAAACTATCTGAGTCTAAAACGGTAGAGAAGTTCATCACCAGGGTGAAGAATCTGTGCGATCAGATGACTACGATTGGCATCACCATCACCAACAAGAATCTAGCACGAAGGTGCATACAGATTCTCCCACCAAAGTACGATGGTCTTGTTATGGCGCTGAATACGTAGAATAGAAATTCGCCCCTTAACTTTGAGGATTTCAACACAATGCTTCTGGAGGAGGAGATGCGTCAAAAGACGAGGACTGGAGAAGATTCGGCTTTCTATGCTAGATCAAAGAAAGGTAAGGGTAAGGACTCTGGTAACCCATCTTCTTATGATAAAAAAAAGAGAAAGAAGAAAATCAAGTGCTTCTATTGCAACAAGGCAGGGCACAAGCAGAATGAGTACCGGAAGAAGATTGCAGATGAGAAGAACGGAGTAAAGAAAGAGTCCAGTAACAGTGTGCAGGCAGTACCAGTAGAGCTATTCATTGCCATTGAGGAGATTTGCACGGAGGCAGTTCATGTACCTACGGATGAACCTTGGATTATTGACAGTGGTGCATCGCGCCACATGACCAGTTGGAAGGATTGGTATACCTCTCTATAGCCGGTAGGGAATGACATCCTAGTAGCAGTCGGCAACGATGCAAAATGTCCAGCAAAAGGAAAAGATACGATTGCTCTCAAGTCATATGGAGTTGTAAAACAATTGTCTGATGTTCTTTATGTGCCAAATATCAAGAGGAACTTATTGTCCGTTTCTGCGATCACGGATCGGGACCTCAAAGTTCAATTCGATAAGAATGGTGCACAGATTTTGGATCTTCAAGGGAAGGTCGTTGGTAAAGGTAGACGACACAACATCTACGAACTCTCAGCTTTCAGTGCTCGAGCCGATGTGAAGAACACTAAGCTGTGGCATGAGAGGTTTGGTCATCTTAACCTTAGTTCTTTGAAGGAGATGCATAAAAGTGGAATGATTGCAGACCTACCAGAAATTTTAGATCTACCCGATGTATGTGAAACTTGCATGATGGGCAAGCAGCATCGGCAGCCCTTTCCTAAAGAGGCCAGCAGGGCAAAGGCTCCTCTAGAGCTCGTTCACACGGACCTCTACGGAAAGATGGAGATGGAAGCTTTGGGTGGTTCCTACTACTTCATGACGTTGATTGATGACTACAGTAGAAGGATATGGATATACTTCCTGCGAAAGACGAGGCTTTTAGTAAGTTCAAAGAATGGCATGTAATGGTCGAGAAGGAAACGGGGAGGAAGGTGAAAAAGTTGAGATCAGAAGAGGTGGAGAGTTCACATCAAGTGAATTCAAAAGTTACTACAAAAGTCAGGAGTATGATAAAAGGGAAAGATTTGCCAAAGACTTTCTGGGCTGAAGCATGTAACACGGTAGTTTACATTCTGAATTGTAGCTACACGAAGGCTGTGAATGGGATGACTCCACTGCAAGCCTTTTCTCGTAAGAAACCTTCAGCTGCACATTTCAGAGTTTTTGGATGTGACTACTTTGTGCATGTTCCTGATGCTAACAAGACCAAATGGGAACCAAAGAGCCGGAAGTGTATTTTCTTGGGCTTCAATGAAGAGGCGAAGGGTTACCGTCTCTATAACCCTGTTACCAAGAAGGTAATAGTAAGTCGCAATGTGGTCTTCTCAGAATAGCCGCATCAATTGGAGGAGGATGCTTCCTTCCCAGACAACCAGGACCAGGAATCCATCCAGTACAACCACCAACAGCAGACTGAACTCCCCCAACGGCGCTTGGGAGGATTCAAGATAAAGAAGAGAAAGAAGAGCCTGCAGAACCACAACGGCAACGGCCATTCCCGAAGTGGGTAAAGCAGCTTTTGGATGGTAGAGAACCTCGAACCATTGAGGAGGAACCATTCGAACACTATCGGTCCAAGAGATTAGAGGAGCAAAGAAGGGCGAAGGAACACTTGGTCAACTATGCTTTGATGACAGAGGTGATCCATGCTGATGAACCCAAGTGTCTTGAAGAGGCACAGGGTGATGATAGGTGGATGGAGGCTATGCAGTCAGAGTATGGCTCCATAATGAAGAACAACACTTGGGACCTTGTGGATCGACCACCAAAATGCAAGGTCATCGGAACCAAGTGGGTGTACAAGACCAAGTACAAGTTCGACGGCACGTTGGATAAGTACGAGACTCGGCTCATGGCAAAAGGATTCGCACAGGTATATGGTTTTGATTATCAAGAAACTTTTGCTCCCACAGCTCAACTAACCACAATTCGTACTGTTTTGGCTTTAGCTGCCCAGGGAAGTTGGCCCGTGTTTTAGATGGATGTAAAATCCGCCTTTCTGAATGGAGATCTTAAAGAGGATGTATACGTGGAACAACCACCACGTTTTGAGATCCTCGGTTCAGAAGGTAAAGTCTGTAAACTGAAGAAGGCACTTTACAGGCTGAAACAAGCCCCACAAGTGTGGTACCAGCCGATTGATGCCTACTTTCTGCAAAACGAGTTCAGGAGGAGCCCATCTGATACAAATTTATATATCTTCAAAGAAGGAGGCAGGTGTATGATCGTGGTCCTTTATGTGGGCGACCTTGTCATAACAGGGAACCATGAAGAGAAGATCTCGCAGACGAAGCATTTGCTAGGAAGAACCATGTGTTGCACCCGCATCCCTTCCCGCTTTAATGTATTTCAGCACCCGCATCCCTGCCCTCCAATGGTTCTCTCGGGGTTTTCCAATAAGCCCTGGGAGAACCATTAGAGGGCAGGGATGCGGGTGCTGAAATACATTAAAGGCACACTTGATTATGGCATCACCTATACCAAGGGCAACATCTTGACCAGATTTTGTGACTCGGATTGGGTAGGAGACGTGGACAACAGGAGATCAGTGACAGGTTACTGTTTCTCACTTGGATCTGGAGCTGTGTCATGGGTTAGCAAGAAGCAACCCACAGTTGCTCTTTCTTCTACCGAGGCTGAGTACAAATCAGCATGTTTTGCTTCTTGTGAGGCAGTGTGGTTGAGGAGGATTTTAGGGGACATGGGTGCAGTGCAGAACAAGCCTACGCAGTTATCATGTGATAATCAAAGTTGCATGGCGATTGCAAAGAACCCTGTGTTCCACGCTCGCACAAAACACATTGAGATTCAATATCACTTTGTACACGAGCTCATCATGGATGGAGAGGTCGACTTGGTGTACTGTCCGACTATAGAGAATGCTGCGGACATCTTCATGAAGGCTCTTGGAAGAGACTTGCTGGAGAGGCATCTTCATCGACTTGGCATTGGGCCGAAAAGGTAAGTTCACTTGTGGGTGGACATTGAGGGGGGGTGTTAGATATCAATGCTCCACTCTCATGTAACTACACGGGAACTAGCTAACTCTACTTGTAAGCCCCCCATATGAGGAGAAGGCATTTGAGTAGCTCGGTTATCCGGTAGGTCCTGGTTTGGACACCAGATGGGGGCCATGTGTGGCCTAATGGCTGGACGGCTTCAGATAAAGTTGGCACACCGCCAACTAGGCTACATGCAAGTGTGGGAAGGCATCCCATGACTGACCACACTGAGGGTAGACGGAGCATTTCTTGGGGCAGCCCCCTCTTGGATTGCGGGGCTAGTTTGGAGCCTCAGATGATCCTGGATGAACGGAGACCATAGGTTAGTTGCTCTATTTTGCGCCACGGTTCTATCGTGTGGTCAGTGGCCGACCCCCAGTCGACCGTTTTGGGCGGACTGGGTCGGTCACCCAATTGGGTCCAACCGACTACTAGTGGTGGCTATATAAGAGGAATCCCGTGAAGCCCATTTCATCACTGGCTACAGCAACCCTGATTCCTTAGCATCCAGCCTCCGTCCTCTATTGTTTCCAGCTCGCCATCGAAGCTTCTTTCACATGAGCGCACGGTTGGGAGGCAGCGCCATCTATTGTATCAGTTTTACAGTAATCAAATTTTTTATTCTCCATACTATCTGCTTTTCTCTCTTGCATACAAGATCCAGTTATCTGTTGAGCACAGACGTTGTATTGTTTTCTTACAAATTAGCCATCATTGGGCTTTTGAGACCCTTGTTTTCTATTCGATCCCCAAAGATCAAGCATTATGATATAGTGGGTTCTAGATTGGATTGACTTATCCACCAAGTAGGAGGTGATTACAACCTAAAGAGCATTTAGAACATGTCCACCTTATATGTAGATCATTGGTTGCTTAAGAACAAGTATTCCAAGCCATGGCCTAGTACATTGCATTATGTTGCTACTTTCACAAAGGGTGCATAGGATTGCTAAAACACTGGATGTGCATACTTCCTTAGGCATGTTCAAATGGCACATGGGACACCAACGCCAGAATGGCCTAGAAAATCATGATATTAGCTCACACTCAAAATTCAGATACAAGCTTGAAGTCTTTGGGCTGTATTCACTCTTGGTGTCTATTAATTGGCCTTCAATCCCCCTTCAAATTGGATCTAGGTTTCGAGAATTCCAGACTAGGAGTATCAACCATTTTGTATCCGATGGACTCTATGAGTTTGGTGGATCTCCGATCCACCTCTTTCAAAGGATTTTTGGGGTTTGTTATAGGTAGGCATGATTTGTTTATTATAATTTCTATTTCCACCTTCACAAGGTGATGTGGAGAAGTGGTGCTCACCATCTTGGGAGAGTAGTATATCTCCACACAAGAGCAAAAATGCTCTTTTTTCCAAGTCAACTCTGTGGTAGCCCTTTTTGTTGGATGCACTTTACATATGGCCGAAGACGAAGAATGGGTTTCAAGCTATCTAATTACACACCGAATGTCCAAAGGTGGGCAGTTGAGGGGGTTAGGAGGAGGTGGATGCCACATTCCAAAGTAGGGTGGACAAAATCTTGGGCAGCCAAACTCCCTTGTCCACCATCCCTTGCCCAACTCTTGAACCATGGACCCCTTCCGTCCCCCAATGTGTAAAGCACACCTATCCATCCCTCAAGGGATGGGCAGGCACGAGGGCAATGTGTACCCACTCTAAGGCCCGATACACACTGGGAAGGGCATGCATGAGGGCAATACCCACCCTAAGGCCCGATACACACCAAGGACGCCCAAAGATGGGTGATGATGTGGCCCAATCAAGTTTTAAAACCTTGTTGGCTTGCAGAACCCTCTATACATTGCCAAACCTCTTTCCATTTCTTATGTTCAGGTGATTGGTGCCCATGATGAGTAATTTCTTGGGTGGCCACAGTTGGCTGCCCAACTTGGTCACCCACTTACCAACCAATCAAATTCAAAGCAGAGTTTCAATCCTCCATTTAAAATTATCAGCAATGCATTGGATACATGATGAGTAATTTCTTGGGTGGCCACAGTTGGCTGCCCAACTTGGTCACCCACTTACCAACCAATCAAATTCAAGCAGAGTTTCAATCCTCCGTTTAAAATTATCAGCAATGCATTGGATGCATGATGAGTAATTTCTTGGGTGGCCACAGTTGGCTGCCTAACTTGGTCACCCACTTACCAACCAATCAAATTCAAGCAGAGTTTCAATCCTCCACTTAAAATTATCAGCAATGCATTGGATACTAACTCTTAAAATGATGGTTGCTTTGGGCAGCGTGTAAACACCTTGCTGAGTGAAGATTGCCACCCCTTGACCTTACATGGGGCACACATTGGGTAGTGTGTACGTGGCCTAAGCTTGTTGTTTGCTATCACCGGTGGCAAGTGCACTTCTTCAGGGGGGCTTGCTGAATCAGAGGTGAGCAGAATAATAGCCCATTCCTGCTCATTACTAGTTGTGTGGGAATTTTTAATTTTGTAAGGTTTGCATGGTTCCCATTAGTTACCCACCCAACACCCACATCCAAACTTAGCGTTGCACTGCATTGTTGGAGACAGAAAAAACTAGCCTCTAGGCAAGCATTTCAGGGCTACCAGGCCTGCAGATGTCTTAAACCCCCCAATCTTCATTTCATCGACAAGGATGGTTTGTAGGCACTATGCAGGCTAGCATGAGAGCACATAAGAAGGGATGAAGCAAATCTCACGACTTACAGTGCCTTGCACATAGAGACTACTGCCAACATGGCCAATGCTAGAGTAACCATGCCCTTGCTAGCTCATCTAGAGTTTTGCTGATCCAAGATGGGCGGGGGTCGTGATTGCAGGTGTGAGGTTGACGGCTATTAATAGGAAGGCAAACGATGAGCTATGGAGAGCGGCCTTTGAGATCTTGTCTGAGGGCGGTTGCACACAACCGATCCTTGCCCAAGCTATGCCTAGTTTGTGGGTGGGGAAGGCAGGAAGAGGACCGTAGTTGGTGTCTGCAACTATTTATGTTCACATCGAGTTGATGTTTGAGTGCAGAAACAAATGACGAAACGCTCTGATTGGTGCCGGTTAGGGAGGATGAAATGCCTATTTTGGTGTGCATCGCGACTTCGGGGTGTGGGACGAACCCTTCGCCAGTCGCCCAAGTTCCGCTATATCGATGAGGTGGTGCGAACTCTCCATGTGCGGCGGCTCAAGTTCTGCTTGAACGAGAGTCTACCACATCATCGAGGGGCCACGGTGGGACTGAAGTCCACGTTAGCAGGAGCAGCAGAAATCAGGAGCGGACGCCAGGGGTGGGAAAAAACTGGAAAAGAGAGAGGGGGTGTGGAGTCCGGGCAAAAGCAAGGAGAGCAAAATAGATGGCACTTTATGGGTCTATTTTCATTTCATTGATCTGCTGCTTGCAGCAGCAGCTGCTTCAGAGCTCTGGTTTTCTTCTTCTTCTTCTTCATCATCTTCCTAAATTATACACTTTTTTTGCTTCTTCATCACCGCCATAGCTCACCTTTCATCGCCATAGCTCGCCTTCTTTCCCCTCCTCCCCCATGCCGCCCTCCTCCCCCTCCCCTCCCCCATTCCTCCCCTCCCCCCCTTCCTTTCCCATCATCATTCGTTTTCCTCCCTCCCTTCCCCTTCTCTAGCATCTCCCTTCCACCCCGCCATGTGGAACCCCCCCCCTCCCCTCCCCCCTGCCGCTTCTTTCGAGCCCGACCGGCGCATCGCCAGCCGCGGGAAGGAGCCCTCTCGCTCCAAGACCCACTGGGACTATGTCCTCGAAGAGATGGCGTGGCTCGCTAAGGTGTGCGCGCGTTGGCTTCCTGTTTCTTAATTCTGTGGAACATGGCGAACTCTTTCGATTCTTTTTTTGAACTTTGCTGTCGCTGTTCCAAAGCGCATCGTTTCTTTGAAACGCATGCGGTTTTCCTTTGAGTTTGCTTGGTAACGACTTATCATTCCCTTAGTTGAAGCTCGAAGATCAAGTTTTTCCTGGAAGCATTGGTGTCTGGTATTAGTGGAATAATGTCCAATGCTCTTTTACGTGCTTAGTTCCAGCTTTATATTTTTTGCGACTCTTCTTTTTCGCTATAGATCGCAGCTGACACGTCACTCAAAAATTGCGGTTCTCAGGATTTCGAAAGCGAGCGCAAATTGAAGCTCAGCCAGGCCAAGAAGGTGGCTGTGAAGGTGTCCAAGAGTGGGCTGTCCAGTGAAGCCAAAGGACAACGGCGGCAAAAGGTACACCTAAGTCTCATACTTATAGAGGTTGACAAAGACCTGTCACGAACAAATTCTGGTCAATATTGAATGTGTGAAGTGAATGGCGTGCGGCAGATAGTCTCTCCATCATCGTGCACGTGCCCTGTGCATTTATCGTTCATGGGCCTCTCTTTGACGTCACATGAATGATCTTGCGGCAAGGAATCACGCATAATCTCACCATAGACTTCTAATTTGAAACAAAACAGAATCGTTCACGAAAGGCTGCTAATAAGCATGCAAAAGGAAAGGTAAGCACGCACCTACGGCCTATCGTATCTCCGGCGAGTTATAGTGGGGCAAAATATCAAGTCCAAATGTAGCGCCAGACGGCAACAATATTTGAGCCTATGCTTGGGTACTGCTTACCAATTTCTTGTTTTTGTTTTTGTCTTTTACTTTTTCTTTTTTTTCTTGTCTCTGGCAACTTTTTCTCTACGTTTGTTCTTTATGAAAACGAGCTTCAGAGTCCGTATACTTGAGCCTTCCTAGAATTCAAAGACTTTTTGGAGGTCCTCTTGGGTCTGTTTTTGGGTGTGCTTGCCACGAATTGTTCAATGTCAGTCTACAATTCTATGCTACAAATGTCCAAAACTTGCGTAAGCAATTCAAGCATTGATATAAGAACAATTGAAGTCCACATTCTTAATCGTGTCGCCGACCGCACAAGCTCAAGCTCGTGATTGATCTTTATATATGTGTGTGTGTGTGAGAGAGAGAGAGAGAGAGAGAGAGAGAGAGAGAGAGAAAACACCTCCGATGACAGAGGTTTACACTTTATAAGGGTACCAAATTATCTCCTAGTACTTTAATGAATAGAACAGGATCTGCTGCAAGGGAGATCTCTAGAAGTCCTCGTACTCTAAAACGCCAAGCAAGCCAATTAGGCTGAACTTTGTTTGATGAGGCAAAGCTATTGGATTGTGACCATGTTTGGATTTTACGGATCACCTTCCCGCCTCAGAGCCCTCATGAGGAGGACATGGGGGAGGTGTACCAGCAGCATGTTAAAGGTCAGAGAGAGGCCATGTGCACAGGTAGCCAGGCTGGCAGATCTGAGTGCATTTGAAGTCTGCCATGTAGGTAGCTTACGGAACTAATGCACAGGCCCTGGAAGAGGACAGAAGGGCAGACAGTGGAGCAGCATATGCAGCAGTGGGAACAGCAGGTTTGTGGCGGCTCAGGCACTATTCCCAGGCCCAGGAAAAAGGTGTCCGATGGCAAAAGGAGCAGACTGAGTTGGCAGCATGCTGGCTGAGGTCAAGTCCAGTCTGGGCAGTTGCAATAGCAGGACAGGTTGGCAGACTGCAGAAAGCACTCGGCCAGACAGGAGCACTCTCAAAGGAGGTGATCAGGCCAATAGGTGCCTGCCATGTGGCAGCATATATAAAGGGGCCCCATTGTTGAGGGTCCAGGTATCATCTCGGACCTTAGGTTTGAGCTGCTTCAGCAGGGAGGCCAGGGATCAGCATCCATTGTGCCTCAGGTTTGGGCTGCATCCAGAGCAGCAGGTAGGCTAGGAATACTTCAAGAGAACACTCGCTGCACCATCAGATCTTCAGCAGGAAGAAGAGCAGCAAATTGAGGTGTTGGAGCTGGATCTTTCCAGCCCAATGAAGTTCCATTAAAGCATGCAGGTTGAGGAAGATCAGAGGTCTGTGAAGGTAGAAGGCAGTCTATGGCAGTGTCAACAGTCCAAATCTAGGTAGCACATAGACTGTTAGATGGTGGTGGTTTGAGCACGAGAGTTTATAACAGGGGTTGCTTATTATATGCAATCTATATTTCTTGTTTTGGCTATTCTACGAGCATGCTCTAGAGTTGTATCTGTGGTTAGCATGCTAGTTTATCGGAGTGAGATGTGATTTATGCGTAGCATGATCCCTGGGCATATTCGTCCACTGTGGGAGTGTTGGCTACAGCAAGCATCCTCCATCTCTGTTTTCGAACATTATGTGTAATCTATTTCATGTTTTGGCTATTCTACTTCATGAGCATGCTCTAGATTTGTATCCGTGGCTAGCATACTAGTTTATCGGAGTGTATTTATGCTTGGATATATTCTTCCAGTGCGGGAGTGTGTGGCAGAAAGAAGTGGCAGCTGTGGAACGACGAAACACTCTGACAGTATATGTAATTAACAGAGTTGCCACTTATCTTTACAACTGCCTCTTTGGAAGGGTTGAAGTTGTATTCGGAGAGTGCCAACCTCTTAATCACTTGGAGGAGGATTGTATAACTGGATTGGGTCAATTATTTTTACTTTGTATCATGCTCAGCAATATGCTTGCCAGAACATTGAGTCATGGAAGAGTGCAAATGGAGAACCGTGAAGTTTCAAGCTTAACATTTGGCTGATCTTTGTGGCAACTTCTTGTACCATCAGCCCACGCATTGGTGGAGCATAATAGAGGTTCAGCTTTTCAGTACATTCTGTCGTTTTTAATAGATCTGAGTTTGTCTTTCATGCACTTGTTTTATGCCAATTCAATGCAAGCTAGCAATGGCCATATGTTTAAGCCTAGCTCTGCTATGTTTGGCATCTCAGCCTAATGACAAGTATCCTATTCGAAAAATAGAGTCCTTATTGCTTGAACCTCTCACGCAGTGGATAGATCTAGGAAACTCTTTCCAAACACTTATAGATGGACACACAAACCAAAAACCTCACTCAGAGAATGTACAGCAGAAAGAAGAGAAGGAGCACTCAGTCTTTATTTATCTATGGATGTGGGAAATCGCTCGCAGAAGAGCTGAACGTATCCAGCAGAGGTGCTGGGCAAAAGTATGCTCAGATAGGAGGCTAGTTATAGGCAGAGGGCTGAACCCTGCCCTGACTGAGTCTGTGCCAACACCCAACTGGTGTGTCCACTGAGTCTGTGCCAACACCCAACTGGTGTGTTGACTGTATCTGCCTGACTTTTGCTCTGCCCTGGCCCCTCCTCATATGGGGTCTCACAGGTGGGTCAGTGACTTCTAACATCCCCTCTCAATGACTCAATTCTGGGCCAATCCCCATGTGGCGAATGAGGTGCTCCAGTTGGTCTCTAGGAAGAGCCGTTCTGAACACAGCTGAGATGTTGCCAGAGGTCGGACAGTCCATTAATTCCACAATCTCGTTGATGATGAGCTCCTGGATTAAATGGTAAGACAGTGATGTGCTTCGTTTGTGCTTGAAACATGGGGTTCGTTGCAATGGCGATGCAATTCTGATTCTTGCACAAGATCACCGTTGCATCCTCCTGAAGAATGTCCATTTTCTCCAAAATTGATCTGAGCCACGTCTCGCAAGCAGTTTTGTCCTCTGGCTTCGTGGAAGAAAGGGCACCCGTTGGATGTTTCTTGCTCAACCATGAAATGACACCTAACACAGCATGAAACAAGAGCCTGAAGTTGAGCATTTGGCCCAATCTGAGGCACAGAAACCTCCCAGCTCCAAAACTGTGCTGTAGGTATTCCTGTGAGCTAGTCTGTGTGTGTGTGAGAGAGAGATCCATGGTGTGTGTGGTTTTCATCCGGTGAGGCAGGATATGATCTTCTCTTCTATTGGGTGCGTTGTTGGGCACTTTGCACCCTCTGGAAGGACGGCATACCGTTGGGTCTTTGGTGATCCCCCTCTGGCTAAATATTGGTTCTTTCGTGCCTCTTTGCGACAATCATTTTATGATTGTCTGCAGGCACGGGACATAGATTATCCAGCCTTCTTGTCATATAACGATGTCTTCTGATGTTTGTAGTTCTTAGTCCCTTTCTTTGGGCCTGTTTTTTGTAATATATTGACAGATGGATTTCACAAAAAAAAAAGGAGTGTGTGACATCAACATCATGGATCTTATGCATGTACATGGGGGCTATCTAAGTCAGCATCCACGCTCTAGACTCAGTAGATAGCATGGGCAAGCTTGCAAGAGAGTTTCAGTCATCATGCTGGTTGCATCAGGTGATGAGTTCATACAAGAGTGCCATGCATCGAGCAACTAAAAAACCTCGGGGTGCATATATATAATGGTTTGTGGCTGCCATAAGTTCTTGTCGTCCCTAAGCCCCTCCATTTATTGAGATATTTTGTTCCAAATCAGGTTTTCTCTAAAGCCCAGGATCTTCTTTGGACTGATGTAAATGTGTTAAAGTAAAATGCTGAACAAACAGCATCAAGAAGCAACATCCAACTTATAATATGACATCATGGTGCAATGACAGCAACATCATGGTGAAAACCCAACTTACATTATGACAAACGAGATTGACCAGCTCAAGATCCTTTGCTCATGCAGCTGATAAGGATGCGATTACAACTGTGATCGTTATACGTACCAGGTTCTAGTTTTCTGTGACATTCAAGCCAGCTAAAAATATTACTTAGAAGTCACAAGAAACCTTGGCAAATTGTTAGGGGTTTCAATGTGTTCGAAGCTTATGGAGGACCTGTTTCTTGCCTAATGCAGAACCTTCTGAGAAAATCTTATTTTGCCATGTTTCATTGTGGTGTGCTTGAAGCAAGGAATTTACTGGTCAAATCTAGGAAACCTTAATTGAGCTCTTGAAGCTCATGATCATGTCGGGACAAGCTGGCTGTCCTGTACTTGCTTTAATACTGATTAAGTCCTGCTGAGAGCTAGGGAACATAATTACTGAGAGAACATAAGTTCCTATCTATTTGCATTCTTAAGTCGAGTTGGTTGTGGATTTTTTCTTTGTTGATTCCATTATTCTGAAGTTTGGAAAGAATATTCCACCATGATTGGTACAGCATGGGATGGTAAGGTGAACATCAGCTGAACAGAAAACGTAGTTACGTCACGTGGGCATGAAGATTGTTGTGTGAAGCATCATAGAAATGAGAGATTGTTAAGGGGGGCGGGGGTTGAAGGTTAAATTGTAGACACCAATGCTCAGCTATAGAAGCAAAGTACCAGCGCACACACACACACACACATGCCTCAACCACTGAGTAAGACGTTAGAACCCCATCAGCAGGTAGGGCAGTTTTTGCTCTCCCTCTCCAGCCTCTCCTCTTGCTCTCCTCTCATCCTACAACCCCCCTCTCAGCCCACTGCCCCTCCTCCTTGCTCTCCTCTCTAGCATATCCTCCTTGCTCTCCTCAGTTCTTGCCCTCTCCTCTCCTCTCCTCTCCTCTCCAACCTCTCCTTCTTGCTCTCCTCTCCTCCTTGCTATCCTCAGCCGTTGCCCTCTTCTCCTTGCTCTCCTCAGCCCTTGCCCTCTCCTTTCCTCCTTGTTGTCCTCTCAGGCCTTGTTGTATGACATATGTATTAATAATAATTACATATATAATATATATTTTATTAACCTTAAAAACCGAAACTCCGTTTCCACTGTCTCTTTTGGTGCCTGAAACTCCGAAACTCCGTTTCCTGCCCATTTCCATTCCCCATTTCCAAAACTCCTGGGAACCATGCTTGTAACCTTATTTGAGTTCCTGATTGATTCTTTAGAGTGTTTTGAACACCATGATCACACTTTACATTTATTTCGTAGTCTGTTTGGAGGACAACCATTGTGGCTTATTGTCATATGTAATTGCTTATAGTTTCCCATCTACTTGTGCTTCGTGTGTTTCTCAATCTTTATACTGATCATGTTCTGGCTTGTTTGTCCAAAACCATGTCGATTTTTGCAAAGCTTATATTCAGAAGGGAAAAAGCATTTGTTAAAAAAAAGAAAAATGGTAATTTGTAACTTCCAGCACATGGCTTGACTAAGATAGATTGCAAGGCAAGGGGCATTCAGTATTTGTATAGGCACCTGGTTTTATTCTTGACTAGGCAAGATTGTTTTCCTGATCTGGTTGCTCTTTGCAATGCTTGCCATATGAAGGTCTGTATTTATCAGAGGAAGTGTTAAGATGCTGATTTCAAGGGTATGTCTACAGGAAGAGGAACAGCGCATTCGCAGGGTCGCGAGCAGCATTGCAAAGGATGTGAAGAAATTCTGGACAAAGATTGAAAAACTGGTACATTTATTTCAATTGTTCATGATAACAGAAAATAGGCTTGATATTAGAAGGTATTCAGTTGACCTAATTTTGAGGGGAGAATGATTGTCCTTTAAAGTGGAGGACTGCTTTGCAGTGCCCTTTTTTCTCATTTGCTTCTTGGAGTCTACAGATTATCTATAAGCACCAGTTAGAGCTTGAAGGGAGAAAAAAAAAGGCGCTGGATAAACATCTTGATTTTCTTGTTGGCCAAACAGAAAGGTAATCTCGCTGTTGTTTAGATGCATGCTATTAGTTCAAATTGCCTAAGCTGCAAGATTCTAAAACTTACAGTATGCCTTCTTCTATTTTTATAATTAAGATGCTATTCTTTTGAGCATTTGTCTGATTAGATTAGATAATATGCCTTCCAGATCAGTTCAAAGCACTTGAACTGCACGATTCCAATCATACTGTATGCGGTCTTCTATCTTTAGAGTTCATATGCCCTTTTTTTGGGCATATTCCTTATGCTGGTAACTTCCACCATGTTGTGGCAGATATTCAACTATGCTGGCAGAGATCTGGGCTGATGCTCCAACGACAGAGCCTGAAAACAGGCTGCTTCTGTTACCACCACCTGCTTCAACTTCGGATGATGGGACAATCGGAGACAGTCCTTTAAAGCAGGAACCTTTGCATGTCGATGTTGAGGCAAGAATTGATGGCAAAACGGAGACCAATTCGATAGGTGTGCATATACAGGGACCAAAGCAGACGGATTCTGATGTAGAAGAATCAAAACAGAATCATTCCATGGATGCAAGAGAAACACACATAAAGTCTGTGAGACTTCTCGGAGTGGGACACCAACAGAAAGAATCTGTAGTTGCAGAAGGAGATTCACAAACACACTTGGTTTCTGACGTAGACAAGGGTGTAGATTCTACCACAAATTTGGGTAGATGGATAGATTCTGCCTCTGCAACAGATATGACAAATCAACATCAAAGTGAGAGGCCCCAAATAAAAAGGGAGAAAGAGGATGAGGATGCTGAGTTCTCCCTGGAAAGCATGGAAGAAGTGCGATACTTGAAACTTGTTGCCAAAATCTTGTTTTCCTTTTGGTACTGTATATATGCTGATTGGTTATGCCAGATATATGCATGTCAGCTTTTCAAAAATGTTTGCTAATTGCAGGAGGATGATTTTTCCACGTTGGAGGCTGATGAAGCTTTGATCACAGAGGATGAGAGGAGAGAGGAGTTACTTGCACTGGAAAGAGAGGCCTCTCTTCCTCTTGATGAGCTATTGAAATTGTATGGTTCAAGAACAGGTATCATTACCATCCCAGTTCTGATCTTGTTGTTATTTTAAAGCCATTGGCATCCAAATTCTTGTTTATTGAAAAATAAGAGAAGGTGCTGATACAGTGAGTATTAGCTTGTTATGATCTCAAATTGGTTCTTTTTGAATTTTGTTATAGGTCTGTTTCTTGTAATGCCTCAGGAAACTACCCATACAACGTGTGACTGTTGGATCTGTAGATACCCAGGTCGGATAAACCTATCCTTTGTCAAGCGAAGGAAATGGTCTTTGCACAATGTGGCAGGTGGCTGCTTTGGGGACAACCATGTCCTCTGGGTATACACGTGCCACAAATCATTTCTGATAATCTGGTGAATCTCTTGTTGCGTCAGATGTAGGTAGGGTGCATCAGGAAAGTATTGTTATGGGAGAAGGTGGTCCATGGACATGCCACTGAAACCACTTGTTAACCCATTCATATGTGATGCATCTGTGTGTAGAGGCCTTGCAGCAAAATCTGCCAATATGATGCCCTAGGAATCATGCATGATGGCATTATCACCTGTAGTGAATCAAATCGGACCCATTCATTGCTCTTATGAGATCTACTCCGCAGAGAGACCCTGCATATAATGCTGCTGGTACGACTGAAGAGTCAAAGAGAATTGTCCTGTGGCTAGATGGCCTGGGCTGATGGTTTC
Source organism: Dipteris shenzhenensis (assembly GCF_047967505.1). Lineage (NCBI taxonomy): Eukaryota > Viridiplantae > Streptophyta > Polypodiopsida > Gleicheniales > Dipteridaceae > Dipteris > Dipteris shenzhenensis. The sequence goes on from NC_141627.1 coordinate 35,629,911, forward strand.
ATGGTAAATTGTTTAAGCATTTTTTTGCTTTTAAATGCTCGTTTGGGAAAGACTAAAATGAATTTGTATTGTATTCACAAGCAATTGTAGCTTGAATGAAGAGAACGTGGACTAATGTTTGATTAGCCTTCTCCTTTAGTGCTAGCGTTTGTCATGACTAAGTCTGCCCTTCACCTCCAGAGTGCTGACAGAAACTTAGTACAAAGACCTTTGCATAAATAGATGCTCAAGTGTGTAGGTGTGAATGTGTATTTGAGAGCATATGTTTATACTATGCTCTACATCCACTGTTGGGTACTGATGACGTCGGTGGGGATGTCATAGTAGCTAGTCCCTGCTATGGGTGATGAGTTTGTGGGTTTCAACCTTGTATTGACCATCATGAGATTGCAACTGCACACTGTGTCATGGCTTCAGAGGACGAGTTTGGGCATGTTCCTGGATTCATCTAGATATAAGCTCCCGCCATATTAGCGGGCATCCAAATTGCACCTTGTGAAGTTTTTGTCCATGTTTGCGGCTTGCTGATATTGCAATAAATTCGTTCTATTGTAAGTGCTGCGCTGCCCTATCGGCTAGATTGTCTAAGAAGAGAGAGTGGACTACTTTTTGATTAGCCTTCGCCTTTAGTGCTAGCCCTTGTCACAATTGAGTTTGCCCTTCACCTCTGAGTGCTTATAGATTCTCAGTATGAAGACTTTGTATGAATGGATTCTCAAATACGTCTGGGGGGTGTGGATGTGTATTTGTGAGGGCATATGTTTTAACTATTGTCTACATCCACTGTTGGGCATTGATGACATCAGTGGGGATGTCATAGTAGCTAGTCCTTTTATGCGTGATGGAGTTTATGGTTTTCAACCTTGTGACTATCATGAGATTGAAGTTACAGACTGTGTTGAGTTTTTGCATGTTCCTAGATTCATCTAGATATATGCTGGTTTCATGGTACACTTGGCGCTCATGAACACTCATTCCCAAGTACGTGTAGAGATGTGACATGTCGAAGGTGGGCGTCACTAGCATTGAACACCATGACCTTGGTTTTACCAAGGTCTATCCCATCAGGTACCCATGTCTCTTTTATTTTTCTCTCAGCCCTATTATCTATGTTGTGAATTGCTCTCTCATGAATCGAGTGCTACACATTGCAGACGATGGCATTTGGGCAATGGTGACTCTACAAGAAAGTGGTGGGCAAAGTTCACACACTACAGCGGGTGTCGGAGCTAATGAGTAGCACCACCTGCGAATGAGGTCTATCCCCTAATAGGGGTAATACTTGATATATTTCTTTATCTCCAATGATGCTTAGCCTGAATCACTATGGAATAGTTATTCTCGGAATAAACCCCTGGAGTTTGAAGGCATACATCTGTTGGTGGACAGAAAATGCAAGAAGAAGCTGAGTCTTTACCCTGAACTTCCACAAAGGATAGTTCGTTCCGTCAAGCATGCTTGCTTCTGTGAACTTTGAAGTTCAGACCTACAAGAGACAATGCCATACACTTCCACAGAAATATTACTCTCCACATGGAGCTCCAGGATAGAAGAAAAGAGAGGAGAGGAGTTGGCTCTGAGAAGCTGGCTGGACTGAGTGCTATGTGAAACACCATGTAGAAAAACAGAGAGAGAGACTTGCCCAGGATAGAAAGCTCACGCGAGTTCAATTCATCAAATAATTTTAGAAAAAACATAGTAAACTGTACTGTATACGTATTGTAGCAACAAAATAGTGAACCTGGAAGCAATGGTCCACTGTAGGACTCCTACAATATGTAGGAAACACTGCTGCACCAACACTCCTGCTGCACGACCTCAATTAGAAGTCTCAGTAGGCAGAGGTAGGTGGGGGGATATGCACTGGAAGTAGGGGGAGAATGTAGGAGAGGCTGTGAAGGTCTGTTTTTAGTGGCTGGAAAGCCCCTTATTGGCTGACTGGCCCTGTTTCGGGCCGACCCTTTTTAGAGTTTGGCCAACCTGTCCAGCATACCAACAGGCTACCGACGAGTCTGCTGCTCGTTGACATGTTCACTGGCCTATAAAAGGCGCACTGCAGAGGTCAGTTCCGTCACAGTGGCGGCTGCTGTACTGCAGTCTCCAGCAGCTATTGCTGTGCCTAAACACAGGGCCACACAGCCCTAAAAACTAATCCAAGAAGTATCTCTCTCCAGCCCTTACACCTGCACCAAATCAGGGCATAATAAACCAACCCAAAATTTCCCAGGCAGGCCCAATGTCCCGTGACGGGCTGACGGGAGACACTGCCTTTTCCAACACCTTACACCTGGCAGGCTTGGAAATCAAGCTGAAACCTCACAAAATTGACACGTTGCTACAAGACCATTAGTCTTCCGTTTATTATATCCTTTCTTTCTATTATGGGCAGTTAAATACTGCCAATTAGCTTTCAAAGTATTTCCAATTCAGCTAAATACTGCCAATTTATTTTGAACTATCTCATGTTTTAATCTAAATCTACGAGTGTCTGTTTTGTACCAGTGTCTATAATCAAAATGGCTAGTGGTTTAAACGCTTTATAGAGCTGACTAACACTTGTGCTTTAAACTCATTATAGAGCTGACTCTTTTAAAGGACATTTTAAGGTGATGCAGGGACGGAGGTGAGAGGTGAACATGAAATTGAGAGGGCCGACATGGAACTGGAGAAAGAGGAGGAAGATGCTGAATTCTCCATGGAAAGCGCGGAAGACGTGGTGTGAGACTTGGATCTTTTGCAACGTATCTTTTTTTACATGAAAATTGTCCGTGGTTGGGGAATTCATTGGTTAAGCATGTTATGATGAAGCAACTCTGCTTTGTGCAGGAGGATGATTTCTCTACTTTGGAGGCTGATGAAGCGCTGATCACAGAGGATGAGAGAAAAGAGGAGTTGCTTGAACTCGAAAGAGAGGCCTCTCTTCCGCTTGAAGATCTATTGAAATTATATAGCTCTGGAAGAGGTATTCAAACTTCTTGATCATCATCTCTCTCTCAAAGCCATTGGCATCCAAATGTGTCTTCCTTTTAATAAAGAATTTGCTAATGTAGTATCCAATGACTTGTTATTGTCAAGAGTGGCAGCGGAAGATGTAGGCAAACTGAAGCTACAGAATCACACAGAGAATACTAGAGACAACAAGATGTGCCACAAACAGATCTGCAGTAACTCAGCCCATAAACCAGGGCAGCAACTGTAATACAAGGAGTCCTGAACAGGAGCTGCAGAAGGGGCTGAACTGGAGCAGAGGATAGGGGCACAAGGCGGCTGGAGCCTGAGAGCACGGAGGCTGGAGGAGCCTGGAGCGAGGAGGCAGGAGGAGCCTGGAGCGAGGAGGCAGGAGCCTGAGGCGAGGAGGCTGGAGCCTAGGAACGAGGAGGCTGGAGCGAGGAGGTAGAAGGAGCCTGGAGCGAGGAGACAGGAGCCTGAGGCGAGGAGGCTGGAGCCTAGGAACGGGGAGGCTGGAGGAGCCTGGAGCGAGGAGGCAGGAGGAGCTCCACCAGAAGATATCAAATGAGGAAGGGGAAGGGCCCTTATGTAGGGGAGGCCAGGGTAGGTGGTCGGTCCAGTTGGCCTAGCTGGTCGGCCAGCCAACTGGGCCGACCAGCTGGTCGGCCAGGAGCTGTCCCCCTTTATCCCCCGCTTTGGCCCTGTCTCGTGGGTGCCCCCTTTGAGTGTAGGAATAGCCTCTGACCGATGGAAAATAGTGTCAGATACAAGTGTAGAATCGGGAATGAAAGAACCTCACGAGGGGCGGGCACACCCACAAAGAAGCCCTCACTCAGAGCAGTGTGCACACAAGTACACTGTAGACAGGAGATGCATATAATGCTAACAGTTATGTGATTCTTTCAATGAGTATCTGCATAGGTAAGCTCCTTGTTAAGATGTGGAATATTTTCCAATCATCTGTAGATCAACAAATTTTGTTTTGAAATAGACCTTGTATACATTTTAACGGTAGTTGAGAATGTCAAAATGGCTATCACTGTTGCAGCTTACCATTAGCTTAGATATGGTAAGGTTGCACAACGCAATCAGGCTAAGTGGCTTTGTTTGATGATGTCAGTGGGGATGTCATAGTAGCTAGTCCTTGCTATGCGTGATGGAGTTTATGGTTTTTAATCTTATGAGTGACTCTCGTGAGATTGAAACTGCACTATGTTGTGTTTTTAGAGGATGAGTTTGGGAATGTTCCTGGATTCATCTAGGTATATTAGCTTACACAAAGAAAATTTGAGTGAAAGAAGTTTTAGTTGGCATAAAGAGTTTACAATCACCACTATGCCATATGCGCCCAAAATTGAACAAGGCTTTGGATGCCTTTAATTGGCATAAGTAGTTTACAATCACCAAAATGTCATATGAGCCCAAAATTGAACAATAAAATTTGGGCCCTCGGCATTTAGATCCCCCGATTTGACACCTTAGGGTCGTCTTTTGTCCATTCCTCATCCTCATCATCCATGTCCAAGCTGTTAAATACATCAGTAATTAACTCTTGAATCATACATTCAATGAAACCAAATATAAGAACGCTAAAGGTGTAACATGTTAGTAGTGGGTTACTTCCAACGAAGTTATCAATGTGGAGATTCACCCTATCTTCTCGGATTTCTTCTTAGATCTTTTTTAGTGAGTGTTAGAACTTGTACATGGCTCACCACGGATTTCCCTAAGTGCTGGCACCCCCTTCCATAGGGGTTGGGGGTAACCTGTGGGGTTTGGGTGGGCTTAGAAAGCACTAAAGCCCCATGTCCCACAGTCACTTGGTCCTTCCCTCCATCTCACCTCCCTCCGTTCGTACAGAAAGACCTCGAGGGTCCCTTCTGTCTGAGCACGGCTCACCCATGTTGAGCCTAATCAAGAGTCTTGTGCACTCACAATGTCTCTCCTTGTGTTTTCCTTGGTCCTTAAGCCTTGTTTGGGTCAAAACCCAAAGACGGATTGTGTAATAAATTACTGTGGAAAAGACTAAGAAATAGTGGTATACATCACCAATTCTAGGTGCTCACATGAGAAGTCATGGCATGCCTTATTTTGATCCATTATGGTAGTGGTGGGAGTGATCTTGTACAATCGACCCCCATTCACCAAGCTTGTCACTTATGGGCCTTCATACGGGAGTGGGAGAGGTGGTTTAAGATGCTTAAAGATTTACAAGGTCAAAAACAGGTTTGTACAAAAGTATGTAAATATGCAAAATAGAGAGCACCAAATATCAGAAGATGAGTTATAGTGGTGGGAGTAATTTTGTACAACGGACTGCCCATGTGCCAAGTTTGTTGCTTATGGGCCTTCCTACGACAATGGGAGGAGAATGATGCTTTAGATGCTTCAAGGATTTACAAGGATGCATAACACGTTAGTACAAAAGCATGTAAATATGCGAAATAGAAATCACCACATATCAGAAAATGAATTATCAATAGCCCAAGTCTCGGAGTCTATCTTCACAAGTTGGATGCATGAGTAAAAATTATATAAATTAAGTCACCCAAAAAAATTCTTGAAGTTGGTAGCCCAAGTCTCCGAGTTTATCTTCAGAAGGCTTAAAATTAAATCTGGCTTTGTCATTTTTACTTCCTTATTTGTGGCATGTCTGGTAGTATTGATAATTGATCATTTGTATTTTGATGTGAACTTGCCAAGAAGTTACAGGGGACTGTCTCTAACCCAACATGTTTGGTCAGAGTGCAAAAATACGGAGGAAGTAGAGACTGGTGACAATACTGCTGACACAGCTACTGCAACTCAATTGGCACAACCAGCAGAGATTATTTATGGTAGCTTCCAGACCACCTTTTACTTGTTGTTTGGTTGTTTACCAAAAAAGGTGTATATGCCAGTTTCATGTTGTTTAGTGCACCAAACAGTAAAGAACGTTGCCTACATTTGGAAGGACCAGATTTAGATCCTTGTTTCTCACATTTACTGTTTTTTCCATTTGTTGGTTTTTTGTCAAAGATTCACATGGAATTGTTCCTGAACTTATTTGTTTCTGATAGGGAGCAACAATTTCGAGGAGGGGGAGACTGTCAACAACATTGCTGATGCAGCTGCTGCAGCCCGATCAGCACAACCAACAGGATTCACATTTTGTACAACTAAGGTGCGCACAAAGCTGCCATTTCTGCTGAAGCATTCTCTTCGGGAGTATCAGCACATAGGCCTGGACTGGTTAGTCACTATGTATGAAAGGCGGCTGAATGGGATTCTGGCAGATGAGATGGGTCTTGGCAAGACGATCATGACAATTGCTTTGCTGGCTCATTTGGCTTGTGACAAAGGCATATGGGGCCCCCATCTTATCGTGGTACCAACGAGTGTAATGCTCAATTGGGAAATGGAATTTATGAAATGGTGTCCTGCTTTTAAAATCTTGACTTATTTTGGGTCTGCAAAAGAACGGAAGGTTAAACGGCAGGGTTGGTCTAAAGCAAATTCCTTTCATGTCTGTATCACTACCTATAGGCTTGTCATACAAGATGCAAAGGCTTTTAAACGGAAAAAATGGAAGTATCTGATCTTGGATGAGGCACATCTGATCAAGAATTGGAAATCACAAAGGTGGCAAACTTTGCTAAATTTCAACTCAAAGAGGAGGATCCTTCTCACAGGGACACCACTACAAAATGATCTCATGGAACTGTGGTCCCTTATGCACTTTCTTATGCCTCATGTTTTTCAGTCACATCAGGAGTTTCGTGACTGGTTTAACAATCCGATCACAGGAATGATAGAAGGTCAAGAGCAGATTAACAAGGAGCTCGTGGATCGCTTGCATAATGTGTTGCGTCCCTTCATACTGAGGCGTTTGAAACAGGATGTGGAGAAGCAACTTCCTAAGAAGTTTGAGCATGTGATAAGATGCAGGTTGTCAAAGCGCCAGCGAAACTTGTATGAAGATTTCATGGCAAGTTCAGACACTCAAGCCACATTAGCAAGTGGGAATTTTCTTGGCTTAATAAATGTGTTGATGCAGCTGCGAAAGGTTTGCAATCACCCAGATCTATTTGAAGGCCGGCCAATCGTAAGCTCATTTGACATGCCTGGTATTGATCTCCACTTGAGTGCAGCTGTTTCGTCAGCAATCCGTGGATTGTCTGACATGCCCGATTTGGTGAAATGGAACCTACTTCTCAGTCAGCTTGAATTTGAATTGTCAGCCTGGGAAGCTGATGAGGTGCAGAATCTTGCCACTCCAGCAAGATTGATTGAGGAGATAGGAAGCTCAGGGGAAGATGGTTGGGATGCCGATAAAACAGACGTCAAAAGTGAAAGCATCATTGATGAGATCCAGAAGACTTTGAGTGAAGGACGAAGAGAGAGGAAGCAGCAAAGGACTGCAGCCCTTGGCTTGCTGAATGCTTTGTGGTGTAATAGAGCTCCACTTTATGGCTTGCAGCTTAGAAAACAGTTGAGCATTGAGCATCCTGTGTATGATGCTCACAGTATCAAGGCAGATCCCTTTCGTTACATGGAAGTAGCTTCTAATATTACTGATTTGGTACAATTACCATCCACACGCTGTGAAGGACTAATGGACCTACTTCAGGCTTTTGTATTTGCAATACCAGCAGCACGATCTCCCCCCCCTGTCGCATGGTGTAGTCATCCCTCAACCTCCAGTGTTTTCTTCAAAGCAGAGTTTTACGATGATTGCAAAGAAAGGGTTAGCTCTTTATTGACCTTCCTGAGACGGATTCTTGTTCGTCGTGAGCTTTTTTTCCCAGATAGGAGGCTACTTCAATTTGACTGTGGGAAGCTACAGGAGTTGGCAGTATTGTTACGCCGCTTGAGGTCAGAGAGTCACAGGGCATTGATTTTTACACAGATGACCAAGATGCTCGACGTTTTGGAGAGTTTCGTTAATCTACATGGATATACGTATTTGCGACTTGATGGGTCAACAAAGCCAGAAGAAAGGCAGATTTTGATGCAACGTTTTAATACAAATCCTAAGATTTTCCTCTTTATACTTTCTACTCGAAGTGGAGGTGTGGGAGTGAACTTGGTGGGTGCTGATACTGTGATCTTTTATGATAGTGACTGGAATCCAGCCATGGACCAACAAGCTCAAGATAGATGCCACCGCATCGGTCAAACTCGTGAGGTACACATTTACAGACTTATTAGTGAAAGTACAATTGAAGAGAATATTTTGAAGAAAGCAAATCAAAAACGTTTCCTGGATGATCTTGTCATCCAGAAAGGAAGCTATGATACCGAGTTTTTCAAAAAACTAGATCCTATGGAGCTTCTGTCTGGATTGAAGGGAGTGAAAGTTGGGCCACGTGCAGTCTCTGGATTGGCTTCTGAGGCAGCTGTGACTGTCCAAGGTCCAATGCATGAGCTTTCTAATGTAGATGTTGAGGCTGCTTTGAAAAATGCAGAAGATGAAGCAGATTATATGGCATTGAAAAAAGTAGAACAGGAGGAAGCGGCTGAGAACCAAGAGTTCATGGAGGAGGGATATTCTGGTAATATTGATGAGGACGAATGTCCTGATGATTTTGATGAAGGCAAGGTTTTATGTGAGAAAGGAAGTCACACACTGGATGGTCCTTCGGGGACCCAAAAATCTGAGGCAGATGATACTCCTGTTGTCATCGACTCCAAAGACATAGCTGTTATTCATACAGATCCAGATGAGGACATGGATATGCTGGCTGATGTGAAACAAATGGCTGCAGTTGCAGCTGCAGCTGGGCAAGGCTCTGTCTCATTTGATGATCAACTCTCTCCTGCTGAAAGATATGCCATGCGCTTTTTGGAGCTCTGGGAGCCGATAATTGACAAAGATGCAGTTCAGATGCAAGTTGCAGTTGAAGAAACAGAGTGGGAATTGGACCGGTTAGAGCGACTCAAACAAGAGCAGGAAGCTGATATTGATGAAGACAATGAACCTCTTGTTTATGAAAGTAAGCATTTTGAGTTTTGGACTTTATTTTACAAAACGTGTAGAGTGCTATATTTTATTACCAAGCTGTGTTGGAGAAATGCATGGAGAGACCCATTGGCAAGCTTAAAATTGTAAATGTCTATGTTGAGTTTTTCTAAAACAGAAATTCATATCTGGTATTCTTAGGATATGTTTGCATGCTGGTTTGCCATATGCACCTTCTTTAGTCTCAGCAGCCCTGGGTGCCGAAAGAGATGTTTTGGCTACTTGCTTAGCTGCGAGTCTTAAACTTGTTGAATGTGGGTGGCTGACGTCAATCCATCTTTCTTTCTTGTCACCTGGCTCAAAATTCTCTGGCCTGGTTCGTCCTTCCTTGTCTGCCCCCCTTGCATATGGGGATGCTTCCTGAATTTATCTTTGAAATACATCTTATAACCAGTTGCCATATCTTTCCATGAGGGCATTCTTGAGCTCCAAGCTCTGAAGCTTGTTATCATTGCATTGACCTCCCACAACCATCACTCGTCCCTCCACATCCTACGCATCATTTGCCATCATCTCCTTGACAAGAGTAGTTTTTCAGAACAGCAGTGAAGGGCCGGGGGCGTTCAGGGTTTAAGCTTTGTTGGACTGCCATGGATGAATGATGGACTCTTTCAAATGGGCAGTGTGAAGGAAACCGAACCCTACATCCCTCTTCTCTTGCTGCTTTTTGACATAGGAGTTTGTGTGTACCATATCTCCATTCTGCAGAATAGAAAAGGAGATGTTCACATCAGAGTTTGTCAGTACCCTATCTCCATTCTAGCGGAATAAATTGCACATAAATGCTGTTTTTATGGCCTCAAATGTACTATTCATGGATTAAATTGTGGCTGAGTATAGGCAACTATTGATGATTTATGTGTTGAACATACACAAATCTCATGGGTCCTTTCTTTTACTTTTAGTTTGTCCCATGTTCCCCAAAAGACTACAATAAGAAAATCCATAATCGAATGAGCTGCAAGATTATATTTGTATAATGAAGTGAAATGAAGCAAGGATGGATTGTTGATATATGAAAGGAAATTGGTTTCAAGTCTCTTACTTTTTGCATTTGGGTATTTTTTTTTCTTGTGGTTTTAGGTTGGGATGTTTCACGAGCTGATGAAGCATATCGCCACCAAGTGGAGGTTTTGGCACAACAGGTTTGTATGGTTCTCATCACCGTCGGTGTTCATACTTTTGTTAAAAGAAGATGAAGGAAAGGTCACGAATCCACCCTATGTTAGCGTATAGTGTTTCTTTATTACAAAATAGGTATTTTCAGAAGTAGGAATGTCCTAAGCTGATTGGGGAGGGTGAAGACATAGCTTAGGAGGCCTTGATCCTTCGTGCTAGTATATCTAGGCTCTTCATGCATTTGAACTGCATGGCCTAGCCAATTAAGCTAGATCTGAAGAATCAGAGCGAGACGTTGATCATGTGGCCACTGGCCAATGGCCATGCCGAAATGTGCCTGGTTGGAGCCTTTTTCATATATACTTCAGGATGCCCAGCACATTGACCAAAGTTGTCAGTTATATCATCTCCACCATACAATTGACTAGATCTTTTGTTCACTTTATGAAGAAATGAGTTATTTGTTTGTAGTTTGTGTGGGTGCCCGGATATGTATGTGTGAGAGCGTATGTTTATACTATGGTCTATATTCACCGTTGGGCCTTGATGGCCGTGCTATGGTCTATATTTACTGTTGGACATTGATGACCCTGCCATTTGTGCTCCAAACCTTGTGAGTGATTTTCATGAGATCGAAATTGCACTATGTGTTATGCTGACTTTGGGCATGTTCGTGGATTCGTCTGGATATATGCTCCGGCTGTATTAGCAATATTGAGAAAAATTCTATCTATTTTTTTTTTCTAGAGAATAAATTCTTTCCATCTTAAGTGGTGCAGTGTCCTATCAGGTAGATTGTCTAAGCATTTTTAGCTTAGAAATGCTCATTTGGGAGAGTCAAAATGAAATCCTATCGTCTTCACATTGCCGTTGTGTGAAGTGGGCTCTTGACTCTCTGCACTCGTCGTCGAACCAAGGGTTCTGAGGCATCTTCCCATCCCTGGCCCGTCCGGATCGAGTCGTCGGAAAAGATCTGATAGCAGCGTCCTGTACCACTGAGACAAGGGTGTCGAAGGCGCTGGTGAGGTCTATGTCATCTCCAAGTAGAGCCGGGAGCTCCCTGGCTAGATGGCTCATGTACACTGGGTCAAGAGCACGGTCAAAGTGGATCTAAGTGCGTGGACGCGTGGGAGGAGCTCTCCCTGTGGTTGGCATGGTGGTGGAGATATGGAAGGCCAAGTATGAGTGGTAAGCTTCGAGTGGGGTATGGCAAAGTCATGTATCCGTGAGACAAAGTCTAGTGGGCCTAGTAGATAGTCCACTGTACTAGATTCGCCACCATGTGGGAAGCAAGTGAGTCTCCCAGAAGATGGCCATCCGTGAACGCAGGGCTGAAATATGGGTTCTATTTCCCTCTTGCGTGGGTACATTTTGATGTTGGCACTCTTGGTCTGATTAACATCTCCCTTCTCAACTCTTATTAGTCCCAAGGCTTCCCCTATCAAGGCTCTTTTTACAATTGGAGGGAGCTGTAACTTAGAGTAGGAGTGCCAACATCAAAACGTACCCACACAAGAGGGAAATAGAACATATATAGTCCTACCCCTTACTTCCTTTTAGCTCCTAGGGCTTTCCCTAACAAGGCCTCTTCCCCCCCCCCCCCCCCCCCCCCCTTTATTGCAAGGGTCTAGTCACAGTCACAAGAAAACACGTTTTGTCTTGTCAAAACGCAACGAAATGTTTCGTATTAGGTTGAAAAGCTTTGCACGTAGCATTTTTAATTTTTAATTTTTTAATTTTTTTGGGTGTGTGAGAGAGAGAGAGAGAGAGAGAGAGAGAGAGAGAGAGAGGAGAGAGAGAGATGAGCTTTTGCTTGACATTTTGAAAACTTATGAGTTATGACTCATGAGCTTTTGGGATAACTCTTTGTGTCTTGTGACATGTCGTGTCTGTAACGTGTTTATAACTTGTTCATTAGTTTTTACAAAGATTAAAATGTGATTTGTCTTATGAATCTATGATTCATTATATCTAGATTCTAGAGTCAAAGGCATAAATATTAAACGGTCCAAAGTCGAAACTTGAGAATTGAGATTGAAAGCTTGAAATAAATTTGAAGAATGTGTTTGTGTTTTGAATTTCCTTTTTAGGTGTCTTGACTTGTATCTCTCTTCTTTCACTCTATACTTGAATATAACTTATCTAATTTTCCATTATCTAGCAATTACATTGGAGCCCTCATGCCTCTTTGAGTGCAAGATTGACACATTGCTATCCAACAGGTTTATTCAGACCATATTGTACTTTGCACCCAAGGACCTCTCTCAAAACTGTTTAGACACTAAAAGTGGAGAAGAGTAGGCCCTCCAAGCAAGCAAGACGTTAATTTAACTCTTCCAATGCTCACAGGACTGTTTCATGCTAGGGTAGATGAACTTATGTTGCAATTTTTCAGTGGTCAGCTGCGCTATTTGTAGTATGCAGTGATGCTTATAACTCGCAGAAACATTCTTTAGTGTATTGAATAGAATTTTATGGGTCAGTTAAAGTCGAATTCTCGCCTATTGCGAGGTGTGTTTTGGGACTTGTATTTATTGTGCAGCATCTGTGGGGGTATTATCTGTGGGGGTATCTTATTTTGTTTATGAAGAAAATCATAACTGACTGTCTGGTGCATTCTTATAAATGTTCTGTTCAGGAGTATCAACAGCAGCGGGAGTGGGAGAAGATGGAAGAGGAGATGCAAGATGCTGAAAGGTACCCTGGTTGTAGTAAATGTTGAAGAATTATGTTTCCTTTTCTTGAGATTGTTCTGAAAATTATGTATTTTTTTGGGTTTGTACGGATGGTTGGGCTTGTCCATGCATGCATGTGCAGATGGAGACATTTGATTTGTAACCAATTAGCGGTTTTGAAATTTTGAACTTTGTTGAATTCTGGTAGGGCGGAGGCAGAAGCAGCTGCAGCATTGGGAATCAGCACATTTGAGCTCAAAAGTAGACTGAAGAAGGCGAAGTTCAAGTCACTCAAGAAAGGTCCTTTGACTGCAACAGCTCTTGATCCTGAAGCTGACAGTATTGATGATGCTGATTGGCAGAGTCCTGATATGCTTTCACTATGGCTTCCATATCGAGGGCCTTCCCAAAGGAAACGAAAAATTCCAAAGCTTCTTGAGGAAGAAATGCTTTTCAAACTTTACAGGAAAAAGATGAGGAAGGATCTTATATTGACGGACCGTAGGCTTTCTTTGGACACAGAACCTGAGGAATTAGGAGCTGGTGATTCAGGTTCTTTGTTCATGCTTTTGGATCCTTCTGATAGTGCGAAGTCCCTGAATCGTGGTGGTATTATGTCAATGTCACTGAAGAAGGGTCCTTTGATGAAACTTGAGAAAGAGAAAAAGAAGGATGGATCAGGAGATCCTCTTCCTGCTGCAGACCCCTGGATGCCAGCAGAGGATGCTGTTTTTTCTGCAGTTATACATGAATATGGTGGAAACTGGCTACTTGCAAGTGAGACTTTGGCTGGCCTTCCTGATGGTGGTTTCTATAGGGGTAGGTACAGGCACCCGGTTCACTGCAGGGAAAGGTTCCGCCAACTGTTAGCAAAGTATACATCAATAACTACCACAAAAGAGACCTCCAGCGAAAAAGGGGGTTCGTCTGCAGCTAATAATGTGCAATTGAAAGTGACGGAAGTAAGAAATACATTGTTTTTGCTTTAACATTTAACATGCTAAATCTTGAATTCTACATTTTGTAAGAATAGTTCTGTGATTAACAAAATTATGCATACTTAATTGGTATCAAAGCGAAGTTGTCGTATGACCTACTCTCATTCATCCTTGATGTGTGTTCAGGAGCACATTAAACAACTTCTAGAAGCAGTACAACAGCTGCCTGATGATGAATGGTTGTTACAGCGTCACTTTGTTGCTGTGCTTACAAGTGTGGGGTTTCATGGTGGACAATCTTCTAAAGGTTATAAAAGTTCTTTCTTGAAGTTAGGCCGCTCTCCTCATGGGCCTCCCTTTATTCCTCTTCCAAAAGCAGGGGCTAGTTCCATTGGCAATGCCTTGCCTGGTAAAGGTTCTTTACCAGCTGATAAGAAATCACCACCTTCTGTTGACCTGGTTGCGGCTGCATTGGCCCAGCTAGACAATGATAATGTCATGGGTGGAGCCAGTAAAGACAATACCACAGAATTGCAAGGTCCAGCCAATTCTCAAGCTTCTGTGACTGAGCCAAGCAGCAGTGGAAAGGATTTGAAGCTTGTGACTGAGACAAGCAGCAGTGGAAAGGATTGTTTGGCATTAACAGTAGAATTCTTGGATAATGCAAGTCAATTCTATGATGATGAGTTTCCTCAACGTATTGTGATGACTGTACCCAGTTCCATGTCAACCTCAAGCACTCATCATTTAGATCCTGCTCCTGCAAATTCTATCCGCCGCTTTTCAAAAAAGCTCATTGAGCAACGCTACAGGTACGCTGATCATGATGAATTTACTATCAGATATCTCAATGTTATTTCAGAATGTTCTTTTTTACAAGCTTGAACGTCCAGTTTGTCCCATTCTCAGCAGTAATGGTTATGATATATTGCTGCTAGGATTTGAAGCTTAGTAGGACAGGTGTCTAGTGTGACAGAATAATTAAGCTTTTTGTTTTTGTGCTTAGCTTAACAGTAAAAGCGAGAATGCATTGAAGACGTTGAAAGTAACTGTTGTTCTTATTATGGGTAAAGCGTGGTTGTCTGAAAAGTCTCCTATTCTCTCTCTCTCTCTTTCTCCATCCGTCCTGAATAAGTCCAACTACTCCTTTGTTTTTTCACTTACTTTGTGAACTTTGAACGAAAACAACTCTCAAAGTATCAACATGCGTGCTAGGTCCAAATAAGAGATGTGGCGTTAGTGTCGATGCCCTCATCTACGTTGTGGCTGCTAGGAGTCCACAAAAGCTTCACAAACTGTAGAGAGCGGAGGGCATACTTGTTACATAAAAGAGAGAGTAAGAGAGCAGGAAGCAAGAGAGCTGAACGTAGTGCTTGCAATAGAAGAAGTGACTAATACAAGTAGTGGGATGGGTTTTGTCTAAGTGACAAAACCTTATCCTTTACTAACCGTAGTTAGTGAACTAACTGTGGTTAGGGGGAAAAACCTCTAAATGAGGCAAAAGTGCCTCTAACCTACTTATTACATTACATTGGTCACTGCTGAATTATAATAATAATTCTAACACCCCCCTGCAGTGTCAATGTCATGTACAAGGAAATGATCAATCACCAAAAGGAGATAAGTTCAGGGCACTGCGAAATGCCTCAAACTTTTCACGTGGAAGTGCTTTGGTGAAGATGTCTGCAACATTGTCATGTGTTGACACATAGATCATACTGATCTCTCCTGCATGCAACTTCTCTTTGACATAGTGATAGTGAACCTCAATGTGCTTCGTGCGAGCATGAAACACAGGATTCTTTGCCACTGCTATAGCACTCTGACTATCAGTGAGAATCGGAGAAGGACCCTCCAATGAAAGATGAAGATCAGCAAATAAACGACGCAGCCAAACAGATTCAACTGTCGCTGTGAAAGCTGCCCTGTACTCAGCGTCACATGAAGAGGTAGCCACTGTAGACTGTTTCTTGCTCAACCAAGAAATGCAAGCATGTCCTAGAAAGAAACAATTCCCACTGGTGGACTGCCTAGTATCATAGTCTCCAGCCCAATCTGAGTCAGTGTAAGCATGCATCTGCAAGTCACCCCCCTTGGGAAACATCAAACCAAAAGACTTTGTACCTTGCAAGTAACGGAAGATGCGTTTTACAGCCTGCCAATGCATAATCTTTGGGCTGTGCATATGCCTGCTCACCTGAGAAACTGAAAACTGAATATCAGGTCGTGTATTGCAGAGATAAATGAGGCATCCAACAGCCTGACTATAGAGTGTGACATCAATTGATTCACCCGCATCATGCATTGTAAGCTTCAGCTCCGGCTCCATGAGAGTGGACATAGGCTTGCAATCACGCATGTTGAATCTGTCCAAGAGCTTTTGAACATACTTGGACTGAGACATAACAATGCCACGTTTCTCTTGAATAAATTGGATCCCCAAAAAGAAATGTAACAAGCCCAAGTCTGACATATCAAATGTAGCTTTCAATTGGGCCTTGAAATCTGCAATTACTTCCTCATTTGATCCGGTGAGCAGCATGTCATCTACATAAAGAATGATGACCAAATTATCCCCCCCATCCTTCTTGATGTAGAGGGTGCTATCAGTTGGATTATTGTGCAGCCCCTTGCTGGTCAGAAAGGCATCAATTTTGGCATACCATGCACGTGGGGCTTGTTTCAGCCCATACAAAGCTTTATTCAGCTTGCATACCTGAAGTGCATTTTAGTGCCTTATCTGACAACTTGTGTCTAAACTCCACAGACACGTGGGCATATGCAACACAACCAAAAACTCTGAAGTGGTCCACTGAAGGCTTTCTTCCATGCCATGCCTCATAGGGAGTGATTGTTTTCAAATGCCATGCTCTGATACCAAATGTTACATAAAAGAGAGAGTGAGAGAGCAGGAAGCAAGAGAGCTGAACGTAGTGCTTGCAATAGAAGAAGTGACTAATACAAGCAGTGGGATGGGTTTTGTCTAAGTGACAAAACCTTATCCTTCACTAACTGTTGTTAGGGGGAAAAACCTCTAAATGAGGGAAAAGTGCCCCTAACCTACTTATTACATTACATTGGTCACTGCTGAATTATAATAATAATTCTAACAATACCTAGAGAGGGCTGCATCTATAACCTGAGCGATTCCTTGGAACGTCACTGGTCTTCTCCGAGATCAGAGCTCGGTATCACTGCCTTTTTCAAAGGCGGCTTCAGCTCCCTACCTAGCTTCTTATCCTACCCAGATCAGAGATGTTCGGTAGCTTTCATTCATGAGGCTGTATGGCACAGGGAGCGGTTGCTCAGAGCACGTAGGGGAGATCATGACACACATCTAGATGCCGCCCAGAGTACGATCACCGAGCTTTTCTGGGCAAACAATATTGATCAGCAGGACTCACAGAGGCAACTGCCATGAGGACCCGAGCTAGAGCCAGAGATGCACTAGACTCGCTAGCGTATTGAGGGACAGATTAGGCTAGGGGACCTTACCTCCATGCTTACTAGACTAGATGCACGACCCACAGGAGTGATTGTGGCGTTTGTTCGTTGCAGGGCTATAGCCAGGAGACTTTAGCAGGTTGTACATGCCAATAGCCACCAATGCCCTATCACAAGATTTTTGCCCCTGCAACATCCTCACACATCGACCCCCTCCTTCTAGGTTGACACTCTCGTCGGCTTCCACTTAGAGAATCTTTTCCTTTTATGTACCAACGCCGTTTTGGACAGGATTATGGATTTTGGATTTGTATGCATCCTGGGTGTTGATGCCCATTTAGTGGCTTCCAGTTCTTTGTATTGGCTTCTTTTAGTCTCATAGTTTTTTTTGGTCTTCCGAAGGCTTTAATGGACTTTCTCTCTCCCTCTCTTACTTTCACACACACAGGATGGAGGAGGTGATACGAGGGGGAGACCCTACCATTGGATGGGGGCTCTTATCCGAGGGGAAGCCGCCTATCCCCATTATGGATCCAGGGGTTTTGGCACACCTATGCGAGCTCACTCTACGATGTCCCGATGCAGACACCACCCAATATTTTGTCCATGCCCGGGCCCGCCACATGGCGCGTGTTCACTACACAGAATATACAGGAGGTGCTTGGCCGACTCCATAATCGGAGAGCTCAAGACCATGAGGGACTACAGACAGAGTATTTTGCACATGGACAGAAGGCCCTAGCTATGATTTTAGCGAAGATGTTGGGGAAATTGCATCCAAAAGAGGGCAAAATTGCTTGAAAGCCCCAAAAATGCAAGAAATTGTTGTGTAAAGCAAAAAGCCCCAAATTTTTGCA
The DNA here is from genome assembly GCF_047967505.1 of Dipteris shenzhenensis. Classification (NCBI taxonomy): domain Eukaryota; kingdom Viridiplantae; phylum Streptophyta; class Polypodiopsida; order Gleicheniales; family Dipteridaceae; genus Dipteris; species Dipteris shenzhenensis. The sequence goes on from NC_141627.1 coordinate 35,647,894, forward strand.
AGAAATTGCAACTTAAAAGGGGCAAATTGTCTGAAAGCCCCAATTTGCAATTTATCTGCAAAAGGAGTAAATTCTACTGCCAATGTGCTCAAATGTGACTCAAACTGAGTCCAAAAAGCATGCAAAGCTCCCAAATTGCTGTCCTTTTGCAAAATTGCAATCCAATTGTAAAAGCCCAAATTTCTTGCTAGAAATTGCAACCAGAAGAGGGCAGATTGACTAAAAGCCCCGACTGTTGCAAAAATTGCAATGCAAGTCCAAAATCCCCACTCTTGACAAATCTGCAATCTGCCTGCAATACTTGTCCAAGAATGTACAGAAGCCCCATATTTTTGTCTTAAAAAATGCAATGTGCCTGCTAAATATTACTTGCTGCAAAAATAGAAGTACCTACATCTTGTGTCTGCTGGTGGCTGTACGGACAGCAGCGCAGTACGGATGTACGGAGCTTATTCTAGTTAACCAAAGTCAACTTTGTTGGCCATCGTCAATGTAATAAAGATTTCTTTTTATGTCTTGGGAGTGTTGGAATTGGTGCTCAAGCTAAGCTATTAACCTGAGATGATTCCTTGAAATCTATCACATGCAATATCAATTGATCACGCATAACAGAGAGAGATATTGCGACTCAAAATGACAGCATATATCATGAAGAACTCGACTCAAGACAATAGACCTCGAATCACTATCCAGATCATGCCTACCGACCTTGTTGCTGGTTACAAAGAAGACTCAACACAACCATGGACCCTATCAGAGATTCGACTCAGCTGAGAAGACCTTAAGACACTATTAGCCAGTCGTGAAGTCCTGGCAGAGACAAGGAACCGACAATCGACTCTCATGTGAGAGGCTGGACAAAGAGAGCTTCCTCCTTCACAGCCCAATGCTTTGTAGATCACTCACGTCGCCTGTGATCCTGAAGAGTCACATAGAGTCACTGCCATCTGCATGCCGCCTTTAGAACTTGCTACGAGTATCTCCCAAACCACCATGCAACTTTTGGCCAATCATCACACAAGTCTTGCCACATGGTTGTCCATACATTAATCCATTGCGTGGTCCAATCAAACACAAGCTCCACGACTATAAGCCAATCACAATTCTCCATGAAACCTTAGGGCAACATACGCTTCTCCATGAGGATCATTCCAACAGTCCCCCCCAAAACCAAAATGGAGAAGCCTATGAAAACGGAGTCGAAGAGAACAAAAGTAACCAACACTAAGAAAACTATACCCGAACACCTAAACATGAACTACTCATTGAGATCATCTGAAACAATTGCACGCTACCATAAGCCAGAGCAATCTTGAAATTGCGCTCGGGTCCTAAATACCCTTCAACAAATTTGACTTCGTTCACAAGACCGGCCACCTCATTTGAAGGAGGCTCATGAACGGCCAAAACACTTTCAAATTCTCCATTTGTCTACTGACAAGAGCCAATTCTGAAAATACTACGCCCGCCACACACAAATATGCCAATGTAAACAAGCCTAGAGATACACAAATCCTTTATGTAATCCTTTGCCAAGTCGATAGCAAAGTTCCATGAACGGCATCGTAGCCTACCATCACCCGCAACAAGAGCGAGCTACTCCCAAAAGAAACGTGGAACTTGAACTATCAACCAATCGAACAGAAAATTGAGCCAACCAAACAACTTGAATAGACTAAAAATATGGCCTACCCATAAAGAGCCAACAACTGCACGCTCACAAAGAGCCCGAGCAATTCTAAAATTCTGTTCATGCTCTAAAATGCTCAATCCTGATCATCAATAGTTGCTTCAGCAAAACCTGTGATTTACTTCTCAGCTCCTCATATAATTGTCCACCCATTTGTTTACCCCTCATTTTAGATAAAATAACATACTTGGGATGAGTATGGTGTCCAACCTGTAAGAACTGCTCCATAACCTTCAAGTCCATAAAGAAATCCCACCACGGTGCTTCAATACAAGATCAATGAGCTAAGGAGCACAAAGATTACAAGCATGATCAAAGGATCATATATATGTGGAAACTCCTTATTAAAAAGGGATTCCCAGTAAAGGCTAAGTATATTTGATAGTTATTTATTATTTACTTATTTATTTATTTTGTCCCTAAGCCTTGAATATTTGTGTGTTGTTTTCCTTGTTTATTTTAGGGAAACAAGATTAATACACACTTGGTTTGATTATTTATCGAAGTTATACTTCCATGGATTTTGGAAGAATTCCTTGATGGGATAAAACCCAAGCATTGGACATAGCAAAGATATTCAAGTTCTTATTCCAAAGATATATGGAGTTATGGGATTCATTCCTACGATCGGCGAGATTGAATGAATGTTATGAATTGCAAGAGGTGTTTGCAAAGTAAGCATGGATGCGCTAAGGTAGAGAAGTGTGTTGTCTTTCTGATTCTTTAAGAAAGTTCAAGGGAACGCTACCTCAATCAAGGGGTGTGTTCGTCAAGTTTCAAAATCAGTTTTCACCTAGCTATCTATTTCACGTTACATTTCAGCTCTAGAGGATTCCAATTATATATTTTTTGTTAAGAAACTAGTTTCTTCTATTCAGTCAAGAATATGGACTTACAATTTTGCCATTGCAAAGGAAATGGATATCTTTCGTGGATATTGAGAAATACACAGTTGGACCTTCTATGATCTATCCTTCTATTAAGTGCACAGCTTGGTCCTCAATTAATTCCAAATCAATCAATTTATGTGATTCAAGCATAGCGTGAAGAGTTCTTATAAAAAGGGAAACAAATACCCTTGACATCTAAGGACAGACCCCACTTGAGGGTAGCATGTTCTAAGTTAGCCCAATCAACAGTCATGAATATGCCTATATCCCATTATGACACATTTATATGTTTTCAGTTTTCTTATTTTTGGAGGATTCCAAGTTATAGTATTTGAATTATACGGTCTCTATTATAGAACAGGTTTCTTGTGCCCTATGTGGTCAAGGCTATGGACTATTTGGTCTCATCAAATCTTTGCATTCATGGTATACACAGTTCCAGAACAAAAGAATTTCAAAGTTATTGTATCCAGTGATCAGTCTGTGGGTTTGAGCAGCTTATGCCAAAGAAGAGAAGTATCAGAGACTTGCAAGAGTTATATACATGAGTATCTCTGAGGTTCAAGATCAAACCCTATTTGAGGGTATGTTCAAAGTGGAATTTCATATGGTCATTATTGACCAAGTATTTTCCTTAAGATTCTATAGCTCGGTTTATTATGGAATATACGAGAAATTTTATGGTCTCTCTTGGATTTGTATGGTCAACATGATACAGCCTTACAGTTTATATATCGGTAATAAATTCTTTGGACAAAGAAAGTTTTTGACAAGCCATCAGACAGTAAGTGTATACCTAACCAGTACAGTTAAGATCTTGGTAGGAAGATATTTTATGTATAAGAGAGCACCAGATTAGTGAATACAATTACATATATTATCCAATGCACAGTTCTTTCCAAAGGAGCTTCCAAGTTGAGCTTACAATACTTGTACGAGTATCAGTATGAAGTTTATCACTTCATTCAGAAAGATTTGAGAGGATCCTCAAAGAAAGAGGATATGAAAAGATTCCAAGAAATAGTTTTATTAAGGCTAAGTATCTCTTTTATGTTGATAAAGTTTGCCTTATGAAGATCTAACCCTTGTATGGCAATGCAAGGAGAATAGTGGATTGTTTTCTTGAATATGTTTCAAGGAAACACTACTTATAAATGAGAAGTCTTTAGAGCTTGATCTCAAGTATCGGTACAAGTGATAATTGGGCAAGCGTTTCTTTCTCTTATTTGGGAATTAAAGATGGAGTTGCAGCCAAAGAGGTCAAGGGGAATACAGATCCCTTGGAAGAAGAACCCATCTTATTACAGAACTATTGAGGTTATCTGCAAAGAAATGATAAGCAGAGTATGGCAAAATTGATGGATTTCTATTATTAGAGTCTTATGACTGTTTTGGAACACTTTTCTTCCACACCAGCATAAATGGCAAGAGTCAGGGCCTGTGAAAGGAAAAGCCGTCAACTCCACTAGAAACAAGGGCATGGATTTGCCAAGAAAAAAAAAAGGTCTGCATTCGCCAAGAAAGGAAGGGCGTATGGCTGCCTACTCCAACTAGAACAGACTTTGTACTGCACAGAGAAGAAAAGCACCCAGAGGCAAGTTTATATGCACGTATCTTGCCAAATACCAGAACTATTAGGCAATTGATGCCAAGAAAGGAGGTATCCTCAAGTTTTACAGTTGTATCAAGAATCTTTTCAGTTGAGGACAGCTTATTAGAAGCCGAAGGAATGTCACCAAATTGGTAATTCTCCTTGCTGGAATGATCCTCATGGAGAAGCGTATGTTGCCCTAGGGTACTCGTAGCAAGTTCCAAAGGCGGCATGCAGATGGCGGTGACAATATGTTACACTTCAGGATCATAGGCGACATGAGTGTTCTACAAAGCATTGGGCTGCGAAGGAGGAAGCTCTCTTTGTCCAGCCTCTCACATGAGAGTTGATTGTAGGTTCCTTGTCTCTGCCAGGGCTTCACGACTAGCTAATATAGTGTCTTAAGGTCTTCTCAGCTGAGTTGAATCTCTGATAGGGTCCATAGTTGTGTTGAGTCTTCTTTGTAACCAGCAACAAGGCCCGTAGGGATGAGCTGGATAGTGTGTCGAGGTCTATTGTCTTGAGTCGAGTTCTTCATGATATATGTTGTCATTTTGGGTCGCAATATCTCTCTCTGTTATGCATGATCAATTGATATTGCATGTGATAGATTTCAAGGAATCATCTCGGGTTAATAGCTTAGCTTGAGCACCAATTCCAACAATTGGTATCAGAGCCACATTATTTGCGAATCTGAGAGTTGTTCAGGTTATTTGGAAATCTGAAAAAAGGAATTTGTCATCATAAAGCTTGAGAAGTATATGTGTGGATTCAAAGATATGCAGATACTGAACGTCAAACGATTTCGTGGAAAAAGTCTTGGTTGATTCTAGAGGCCGTTGAAGATTTGGATGGGCCAGCCCTCAAATGTGATGCAGTTTTGGTTTGTGGTTATGCAAAACTATGTGGGTGATCGTGGTTTTCCTGGAAGTTTGTGAAGGTTCGTGGATCGATTTTCAACAACATGAAATAGCAACTGGTCATTTCCATGCAGCAAGAGCGCATTATCTTGACAAAATAGTGATCATCTTAACGAATCATAGAGTAGAATGTTTGTTGATGTACTTTTGGCTTCTTTAGATGGTCACTGGAATGTATTGAGGTGTGGCCACTTGGATCTTGCTAGCAGTACTGATAGTGTTGATTCTTCCAAAGTTTTGGCAAAAGATTTAGTGAGCCTTTGAGTCTTTGGAACGATGTGGGTGTATCTTCTTGGTTTCTCGGATTTCTTTTGCAAGGGTGGATTGATCTGACATAGCTACATTGACAAAGTACAAGAATAAGGCACATGTAGTTAAGGATCCTCTCCTTTTTTTCTCAAAAACACAAATCTCTATTGCGATAAGTCTACTTCAGACAATTTAGGGATGTGAAGCTGGATTGCCTTCATGGTCGCAAACTTGATTGTAGATAGTAGCAGGCGGGAAAATACCTGAAGAAGATGGAAGGTCTTTTGCAGTTTGGCCAAGTGGAACATGCAAGAGGCCTAGATTAAAAGAGATCTATGCAGATAAGATACATAAAGGATCACACGAACAATAATATGGCACACATGTATTATGTCCCTATAGAAATTTGGTGAAGTAACAAATTAGTTGGAGATACCATCCACCTCCATGATCCATGATGTTTAGAGATTTGGTCCTTTGGTTACATGGAGTATCTTTCTAGGCATAATAGAATATAAAAAGCTGTGGCATTGAGAGCACGTTGTGTAGAAGTATTTGGTAGCATGATGGACAAACATCATATTATTGTGAAGGCAAAGCTCTTTAAGAACAGCTGGCTGTAAATTTTGCTAAGGATGGGAAGATTAGCACTAGTGATTTCATGGGCCCCATGGGAGTGTGGGGACATAGATGAGGTGAAGTACACTCCTGGAAGGGGACTATAGCACCCACAACTCATTTGTACTTTATGTTTGATGCGGTCACTACTTTGAGGTGTGTACTCCCTACTTTCTCTACGACTATGTACTCTCTCTCTCTCTCTCTCTCTCTCTCTCTCTCTCTCTCTCTCAATCAGTTTCTCTATCTTTGTGATATAATAGCATGGCAATGATTGGATTTATTCTTTGTTGCCAACTAGATTGGTAGATTACTGATATTGTGCACTTAGCTAGAAGCCCACCCCATCCTTGCTTTACTATTGAACAAGATGTCTGGATGGGGAATCTTTTCTAGATGATGATTTGTTGACCCAAAAACCCTAGGGAGGGCAATTGTCAAAATAGGATCACTGTCCTTGGAAGCCCTTACAAGGGACCCACAACTACAACCTAATCGTGTAGTACCCCCTTAAACATCGCAACAAAGAGGAGTTAGTTATGATGCTCAAGGTGGGATGTACATGTGTATTATAGATAAACATAATGGCCAGTCTCATGGACCACCACTCTTAGAAGCATCTAACCTACAACCATCCTAAGGCCTATATATGCACCACCACTACAAGAACCCTAATCAGAGAATCTAGCTAGGATATCCAAGCTACTTACAGGTGTATTACGATTTTGTTGAGGAAGTTGTAGGAAGATGGTGCTAGGGTTGAGGAGAGCACGAAGCGGGAGCAAGTTGTATTGAGATTACAATAGGGTAGTCATAGAATGGGAGATTACAATAGGGTAGTCATAGAGACAAAACTAGGGTAGTCATAGATGACACCGGGGTAGTCTGACTAGGCTCCATAGGAGTTGCAATAGGCTTACAATTCTGAAATTTGAACCATTCAAGCAGTTTTCCAATGTAGCTGGACTGCAACAAACCAGTGCCGTGCCCTTGTCATCTTGCACAAATTGAATGCTCAAGTAACAGCGTAGCAGCCCCAAATGAGACATGTAAAACGTATTCTGCAATTTTTGCAGCATTAGTACGCACGAGCAACTAGCCCAAGTTGAATCAAAACAGTTGGCATCCTCAAGGTTTCTAGTGTCATGACGTGTGTGGCCAGGAAGTGGTGTAGCGAGCTTGCTCTCATAGAAAGTACGGAGCTGCCAGCGAGGGACTGTCCATGCTGAACTTTCTTGTGCCATAACATCCTCAACTCATTGTGTCACCAATGTCAAGTCGTAACCCTTGACTAGTCACTATGAACTAGTTACTAGATAGCTAAGAAAAACCAAAACATCCATAGACTCTAGAGTGACCAATGAATAGCCTACACGTTATAGTATCAGAACACAAATTCTTCCCAAATGTACCTAAGATTAGAGGCTGAAAATTTTCCTGTGGAGAAAAGAAAGCTGCAGCATGCTCAACGTATGACTCTGCATTGCGAATCTCTGACCTGTCTAGGGAGTAGGAGAGTAGAGACTCAAGCAGCCTACAGGGTTTGGGCTCTAGAGAGCAGCCAAAGGGGAATTGGGATGCGTGTGGAGCAACTTGCAGGTGGAGGAGCTGCCTCTATCACCGATTCACCCATAGCTACAAATTGTGTCATTCGCAGGTATGGACTTCAACAAAATGCCCAAAAGGATTCGAATTTGGACCTTACGGTTTTTTTCAAATGTGAATAATTTCAAACGTTTTCAAACATTTGGAAAAATTTCAAATGTGTGTTGTCAAAGCAGCGGGCTTTCGGAGTTTCGAAACACGCCTTTTCCAAGTGTTTGATAAAATTATCAGAGGCGTTTGATAGTAACCATACTTGTGGTGGAGCTTGTCAACCACCCCCCCCCCCCCCCCTTCCCCTTTTTGCTGGGAGGAGTGCTTGGGTCAGACAGACATCGTGGCCAATGATAAAGTTCCTAAGTCCCTTGGCAACCAAAAGATTTCTAACCATACAGTGTTAGATGATACAACGTTTTCTATCTTAGGAGTAAACGCCGCATAGGTAGTGCAAAACATAACCTGGATTCTGGGCCATCTGAAACAAATGCACGAACTCAACAAGCTCTGACAAGTTCACATACTGTAAACACAATGCACAACCAACTGAATTCTTACTTTCAAAGCCAATACTTGGCTTGAGGATGCACTTCAAAAATGTCTCCCAAACTGTCAAAACCAGACAGCAAAAGTTGGCTTTTTGAGCAGTCCTAAAATTCTTTGATGCAATAGAGCATATGCTCCTCAAATGTGACAGATAGGCAGCTCAAGATGTGCTCCAGACAATGGTCTTCTCAGCCTAAGAAAGAACATAGATTTCTCTACTTCGGTAGGGGAAGGAACATGGTCCATACTCCTTCAAAAAGGACGATCTCTGCTGCCGTGAGTCAGGGAAGAGTAGAACAGTCACAAAACCAGTAGTATGTGCTCCGAAAGATTCAAAACAGGTTTGAAAATGACTGTTTTAGGTTGCCACCAACAGTAGCTGCTGAAACAATACCAAAACAGCAGCATATGCTGTTCCAAAAGCTCAAAACTGCTCCCAAAACAGCAAAGGACCATTCTAACTTTTGAAAAACAGCTCTAGAATATCCAAAACAGTTCCCAGCAGGGTTGACCAGCAAGAGTACAGCTCTAGACGACCTCCAATAGGAGCAGCCAGCCTTGGAAAGTGTGCAAGAAGCAAAAGATTGTGGACAGACACTAAGAGATTACACTAGGGTAGTCACAGAGACAAAACCCTAGCATGAACCCCAACTAGGTTCAGCATACATGTGATGACTAACTCAACCATAAACTGATCCACTAACTCAACCCTAAATTAATCCACTAACTATGGTCAGGGGGGAAAACCGAACACTTGCCCATGCGGGACTGATAGAGCTTATAGTCCTTGCTCTCTCAGCTATACCCAATAAAAATGCACTTGCCAGCTTTATCATCCAACTTGGTGCGTGTCTGTGAGGGCACATGAGCATAGGCAAAGCATCTAAAAGTCCTCATGTGAGAAATGCGAGGCTTACAACCTCTCCAAGCCTCATAAGGTGTGATAGTCTGCATTGCCTTTGTGGGACACTGTTCAAAATGTAATTAGCACACATGACGGTATCCAACCACAACTTGTTAGGCAAATGTTTGCCTTTCAACATGCACCTGGCCACCTCCATCACTAACCTATTCTTCCGCTCAGCCACGGGATTCTGTTGCGGAGTATAAGGCACCGTGCATTGATGATGTATGCCACGTGAAGCCAAAAAAATAGCAAACTCCTTTGACATGTATTCAACCCCCCTAACTGTATTAAGGTGAGCAATGTGCAGCTCATTGTCATTCTCAGCCAAGGCAATAAAATGCTTGAAGCATGAAGAAACTTCAAATTTGGATTTCAAGGCGAAAATCCAAGTGTACTTGGTGAAGTCATCAATAAAAGTGACAAAATAATAGAATCCCCCAACAGGTGAAACGCTTATGGGTCCACAAACATCACTATGAACCAGATAAAGCTTGCGTGATGCACCAACTCTCCCATCCTTTGGAAATGCAGCATGGTGCATCTCACCAAGCAAGCATGGTTCACAAACATGCTTTGAAGACATATGCATTTCGGGAAGATCAACAACCATACCATCCGTATATAACTTCACCAAAGCTCCAAAGTTGAGATGTCCAAACCTCTCATGCCACAATATTTGTCATGGTAGAATCAAGAGCAAAGGCATGTGCATCTGCAAGTGTAGCATCATCCAAACACTTGTCATATGCATGAAGTCTATAAAGACCTCTAGTCAATGTGTCAGTCAAGACCATGGTAAAGGCATATGTAGCATCATACACTGTACACCTAACACCATAAAAAAGAACCTAATAGCCACATGTAGCAATAGCTGAAATAGAAATGAGGTTCTTACGAATGCCTGGAACATAAAGCACATTCTCGAGAGTGACAATATCACTAGAGACAGAAGCAAGAGCAACTTGCTCAATTCCTTTCACGGTATATGATGGGTTATTAGCACATGTGACACTGCCCCCCTGAGATGTATGCTCTAATGAGCTGAATAACTTTCTGCAGAAAGTGATGTGCTTGCTAGTACCACTATCAAAGAACCAGGCATCGGGAACATCTGAAACTACCATGCAAGTATCATGAACATCAAGATTATAATGACATGTAACCAAGAAAGCCCAATGGTGGTCTTGTGCAAAATTAGCCAACTCATGTCGATCTTCTGCACCAGAAGAACCAAATACTATAAGACCAGACTCTTTCTTTTTCTTTTCAGATGCAATCCTAAATATCATGCCCAGGTTTCTTGCAATAGTTACATCTCTTCTTTTTATTATCCCCTGAAGAAGAGGCACCATGTGAATGAGGGGGTTTACTTGCTGAAACCTTGCCTTTGCCTTTGTTTTTGTGCTGGGCTGCAAAGGCTTGATCACTAGCCATAGAAGCATTGCGATTTGCATGACTTTGCTCCTCCTGATGGAGAAGAGCAACTAGCTGGTCAAATGAGAATTGGTTGGCATTGCCACTTGCAACCAACCTCAATGTAGTAGCAAAGCCTTGATAAGAATCAGGCATCCCATCAAGGGTATTAGAAACAAGCTGAGAATCATGCATAATCTCATCAGTGTTGGCCAATTGCTCTTTCAAATCCTTCACATAAGTGAGATAGGCATCCATGTTACCACCCTCTTCAAGCTGCTTGCGGAGATAGGCAACCCTCGCCTCATTCCGCACCTGATACAAGGATGCAAGCTGATCCCATGCTTGCTTAGCTGTCTTGCAAGACCGGATATGAGGGATAATAATCCGTTTCACTGAAAGAGCAATCAAGGCATGTGTTTTTGCATCACAATTATCGCACTGAATCTGCTCTTGTGTAGGAGGTAAAGTACCTGTAATAGTAGTTGTACGTGCTCTAGAAGTAGCATTAGAACCATCACCTGAAGACTCATCACTTGAAGAAGCACTAGAGGCGATAGGTGTAGCACCAGAAGCGGCATTACGTGTAGACCTGGCCTTTGAAACAATATGCCACAAATTCTTGGCAACCAAAACATGTCCCATCATGCATGACCACATGGGATAATTGGTCCCATCAAGCTTGTCATCAGGCCCAAGCATTTCAAAAAGGTCATCTTTGTTGCTAGCCATTGATGCAAATAGAGAAGCAGTAGCACAATGGACAAAGGCAAAAAGGACAGATACAACTCTCAACTGCAAGAACTAGTGACTGCACAAGCCTCAAGGCTTTCAACTGCACAAATAACTTGCTGTCCCAACTAAGAAGCTGAATGAACAGCGAATATGTGGCTTCAAGAGTGCAAGAACCAGTCCCAAATGCTAAAAATGGCTTCAATGCTCCAAAGTGTAGCAGCAAGGCCCAAACTCCAAAGTCGGTGGAAATAGGCACCCAAAGGTGCTCTAGCAAGTGCCAAATTGCTCCAAAAGCTGGCATGCTTCACGAGGCAGCACCAAACTGCTCCGACCTGAAGAGAGATGCAGGAAAAACAGCTTCAAATGATTGGCACACACTTCCAGGCAGACCAAACTGCTTTAAAAGCCTGCGGCAGTTTTCGTACAGGTCCATACAGGGTGTACGGACCACACGCGTGAAGCAAAATGCAATAAATGCAATCCGTACAGCTCTGACAGGTCTGTACGGATGCCGTACTGCAGTAAATGCAGCAGTAACTGACGTCAGTCAGTACAGGTCCGTACACAGTCCTAAATGCACCGTACAGCCTTCAATGCTTCTGTAAGTTGTCCATACAGCTTTTATGAGCTCGTCAGCTGTCCGTACAGTCTGTACGGACATTACGGCTCACACGTGTGGAGCCGTATGCTGTAAAAGGGTCCGTACAGATCTGCAGTAAGGCTCAGATGCTCCGAAATCAAGTTATCAATACAGCAGGAGCTCCTGAAAGAAGTTTCTAGCGACAGAAAAGCTTGGAGAAGCCGTGAATGCTCACACGTGTGGAAGGAGCCTTGGGAAATGAACTGACCAGCAGGAAAAGCAGCAGAAATGCAAGAAAACAGGCCTCCAACAGCATTGGGGTGGCTGAAAATGGCTGTGGGGTTGAACCCTGACCTGCTCTGATACCACTGTTGGCTATGGAGGACAATGGAAGCTCAGAAATGAGTGATAGAAGAGCAAAAACGAGCTGCTGTATTGAAAATGCTGCTACAATGAGTGGAGGCTCGAGAGGGAGCCAATTTGACAAAACCCTAGGGCTAAATGCCCTAATTGGACTAAGTGTCGTAACTGACCTAGGTGTTACATGTACTAGCTGTACCAATAGTCCTAACTGACTATATAACTAGGCCTACAAGGCATATACCAAGGAATAAGTGGCACCTATGGATAGCCCATAGAATGGCCTACATAACAAACGTGTAATCTTGTGTGTATTCGAGTGGGGTGTGTGATAGTGTTTCAGAAGTAGAGAGTGCATTTGAATGTCACTTTGTGTGAGTAGGTGGTTAGTGGGCTTTGGAAATTAGAAAAGTTTAAATGAGTCAAAGTTATTGCTTAGATTCTTGAACTACTGATGTCATCGAAAGAAATGGTTGGGTATTTGTACTCCAAATTGAAAGTTTTCCCCTGTATCCAGATTTGTCCCGCTGCTTCATAATAGCAAATCCTCTAGTCAAAGAATCGGCCGTAGGATAGTACTGTTTTAAGTTTCAAAGGTTTAGGTTGTTAGTTTATACAGTTACCTTTGTCGCCTTATGTCTAAAGTTGATTGCTTATGATATGGTATTTGAGAGTAGTATTGTCAGGTCCTATGCACTGAACTTATAATGCTTTTTGGAAAGGGATTTCCAAATAGCATTCTATCATATGACATTAATGTGTTTCTGTAATTTACATCAGGGGAGCTATGATTTTTAAAAGCGAGTGTGCAAGAAATATATATCAGACATTGTCAGATAGTTTGAGAGTGGGATATCTAGGCGTTTTGGACTGCTTCCTGTGAAGAGCCTTAAACTTTTAATGGAGCAGGACGCTATTTGGGTTTAGGATGTATTTCATTCTTGCTTCCTATTGTGTGTGTGAGCAGAGCTTGCATCAAAGTCACAGTTGGTTTTTCATGAAGCTTCTTGTTGTGCAGAAATGTATTTGTGAAGCTGATTTTACCTATTTCTGGACTGGTGGATTAATTGCCTGTACATTGGTTTTGCTCAAGTAAAAATTATTGTGGTAGCTGATTTTTTGGAATACGATCGCATTTTCAGGATGGCCTGTAAAATGAGTGCTGAAGGAGAATGCCGTCAGTGGGCAGCTGCTGCTGGCACAGGTCTAGGCATTGTGGGAGGACCATCAACTTCCAAAGTCCAGGCTTCTGGGAAGCGTCGCCTTGTGTTGGAAGCAGGGAAAGCATCTCAGCAAAAGAAACGACGCCAATCAAAAGTGGAAGACAAGAACAAAACTGAGGACATTAATACTGTGTCTCAGGCCGATGGTGTATCTGGTTTGAACAGTCGAAATAGTATTGATCCGATTCTAAAGGTCCGCTTTGAAAATGATGCTTGTGATTCTGTAGAGGTTAATGCAGCTGCAACACTGACAACAATCTCACAAGCTCTGCCAGCAAGGGGAAATGAATTTGGAGATGATTCATCCACTTTTAGCCCCACAGATTTTGAAAAGAAAAATTTCCCAGACATGTCTGTACAGACGTCTGGTTGTATTTCAACTATCACTCGTCATGAAGGAAGATCAGTGGATGCTTCTGGTTACCAAGCGTCCCCTGCTTTGTCACAAAATGAATTTAAATTATCAGCTATGACGGCAAGTGTTTCTTCCCTACCAGATACCTCACTGTCTGGTGTGGATGTTGCACTAGATGTTATGAAAAGGCCATCAGCAGGTGAAGCAAAAAGTGTTAGCTTCAGGGAAACTGTGGGAGATGTAGCAGTGCTAGATCATCTTAAAGGGCAACTGCTTGAGACGGCGGAGTGTCTGTTGGAAGATCTGAGGATGGAGGATGCCGTAAGGCTAGTGTCAGATGTCCGATCAGGAGGCAGTGGTATGCTGCAAAGCCCGTGTAATATCAAGGTGCTTCAAACAAGGGATTCAGAACCGCTTATTGAAGGAGGTTGCCCATCAACAGGGAGGCAGCCTGTAAGGGCTGCTTCTCCTGTCTCTGATGCTGGAACTTCACCTCAATTTTTGCAGAACACATTTCCGAGCTTGCCTCTTTTTCCTAATGCACATAGTAATTCTGTTGGCACCTGTTCCACTGAGCTTTTTGATCTAGCAATAGCCACAAACAGTCCAGCTAGTATAACACCTTCTGGACATTCACTTAGCCATCATCAGTAACTCCTTCCCATCATCATAATCTAAATCATTTTAACACTTGTCCGCACCTTAGTCACATCTTAATTTGAGCTTTATTGGGATTCATCGCGGTCGATCCTTAAAATAGGCAGGTCTCAGGTCTCAATATATATGAAATCCCATACACATGCACCTCTTCATTGTCACAATTCATTGCATACTCACGGGTCACATTTTTGGATCGTGTGGTATTACCAATGACACCTGGCTTGTATGAAGCTTGTAACATGTTTACTATGAGGCAAATGTGGGAAGTCTTACTGTAAGATTTTTATTTTTACGTTCAAATGATGCTGGAGAGGAAAGCTGTTGTCTATATACATACACACCATTTTTTTGTAGGCTGATGCCTTGAATTGTCAAATGTGTTTATACTTGCTGATGGCGTAATCCTCAGCATTTGGATCACACTTGCCGCTTTTCATTGATGTGGATCCTTCAAGATACCACATTCCTTATTTTTTCCCTGGATGTTGCCATAATGTTTTGGAAGGAAGTGTAAATCATGTAATCTATTGTCTTACAGTAATGTGGCTGACTGTCGATTGGTATAATTTTGCGGTTGTGAGATGCTCGATTAAAAGTTCTATTGTGCATTGAAGGACACCCCATTTATTGGGTTCCTTGTTGGCTGTGCCGTGGCCCCATTGGAGGCGACTCCACCCACTTCTAGTTATATGCCTTAATATATTCCCCCTCGTTCTAGCCACAACAATCTAAGAGATGCTTATTAGCATGCTGTGAACATGATCAATTATTCTGAGACAAAGCCATATGAAGTTGATCAAACCTGCAATCAATAATTCTGGCACAATAGTATTTTTGGCAGTTGACAAATGAAGATGAGACATTGGGATTGCTGATGGTTGTCCTATTTTTGAGGTCCTCCATTTGGAGCAGGTGGTTCTTCGTATGTGTGCTATACCTTAACAACTTCAGGCTTTAGGCAAGGAGCCATCTAATTGGGGCCTCCATAATTGCAAGTAATCCATAAACTGTGAGTAATTGTTGTAGGTGAGAGGGCATGGTTAGATGCAATTGTGGCATAGGTGGGATAGGTATTTTGAGTTCCCACTGAAGAATACTTCCAACCCTAAAAGCCAATGCTAGTTTTATGCATCAATTATGTCTAATACGACTCTTGAATAAGTAATCCTAGTTCAATGTCTGCATCACAACATACACAATTAGTTTTGCAATTGTGATTCTGTTCTTCTTGATTGCACATTATAGTAGTTCTAATATGCTATACTAAAGGTAAAAAGTGCACGGATACAGATAGATAATGACTATATAATGTCATGCAATATGAGCTGATTGGTGCTCAAATGGTTAGTTGGGGTTGTGATCCATGTCACGAGTTCCTTGCTTCAGTTTAATGCTTTCAGCAACATCGAGTAAGTGAAAATATCTTTCCATTTTGTGTGAGAAGATAGTTTGCCCTCTTGGTTTTGATCTTATGAACGAAGTTCTTGGGTTTGACCCTATGATTGAACAAAGTATTTTTGTAGAGGAGCTTTAGTAGTAAGGGTGATCAAGAAATGCTTCTCGTCAGTTCAAAATCAAAGTGAAAATAGTACATCTCTAGGTTGAGCAAACAATTATAGTAAGAAATTGCAAACAATTGTACCTGTTTCCAAGTATAATTGGCTAAGCCTACAAAACTTCCAAATCCATGAGTATTGATTTGAGAAGGGCAAGTAAGATTATCATCCATTTTGTTTGAGAAGACCGGTTTTCCCATTTTTCCTACAAAGTAGGGGCTTGGTTTCGACCCTTTGATTAAACAAAGTATACGAGGAGGTTTGACATTGAGGGTTGAAAGTGGTCAAGAGCATCTTCTTGTTGGTTCAATATCAAAATGAGTACAAATGGCTAAGCCTACAAAGCTTCCAAATCAATGAGCATTGATCTAGATGGAAGAAGTAAGGACGATCTTTAATTTAGCATCATTACTTACTCCACTGAACCAAAATCTTGAGGGAGCAAGTACGGACGATTATCATCAATATTCACTCCACTAGAGGCGGTAGTGAAACCAAGATCTTTAAGGGAGTCATCCCAAAAGGCCAAATTTGCAAGATAATGTAGAGTTGAGCTTTTGAAGAGAAATTACTTGGTCCAAATGCTGAACGTGCTCTTGATATAGTAAGTACCTAAAGAATTGAAAATAATTTGATGACTTATTGAAGGTGGTCCGCAAGGAGTACATGTGGCAGAATATAAGTAGACAAATGGTGAAATGATCAAAATATTGGTGGAAGAAATCATTAATGGCCCTTATGACATGTTAACCAGAGGTGACATGGATACCCATTCATAAAAGCCTCATTATATATAATAATTACTCCAATATGTTGCAAACATTGGAGAGTTGTGAAGAGAGTGGCATCACCTAACGCTACAATGTATAGATTTGATTAAAATATATTTTGATTCAAGAAGTTGAGCTTCTTGTTGTTTCTCACCTCTGTCATTGTATGATATATTATTTTCTCCTTTTTTGATTCTTCATTTTTGTCTTGTATAATGGACCATAATATCTATGATTGAATTCATAATGTAATTTTTAGATATGTCGGTGTTGGTGTCATTGGTATAGATATTGATGTCGGCTTATAATAGTATGAAGCTATTGTGAAAAGATTTGTGGAGCTCTAATACCATGAAACAAAACAAGACAACAACAATGATGCAGCGGAAGAGGGGGGAGCTTGAGCTCTACAACCAGAGAAGTATACACACAATAGAGGAGTTCTTCCTTCACAAGAGAGGTGGAGGCATACATGGCTCTTTGGCCGCATTAAAACTGCTCGACAATGGCTCCACAAACAATAGCTCCACTCACAAAACAACTCCTCCACTACACCGCCTCTACAATAGCTTCACCTCTACTATGCCTCTACAATAGCTTCCTATGCCACCAAACAATGCTAAAAAACTAAGTAAACGGCTGGCTAGAATTTTTGGTTTAGGGCTACAAGAAATCACGCCACGCCCTTGAGCTCAACCCAAGCTCCATCACACCCAACATGGTCCGCCACTTTTGGTGCTTCTCTATACCCAATGACTTTGTGAATATGTTATCCACTTGCTCATCTATCCTAGCATACATCCGACTTTCGCTCACATAATGATAATGCACTTCTATGTACTTCATCCTTGCATGATATACCCGGTTGTAAGCTAGCTGAATGTTGTTCATATTGTCACAATACAATGTGACTGATTTGGCAACATCTTCTCCTAAGTCATGCGGTAGCTTTCTCAACCAAGCTATCTCACATGGTGCCATTGCTCCACCTCTGTACTCAGCCTCAGTACTAGACAATGCAACTGTTGTTGCTTCTTACTGCTCCAACTTACCATGCCACTACCAAAAAGTGAATGCATAGCCACTGGCCGATCTTCTATCATAAGAGCCAATTTCCATTAGTTTATCCAAACACCTCTATGGATGTACCATACGTATAAAACAACCCATAATTCAGCATAGCCTTTGCATACCATAGCATCCTCCATGCTGCATCCAAACATGGCTTCCTTGGGTGCTACATAAAGTGACTCAACACTCTTATATCATGACACATATCTGGCATAGTCAAGGTAGCATGCAACAAAATTCCAACCAACTTCCTTTACATGGTTGGATTTCTCCAATTACATGTCATTCCAAACTTCTAGAGCATATCTAATATATCCTTCCACTGTAGCATCCATATCCCATAAGAAGTATGAATCACTTCAATTCCCAATCTAAGTACCTTAGCTCACCAAGGTCTTTCATATCAAATTGTACACAGAGCATGTTCTTTGCATGTCCTATCTCAGCCGAATTAGTTCCTAAAATTATCAAGTCATCCACATAGATAACTATCACCACCATTCCGACACTTGTCGTTCATATGTATAAGGAATGATCAACCTCACCAATCACAAATCCTACATCCTTCAAGAACTTGCTTATCCTCTCTGTCCAAGCTCTTGGTGCTTGTTTAAGCCAATACAATGCTCTCTTTAACCTACACACATATTGTGGTACATTTGGGTGCAAATACCCTTTTGGGTGGTTGCTCCATATATACTTTCTCTTGCAAGTCCCCAGTCAAGAAGTCATTCTTGACATCCATGGCTGTAATATCCATCCTTTTGATGCATCAATGCTATCACAACTCTCATGGTAGCCATCTTGGCAACTGGGCTGAATGTTTCTTGGGTAATAGAGAGAGATGAGGTGGTAGAGAGAGGTGAAGAGTGGGGGATTAGAGGAGGGTGAAGGGGAGCTAGAGGGCATTAGAGAGAGCTGGATGGGGGTAGAGAGAGGTTAGGGGTGAGGGTGGTAGAGAGAGGTGAGGGGTGGGGGTGTTACAGAGAAGAAGGGAGTTGTGGGAGGAAGGGGTTGGTGGGGTGGAGAGAGGAAGGAGGTGTGGAGAGAGGTAGGGGGATGGTTGAGTGGAGAGAGGAGGGGGATGGCGGGGTGGCTTCATAATCAATGCCATATGTTTGTGCTTCTCCTTTGGCAGCAAGCCTTGCCTTATATGTGTTGATTGTCCATTAGCATGATGCTTCACCTTATACATTTATTTACAGCCAATGGGTTTCTTTCCCTCTGGCAATTGTACTAGATCCCAAGTACCTTTCAATTCAAGTGCATTACTATCTTAATCCAATCCTGAATCCCATTTAGCAAGATCACGAGCCTCTTCACAGCATGTAGGTTCATCACTTTGCATCACTTTTGTCATGTATGCATCACGATGTGATGCATCAGTAATAATCTCTTTCATTCTCAGCACATAGTCATTCATAGACATATTTTTCTTATTGACATAATTGAGCTCATCCTTTAGTTGTATTTTCTTGGCCTTTGTATTGCTACCATACAACCTTTTCAAAATTTCCCATGCATCCTATGCAGTCTCC
This sequence comes from Dipteris shenzhenensis, assembly GCF_047967505.1. Lineage (NCBI taxonomy): Eukaryota > Viridiplantae > Streptophyta > Polypodiopsida > Gleicheniales > Dipteridaceae > Dipteris > Dipteris shenzhenensis. Next base: position 35,667,165 of record NC_141627.1, read on the forward strand.
AAGTCTTGTATATGGCCAATCATGCCATCTGTTACATTTGCAAATTTCTTATCCTTTTCATTCCAATTTTCCTAGGTCTCGAGTTGCGATCCACATAAATATATTTCCTGTGAGGAGCATGGGAAATATCTTCACTTAACCCCTAACACTTATCGATACCAATTTTCTCATCCATTTTCTCAAACTTAAAAACTTTGGGTAGCAAGCACAAAAAAATAGCAGAACACAATCTCACTATTCACAGCAAATGCCTTGATTTGTGCGAGAAATTGATCTATAGAGGCATAACAATGTAAATTTGGACAAAAGTGAGCAAATCTAGCAAAAATGAGTTGAAGTCATCATAATGCAATCTGGGGCCTTTGTGAAGTGCATACCTAGAAATACTAGTTTGTATGAGGCATAAAAAATTATGAAGGAACTCAAATGCTATATAGGCCCTTGGGACAATTTGAGTGTCTCTCCTTGCATTATAGTGATTTTCTTTTGGCGACCATAACTTTTGCATTGAGGTGATGTAAAAAACAAAAAGTGTATCTCTCAATCTCAATCTCCTCTACAATTTTACTTTAATAACTAATCCAAGATTCAGTATGTATCTTAGGATATTTTACCAAAGCTTGTTGTAGGTCTCTGGGCAGCTAAACCTTCCTTTTGCCTTTTCATGTAGAGTGGCCTTCGACCTTCAAAAATGCAACAAAGAGCATTGTCTAGCCTTGACAATGTAACCCAAACTTCTTTTGACTCAGAGAGAATACAACTGCTTGCAACATAAAAATCCTTTCATTACTCTGCATTTTGTCTACAGATCTGAGCTTTCAACACTCTACAATGTCTGCAGATTTGAGCTTTTGACATTGACTGTGGATGAGATGTCATCCTTCACACTGGCGGAGGATGAAATATCAATCTCCGCAATAACTATGGAAAAAATTTCAACCTCTTGATTGAGGAAGACACACAATGTTCACTGTGCTAGACCTTTAGCTGTGTAGGATCCAATACCATGTAAAAATCACAAAGCTCTCATATCATGTGAAAAGATGTCTGGAGCTCTAATACCATGAAACAAAACAAGACAACAATAATGACATAGTGGAAGAGGGGGGAGATTGAGCTCAATAATTGCACAAGTATACACATAAGAGAGGAGTTCTTGAATTACAAGAGAGGTGGAGGCACACACATCTCTTTGACCACACTAATACTCAATAATGGCTCCTCTACACAAACAAAAACTCCACTACTCCACCTCTACATAACAAAACAATAGCTCCCCACGACACAAAACAATGGTGAACAACTAAGTATAAGATTGGTTGGAATCTTTGGTTTATAGCTACCACAACAATTGCACTATAGGCACTTAATCTATCACATTCAAATTCAAATCCTTGTTTTGATGACCTTTGGTAATTCTAGAACAGGTTTTTCAATACCATCCTATTGTATCATGTACCTATAAATGAATTGATTTGTGCATAATATATGCAAAATGATTTGAACTCATATGGTCTATATTCTCTAGGATTGTCAAATCTAAAACTCTATGTATTTGTTAGTTTGCTTTTCAACTACACCCTTGAACTATGGGCACTTAATGCATTTTGTCTTTGCATTAAAAAACCCCATATTTCATTGGCGTGATCATTAGTCAATGCAATGAAGTATAACTAATGATGGCACCATTGTAGCATATTCCAAACATTAAAACAAACAATTTTCGAGAGGTCATTGCTTCTTAACATGAGCTAAAAAAGATTTGCATTAGGGTGTTGAGATATCGAGCTCCACTCGTGATATGCCAGGGTCGCCATTGTGCATTTATGTCACTGACTTGTTAGCTGCAGATGTGATTGGTACACCGCCCATGAATAATAGCTGGATGACAGCTATCTTTATGTACTCTAGTTAGTGGCTCAGTTAGTATGCCACCTAGGTTAGCTAAGTTTGGTTTGAGACCCACATATAGGATTCACCTATTCCTTTTGTACTTAGAGAGTTCTTTTGGCTTTCACAACTAAGAAGAGGAAAACTGTTTTCAGCCTCCACCTTTGTGTATATTCCCCCATTGTGTATGTGAGAAAGCTGCAAGTGAGACTCCTTCCTTCTCTCCCACTCTCTTCACATGGTATTAGAGCTCGTCGTGGTAAGGAGCTCAAGAAATCAAACCAAGTTCTTGGTGTCTTGGTAAGAGGATCAATGTTGCTTTTCTTTTTTGAGTTTGGGAGCAAATCTCTGCAGGTAGCATAGCCGAAAAGTGCAAGAGTGCACTGTCTCAGATTGGGATGTCCTTCGCGGTGTGGCGAGAGGGTAGTATATGCTGCGGGAGTAGGCAAAGCCCTTGGTGACATTATTTTTTTGATTCGAGGCCATTTCGGGGCCCGTTTTGGTGGCGGAAGTTTTTCGTAGGCACTCAGAAAAGTGCCCTGTTTTTGCTGTGCGACTGTAGGTCAGTGAAAAGTTGCTGCAGAAATTGCATCGTATGCCTGTGCGCATAGATATTGGGAGTGACAAAATCATTCTTATTGCCTATTGATGCAAAATCGTCACTAGGAAGTGACTGTGTGGTCAAATACCACTTTCTTCAGTTTTGTAGATTTGCCCTTGTGAGGTAGAAGTTGTGTTTTTTGCAGTGACATAATATTTTTGCAGTGTTCTGTAATGGCGTCCGATGCTTTTTCACAGATAGTCACTAAAAAGCTTGACAAGAACAACTTCCAAGCATGGAAGTTTAGAATGACGAATTTCCTTAAGGGAAAAGGCTATTGGGAGCTCATTACTGGAGCTGAACAAGAACCAGTTATACCTAATGTTCCCAATCAATAGGAGTTGCAGGCATTTAAAGGCTGGCATGAGAGAGCCAGAAAAGTTATGTACTGGCTGTTCAGGTTCTATGATTGTGCATATTCAGGATGCAAGCACGCCGAAGGAGGCGTGGGATACTTTGACAAAAATGTATAGCACAAATACGCGAGTCAGGAAAATGCAGCTCAAGCAGGAGTTGCATAATATGTAGAGAGAAAATATGAGCATCAATGACTATCACATGAAGGTGAAGAAGATTGCAGATGCACTTGCTTCTATTGGGTCGCCAGTGGAAGGTGATGATTTAGTTGTTGTGACCTTGAATGGTTTAGGAAAAGATTATGCACAGTTTCGGACATCCATTGCCGTTCGTGAGAATTTTCTTGAATTCGGGAGTTGATTGCTTTTCTAATTTCTCAAGAGTAGAGAAATGGTGGTGCATCTTCTTCAGGAGGAACTTCAAAAGAAACTGTCTTCTATACAAATGCTGGAAGAGGTAGAGGCAGAGGTAGAGCAAGCCAATATGGAGGCCGTGGCAGAAATCAGAATATGCAGCAAATTTAAGAAAACCAGTCCTATGGAGGAGGGCGTGGTAACTTTAGAGGCAGGGGGAGCCAAAGAGGTCGTGGTGGATGGTAGAGAGGCCAAAATGCAAACAGCAATGTTGAATGCCACTACTGTGGTAAAATGGGTCATATGGCTAAAGACTGCTATAAAAAGTAGAATGACATCATGATTGGAAAATTGCAGCAAGGCAACTATGCATCCTCTAGTAGACAGGGTGATGACAGAAATGAGAATCTATTTATGGTGCAGCACATGACCAATTCTGTGTCAAGTGCAGAAGAAAGCAATGATGTGTGGTATGTTGACTCAAGTATGTCAAACCACATGACAGGTCATGCAGAGTGGATGCAGGATGCAAGGAAAATGGAAAGACTAGGATTTGTGGAGACTGGTGATGATATTGCACATCCTATTGTGCAGATTGGTAAAATTCCTTTGTCTATGTAGGATGGGAAAAAGAAATACCTGTCTGATGTATTCTATATCTTGAATATCACCAAGAACCTGGTTTCTATTGGTCAAATGGTTGAACATGGCTTGCAGGTCAGATTTAATTCTCATGGATGCTTTGTTGAGGATATGAAAAATAAAGGTCGCTTGATAGCAAAAGGGAAGAAGAAGGGCAAGATGTTTATGTTGGATTTGGACATGCCTGAATTGAGTGTGGCAATGTTTGCACATGGGACCGGCATAGTTGCAGATATTGATATCTGGCATAAACGCATTGGTGATGTTAATGTATAGCGACTTAAATTAATGCAGGCCCAAAATATTGTTGCAGGATTGCCTAAGTTCAAGGTTGCAGAAATGCATAAGGTATGTGAAGCCTATCAATTTGGAAAATAGGCAAGGAAACCATTTCCTAGACATATTCAAGAGAGTAAGAGGCCATTGGAATTAATCCACTCTGATGTGTGGACTACTAAAGCTGCATCTATTGGAGGCTATCATTATTTTGTCACTTTTATTGATGACTACAGCAAAAAAGTTTGGGTGTATTTTATGAAAAGAAAAGTGAAGTGTTTGGGCATTTCAAAGCTTTTAAAGTTATGGTTGAAAAAGAAACAGGCTTGCAAATAAAATGCCTAAGGTCAGATGGAGGGGGAGAGTACCTCTCAAATGAGTTTGCAAGGTTCCTGTAGGAGCATGGCATAAAGCAGCAATATTCATGCAGTCATACCCCATAGCAAAATGGACTTGTAGAAATGAAAAATAGGCATATTGGAGAGGTATCTTGTGCCATTCTCAACGAAAAAGGCCTACCAGATTATTATTGGGTTGAAGCAATTGCTACAGTAGTCTACAGGCAAACTACAGGCAAACTATATAATGCTTTCTGATTATGGGGAGCCTTCTTGCTATAGAGAGGAGATGTATACTGGTAGGAAACTAGATATATCTCATTTGAAAGTTTTCGTTGCATTGCCTATGTTCATGTGCCAGATGAGTTGAGATCCAAGTTGGATCCAAAAGTTGAGAAGTGCATCTTTATTGGTTATTCTCTACAGCAAAAAGGGTATAGATGCTATAACCCTTCTACTTGTAAGTTTACAGTAAGCAGAGATGAGCAGTTGGTATAAACCAGTAAATGTGATTGATGATGTAGATGCACAAAATGGTAATGTTGCATAGAGTTCACAGCAGCAATCACAAAATATTAGTGGACTTGTAGTGTCCTATAGCAGTGGTTCACATACTTCACCATGGACAGGCAGAATGAGATCAGGAGAATCTCCTCAAAGCAATGCAGATAGTGGCATGCAAGTATCATGAAAAGGAAAAGAGAAATAGATCAGCCCATGGTTGATGTGAATTCAGGTCACTCTTATGTGGATGGTGAATCCAGTGGCTCAGAACAGAGCCTTAATGATGAGTTGGGTATTCCTTCTATTGTTATACCTAGAGTAAGGAAGACAAGGGATGTTTTGAGAGCACCTGGTAGTGAGCCTATTTTGTGGATACCAGAGTTAGGTATCCTGTGGATAGGTTGAAATATGATGGATTTATAGCCATTCAATATGCCTATATGGTCAAAGTGATACATGAACCATAACCCACTTCTTTTGAGCAAGCCATGGGAAAAGAAAAATGGGAGAAAGCCATGGATGCTTTGGAAGCAAATGCTACAGGGGAATTGGTGCCTTTGCCTAAAGACAAGAATGCAATTAGTTGTAAGTGAGTTTATAAGGTGAAGCACAATGCAGATGGTTCTGTGAACAAATACAAGGCAAGATTAGTTGTCAAGGGGTATGCATAGACATATGGCATTGATTATGAAAAACATTCAGTCTGGTTGCAAGGATGGCAACCATGAGAGCAATCATTGCTATGGCTGCATCAAAGGGATGGTCTTTACATCAGATGGATGTAAAGAATGCCTTCTTGTATGGTGATTTGCAAGAAGAGGTCTATATGGAGTAGCCACCAGGTTCTATTCATGCTGTTCATCCTGAGTTTGTTTGTAGGTTGAAGAAAGCCTTGTATGGCTTGAAGCAAGTAGCCAGAGTATGGTCTGACAAGATAGGACAGTATCTTGTCACTATTGGCTTTTAGAAATCCAAGGCAGATTTCTCACTTTATGTGAGGAAAACAGAGAAGGGTATTATGCTGCTTGTCATTTATGTTGATGACTTGATCATCATAGGTGATAGTGATGAAGATATCCTTCATGTGAAAATGCTATTGAAGCAGAAGCTTGAGATGAAGTATTTGGGAGAGCTGCGTTACTTCTTGGGCATTGAGGTGATTAGATCCACAAGTGGGATATGGCTTTTGTAGAGGCACTATGGATTGGACATGCTATCCAAATATGGGATGACAGGCTATAAGCCTATTTCAGTTCCTTTGGAGCAGAATGTGAAGTTGAGTGCAGATGCAAGTGAGCTTCTGGAAGATCCTACTATGTACAGACGCATAGTAGGAAGTTTGATTTATATGATTATTACCAAGCCATATTTGAGCTATGCTGTTGGGTTGGTAATTCAGTTTATGCAGGCTCAAGGAAACTACATTTAGATGTGGCTATACACATATTGAGGTATGTGAAGTCCACATTGCAGTATGGACTATTTTATAAGATTGGGGCTCGGATACAATTGCATGGATACATTGATGCTGATTGGGTTGGTAGTATTTCTGATAGACGATCTACCAGTGTATATGTGTTCTCTTTTGGGAGTGCTGCAGTCACTTAGAGCAGCAAGAAATAGCCTACAGTTGCCTTGTCGATCATAGAGGCTGAGTACGGGGTGCAACAATGGCTACATGTGAGGCAGTTTGGTTGCATAAGCTACTTTATGATATGCATAGTCTACAGATGGGCCAGTTGTCATTTATTGACAACATGAACAGTAATAACCCAGTCTATCATGCTAGAACAAAGCACATTGAGGTGCACTATCACTATGTGTGGGAGAAGGTTCTAGTAGGTTTTATTGATCTAGTTTATGTCAGCACAAAGGATCAGGTAGTTGACATATTCTTGAAGGCATTGGGCACAGAGAAGCTGCACAAGTTGAGAGACCTACTTGGTGTGCAGGAATTGGGATTGAGCTTGAGGGGGAGTGTTGAGATATCAAGTGTGGGGGTTAAAGGTCACTGTGCTTTTACCTCGGTTATGTACAATACTCAAACACATATATAAATGAATGAAAAAGAAGATAAGGATGGTTTTGCAGCCACCAAAACTTATGTGGCTCTCTATTTCTCTCTCTCCCTCTTCCGTTCTTGCTTCTCTTGAGAGCATTCTCAACTGGTATCAGAGCTTGGGTGATCTAGCTGAGTGTGCGTGAATACCTGGAAGCTCAGCAGCTCTGTGGGACGAAGGAGAAGCTTTGTGGGAAGCTTTGTGGGCAACTTTACTTGCATCCGAGTGTGTAGAGACCTTGGAGGAACCTTTGGAAAAATCACTTTGGCTTTGCGAAGTGGTTTTGAGAGCCTGTTTTTTAAAGAAAAAGTCGTTTTTTGAGCTTTTCCCTGTTCTGTTCGATGACAAAGACTCCGTATTGACTTGTAGAGGTAAGTATTGCTTGCTTTTGGTATCCACTTCACTTTAGGAGCTTGGAAACACCTTCATTCTTGAATCTGGGATCATTTCATTGGATTTCTGACTCACTGTGTCAGTTTCTGCGTTTTTCTGCTTGGGTGTCGGAACTCAAGTTTGGAGTAACCATTTGCAGATCTGTCAGTTTCGATGGACTCAGGAGTCCTAAAACTTCTATGTTGCTCATCATTCGCACTCCGATGGAGTTTACAAACAGCTTTGTTTCCAAAAACGTTTTTCAGTCCGTGTGTTAGACCCAGTGATTGAGACCATGGCTTCCAAAACCGTCTATCCCATTGCATTCCGGACGCCCAAAAACCCCTACCTGTCAGTTCTTACGTGATTCGGTGGAGGATTTTCAGATTAATAGATCTCTGTGTATTCAATTTCATCTCTCTGTTATGCATTTTTCATTCTAGGGTTTTGAAACCTTAGATTTATGCCACATGGCAGTGGATAAGTGTTGACTCCCATTTCTCACTCATCGGTTGGGATTTTGGAGTTCCGAAAGAGAAGAGATATTTGCAGATTTTCTTGCTGAGTCCGATTATGCAATGGCGCCCATGTTTTGAGGCATCTTAGGTTCTATTTTCAGTAGCGGTCATTACCATGGGACTATGATTTCTTGAGCATACCTTATGCAGATCACTTTGGTTGCAGTTTGAGCAGTGTGCGCTCATTCATGGTGTGCATTGGGTTGCAGTGGATGATTTATAGGCCATTTGGATGCATTGCGGTCCTTATTGGATGCATTGATAGGCCCAAATTACCTTGTGGGATGCTATTTTTATGGACGCTTTGCACATGGATGCTATTTTATGCTGAGGGAGAGCTTTGACACATTGCAGGTGATGCATTGATAGTGTTATGCTCTCTTGGATGAGATATTATTGATGCATATGCCCATGGACAGTGTTTATGCTTGAGCCATTGGACACCTATTGGCATTTTGGGTTGTCATTGCAGTTGGCATTTTCTTTTGGGCCAGATTTGCTCATATGGATGCATAGTACATGCACATGAGTCAGCTGCATCTTTTTTTTTGATGCTTTGAGACATGAGTTTTGGTGATATTTCACTCCATTGTGGCATACACATTTGGGTGCACCTGGTATTTGGTGTGATTCTCTCTTGTAGGCACTAGCATTTGGGATTTTGCTTTATTTGCATTATGGCATCCTCTTCCATGTCTGAAAAGGAATTTTTCAACATTAAAAAGTTTGATGGGGCAAACTTTTCTTTGTGGAAAGAACAGATAAGGGATGTGCTTATTCAAAAGAAGCAGATTAAACCCTTGGTAGGGATTGAAGCTAAGCCTGCAAATATGTCTGAGGATGATTGGAATGAGTTGGATGCATTAGCAAAGTCTACTATTAGACTTTATCTTGCAGAGTCAGCTTATTTCATAGTAGTAAATGAGAAAACTACGGAAGATTTGTGGAAGAGACTGTGTGCCACTTATGAGAAGGAAACTGCCTCTAATAAAGTTTACCTCATGAAGAGGTTGTTTGAGCTGTAGATGAAGGAAGGGGTCTCCATTGCTTCTCACTTGAATGAATTCAATATTATTTTCAGCCAGCTTCAGGCTCAGAAGATGAATTTTGATGTGGAGACTAAGGCAATATTTCTCTTATGTTCATTGCCATCCTCATGGGATACCTTCCGTACAGCTGTCAGTAACTCTGCACTTGGTGGAGTACTGAAATTTGATGATGTTGTGGGTAGCTTGTTGGCCAAGGAGATTAGACGGAAGTCTATGGATGGCAATAAGCAGGATGCAGCCTTAAATGTGCAAAGGGGTAGATCACAGTTAGGGGGAAGTCCCAAGAAAGAGGGATGTCTCGTAGCAAATCTAGGGCATGGAACATTAAGTGTTACCACTATGGCAAGAAGGGTCATATGAAAAAGGATTGCTACAAGCTGAAAAGAGAGCAAAAGGATAAGAAAAAGAATGCAAATTGTGGTGCAAATCAAAAGGAAGAGAGTCCAAAGGAGGACAAAGGAAAAGTGAAGATTGAGGAGATCAATGCAGTCACACATGATAGTGACAATGACGTTCTCTTCATGTCTAGTTTATCTGCAGAGTTGCTTACCACTTCAGATGACGCATATTCCCAAGATTGGATTTGGGATTCTAGTGCTTCATTCCATGTTACTCCCCATAGGGAATGGTTCTCCACTTATGACAGTGGAAAGACAGGTTGTGTGCATCTTGGAAATGACTATGCATGTGACATAGTGGGAGTAGGTGACATAAAGTTTTCTTTTGCAAATGGGTCTACATTTATTTTGAAACATGTGAGACATGTGCCTAAGTTGACCAAGAGTCTTATTTCAGTGGGTTAGCTAGATGATGCTGGTTTTCACACCACTTTTGGCTTTCAGAGTTGGAAAATTCAGAAGGGCTCTATGCTTTTGGCCAGGGGTGCCAAGTGTGGGACTTTGTATCCCTTACATGTATCAGGGGTATTTGATCATGTTGTTGCAATAACCGAGCAGCCAAGCACTTCTTTGTGGCATTGCAGGTTGGGGCACATGAGCCAGAATGGAATGAAACTCTTATGCCCTTTGGGTTATGTACCGCATTTGAGCTTCTCTGATTTTGAATTTTGTGAGCACTGTCTCTATGGGAAGCAGACTAAATCAGCCCATAAAAGAAGGGGAAAGAAAGAGTTTGAAAAGCTTGATTTGGTGCATTCAGATGTATGTGGTCCCATGCCTACACGGTCATTAGGCGGGGCTGAATAGTATGTGACATTCATTGATGATGCAACTAGGAAAGTGTGGGCTTATGCTATAGCTTGAAAGAGCGATGTGTTCCAGGTATTTCAGAAATGGCTGGCCTTGGTTGAGAATCAGTCAGGTAGAATGCTTAAATGCCTACGGACTGACAATGGTGGAGAGTATCTCTCTCATGACTTTTAGCATTTCTGTGATACACGTGGGATTAAGAGGGAGCTCACATCCCCTCGTACTCCAGAGCAAAATCCAATTGCAGAAAAGATGAATCGTACCATTCAAGAAAGGTTGCAATGCATGCTTTCCAATGCAAGTCTTTCTGGTGGTTTTTGGGGCTGAGGCAATGAAGACTATAGTGCATGTGATCAATAGATCACCTAGTAAGAGTTTGGATGGTGGTATTCCTGAAAAGGCATGGAGTGGCAAGAAGCCCTCTTACTCTCATTTGCGTATATTTGGGTGA